>NC_074687.1:34962361-36162361 GCF_029448725.1 Salvelinus fontinalis | reverse complement strand
ACAATACCACAAAATGACAAAGCATAAAAGTTTTTTTAGAAATTTTTAAATATGAGTATTTTTGGGTATGACGGTACAAGCTTGGCAAACCTGTTTTGGGGAGTTTCTCCCATTCTTCTCTGCAGACCCTCTCAAGCTCTGTCAGGTTGAATTGGGTGCGTCGCTGCACAGCTATTTTCTGGTCTCTCCAGAGATGTTTGATCGGGTTCAAGTCCTGGCTCTGGCTGGGCCACTCAAGGACATTCAGAGACTTGTCCCGAAGCCACTCCTGTGTTGTCTTGGCTGTGTGCTTAGGGTTGTTGTCCTGTTGGAAGGTGAACCTTTTGCCCCAGTCTGAGGTCCTGAGCGCTCTGGAGCAGGTTTTTATCAAGGATCTCTCTGTCCTTTGCTCCGTTCATCTTTCCCTTGATCCTGACTAGTCTCCCAATCCCTGCCACTGAAAAACATCCCCACAGCATGATGCTCCTCACAACCATACTTTACCGTAGGGATGGTGCCAGGTTTCTTCCAGACGTGACGCTTGGCATTCAGGCCAACAAGTTCAATCTTGGTTTCATCAAACCAGAGAATCTTGTTTCTTATGGTCTGAGAGTATTTTAGGTGCCTTTTGGCAAACTCCAAGCGAGCTGTTCTGTGCCTTTTACTGAAGAGTGGCTTCCGTCTGGCCACCCAAAGGCCTGATTGGTGGAGTGCTGCAGAGATGGGTTGTCCTTCTAGAAGGTTCTCCCATCTCCACAGAGGAACTCTGGAGCTCTGTCAGAGTGACCATCCGGTTCTTGGTCACCTCCGTGACCAAGGCCCTTCTCCCCCAATAGCTCAGTTTGGCCAGGCGGCCAGCTCTAGGAGAGTCTTGGGGGTTCCATACTTATTCCACTTAAGAATGATGGAGGCCAATGTGTTCTTGGGGACCTTCAATGCTGCAGAAATGTTTTGGTGCCCTTCCCCAGATCTGTGCCTCGACTCATTCCTGTCTCAGAGCTCTGCAGACAATTCCTTCGACCTCATGGCTTAGTTTTTGCTCTGACATGTATGACTAACCGAGGGTGAATAGTGGAAATACTTTAAATATCAAGGTATTTTAACAGAGGCCAACTCTGTCTAAAAAATATCCATAGCCTATCTACTGTCATATCGTTTGATGATCACATATACTCTACCAAAGCTCTCATATGGGCAACAACTACGAGACAGCACAGAGAAGCGGGGAAAATGTTATAGCTGTATTTTGACATGCATAGGCGAGAGACATGCTTTGATAATGCAACCTACAGTAGGCTATGTCTGTGACAGAGGTGCCTATGTAACGAATTGTGCATAGGCCTATCACATTTGTGACTGTCTGAAGAGACACAATGACAGCTCAAAGAGGCACATGTTATTTTATAGGCTATACAGTGGGGGTTTCCAGTAGGGTTTATGAACTGCATATGGGTCGCGTGTGCAGTCCAGGAGTGTCAATTATGCTTGTGCTTTCAATTAATGGCGACTTTGTGTGTAAACACCCTAGGTTAAAGACTTCAATGTGATAATCTGTTTGGAGAATGTGCTGTTATTTTTTGATAATCTGATGCTGTATGTTGTGTATTTTGTGGAATTGAATTATTGCTGACATCGGGGAAAAATGTTGAGTCTTCCTGAGTCTTGTCATTACATTTTTGTAGGAAAAATGATGTGTCCCCATGACAGCCCTGGGATCCCGGTTACCCATGTTAACCCCTAATTACAAAATAGGTGTACTGTAATCACATGAAACAAATGAAATGAAAATGAAACCAACATAACGTTCAGCAGGCACTAGTTTGCATCAAGCCTGTCTTTAGCATTCGGCCAAAGGTTCTCATCGACACAGTAACTATCCTTATTGTTCATGAACCTGGGGAAAAACTTTTGTCATGGCGAATCCAAGCCTGACATGCTGTAGGTCTGGATTAATGTCAGTACATGCTTCATCCATGGCCTGAAGGAGGGTGGCTCATGGGGGTGGCAATCATACACCTTCTACCTGTATTCCAATCCTGTATTGTATTTAACAATATTGTGTTGCACTTATATTTTAATAATAATAACAATAAAAATAATAGATTGTATTTATATAGTGAGAGGGAAACTCAGCTCATCTACCACCAATGTGTGGCACCAATTTGGGTGATGATGCACAGCAATAATTTTGTGCCAGAACGCTCACCATACATTAACTAGCACTGTGGACAGGTGAGGTGTGATATACAGTGAGCTCCAAAAGTATTGGGACAGTGACACATTCCCTGCTGCTCTGGCTCTGCACTTCAGCACCCCAGAACCGAAACGATACAATGACCACCAGGCTAAAGTGCAGACTGTCAGCTCCAACCAGAGAGCATTTCACTGTAAGGTTTACAGCTGTTGTATTCGGCGCATGTGACTAATAACATTTGATTCCATTTGATTTGATCCACATTGGGCGTACCGGCCATAAACCACAGCACCGTCTGTTTATAGTCCCCCCACCCCAGGGGAGCAGAAGACCTGGAACAAATTCACCCATACGTGCACTAAAGTAGTAAAAAATTCAGCACCTGGACCCACATTCCCAGCATGCAACAAAACTTTTTTGTGGTCCTGTGTGGCTCAGTTACTCAGAGCATGGCACTAGCAACACCAGAGTTGTGGGTTAGATTCTCACTGTGGTCACATATGAAAATGTGTGGATTCATTTTTGTCACTTTGCATAAAAGTACCTGCTGTGGCATATATTACGATAGTACAGTACTGTACTGGCAATGACATTTCAGCAAAGCAGTGTGAAACCTTTCCTTCATAAAGATCCCAGCAACTTCATTTGTGATACATGTTTACTGTTTAGGAGATGCATTTGTTACATACAATCAATATAATTTATTTTATCATAATAGTCATCATCGTAATAGTATATATATATATCATGCTTTATATGTTTTTACATTTTCTTACATTTTCATTACTTAGTGCTCAAAATCTGCAGTAGACAAACCAGTTTAAAATCTATGAATTTACCAAACAGTTACGTGATTATCAATTTTGAGCAGTCGGATTAATTAATAGTAAATTAGAAGATAATCTTATCAAAAATTATGGGAGCATTGTATTGTAAAAACAATTATTTTATTTGATCATATGAAATATATTCTAGATGGAACACTGATTAAGTTTGGTGAAAAAGTGTCTGTATTATTTTGACAAGTGTATTTTATACTTAGTCAATAGAAAATGTGGTTCGAATTTTGAAACTGCCTTTTAAATGATCTCTTTTGAGTTTTGTACAAAGCGTTGTGAAAACTTACCACATTCGCAGAAAAACTCATCTGACAAAATAGCATATTTTACAATCGTTTTTCAAATGTTGTACTGCACTGCTGGTGTACTGTAGATACTTGCTAATTAGACAACCATGAACCATATCCTGATGACAATATTTCAACCATTGGAACCTAAACATCACATAAACAGCACAATTTCAACATAGATGCATACTTTTCCACATATTGCCTGTTGAAGCTTACTCAGCTTTGCACAGAAAAAAAACACTTAGACTGAACTGTAATCCAATCAAATGAATTGCAAGCCTTACCTACGCAGTAATCCTCCCTCAGTCTAAAGTAGCATCTGAGTAGAATTTACACAGTAGGTGTATATCTGGAACTGGAATCGGCTAAATATGAGCATAATGAGCAGTGTAAACTTTTCTTGTAGGCCGGAGTATGGGCAGTGCTTTCTAGCAGGTATTTGCATATTTCTATTAGGGAAAGCCTATTCTGTGACGTGCGCTTGTGCAATAACTCAATTCTTCCTTAAAGTCCTTCTTAACAATGCAAGTTAAGACTTTGGCAAAGGGTAAAATCTACAACACTTAGTCCACTCTGTTCGTATCAGATTCCGGTTTTGGGAACAGAAAATTGGTATTGAGATCAAATGTTTCATCATTGAGACAATTAACATAATGTATGTCAAATTCCATCTGGCTCCATCTTCTCCCACTACCACTGGGCTTCCTCTCATCACCATATTTGGTAGTGAGTGGAAACCCCAACCGGATGCTTCACACTTATATATATTTTTTATTTAACTAATATTTAACTAGGCAAGTCAGTTTCATTGCAAAACTGACATTTGGTCATACTGTAATGCAAAAATTCAAGTGTGTTATTTTTCCTATAACATGCACTCTTCTCTCTAATAGGGGACCAGTATAATCTCCCTGAGCTGAGAATCATCCTCCTGGGTAGGGATTGGCTGGAGAAGAGACAAACAGGAAACACCATCCTGGACAGGAGGGACGTGGAGATGTGTATGAGGAGAAAGGGTTTAATGGACGGCCGGCAGGTCACTGTGGTCAACACATCAGACAGATGCATCCAGTACTCCGTGCAGGACCCTTTCCTTGTCCACCGTAGCATAGAAGCCAGCATGTCCATGTGTCAACCATGTCCCCATGCCTTCCTCATGGTCATCCCTTTGAACTCACACAAAGGTAGGGTATGGGCAGTAGAGGGCCCCCTCAAGCTTCTCAACCACATACTCTGGAGACACATGATGGTAGTGTTTACCAGATGTGAGAAACTCAGGGCAATGTCACTGGAAGAACACATAGCGAGACATGGGTTTCTCCAGGAGATGGTGGAGAAGTGTAGGCATAGGTACCATGCTTTAAACACTAGGGCCAACACATGGGGCAATGATGTCACTCAGGTCCCAGAGGTGCTGAGGAAGATAGATGAGATGGTGGCAGGAAACAGGGAGGGGAGTGATCGTGGTTATGTTGTCATGAATGAGAGGTTTTCAATGGAGACTGAGGTGAGGAGGAGGGAGAAGAGGGTGAACCTCAGATAGATGAATGTTCAGAGACATAGGGACACACTCAGATTTCTGCCCAGGGAAAAGAATATATATTTTTAAATCTAATGTTTTGTTACCAAATAAGTTCCCCCGAAAACTTTGAGGCTGGTCACATGACATCACACAGTGTGACATCACCATGACGGAAGTCATGGGCGATAATGCACTGAGGACATTCCAGAGGAAGTTAGACGGTGCATCGTGCATCTCTTTGTGCTCCCGAGCTGTACTTGAGGTTGTACAAGTGACAAAACATTCCCAGTGACAGACGGGTCAAGAGCAGAAGAACAACTGAATCTGATTGGTAGGTCAGTCTGGAGTCAAACTGTTATGAATTTTATGAATAATGACTAAATTATGTATACATTTAACGTAAAACTATAAATAACAGAATTCTACCCTGTCTCTGTATAATGATAAATAATGTTTGTCCATAAGAAAGAGGGACTGTTAGCAGGCAAGGAACTGTGGCAGACAACTTGTGACCACTGTGGAATTGATAACAGGGAAGGAATTCTCCCCACCCAGGGAGGGGAGAAACCTTGGGCTTGTAGTAGATTGTATAACAGGTGGCAGGTAATATACAGTGGGGCAAAAAAGTATTTAGTCAGTCACCAATTGTGCAAGTTCTCCCACTTAAAAAGATGAGAGGCCTGTAATTTTCATCATAGGTACACTTCAACTATGACAGACAAAATGAGAAGAAAAAAAATCCAGAAAATCACATTGTAGGATTTTTAATGAATTTATTTGCAAATTATGGTGGAAAATAAGTATTTGGTCAATAACAAAAGTTTCTCAATACTTTGTTATATACCCTTTGTTGGCAATGACAGAGGTCAAACGTCGTCCTGGTCCCCCTCATACCACTCTCATGGAGTCTGTTTCTGACCGTTTGAGCAGACACATGCACATTTGTGGCCTGCTGGAAGTCATTTTGCAGGGCTCTGGCAGTGCTCCACCTTGCACAAAGGCGGAGGTAGCGGTCCTGCTGCTGGGTTGTTGCCCTCCTACGGCCTCCTCCACGTCTGATGTACTGGCCTGTCTCCTGGTAGCGCCTCCATGCTCTGGACACTACGCTGACAGACACAGCAAACCTTTTTGCCACAGCTCGCATTGATGTGCCATCCTGGATGAGCTGCACTACCTGACCCACTTGTGTGGGTTGTAGACTCCGTCTCATGCTACCACTAGAGTGAAAGCACCGCCAGCATTCAAAAGTGACCAAAACATCAGCCAGGAAGCATAGGAACTGAGAAGTGGTCTGTGGTCACCACCTGCAGAACCACTCCTTTATTGGGGGTGTCTTGCTAATTGCCTATAATTTCCACATTTTGTCTATTCCATTTGCACAACAGCATGTGAAATTTATTGTCAATCAGTGTTGCTTCCTAAGTGGACAGTTTGATTTCACAGAAGTGTGATTGACTTGGAGTTACATTGTGTTGTTTAAGTGTTCCCTTTATTTTTTTGAGCAGTGTATATTTTTTGATGGCTATATATAATACAAATCGAGGTGAGGGTGATGGAAATGCATTTGGCGGTTGATCTACTTCTGTTCTGCAAATGGCACTGTGTGCTCTTTTCGAAGGATGGATCCCAGTCTTTTCAGGGCTATGGGATACGGGGGGTCAGGGGTGGTCTGCCGGGCATTGGGATGACAACCCAACTCGGGATGAGGAGGGCTTTTAGCGGGTGGAATAGTGGGGACCAATTGGAGGTTTACTTAGTAGCACTGCAAATATCATGGTACAGTTATAGACACTCAATCATCATGTTACTTTTTAATGGTACGTTTACAAACATATATTTTGATGAATTGAAAGTTTTGTCTCATTATGGTAAGTGGTGAAATAAGTATAGCCAGTTACAATTGTAATGGCTTAGCAGATAATAAGAAAAGACGATCAGTATTTACCTGGATAAAAGAGAAGGAATATAATAATCTATTGTTTACAGGAAACTCATTCAACAATTTTAGATGAAGGTTTGTGGAAAAAGGACTGGGGGGGGGGGGTGAAATATATTTCTCCCATGGTCAAAGAAATTCAAAAGGAGTGATGGTTTTAATTAACAGTAATTTTGATCCAAATGTGCAAATTGTCCAAACAGATCATCAAGGTATATGGATTATTTTAAATATGTTATTGGACAATTAACAGATATGGCTTATTAACCTATACGGCCCAAATAATGATGATCCAAGATTCTTTGAAAATGTATATAAGAATTGATCAACTCTACAAGCAACACTAGACTCTATTATTATGGTGGGAGATTTTAATACGGTCTTAAATACCTCTATGGACCAAAAATTAAATCACACAACAAACTATCATCCTCAGGCACTTAAGAAAATCATGAATGTCATGGATATATTGGAATTAGTGGATATTTGGAGACTTAAATACCCTGACCTCTCTGGCACCAAAAGTTTAAAAAGTGTTGATAAGGGACAGAATGCGGTCGGATCATCACATAATTGGCATATATATTACTCTTACAGAATTTCCAAAAGATCAACAGAGTCCATATTAACAAAGGAAATCGAAGGACAACAGTACAGTTAGATAGCAATAAAAACGGTACCATAGAGGCACAGAATAAGTTAGAGGAAAAAGAAATTGAGGAACTTATTCAAGAAAGATCCAGTGTAATATATTATAAAAAATAAAGCGAACTGGATGGAATATGGGGAAAAACGCACCAAATTCTTTTTCAATCTTCAATATAGAAATGCTACCAATTTGTTTTTATTTAAACGTGTAACAAATGATGGAGTCATGCATGATTCACCGAATGATGTTTTGAAAGAGGAGTACTTTAAAGATATGTTTTCGTTTCAGTCTCCTCCATCTCCACTCACCGAAACTAATTGTATGGATTTTTTCCCTAATAATGTCAAATTAACATCTGTACAAAAAGACTCATGTGAAGGCCAAATTACAGAGGAGGAACTTCTTGATGCAATTAAAGCCTTTAAGGCTGGGAAAACTCCAGGGCTAGATGGCATACCAGTGGAAGTATACACAACTTTTTTTGATATACTCAAAGGACCATTATTAGCTTGTTTTAACCACTCCTATATAAAATGGTAGATTATCAGACACGCAACAAGAAGGTCTGATATCATTATTTCTGAAACAGGACCCAAGTGGTATATATAAAGATCTCGTCAATTAAAAAAATTGGAGACCTCTTACAATTCAGTGTTGTGAAGCAAAAATCCTAGCAAAATGCTTGGCGCATAGAATTAAAAAAGTATTGTCAGATATTATTCATCCTAATCAGACAGTTTTTTTACATGGACGATACATTGGATATAATATAAGACAGGTACTGGAAACAATAGAATACTATGAAATATAGGGGACACCAGGCCTGGTTTTCATAGCTGATTTTGAAAAGGCTTTTGATAAAGTATGACTGGAGTTTATATAGAAATACCTAGAATATTTCAATTTTGGGGAACCTCTTATAAAATGGGTTAAAGTTATGTATAGTAACCCTAGGCGTAATATAGTAAATAATGGCTACATCTCAGAAAGTTTTGAACTATTTAGAGGAGTAAAACAAGGTTTTCCACTATCGGCATATCTATTCATTATTGCCATCGAAATGTTAGCTGTTAAAATTAGATCAAACAATAATATTAAGGGATTAGAAATCCGCGGCTTAAAAACTAAGGTGTCATTGTACGCTGATGATTAATGTTTTCTTTTAAAACCACAATTAGAATCTCTCCACGGCCTCAGAGGATCTAGATACTTTTGCTATCCTCTCTGGATTAAAACCAAATTATGATAAGTGTACTATATTACGTATTGAATCACAAACAGAGATGTGAGCATACTCAGTATACAAATCACAAAAGAAAGAAATGATCTCACTCAAATAAATTGTTATAGAAAGTTAGCAAAAATAGATAAGATCTTGCTACCATGGAAAGGAAAATACCTGTCTATTTGTGGAAAAATCACCCTGATTAACTCTTTAGTCATATCACAGTTTACCTATTTGCTTATGGTTTTGCCTACACCTAGTGACCTGCTTTTTAAATTATATGAACAAAAAATATTCAATTTTATTTGGAATGGCAAGCCAGACAAAATTAAAAGGGCCTATTTATATAACGAATATGGGCAGAAATGATCAAATACTAAAGCATTAGACCTCTCACTAAAGGCATCAGTCAAATAAAAGTTATACTTAAATCCAAACTGGTTCTCTAGTAAATTGGTAGGAATGTCTCATCCTATGTTCAAGAAGAGCCCTTTTCCCTTTATTCAGATTACAACTGCTCACTTTCGGTTGTTTGAAAAGGAAATAATCTCCAAAATATCGTTATTTTTTTAAACCAGTCTTAGAAAGTTGGTTGCAATTTCAGTTTAATCCACCTGAAAAGACAGAACAAATAATACAACAAATATTGTGGTTAAACGCACAGCACTGGAATAATGAATGATAGTTCTATGACTGGAATAAGGATTATCAGAGAACCTGGGGGTGTTCTCTTCTATAACAGAATCCCAGGCAGGTGTGTGTAGCCACCCCCTTCAAGTCCTCAGACCATCTGATGGTTCACATAGAACAGTCATTAACTGGTTGTTAGAACTAGTCGAGTGGCGCGGCCAAGGCATCATGTAACGCACCCTCTTCCAGAAGCTTGAGTTGGGCAGCATCGACCCACGCCTTCCCTCCTGCCACATTAAGGGGGCACTCTTGCGGACCAGGTGCTGCAAGTCGGGGGGCAGGTGTGTGTAGCCACCCTCCCCCATGTCCCCCAGCTGGATGAGGATGACGCTCATCTCACTGTGGACCAGAGCCTGGAGGAGCCCCACCTGACAGTCATAGTCCTCCGCTGTGGTCAACGAAGACGAGCATCCCCATTGGCCACATGACCCTTGACCTCCTGAGCCTGACCATGTGCTTGAGCTGGGGGTCAGGATGACAATCAGCCTCCTGCTCAGCCGCATGCAGTCCTCCACCAACTCCATGCGGTCTGGGGACAACAGAACAGAGAGGAGCGGGAGAAGTTAACTTTTGACTTCAGTACTGTTTATTACTGTTACATTTGCTTCTTAGAGGGTAGGACACAGTCTGAAAGAACCAACCTTCTCCAGGTAAGTCGTCTCTGCCGTGGATGAAGAGTCTAAAGCCACACTTCTGCTCCAGGACAGTGGGCAGAACGCTGCTCACAAAGTGATACACTTTCTCCTCACTTTCCTTGTCTACACCATCCATCTGGTAGACAACATAAGCATCATAGACCTTCCCATCTGAAAACACAGACAAAGAGGTTTCTGTCAAACCTCAGCAGGAAAGGAGTAGATTGTACAGATTTGATTAAATTCTATTTGAACTGAAATTGAGTTTAATATAAATTTGCCCATTACTAATACACTTGCAGTGGGATTGACCCCAGCCGGGACCAGTTGAGAAGGGCCTACTGCCTACTGCAGACAACTGCACTGCACAATCAGTGGGCCATGGGCCATGCTTCAGTGTGGTGACTAAGAACTAAATGAGTTAATATGTTGATATGGTATCCAATACTATATAGATCATGTAGGCTGAATAAGCATTTCTGTACAATGAAATATCTTAGTGAAATAGCATCATTAAACTTCAGTGGGTGGCTAGATGTTCTTACCCTCAGATCGACCATAGCATTTGAAAACTCCACGGAAGAAGAGCGCCAGATCGATGTCAAACACTTTGACGGCCACAGCAGCTAGCAAGAAGAAAAAGACTAGCACCACACATAGACACATAAACATAAACCCTGTGGGGGGGAAGACAGGGAGAACACAACACCAAGAAAGTTAGAGAGTGCATGTGTGATTTTGTGTGTGTGTGTTTGTGTGACATATACAGTTGAAGTCGGAAGTTTACATACACCTTCGCCAAATACATTTAAACTCAGTTTCACAATTCCTGACATTTAATCCTAGTAAACATTCACTGTCTTAGGTCCGTTAGGATCACCACTTTATTTAAAAAATGTGAAATGTCAGAATAATAGTAGAGAGAATGATTTATTTCAGCTTTCATCACATTCCCAGTGGGTCAGAATTGCCTTTAAATTGTTTAACTTGGGTCAAACGTTTCGGGTAGCCTTCCACAAGCTTCCCACAATAAGTTGGGTGAATTTTGGCCCATTCCTCCTGACAGAGCTGGTGTAACTGAGTCAGGTTTGTAGGCCTCCTTGCTCGCACGCGCCTTTTCAGTTCTGCCCACAAATTGTCTACAGAATTGACATCAGGGCTTTGTGATGGCCACTCCAATACCTTGACTTTGTTGTCCTTAAGTCATTTTGCCACAACTTTGGAAGTATGCTTGGGGTCGATGTCCATTTGGAAGACCCATTTGCGACCAAGCTTTAACTTCCTGACTGATGTCTTGAGATGTTGCTTCAATATATCCACATAATTTTCCTGCCTCATGATGCCATCTATTTTGTGAAGTGCACCAGTCCCTCCTGCAGTAAAGCACCCCCACAACATGATGCTGCCATCCCTGTGCTTCACGGTTGGGATGGTGTTCTTCGGCGTTCTGCAAGCCTCCCCCTTTTCCCTCCAAACATAACGATGGGCATTATGGCCAAACAGTTCTATTTTTGTTTCATCAGACCAGAGGACATTTCTCCAAGGAGTACGATCTTCGTCCCCATGTGCAGTTGCAAACTGTAGTATGGCTTTTTTATGGCGGTTTTGGAGCAGTGGCTTCTTGCTTGCTGGATTGCCTTTCAGGCTATGTCGGTATAGGACTCGTTTTACTGTGGATAATGATACTTTTGTACCTGTTTCCTCCAGCATCTTCACAAGGTCCTTTGCTGTTGTTCTGGGATTGATTTGCACTTTCACACCAAAGTACGTTCATCTCTAGGAGACAGAACGCGTCTCCTTCCTGAGTGGTATGACGGTTGCGTGGTCTCATGGTGTTTATACTTGCATACTATTGTTTGTACAGATGAACGTGGTACCTTGAGGCATTTGGAAATTTCTCCCAAAGATGAAGCAGACTTGTGGAGGTCTACAATTTTTTTCTGAGGTCTTCGCTGACTTCTTTTGATTTTCCCATGATGTCAAGCAAAGAGGCACTGGGTTTGAAGGTAGGCCTTGAAATACATCCACAGGTACACCTCCAATTGAATCAAATTATGTCAATTAGCCAATCAGAAGCTTCATAAGCCATGACATCATTTTCTGGAATTTTCCAAGCTGTTTAAAAGGCACAGTCAACTTAGTGTATGTAAACTTCTGACCCACTGGAATTGTGATACAGTGAATTATAAGTAAAATAATCTGTCTGTAAACAATTGTTGGAAAAAATACTTGTGTCATGCACTAAGCAGATGTCCTAACCGACTTACCAAAACTATAGTTTGTTAACAAGAAATTTGTGGAGTGGTTGAAAACCTTAGTTTTAATGACTCCAACCAAAGTGTATGTAAACTTCTGACTTCAACTGTATGTCTGTGTGATGTTTGTTTAAGAGTATTTGTGTGACGTGCGTCTGTGTGATGTTTAAGATTGTGTGCACTAACCTCTTAGCTTGAGAGTAACCACTGCATAAATCCATTTCTGGTCGTTCATTGCAACACACGTGAACTTTGACTGGAGGTCCTTCATAGTCACTGTGTTTATGGTCAGGATAGCCGTGAAGATACTCCGCATTGAAGATACCTCCACCTCGCTACAGTAACACATACACACAAAACATTCACACAGCGAATTCTCAACGGTGAATCTGGGGTCTTGTTTTCAAGGAAATGTTTAAATTATTATACCTTGTTCTCAAAAACAAGTATGTGTGTGTGCTTGTGTGTATGCATGAATCCATGTGTGTGTGTGTGTGCATGTGTGTACCTACCTGGTGGTGTTCACTGAGTAGCCTTGCTGCTGCGAGCGCACTTTCACTCCATTCATCTCCCACCACACGTGACAGTTGTCTTCAATGTTCTGCCCACAAAACGCTTCACACCTCAACTTCTTAGTGGTGTCTATGAAGAACAAGAGATACTATGAAGACAGAGAGATTACCGGGCAAACCAAATCAAGCACAACACAAGTATTTGATCCAGGTGTGATCCCTACACAGGTCAGTGGTCTCTGTGCTTCCGTTTCTAGGCAGGTTGATCTGAGGAGGATGTGAGGCAGAGGGACCTGAAGGAGACAAACACAGTTTAGTCAGAAAGATACTTTTGGATACATTCAAAACGTTGTCACTGATGTTATTGATGATTGTTGTTGCCACAAAGACCACATGTGATATGAGGGTTGCTTTTGCTTCTGTTTGTTTGATATAAATGGAGCCTAATGTACATAGTGTAGCCTAATAACCTGCTGTAATGTAGCCTAGAGTTTCCATGTTTGCTGACCCTGCTGCCATCTTGGATGAGGTTTCAGCAAAGCTCAAATCAAATAAATAAAATGCTGAGAGAATTGACAGAGCTGTCATCAAGCCACAACCTACGTACCTCGGATCTTTAGTCTCCTGGATGCAGAAGTGTTGAGAATCGTCCCATTGTGCTCCCACGTGCACACACACGTATAGATGCCCTCGTCTGCTTTGGAGGCGCCGTACACCCACAGATTTCTCTCAGACTTGTTTGGAATGGGACTGAAATTCTGAAGTTAAAGACAAACAATTTCACAAACTTCTTTGCTGAAATAACAGTAACACACCTGATTCCACTCATCAAGAGCAGGTGCAACCCTTAGGAGCTATAGGACAGGAGTTGAGAACCAATGGTAAATAGTTTTACAGGCTTGAGGGTTGTGTTAGTATTCTGGTCATGTTCAGTACCTTATACCAGGCTAAGTTTTCTTTTCCATCTTGGCACAGTTTTTCCACGGGCTCAGGACATGGGATAGCGATGTTGTATGCGGACTCTGAGATATCGTTAAACAGGACTGAATGATCGAACGGTTGGGCTTTGACCACAATCACCTCTGTCACAAAAATATGGCAGGTGTCTGCTGCCTTTCTCCTGGAACATAAGCATACACAGTATACCAGTTACCCAAAAGGGAACCAACAGGCTTCTAACTGGGGGCCAGCCGAAGAACCCATTTAGGCTGTAGATAGCAAATGTTTTTTTCTAATAGTATATACAGCCTGAAACTAAGCAGTTTAAAAATGTGGAAAGTTTCCTTACGAGTCAGAATGTTGAATAAAATTGTATTACATGTTACCCTACCAGTTGTCTGTGTGGTTGGTCCTTCAGTGGGTCGAATTTTGAGACAAAATATCCACAGGAAGTACACTGCTCAAAAAAATAAAGGGAACACTTAAACAACACAATGTAACTCCAAGTCAATCACACTTCTGTGAAATCAAACTGTCCACTTAGGAAGCAACACTGATTGACAATACATTTCACATGCTGTTGTGCAAATGGAATAGACAAAAGGTGGAAATTATAGGCAATTAGCAAGAAACCCCCCAAAACAGGAGTGATTCTGCAGGTGGTGACCACAGACCACTTCTCAGTTCCTATGCTCCTGGCTGATGTTTTGGTCACTTTTGAATGCTGGCGGTGCTCTCACTTTAGTGGTAGCATGAGACGGAGTCTACAACCCACACAAGTGGCTCAGGTAGTGCAGTTCATCCAGGATGGCACATCAATGCGAACTGTGGCAAAAAGGTTTGCTGTGTCTGTCTGCGTAGTGTCCAGAGCATGCAGACGCTACCAGGAGACAGGCCAGTACATCAGGAGACATGGAGGAGGCCGTAGGAGGGCAACAACCCAGCAGCAGGACCGCTACCTCCGCCTTTGTGCAAGGAGGTACACTGCCAGCGCCCTGCAAAATGACCTCCAGCAGGCCACAAATGTGCATGTGTCTGCTCAAACGGTCATAAACAGACTCCATGAGTGTGGTATGAGGGCCCGACGTCCACAGGTGGGGGTTGTGCTTACAGCCCAACACCGTGCAGGACGTTTGGCATTTGCCAGAGAACACCAAGATTGGCAAATTCGCCACTGGCGCCCTGTGCTCTTCACAGATGAAAGCAGGTTCACACTGAGCACATGAGCACATGTGACAGACGTGACAGAGTCTGGAGACGCCGTGGAGAACGTTCTGCTGCCTGCAACATCCTCCAGCATGACCGGTTTTGCGATGGGTCAGTCATGGTGTGGGGTGGCATTTCTTTGTGGGGCCGCACAGCCCTCCATGGGCTCGCCAGAGGTAGCCTGACTGCCATTAGGTACCGAGATGAGATCCTCAGACCCCTTGTGAGACCATATGCTGACACATGCACATTTGTGGCCTGCTGGAGGTCCTTTTGCAGGGCTCTGGCAGTGCACCTCCTTGCACTAAGGCGGAGGTACCGGTCCTGCTGCTGGGTTGTTGCCCTCCTACGGCCTCCTCCACGTCTCCTGGTGTACTGGCCTGTCTCCTGGTAGCGCCTGCATGCTCTGGACACTACGCTGACAGACACAGCAAACCTTTTTGCCACAGTTCGCATTGATGTGCCATCCTGGATGAACTGCACTACCTGAGCCACTTGTGTGGGTTGTAGACTCCGTCTCATGCTACCACTAGAGTGAGAGCACCGCCAGCATTCAAAAGTGACCAAAACATCAGCCAGGAAGCATAGGAACTGAGAAGTGGTCTGTGGTCACCACCTGCAGAATCACTCCTGTTTTGGGGGGTGTCTTGCTAATTGCCTATAATTTCCACATTTTGTCTATTCCATTTGCACAACAGCATGTGAAATGTATTGTCAATCAGTGTTGCTTCCTAAGTGGACAGTTTGATTTCACAGAAGTGTGATTGACTTGGAGTTACATTGTGTTGTTTAAGTGTTCCCTTTATTTTTTTGAGCAGTGTATTATTTACCCAACTTTTTAGAGTGCCAATACTGCTGTTGAAATTTCTATCACCTGTCACATGCTCAAAACCAAGGAAACACCTGCAAAATTTCCATCAGTATGCATGCATCATCGTGCATGTCCTTCCATCTTGTGCTTGGCCTTAGGTCAGGAGCAAACACATCTTTATTGCCACACACAGAGTTCTGCGTTTTGAAGTCGGTAATAATAGTTTTCTGTGGATATTTTGTGTACATTTCAAAACGGCAGAGTAAGTTCAAATATAATTTGATTCAACGTTTGTGCAAGACAAGGGACCCTTAGGTTTTTTCTTTGTAAATGTGCATGCCTACCCTAGCCCTATGTACACATTCAGGTTCAACACTAACCCTAGAATCAACCCTCACCCTAACCCTCCCAAACAGGGCTCCCCGCTCTCAATTACCAATCTAACCCCTAAACACACAGTTGTTGTATTACCAGTAGGTGTAGTACTGATCAGAGTCGTTGATTAAAAGGGGGAGGAAGAAGAGCACCGGTCCATGATGATGCACACGCGTTTCCTCAGAGGACGGGAGCTCTTGGGTTCTGTTTCTGTACCAGGTAAACTCAGTCACGCTGGCCCAAACCAACTCACTCAGGTCATAGTAGGCTGGCAAACTAAGGGCCTCCCCCTCTGTCACAGTAGTTTCATACTTGTCAAATAGTTTACATGGGGACTCTGCCAAAATATGAACATACATTACCCGATTAAGTTGCATGTGAAGGAAAAGAGGTCTATTGTTCAAGGTACAATATATTCACTATGCCTTGTAATAATGGGATGTAGAAATGTGTGAGATATGAAGAAGATGCTATACCTGTGTAATGATCTATTGTAGTAGGGTTTAAGGACATTTCTCTCTGGGCAGAAATCCTAGTCAAACTGAGGAGCAGAAACATGAGACCACCATCCACCAACTACAAGACAAGGGGAACAAAAAGAAGAATGTTACCTTATTGTAACGTCGAACAGGAACTATCATTCCACACAAGACCCTATAATAAAACATCAGGACCATGCTTTACTTGTTTTTACAATAAATTATATACCTATTTTCAAGAGGGAATAAAATACATATGCAGAAAACCTTTTTAGGTTCAGAGTGAAGAATTACTGAAAGAGCTTACCCTGAAAGTGAAGGAGCACATTTTCTGCAAAACAGGAACTTGCCTCCACTGATAAGAAAGAACAAGAGTCATATTCAACATGTTGTTAGGATATCCTGTTATAGATACAGCAGAAATGATGAAAACTGAAATGTTGATATAATATGGATTATTTAAATGGCCATTTAACATATCAAGCTTGAATGAAGAAACCATGACCTCTTTGGAAAATATACAGTGTTTGCTAAAACATCAAATCGCTTTGGTGCTATTTTTACAAGCATAAAGTGATTTATTTACACTCTTAGTACAAAACTCCAAACTGGTAACACTTCAAGCATAAAGTCACATTCGAAACCTTTTATTGTGCATTAATTTTGTTTGGAGATGTATTTCACCACACAACCTATTATCCAAAATATAAGTTCACTGTGAAATACCATGCAAACATTTATTTAATCAGCAAATACATCTTCTCAATTTAGTCATTTTAACAACCAGTTAAAGCATTAGAAAAAATGCTGTACAGAAAAATTGCAGTACATTACACTGTTTTCACATTAGGCAATACACTTGCACTACCTATCAAATATACTGAAAATCTTATTGTCATCATTTCTGTGATCAAAGGTGTGTTCATTGATTACATATTTCACAATAATTGATGAAAAATAGAAATGTATTGTTCAGATATAATTACAGCTAGGAATTAATCTTTTCCCCAAAATCTAACAAGTTTTAATCAAGGTAATAATTAATATTTATCCAGTGACCATTTAAAGCATTTAAAACCAAGATATGGTCTCCATGTCAGGGTTCTCCCCAAATAAGAGAGCGCTGAGCCACCTTGTTGACTTGGCTGTGCCACTATGTAATGATTTCAGAGCAAATTACACTGAATTTGTAAGTCGCTCTGTATAAGAGCGTCTGCTAAATGACTTAAATGTATATTTAGTCATGAGTATATCTCTGATCGCCAATGACATTGTTGTGAATTTTGAAACAGGCCGTTCATAAATTCAGAGTGTTATCATGTTCCTCAATTAATTCCAGCCAGGTCACCCGTGATACATGTCAGTATTAGACGTCCATCCATGTCTGAGGACACAGGGAGATGTAGAAACCGGCCACTAGGGGCAACAGTGAGGGATGTTACCTTCAAGTAGGTTTCGGTTTTGCTAGGGCGTTGTGGATGGGCGTAAGCATCTGCTTCTGGTGTAAAAGGTTGCATATTTCGTTTTAAGCCTATCCAAAACCTTAACCATTCTGAGCTAATACCTACTCTTAATATTTTGGAGGTAATGACTAAACTCAACCTTAAACACTTTGAAATTTGACGTTTGGAACAACTTCAAAATTGGCGTATGAGAAACATGAATGAATGTCTAAGTCTTGTTGCAGCATTCAGCGCATTTCAGCAGTAGGCTATTGTGGGAGTAAATGGTACACATAGAGACAGATATGACAATATTGAGCAAAGACAGGTGTACATTAGACCACAAGAGGAGAAGGCGACACTTGAGTGCATTTGCCATTCTGGAAAGGACAGGACACCAAAGATTAACAGACATAAGTGTAATGGCCACAGGAAACCAAAGATTAACAGACATAAGTATAATGGCCAAAGCCATAAGTGCATAAATGCTTAGGGTAAAGAGGAGGATGTGACACTTAAGTGCATTATCTATTATGGAAAGGGCAGGATACCAAAGATTAGATAGAGAGGAACAAACATAAGTATATTACTCAAGGCCATAAGTGCTTAGGGTAAGATAGACATATTATTTTTAGGACACGAAAGGGTCCTGCCACCATTATAATTTAATCAAGAGCAGATATAGGTGTTATTGGGCATGAACAAGCAGGAAGCCTGAACTAAAAGATAATGGTGGCAGATGACCTGAGGGAAGTAACTTAATTTACATGTGGGATGGACTCATATGCTGTGTGTATAAATACAGAGCCAGTGCTCTGGGAAAGTGTGTGTTCCGCGGACCATCTAGGCTTCTGATATACTTGTATTAAAAGCCTATATTGAATTCACAAGTTCTTGTAAGTGTTATATTATGAAACGATTATCCACCACACTATCTCAACACAGTGCGCCCAGGAAGCGCAGAACACATCCCGAGTATAGCTTTGTTGAATCATAAAAACTTTTTAACTGTAGTCAAACAAAAGTCCATTGAGCAAAGTTGCTAAGCTTGCTAGATAACATCCTTCAAAGAATGACAGAATACAGTGCATTATTCAGACCCCTTGACCTTTTCCACATTTTGTTACGTTACAGCCTTATTATAAAATGGATTCAATTGTTTTTTCAAACAATACTCAAATGATAAAGCAAAAACAGGTTTATAGAAATGTTTGCAATAAAAAAAAATATAAACTTAAATATGAGTCTTCTTGGGTATGACGCTACAAGCTTGGCACACCTGTATTTGGGGAGTTTCTCCCATTCTTCCCTGCAAACCCTCAAGCTCTGTCAGGTTGGATGGGGAGTGTCGCTGCACAGCTATTTTCAGTTCTCTCCAGAGATGTTTGATCGGGTTCAAGTCCTGGCTCTGGCTGGGCCACTCAAGGACATTCATAGACTTGTCCCGAAGCCACTCCTGTGTTGTCTTGGCTGTGTGCTTACAGTCGTTGTCCTGTTGGAAGGTGAACCTTTTGCCCGTCTGAGGTCCTGAGCGCTCTGGAACAGGTTTTTATCAAGGATCTCCCTATCCTTTGCTCCGCTCATCTTTCCCTTGATCCTGACTAGTCTCCCAGTCCCTGCCACTGAAAAACAACCCCACAGCATGATGCTGATGCATGATAAGAATTTGTTCTTAACTGACTTGCCTAGTTAAATAAAAATTGTATGTTGTGTTAAACTTTGTATTGTACTCATTTGTGGATGTCCATCATCCATTTCGTATTTTATGTTACGAATTAGAATTAGAATGATATGTTACAAATTGCAATTTGTTATGGCTAATGTTAGCTAGGTTATCTAGGTGGTTAATGTTAGCTAGGCTAGGGGTTAGAGTTAAGGTTATGAGTTAGATTAAAGGGTTAAGGTTAGGGTCAGCTAACATTAACCTGTCTAGGATCAGCGTGGCGCTAGCGGCACCCCCCCCCCCCCCCACTGAAAAACCAGTGCCGCGAAATTCAAAAAAAATATTTTTTTAAAATATTTAACTTTCACACATTAAAGTCCAATACAGCTAATGAAAGACACAGATCTTATGAATCCAGTCAACATTTCCGATTTTTAAAATGTTTTACAGGGAAGACACAATATGTAAAGATGTACATCTATTACCTAAAAACACATTAGCATAATCCACCATCTTTTATTTGTCCACCAACACCAGTAGCCATCACCAATTCGGCTAAACTAAGATATTTATAGCCCCTAACCAACAAAAAAACTCATTAGATGACAGTCTGATAACATATTTATGGTATGGGATAGGTTTTGTTAGAAAAAAGTGCATATTTCAGGTAGATGGCATAGTTTACAATTGCACCCACCATCACAAATGGACTAGAATAATTACAATGAGCAACGTGTTTACCTAACTACTAATCATCAAACATTTCGTAAAAATACACAGCATACACGAATCGAAAGACACAGATCCTGTGAATACAGACAATATTTCAGATTTTCTAAGTGTCTTACAGCGAAAACACAATAAATCGTTATATTAGCTTAGCACATAGCAATTAGCAGCCCAGCATTGATTCTAGCCAAAGTGAGCGATAAAAGTCAACATCGCCAAAAGATATTAATTTTTTCACTAACCTTCTCAGAATTCTTCCGATGACACTCCTGTAACATCACATTACAACATGCATATACAGTTTGATCGAAAAGGTTTATATTTAGCCACCAAAATCATGGTTAGACAATGTGAAATGTAGACAAGCTGGTAAAGAAAACGTCCTTGCGCCACTTAGACAGTGATCTACTCTTATACATAAATACTCATAAACGTGACTAAAAAATATAGGGTGGACAGGGATTGATAGACAATTTAATTCTTAATACAATTGCGTTATTACATTTTTTAATTTATCCTTACTTTTCAATACAGTTTGCGCCAAGCGAAGCTACGTCAAAAAACATGGCGTCCTAAGCCACTAAAATGTTTCGACAGAAACACGATTTATCATAATAAAAATGTCCTACCTTGAGCTGTTCTTCCATCAGTATCTTGGGCAAAGGATCCTTTCTTGGGAGAAATCGTCTTTTGGTGGAAAGCTGTCCTCTTGCCATGTGGAAATGTCAACTACGTTCGGGATGAACTGAAAAGCGTGCCCAACTTTTCACATCGTTGCAAAAATAAATGTCCCAAAATCGCACTAAACGGATATAAATTGCTATAAAACGCTTTAAATTAACTACTTTGTGATGTTTGTAACTCCTATAACGAGTGAAAAGATGACCGGAGAAATATAACAGGCTAAACTAACGCTTGGAACAGGAGAGGGTCGGTGTCTTCCACGCGCGTTACGCAGCAAGAAAAGACTTGCTAGCTAAAGGTTTTTTTCATTTGTAGGGCCTGTGAACGAGCAATCGAGCCCGTTGGAATCGTCATCACGTAAAGGCATCCAGGGGAAGACGTAAGAAGTGTCCGTATAGTCATAGCAACGACAGAGCCCTTTTAAATGACTTCAGAAAAGTGGCCAACGTTTCTCAAATCTGACTCCATGTCAGGGAAATTGCTGTAGAATGGGCTCTGTTCCACTTAGAGACAAAATTTCAACTCCTATAGAAACTATAGACTGTTTTCTATCCAATAATAATAATAATATGCATATTGTACGATCAAGGATTTTGTGGGAAGCCGTTTAAAAAATTAGCCACATTAGCATAAATAGTCTAAACAGCGCCCCCATCCCCAACAGGTTAAGTAGTAGCAAAGAAGATAAAAGTAGCTGAAAAGTTTCTAATGATCTAAAATGCTAAGGTTGTCCGTGATGAGATTCAAGCATGTAACCTCTGGGTAGCTAGACGTTAACTGTACATGCCTGACCAACCACCCTACTTTCATTTTTGAGTTAAGTAACCTTCTCTCTTATGTAACCATACCAAATGTAAGATATAATACTCATTTGCATGTCCCAGATTTACATTTACTATGTTACGTCTAGTCTAGGAGACCAGGCTGCAGCAGTTTAGGAGTTGTGGGTTAAACTATTGAGCTCATCTCCACAGTGTCCTTCCCATAATTCCAAACTACAATACTGTAACGACCTTACTAGATCATAAAGGAACAATTGTCCAGACAGAGTGTTGAGTTTACGAATTGACGGTTTATTAACCCAACTTTACAGAGGCTACTGTTTGGCCGTAGCCCACGCCAAATAAACAAAAGATACCCCACAAGCCAACCGTGACCTTCTCTTGTGAAGACAAGACGTAAGAGAGAGAACAATGGCTAAACCTAGTCTTAACTCCCAATGCTCCATCCCCCTGCCCAACCCCCCTCCACCAAACACCAGGATGCCCGGCATCAGAACATTCCAGGAATCCCTGTGATTGGCAGATAGCAGGTTGATTGGCATGTCGGACCCCGCGAACACTGGTAAGTACAACACAACCCACTAATAGCCTACCACATAACACACCGCTGTCTGTGCGGGTCGCTACACAGCCCCCCCCCCCCAACACAAAGTCCCTCGTCCCTGAGGGAACAAACAAAGTCTCTGAAGCGACCCAGAAGTCTCCTTTGCCTGCGTGACCGCAATTACATTTACATTACATTTAAGTCATTTAGCAGACGCTCTTATCCAGAGCGACTTACAAATTGGTGCATTCACCTTATGACATCCAGTGGAACAGCCACTTTACAATAGTGCATCTAGATCTTTTAAGGGGGGGGGGGGGGGGCAGAAGGATTGCTTTATCCTAGGTATTCCTTGAAGAGGTGGGGTTTCAGGTGTCTCCGGAAGGTGGTGATTGACTCCGCTGTCCTGGCATCGTGAGGGAGTTTGTTCCACCATTGGGGTGCCAGAGCAGCGAACAGTTTTGACTGGGCTGAGCGGGAACTGTACTTCCTCAGTGGTAGGGAGGCGAGCAGGCCAGAGGTGGATGAACGCAGTGCCCTTGTTTGGGTGTAGGGCCTGATCAGAGCCTGAAGGTACTGAGGTGCCGTTCCCCTCACAGCTCCGTAGGCAAGCACCATGGTCTTGTAGCGGATGCGAGCTTCAACTGGAAGCCAGTGGAGAGAGCGGAGGAGCGGGGTGACGTGAGAGAACTTGGGAAGGTTGAACACCAGACGGGCTGCGGCGTTCTGGATGAGTTGTAGGGGTTTAATGGCACAGGCAGGGAGCCCAGCCAACAGCGAGTTGCAGTAATCCAGACGGGAGATGACAAGTGCCTGGATTAGGACCTGCGCCGCTTCCTGTGTGAGGCAGGGTCGTACTCTGCGGATGTTGTAGAGCATGAACCTACAGGAACGGGCCACCGCCTTGATGTTGGTGGAGAACGACAGGGTGTTGTCCAGGATCACGCCAAGGTTCTTAGCGCTCTGGGAGGAGGACACAATGGAGTTGTCAACCGTGATGGCGAGATCATGGAACGGACAGTCCTTCCCCGGGAGGAAGAGCAGCTCCGTCTTGCCGAGGTTCAGCTTGAGGTGGTGATCCGTCATCCACACTGATATGTCTGCCAGACATGCAGAGATGCGATTCGCCACCTGGTCATCAGAAGGGGGAAAGGAGAAGATTAATTGTGTGTCGTCTGCATAGCAATGATAGGAGAGACCATGTGAGGTTATGACAGAGCCAAGTGACTTGGTGTATAGCGAGAATAGGAGAGGGCCTAGAACAGAGCCCTGGGGGACACCAGTGGTGAGAGCGCGTGGTGAGGAGACAGATTCTCGCCACGCCACCTGGTAGGAGCGACCTGTCAGGTAGGACGCAATCCAAGCGTGGGCCGCGCCGGAGATGCCCAACTCGGAGAGGGTGGAGAGGAGGATCTGATGGTTCACAGTATCGAAGGCAGCCGATAGGTCTAGAAGGATGAGAGCAGAGGAGAGAGAATTAGCTTTAGCAGTGCGGAGCGCCTCCGTGATACAGAGAAGAGCAGTCTCAGTTGAGTGACTAGTCTTGAAACCTGACTGATTTGGATCAAGAAGGTCATTCTGAGAGAGATAGCAGGAGAGCAATGGTCGCGGAGTGTCCAGATGTGAAACAGGGGGCTCCATCCGTGCCAGGGGGCTGCCTCTCTGGGACCCAGGGGATAAAGGAAGGGATATGAGGGACAAGGAAACGGGAACAGGGAATACAGTCCGTGGCTCCGGGGAACAACGCAGTGACACAGGGAGGGAGACAGGGGGAGTGGGCTGTCTGGAGCCTTGTCTGCGGCACCTGGGGGTGGGTGCCTGGAGAATGTCAGTGCCAGAGAGGGGAATTGTGGGGGTCCCTGGGGTTTGGGGAGAAGAGGCCCCTCTGTATGGGGCTAACCTGTCCCGGTGCACCTTTCTCCCCTTGGGAGGAAGCTGCACCCGGTAAACAACCTCCCCTACCCTCTCCAGGACACTACAGGGTCCCACCCAGTGACTGTCCAACTTGGGGCATCTGCCTTTTTTAGTTGGGGAACCGCCCAACTACATCCACACCCACCCTCTCCATGGGAGCCCCCACTGGGAACTGTTGGAGCTGAGCATGAGAGTGGCCTGGGGGGCACTTTCTTGCTGTGCAGTTGTCACAGCGGCAGCAAAAATCTTCCACATCCCTCTTGTGCTGCCCCCAGTAGAAGCCCTGACGGAGGAAGCGCAGTGTTTTTGTGACCTCAAAGTGTCCAGTCCCCACCCCCCCATGAGTACTCTGGAGCACAGCCTCCCGCAATGCTTTTGGGACCACCACCTGCCACCTCTCTTCTCCCGTAGCTGACTCCTTCCATGCCCGCTGTAGCACGCCATCAGCAGTCGCTCAAACTTTGCCCACAACCCTTTGGTCGCGAGTGAGAGCGCTGTCACCTCTTCCCATGGTGGCCTCACCTGCGCCTCTACCCACTGTAGCACTGGCTGTAGGTCTTGTGTCCCGTCCCTGCTGCTGCCCCCATTCAGCCACGTCGACAGTCTGCAGCTCACAGCAGACAGACCAGCTCGCCCGACACACTGTGGCACAGACCCTCTCCTCTGCACACAGCTCTCTCTCCCGTCCCTCTCTCCGCTCACAGTGGCGGCAGCAGTCAGCAGTACAGGGCCGAAGGGACATGGCGTCGGCGTTGGAGTGGCGTGCCCCTGCCCTGTGCACGGCTGAAGTCATACGGCTGAAGCTCCTCCAACCAGCGTGCCACCTGCCCCTCTGGCTCTGTGAAAGACATGAGCGACTGGAGAGCAGAGTGGTCAGTCCTTACAGTAAAGGGCAGGCCACCCAGGTAGTACGTGAAGTGTTGGACGGAAGCCACAACAGCCAAGAGCTCCCGCCGGGTGATACAGTAGCGGCGCTCATGTTTGTCAAATGTTTTGCTGAAGTACACCACCACTCTCTCCCCCTCTGGCCCCACCTGGACCAGCACCCCACCCATGCCCACATTGCTCGCGTCTGTGTCCAGGATAAAGGGCAAGGTGAGGTCAGGGGGGGCGGGCACGGGGGCCTCGATCAGTGCACGTTTGAGGGTGTTGAAGGCCTCCTCACACTCCACTGTCCAAGTGGAAGCCTTGTCCTTCGGCAGCAGGCGGTTCAGGGGAGCAGCGACGCTTGAGAAGCCTCCGTACAAACCTGTAGTCTCGGACAGCCCCCACCTTGTCCTCCATGGTGCTGATCCCCTCCTTCCCCACTCGGTGGCCCAAGAAGGACACCTCTCTCCTCATGAAGTGGCACTTCTCGAGGTGGAGCTTCAGACCTGCGGCAGCCACCCGCTCCAGCACACGCCGTAGCGCCACCAGGGCTGACTGGAAGGAGCTGCTATGGGCCAGGATGTCATCGAGGCACACATACCAGACACTGCTGTCGGGGGATGCCATCCAGCACCCTGTCAATCAAACGCTCAAAAGTAGCTGGAGCGTTGCACAGACCGAAGCACAGGACCTTGAACTGCCAGTGTCCTCTGTTAGTGGAGAACGCAGTTTTGGCTCTGGCCTCTGAGGAGAGGCACCTGCCAGTAGCCACTGCGGAGGTCTAGTGAGGAGAACCAGGAGCAACCCCTAACCAGGTCCAGCGACTCATCTATACTTGGTATAGGGTATGAGTCCTTCCTGGTTACCTCTTTCAGCCGCCTGTAGTCCGCAAAGAACCTCAGCTTGCCCCCCTTCTTCGGAACCATGACGACTGGCGCCGCCCAGGGGCTGTCTGAGGGCTCGATGAAGTCTGCCCGCTGCATCTCCAACACAGCCTTGTCTGCCGCCTCCTGGCGTGCCAGCGGGATACAGCGGGGACGCATCTTGATGGGTCGAGCATCACCGGTGTCGATCTCATGCTGCACCAGATGAGTCTGACCCACCTCTTCCTCACTCAGCACAAAGCTGTCTCTGAATTCAAACAGCAACTGCCACAACCGTTCCTGCTGCTCGGGGTCAAGACCAACACAGTTCCTCCCCCATATCTCCCTCACTGCAGACAGTGTCCTCTCCTCTCCCATCTGGGGTAGCTGGGCTGGGAGGGTGCGGCCCAGGCTCACAGAGGGCTGTGTCGTGGAGGTAGCTGGGGGAATGTAACACACAGCCGTAGGTGACAGGGGGGCTGGGGAAAGGTCACACACAGATGTGGGGGGGGGGGGGGGGGCAGCCACGAGTCTCTGCTGCTTTAACTGGTGGAGTAAAGGGTTTGTTGGGTTGAGTGAATGTGACATTAGAGGGGGCCATGGTGACTGCCGGCCCTCCCTGGAAGCTCAGTGTGCCCCCATTTAGGTCTAACTGGCAGCATGTGCTCCTAAGAAAGTCCAACCCCAGTATACAAGGGTCCTGCACAGCTGCCACCCACACAGGATGACGCACAGACCTGCCCCCTACTGTCAGAGTCATTATTCCCTTCCCTTTGATGGGTGCCAGCTCACCTGTGACTGTGCGGAGCTGCACAGTTGTGGGCTCACACTGAGTCCAACCTGGCACAATATCTGGCCTCACCAGGGTTACTGTGGACCCAGTGTCCACCAGGGCAGAGCAGGGCAACAACAGGCTCCATCTGCTTGCCCTCGTCTGCTTCTGGGGGAAGTGGAGCCTTGCTTCCCCGTCTGTGCCGGTGGCCTCCTCCTGAAGAAGATGGTGGTTGGGATAGAAAGCCAGGGGTGCGCACTACCCGGTCTACGCGGACCCCGAGCCGTTTCCCTGAGCTCTGGGGGACATGGGGCAACCACGGCGCAGATGGCCTGGCTGGCCACAACCCCAGCAGACCCTGGGACCAGGGCATGTGTTTCATGCCGCCTATAGCGATACAGCACAAATGAGTTCTGTCATTTCAGCCACCCATGCAGGCTTTTCCGGCTCCGGGCTGCTCTGCCCCCCAGCTCGTACAGAGGGTCTGTCTCCCGGCACCCCCACCAGTCCCAGCTGAAGCCCCAGCCCACACCAGCTCCCTCTCCAAAGCCATCTCCAAGGCTATCTGCAATGACCCAGATTGAGCCAGCTGGGTCTGTATGCGCAGCTCCGTAGGAGAGAGCGCCTGTATGAACTGGTCCCGTGCTAGCTCGCTCTGCACGGAGGGGGGCATGTGAGCATATGCCCGCCGAGAGGCGCTCTCAATGTCATTAGCTAGCGCCCGTAGAGGCTCTCCAGGCTGCCTGCGCCTATTACTCAGTTCGGAGCGCAGTAGCCCGGGCTGTACACACTGTCCATAGCGCCTCCTCAGTGCTCCCACTAAAGCACCATAATTACGTCTGTCCTCGGGGCTAATCAATATCAAAACAGGCCAGAGCTTCATCCGTGAGGCATAAAGCCAACGCAGTGCCCTATGTTCATTCGACCACCCCCTAAAATGAGCTAACAGTTCAAACTGAGCATGAAAAGCTTCCCAATCCGCCTTACCGGAATATTTCGGGGTTTTAACAGATACGGACGCAGCCGGGAACTGGGCGCCGCCATGTTTGTTTACATCCTGAGCCCCAGATTCCACGTCGACGTCACCCCTTCGGGCGCCCATTCCACGTCGACGAAGGACTCATGCCCGCTTCAGCTGCCATCACTCTAACGTCCTCCCTCAAGCGGCCCCTGGGCTCCGACGCCCTGGCGATCTCCTCAGCCAGATCCTCCGACGTCCATGCACACGCACCCCCTTGGCCATAATTGTCCCCTACCTCCACTTTCGGATTTCCTCTAAGCATTTTCAACCCCCGTTCTCACCTACGGTAGCTAGCCACAGAAGTCAGCTAGCTAGCTGGCTAACTTTTATCAACGTTTTTACTTCTGACACCAATGTAATGACCTGACTAGATCATAAAGGAACAAGTGTCCAGACAGAGGGTTGACTTTACGAATTGACGGTTTATTAACCCAACTTTACACAGGCTACTGTTTAGCCGTAGCTCACAAGCCAACCGTGACCTCTTGTGAAGCCCAGACGTAAGAGAGAGAACAATGGCTAAACCTGGTCTTAACTTCCAATGCTCCATCCCCCTGCCCAACCCCCCTCCACCAAACCCAGGATGCCCGGCATCAGAACATTCCAGTACAACACAACCAACTAATAGCCTACCACATAACACACCGCTGCCTGTGCGGGTCGCTACAATACCCACCAGACACTGGCGCCGTCTAACCTCTCCCTCAAATATCTATCAGTCCAGGGTTGCGTTTCGAAAATCAAAGTACACAGCCCTCTGCCCTAAGCCCTTGGGGGAATCCCCGCGGCCATATTTATTGTCGGTCCAAATGATTAGCAAAGGGTGGTTTGCAACGGTAGCCCCTCAGCCCTCGTTTTTAATAAGGTTTGCGAGTGTACAATTATGTTCACTTCGGGGACTGAAACGCCCCATAATTAAATTCGCGATGATTGTACATCAGCTAAGAAAAGTCTTCCAAAACTCAAACGTCAATATGTAGTCAACATACAAGTCTAACTAAAAACGAATGTAAATAAGTTAGAAATTGTGCTACTAATGCACAACACGTGTCATAAAATCGATTGTTTTTGTTTGGTTAGCTTCTGGAAATTGTAGAAATATTTTTTTCCCTTATTCACACTAATGTTAGTTGGCAAATGAATTTGCTAGCTATTATACAGTAGGTGTATATTAATAAGTATATAGTTAATATAAGTTGATACGCAATCATGATTGACGTATCGCCTATAAAGCACCCTACAAGCTACCCTTAGCTGAAAACACCAACATCGCGGGATGATCGACTGACGAATTTCCGGTCAAGGGCGGTCCATTTAAAAATTATTCCTTCCTCCCTAGCCCTGCAACTCGTCAGACGTCATCAGAAGTATCCACTTAATTTGATGGCTGAGGGGTTAGCGTGTCTTTTAAGTGTTTGGAATGTTGCCCAGCTGTGTGTGTATATTTCAGGGACAAATACAGAGAAGTTTTAATGTTATTTGACACAACACTGGAAAGTTTTTATTGGAAAAATCCAACTACTCCGTAGCAGTGCATGGGTAAAATGTGTTGTGATAATTGCGATGTTTGTTCTATAACCTGTTAATTCATATGCCTTGCGACCGTGACAAAATCCAAATAAATTCAATCACACCTTTGTTTTATCACAAAACCAGATCGCAACCTCTGTCCAGTGAAGTCCACAATGCATATTGCATGTACAGTAACAGACCGTTACATGACCTACAGCATGGCCAAGTAAGTTTCCGACATTTTCGGACCACTAAACAACTAACGCTATTGAACCACAGAGTTACCGCAAGTTACAAAGAAAACATGAGCTGCCTCCACTATTCCAGCACCATTTCAACATAATCAAATCACCTCTGCTTAGTCTAATACAGTGACAACTAAAATATACACAATAATTTAGTTCAGTCAACGTAAGCTAAATTTAATGTGGCTGTCTGATTTCTGTGTGCATGTAGAAAAACATGTTGACTCACCGTACTTGTAGAGAAACCGTTTTGTCATTAGCGTTTATCACTTTGTCATACAGTACACGCTTTACATTTTTGTTGTCCTAGGCTACCTGGCTAAAATGCTTTTTCGCTAGCCTAACAAAATATGTGTATAACTAAACCAAGATAGACCACATCCTGTCCTTTCAAAACGGAACAATTGAGTCATAGTGGGCAGAGCCAAGCACGCGCTAGCACACGTGCGTAATTCCGTTAGGAAACGCCTACTCTGAAGTGGGCGTGTGCAGTTACTCAATTTGCTTTAGCACTCCTTCTGAACGACGCAATTTTTAAAAAATTTGGCAAAGGGTAAAGTCTACAAAACTTAGTCCACTATGTTTGTAACATATTCTAGTTTTGGGAACAGAACATTTAATTTATAACAAATGTTTCATCGATGAGAAAATTAGCAGAACGTCTGCCAAAATCCATCTCTTTCCATCTTCTACTACTGCCAGCCACTGGGCTTCCTCTCACTACCATATGTGGTAGTGAGTGGAAACGCCAAGCGGATGCTTCACATTTATACATCCGGTGAAATATCTGTCTCATTGTTCCGTGACATTACTTCAATTCCTGTGCAATGTTAGCTAGTTAACATTATCCTTCTACATCTAACTACATGTAACTTAAATCCTCTCAGGCCAGGGGCAAAACAATGTATTAATTAATGGTTGGATCAGAATTGGCGTTATAATCATTGGCCAGTACGGAGAATTAAGTAAAACCACAAGTCCAAATCCCTATCTCCAGCCATGGCTAATTTAGGAAAGGGACAATTTTAGCTAGCTGGCTATGTGATGCAACAATTCAAGTTTTTCTGTCAATGACATGGACTAAGTTTGTTGTAATAAATATATAAGACAAATTCTTCATTCACAAAACCAACTTACACCGAGAGGAAAGTTTTTCTGGAACATGCTTATTCCTGACATTGTCTGGAAAAATGCATGGTTAAGGCCTTACAAATACTGTATACCAAACAAAGTTAAGGAAGTGCACTTCAAAATTTTACATAAGATATATCCATGTAACTATGATTTCCAAATTTGTGGCTATTGATGATATCTGCGTTTTCTGTGAAAAAGAAGGTGAGAATCTGTCTCACTTGTTCTTTGAATGTAAATTTGTGTCAGAATTTTGGGAAAACCTTGCAAAGTACTTATTTACCATTATGAACACTGCCTATAATTTTAACATAAAATATATAATATGTTACTATTGCAATGATAACAAAACCACTGAAATGATTGTTAATTTTTTTATTCTTGTTGCCAAATACTTTATACACAAAAATTCTATACCAAAATTACCAATTTTTCTGATTGAATTTATTTATCTAATAAAACACTAACCCTAGTGAATGACAACAAGAATAACACCTTCATGAATCATTATAATAAGATATTTTCAGAGTGAATATAATTGCACTTAAATTGTTTATTTTTTGTATTTTATTTTTAAAATTTTTGTATGTTTGAGCATTGTTAATACCTGTGTTTGGTTTGCTAGACATGTTTGATGTAGCAATGTAAGTGGATTTTTGTATTATGAATAAAATACATTAAAAAAATAATTAAAAAAGACATGGACTAACTTTTGTAGACTTTACCATTTAGTTATGATTATTTTATTTATCTTTATATATATATTTTTTTTTAAATATATATAATAATCTAGGGCCTCCCAAGTGGCGCTGTATCACAGTGCTTGTGGCGTCACTGCAGACCGTGGTTCGATCCCAACCAGCTGTGACCGGGAGTCTCAATGGGCGGTGCACAAATGGCCCAGACTCGTCCAGGTTAGGGGTGGGTTTGGCCAAGGGGGCTGCATGACTCGACCTTCGCCTCTCCCGAGCCCGTTGGAAAACACAAAATTGGGGGTAAAATACCCCCCCAAAATATATACAGTATATTCTTCCGCTTTGACATTACATATTAGTTTTTGTAGATTGTTGATAAAAAAACAACAACATGTAATCCATTTTGATCACACATTGTAACACAATAGGATGTGAAGAAATCCAGGAGGTCTGAAGACTTTGGCAAGGCACAGTATTAGTCACAAGCTTCCCACAGCCATATCACATTGAAACACCCATGTGTTACAAATACCCATGGTTTATATGCAAGTCCTACCATAGACTTGGACTATGTGTGTTCCAAACTCTGAGGAGCTGCATATAATAGAAATATACAATTTACATAATGTAAATAATGAATATGTTGTATTGACTGAAATTATAATTGTATTTAGCAGAACCTTTGCTCACGTGCTTTGGCAATAACAGACCGTTTGAATGACAAGCTGAGAATCAACTATCAAATCTTACGCTGATACTATGATGTCTAAATGGCATTTTCACTAAGGAGGTGGGAAAACACAATTAATAATAGATCTCTTGCACAAGCAGGTTGAAGGGAGTGGGTCTCTTCAGTCCAGTCTTCAGCTGTATCTGAAGAAAATACTGTACACTGGATTGCAAACTCAGCCCTGCAAACTTATTATTTAAGCTTAAAAGCCCTCAGTGACTCCAGGAAGTCTTGCAATAATATCTCTAGGAGAGAGCTTGTTAAGTATTTTTTGAGAATGACAGTAATTAATCAGGATTTCTTAACTGTAGCCAAGGCCCTATTACTTTGTGCATGGCTTGCAATCAGTTAATTCTCACTCAGGGATTATTTTACAGCCTGGCAGTGGAACAGCTGTTACATTCACTCTGCATTTGAATCTGAATAATAAAAGCTTTTTGAGGAAGCGGATAAATACTTTTGTAAGGCACACCATTCTAAACTTTACTTGATGTTAGATTAGCATTTTTGTATGGATAATTTTCTGACATTTGGTGTTCAATGACATGACAGAAATCATTAGATCCACTACTGACTACCTATATAACTGTGTCTGTCAGTCAATGTAATTTGCTTTATGAAGATGTGTTATTTTTACTGAACAAAATGTAATTTCTCAGCAATGTGGGTGGAGTTACATTACAGTCAGGAGAAACTGGACTTTGACTGTTGAGCGCCCGCATGACCAGCAAGTCAAAACGAGAGATAATGGAAAGGATATTAGGGTTCAATGAGTATACTTCAGGGAAGTCCAACAAAGGGAGAACGAGAGAGAGAGAGGCACTAAATGGCTTCCAGAGCAAAGAGACAGAATGGTCAGTAACTGAGTTATATCTACCTTTTCAGTGCATTGTTTATAGTTTTCTCACATTTTATTTACAGTATATAGGCCTCGTCATCAATAGTCATATGTTATGTTGATTCTAGCTAAAATATTGTATTTGGTAATACTGTAATGCCTAAATTCAAGTCTGTTATATTTTATAAAACATGTACTCTTCTCTCTAATAGGGGACCAGCGTACTCTCCCTGAGCTGAGAATCATCCTCCTGGGGAGGGATTGGCTGGAGAAGAGTCAAACAAGAAACACCATCCTGGACAGGAAGCTGTTTGACACCAGGAGGGATGTGGAGATGTGTGTGAGGAGACAGAGTCTAGTGGACGGCCGGCAGGTCACTGTGGTCAACACATCAGACAGATGCATCCAGTACTCCGTGCAGGACCCTCTCCTTGTCCACCGTAACATAGAAGCCAGCATATCCATGTGTCAACCAGGTCCCCATGCCTTTTTCATGGTCATCCCTTTGAACTCACGCAAAGGCAGGGAATGGACAGTAGAGGGCCCCCTCAAGCTTCTCAACCACATACTCTGGAGACACATGATGGTAGTGTTTACCCAATGTGAGAAACTCAGGGGAATGTCACTAGAGGAACACATAGCGAGACATGGGTTTCTCCAGGAGATGGTGGAGAAGTGTGGGCATAGGTACCATGCTTTAAACACTAGGGCCAACACATGGGGCAATGATGTTACTCACGTCCCAGAGCTGCTGAGGAAGATAGATGAGATGGTGGCAGGTGGTCCTGGTTATGTTGTCATGAATGAGAGGTTTTCAATGGCAATTGAAGTTAAGAGGATGGCAGAGAAGGAGAGGGCGAGCTTGAGACGGATGACGGTTCAGAGACAGAGGGAAACACTCAGATCTCTGCTCAGGGGTGAGGATCGGGAGAATTCTAAATATATACTGTATATATATATTTTTTTTTTACTAAATGATTTCCCCAAAACCTTTACCCTTACATTTGAATTGGTTCGGTACAATATCTGAAATCATGCAAATAGATTGTAATCTAATATAAATATCTCCCATTTAGGTAAGTCCCACCAACTATCTGAAGCTGAACAAAGAATCATGATAGTGGGACCTCGACTGGTTGGGAAGAGCTCATCTGGAAATAGCATCCTGGGTAAGAAAAACTTTGAGGCTGGACACACGACTTCACACAGTGTGAAAAGACAGGGTGACATCACCGTAAGACAAGTCACAGTGGTGGACACACCCGGGTGGCATGGGCGATACTGCACTGAGGACACTCCTGAAATAGTAAGAATTGAGATTACCCAAGGTGCATCTCTTTGTGCTCCCGAGCCGCACGCTGTCCTCGTGGTCGTACGCTGTGACGAAACATTCACAGAGACGGACAGGTCAAGAGCAGAAGAAAAACTGAATCTGATTGGTCGGTCAGTCTGGAGTCAAGCTATAGTGTTGTTCACCTGGGGAGACAAGCTTGGCGACACAGCCATCGAACTTCACATCGAGAGATGGCCTGCCCTTCAGTGGCTTGTTGATAAATGTAGCAACAGGTACCATGTCTTTGATAACACATGCCCGGCTGGAGGCCCTCAGGTCACAGAACTTCTGGAGAAAATTGAGGAGACAGTGGTGGGAAACGATAGTGAACACTGGCTCAAAATGTACTGGGAGCTCAGGGAGAGCAACAAGAAGTTAACAAAAAGCTCTGAGGAGATTGGGAGAAGACTAGAGGAGGAAGAGAGGAAGAATGACAAGCTTAAAAGGATGATTGAAGAGAAAGAGAGGGAAGTAGAGGAAATAGATAAGCGACATGAGAAGAAAGATGGAATGTTGAAAGAGATGGAGCAGAGAAACACAATGAGAGAAAAGGAGATAGAAGACATACGTATGGAGTTTGAAAAAGAGAAGGAATCCCTCAAACAAATGTGTGTGGAGAAAGACAGAGCATTGGATCAGATGGAGAGGAAGCATGAAAGAGAAAGTAAAGAACTGAGAGACAAGATAGAAAACCTGGAAAAGAGAAAGTTTGAAAGAGAAGAGGAGTTGAATGCCATGATTGTTGAGATACAGGAGTTACAAGAGAAAAAACAAAGGTATGAAATGAAAGAAGTGAAGATATCAATGCTAGAGAACAATGTAGCGGAGTTTAAGCAGCAGAATAAAGTGAGAGAAGACATGATCAACCATGTGAAGATGAAGGAGGATCGAATACAACTACCCAGAGTGGAATCTACAGCACCTGCGGACATGGTGGACAACTCTTATCTAAGTGAGTGCGTTAACTGCCTCTATATCAGATCTCATTTAGCTATAAATGTAGTTAAATAAAATAAAATATGGTTATTGTTAATGCTAAATCATAATGCATGCGCTCTCTTTTACAGAGACTCAACATAGAAATTTGAGAAAGACACAGATGTTGTCACAGAAGGATGGTGAGAGGCAGAGGGACACAGCAGGACGAGAGCAGAGAGTTGGAGATGAACAGAGAGAAACACCATGGTTGAAGGTTGGGGCAGCAGTACTGGGGGCAGTGGTTGGGGCCATGGCTGGTTCTGTGAGGGCACCACTCAGTGCAGCCACAGGGACTACTATAGGGGCTGCAGCAGGGATTTTGCTAGGGAGTTTGCTGATACAAAAGGAAGAGGCCAGAGAGAATAAAGTGGAGTCTGATTCCCCTGATTAATTAAAAACTTCTTCAGGATTGGTGGGTCCCCAGCAGGACGTTTGAGCTAACGTAGGCTAATGCAATTAGCATGAGGTTGTAAGTAACAAGAACATTTCCCAGGACTTAGACATATCTGAAATTGGCAAAAAGCTTAAATTCTTGTTCATCTAACTGAACTGTCAAATTTACAGTAGCTATTACAGTGAAATAATACCATGCTATTGTTTGAGGAGAGTTGCACAGTTTTGAACATGAAAAGTTATTAATAAGCAAATAAGGCACATTTGGGCAGTCTTGATACAACATTTTGAACAGAAATGCAATGGTTCACTGGATCAGTCTAAAACGTTGCACATACACTGCTGCCATCTAGTGGACAAAATCTAAGTTGAACCTGGGCTGGAATAATACATTATGGCCTTTCTCTTGCATTTCAAAGATGATGGTACAATTCTTTTTTTTTAAACGGTTGGTTTCTTCTTTGTATTGTCTTTTACCAGATCTAATGTGTTATATTCTCCTACATTCCTTTAACATTTCTACAAATGTAAAAGTCTTTCCTTTCAAATGGTACCAAGAATATGCATATCCTTGCTTCAGGGCCTGAGCTACAGGCAGTTAGATTTGTGTATGTCATTTTAGACGAAAATGGGGAAAAAAGGTTCCGATCCTTAAGTTAACCATCGAAACAAGTATTTCGCTACACTTGCCTTAACATCTGCTAACCATGTGTATGTGACCAATACAATTTGATTTGATTTGAACAGCTGACCCAGCACACTGTAGAATCTGTTTGAGAAGCAGAATAGTAGTTCTGTAAATAGTTTTAGGGAGACCGGTAAAAGGTAAAAGGAGCAACTAACGTCTTTGCATGAAGGGATAGTTTGCCCAAATTACATATGGTTTCCTAATTACCTTGGGTGACTTTCCAGAACTTTTCATAGTCCGTGGCGCTAAGGTTATCTTTCATGAATTGCCCACGTTTTTCAGATTTTGTTTACCGGATTTGTAGTATACTTTTATGTCTTTTGTATTTATACTGCTGCAATCAATTTACTCTATATTGAGACAGTAAAGAATTCCTGTATCTGAACTTGGTATCTATGAGTATTTATTTCACAGAGGCTTCGGGTGCATAGCAATATGTCTGTATTGACCATTATAATGTATAATCATCTATAGAGAATTGTAATGGATGGGGTAGGAATAAAGATGATAATCTCAGTTTCAACTGACTATGTTTTGCGATTGGATATGAAATGAATGGTTAATTACTTTTTACTACTGGGTCTCACTATGACAATTTAACTATCCCACTCCCATTGTAGCGACAGATACTCTTCAATGTATTCAGAAAGACAAACATTATGCTGACTCGGACACCAGTAATTTCGGCCTACTTGAAAATGTTGACATCTCCCACCCCCTGGGGGCTTTGGAACATTGTACCATTTAGACCATTTAGTTCAGTGCTGATGCTCGCAAAATTAGTCTTCGTAAGCAGTGAGAGCACACAGGACTCGCATCTAACCAATGAGCCTGTGACTGGCTAGAGGGGGTCGTAATCAACCATATACAGCTACATAGGCCTGGCCTCCAGGTATTTGTCCTCCCCAGAATCCCTCGCTCAGAACTAATCAGATCGAGATGTGTAACGAGATCCACGTTTCAGTGCAGGAGGAGTGGATGGAGGGAAAGAGGGAAGAAGGGAAGGAACAAGGTATACGGGAGGAGAAAAGAGTGAGCGGAGAAATAGAAAACCGCCAGAGGTCAACTGTGATGAAAGGTCACGATGACAAAATATGTATATCAGCAACATCAACACAGCCACAACAACATCGCTGTAATTGAAAACAGAATACGTGAGCAGTTCTGGGAAAACTCAACCCCTCCCAAGGATCGGATTTGCTGACCACACCTTTGTTTGGAGAAAAGCAGGCTGTTGACCAGGGACCACTATTTCTGCTTTAACTTCTCCTAACCCGTCTGGTGAATAAGATAGCTTGGACCTTAAATATAGGTTAAATACTTTTAAAAGTTTTATTAACCAAGTTGAATCCTTGCCTAAACTTAACCGATTTGGTCTTTTTGCATTACAGCAGTCATTATTTTGACCAGCTAATGTCATAATTTTGACAAGTCAGGTCACTCCAAGTCATAATTCATCTTTCCAAAAATCCAGCTGTTAGACAAATATCAAATATTGCAATGACATGAGATCAAGTTAATTCAATGGTAAATGTCTGTTGAATAATCTCCAGTGACATTGATGTTGCAGTGTTCCATCAGTATATTTGTCGCGGAGTGCGACTGAAACAACGTTTCACCCATGTTGAAAACCACGGTTTCATTAAAGAATGCATGCTTATTTAGCTTTTTGTTCTACGAGTTGACTGACAGCGTGCATGTAAATGGATTTCAGTGTGTGTGTTTTTTCTCCGAGTCGCATCTCCCCACAGGCCCGTGATGGAACACAGCTGAGGGTGATTGACCTGCTTGTTTCCCTCATGCAGAATGTGAAGTTTCTGACAAATTCTGACAACTGCAGCCACTGTCTATCACGAAAAGCAAGACCAGAGGTAAGAGCCGCTTTGGTTTCTACTGTCACCTCTTATCCTCTATAGGTTCTTGCTATTAATTACCTGTCATTAGGGTGACCAGGAGACACGCACCCATATAATCTGGTCATGGTGGATGTGTTCTCTCGGTTTGCATGGGTGGTGCCCATCAGAAATCAGACTGCTAGTTTCACTGTTAAGGCATTATGGCAGCATGTAATACAGCCCTTCGGATGTCCTGAGCACATTCACTCAGACCGAGGAGCTATGTAATATGCATAAGGAGCAGCTTTTGAGTCAGCCATTGTTGCCGAACTGAGTAAGATGTATGGAGCCACACCCTACTGGCCACAAGGTAATGAGCCAGTAGGAACATTTAACCACACCCTATTGTCCCTTTCAAGTTCACTAGAGGAGGAAGAACAGACCCACTGGGTGTACAAACTCCCTGAGCTGACACATGCTTATAACAACAGTGTTAATCAAATCAAATTGTATTTGTCACATGCACCAAATACAACAGGTGTAGAGCTTACAGTGAAATGCTTACAAAATGACTGCACTAGTCTGTCTCCTTTCTATGTGATGTTTGGCAGGCATGCCTGTCTCCCAGTGGACATGGTAATGGAGACAAGCTTACCGACCAGGGGGAACACAAGAAGCTACAGCGGGCCAATGAAACTGTAGCAGTACAAAGACAAGACAGAGACTAATACTGATGCGACAAATGAGCCAAGGTATTGCCTCTACTCCCAGGAGAGAGACACTGAGAAACTTTAGTTGGAGGGCTCAGGGTATGTTTGCCCCAAGATGGAGACTAGAACGCTTTGTAATAGTTGCCTCCTTATTCCCAGATGACCCCGTGTACAGAATTAGGCCTGAAGGACAGGAAGGACTAGAACGGACAACTCACAGGAATAATTTGAGAACATGCCCTTACCCTGTTGTGCCGTGGGAGCTGGCGCCACAGAAGACGCCAGCACCCATGGAACCTCCAGGAGAGGTGCCTGAAAGGGTGCCAGCACCCAGGTCTCAACCTGACCCTCCAGGAGAGGTGCCTGAAAGGGTGCCAGCACCCAGGTCTCAACATGACCCTCCAGGAGAGGTGCCTGAAAGGGTGCCAGCACCCAGGTCTCAACATGACCCTCCAGGAGAGGTGCCTGAAAGGGTGCCAGCACCCAGGTCTCAACATGACCCTCCAGGAGAGGTGCCTGAAAGGGTGGATCAAACAAACCCTACTCAATAGGGCCGAGGAGAGTTGAGGACAGAGGACCAACAAAGAAGGTCCAGGAGGACCAATCTAAGGGTAATGCCTGCCCGATATTGCAGGTCAGTAAGGTTGGTCGGCACGACAACCCATCGCGGAGTGCACCTGAAACTCTTTTTCTTTTCCCATTCAAGTGTGAACCATGTTTTCATAACAAACACATGCTTATTTTACTTTTTTTCTTTGAGTTGATTGACAGCGTGCACGCAAATTGATTGTGTGTGTGTTTTCAGTGTGTGTGTTTTCCAGAGTTGCATCTCCCCCAGGTCCGAAATGAAACACAGCTAAGGCTGATTCACCCGCTTATTGCCCTTGTGCAGAATGTGAAGTGGCGCCGGCCACGATTGGAGTGTCCTCTTTGCAATAGACTCACCTGGCTGTCATTGGTTGGTAGTCCGGCAGTATTTCTGGTACTAGGTTCTCGGTGTGGAGAACGGAGGAACTCGGCGCTCATTCATGGGGTAGTGCCTTGATGGACAATTGATTTTAATTGTTTTTAAACCTTTTAATCTCTGGAGGAGTTTGCTTGTTTTACACAATGTTTTGGATGTCAATGAGAGCAGTAGGCTATATTGCGACTGGACAGGTGCTGTGATAAGAGGGGAGTGAAATCATAGGCGAGTAGGCTACATTCATATTCACCCCAAATTACTCTGTGCCTTGCAAGATTGTCCTTTGGATGTTCTCACGGTCTTTCTGGGACCTCAACTTCTGTCTCCCTGTCTAAGCATGCTCAGTGGTGGCAGAGAAATTGACCCGCTAGTGTGGACGTGTAGATCCTATTGGACACTGTGGACAATATAAGGATTGCGCAATAAGAACATTCTCCCCAACCCGAAGTGGACTCTTAAAGCACCAGGTTCCGGTTTCAGAAGATCCTGATTTTGGGGCGACTCTTAAAGGGCCAGTGGCTCATTTCAGAAAATACTATTTCCCACTTCCCTCAACCACCCTCACCTGAAGATCGAGAAACTCTTGACTACTTGGCAACTCTGTGTGGTCTCTGTCAAGTGGTGAATTGGAGAGATCGAATCTGTGTGCCTTTAGTCCTCTTTTACATTGCTCTTAATCTTCCTTTCTACAGAGGTTCTAGCCCTCTTTTAAACACTAGGTGGCGTAGTACGGCTACAGACTATACTGTGACGTATGCTCCAGCTACGTAGGGCTCCGTTTTTTCCGGCTGGGAATCAATGCCATTAAACATCCCACAATGACACTCTTCATCCGTTGTGAGTGTCTAAATGTTTCTTATCTTATAGGTCGAGAGCGGAAAGACCCCTCTCCCCTCAGCTAGTCATCATCAGATTCAAAGTGACGTCCACTCCGCCTCTCGTTGACATATGCCTAAAAGAACCGAAACATATCCCCTTTCAATTGAAAAATAAGACAAGTTCAGGACGTTTCCCTTGGCCATATGTCAGAAAGCCACAGGATGCATGGATAATAATCACTGCACCCCTCTGCTCTTATTATGGGCCTTTTCCTTGTCACTTTCCCTCACATTACCTGTAGGCTATGCACTATACAGTTGCAATGGCACAGTGGTGATGTCAGCATTTTGCTTTGGGTAACACCATCCAATACTATTAAACAGAGTTCCTTAAGTTTGCTGTTTGTTGAGTAGCTTAAGCCCAAGAGAGAGTGAGAGCTTCAAATTTTACGTGGTGAAAGTGACAGAGAGGTGGCGTCCGCCCCTAGATGTATATTGTAATGTACACATTGTTCATTTTGTATAGACAAGCTGTTCCTTATGAATTATGAAAGGTTAGGGCATAAGTCCTATGTGATCTCTGTTGCTCAGTCACTAACCTGGGGGAAGGAGTATGATGGAGAGACAGCCTGCTGAAGCGTAACCATGGTGTAAGGACCATCACAATATTGTGACTGCTCCTCCTCCCCCCTCTCTCCCTCTTCCCTTCTCAACCCACACGGCCTGTGTTCCCCTCTGGCGGCCCGCTGGTCACAAAGCATTACGGTAAGCTCTGTGGGCTGAGACGAGGTTGCTCAGTCTGGGTCACTCGACTATTAAGGCTGAAATAGCACTGACAGGAGCCTCCTCAGCTAACCCAAATGTATCTCTTCTCTTTTCAAAAAGCCCCAGCCAAGCCACGGGCTACAGACTACTGAAACAGCACCGACAGAAGCCTACTCAGCTAACCCAAATGTATCTCTTCTCTTTTCAAAAAGCCCCAGCCAAGCCACGGGCTACAGAGACTACTGTGCACAGAAAGATTAAACAAACATACAAACAGAAAGCATCAAGCTCAAATGAAGTAGTCTGCTTTTTTCACAACGTCGGTGATGTCAAATGCAAAACTTTTATTTTACAAAAATAATTAAAGAGGCCTAGAGCCATCTTTCTAAAATAAAAAGGGTTCTACTCAGCCTTACAATGTCTGGTTTTCGGCCTGGGGTATGATGATGAAAAAAGCAGCCGTGGCCTACTCTGAAATCCCATTAAGAAGCAGAGAGAGAGAGAGCAGTCTAGCCAAAGAAGCAATATGTATCAGTACGGAAGAGAGGACAGTGAACAGGCCATCCCTTTTAAAGCCTGTGTGAATATTTCTGAAGTACTGCTGCGGTAGAGCCGGGGCCAAAGTTCAAATGATCATAAAGAGATACTGTATTTTAGTCTCCCTCTCTGATGTGATTCATGCTATTCATTTAACTCTCCATTGGACACGGTGCTTGGACCCAAAGACACTTAACATATGCCTTGTTAAAGAAAAATCTAATTTGAACATATTTGTCAAATAATAGTAATATTATTCAAGTTTCAATGTGATTGCAGAAATCCTTTATTTCAAAGGACCAAAGGGATACATTTCAAAGAAGCAAGGGACATGGGTAAAAATGTATCCATTTTCTATCATTATAACATCCGCACCTGCTCCTGTTAGCATGTTAATGTAAATTCAATGTGACTACGTAAAAGACAAAATAAAGTTCTCAAAACATTAAATTCCTTGAGTGTCAGTAGTATGGCACAATTTTGTAATTTCAGAAGAGTGACATGAGAGTAAGTACAGTATATGTACAATCAAAACTGAATCAATACAAGAGTTCAAGCAGCAGTGTGTTTTAAAAATAGTGCTTAAAACAAGTGAAATGACACAGAACCTAATTATATACTTGTATTTCTCAAAACCATTGTTCGTTTTAATGTACAAATTTTTTATCACATTGTTAATAGGTCACATCAATCATATTATATATATCAAACATTTTCATAGTAAAAAAAGAAAGCGGGAAAGAAACCAAGTTGATTCTGAAAACATGTAACCACTTGTATCACATTTCAACTTAAAACTCAAAATACTAACAATAATGATGATGATAATTATTGTACCAACTACAAGGAAATCTCTTTTCAGCATCTTCATGATGACATAATTCTATTCAGCATTACTTCCCAATCATTTACTATTTACATAAAACATTCAAAATTGTATCCTTCCAGAAGAGACCTTATAATAATCACATTTGGTTTTCAGTGTTTACAAATCTGTCAGTGAACTGTCATTAGATCGTCATCTTAAGACCGGAATAGTTGTTGGAAACCTCTAGATTCTGACAATATACTTCCTCTCTCACCAAGATGTTATTCTCTAATGTATTGTATGTTAGAGGACATGAATGACAATTGATGAAAACTTAATTGTTGTAAAATAAATAAATACTGAGGTCAAATGAGTGTCTTCTGCTAGTTCAGTCACAGCCGACTTTAGTATTGGACAAGCTCTAACCCAGAGGTACAAGATGTCAATGACAACATCAAAAGGATAATTCAAGTGAAATAAATATTATTATGACAATTGTATAGAAGTGTATGTGCCTGTGAGGACATCAATCCATCACCTGAAATATAATACTATTTGTTTTTACAAAAAAAAGACAATTATTGTTACAGATTCCCCAACATACATCAGTAACAGCCACCTTAAATATTAAAACGTAAAAAAAAAAAAAAATTGGACCTAAATAACCCTCGTATCTCGACCGACTTCCGTATCAGCATCAGTGGGTGGTTGAAATAAAGTGCAGGATATTCTAGACCAAATTCACATATTCTAACCCTTTTTTTATTTTTTGTACTTGACATCACGTATCTCATTTTCTAAGACAATTCAGTACATTACCCATTACAGTAAACTTGAGCATTGACCTTTGCATTTGAAAGTTACATTCCTATTGTATGACAACTCGTAACACTGATGATGATGTCATGTGTCACAAATCATAAAGATGATGGTGCCATTAGCATCTATATATGCTGGGGTAGGTAGTGTCTCCATGACTACCAATTACCATGCTGTACTTCAAATGGGAGGAAAAAGAGAGTACTTTTTTTTACATGAAAAACACAGAAACAACAGTTAAAAGACTAATTTACTTTTCTGTGTTATTTTTAAAAAACGTAATAAAACTCAACTTTAGCGCTCTGACAGCATTTTATAAACAAAGGACTCAAATGATAATTATGTTATTATAAAATGTCAAACAAAACAAAAAGTACTGAAATTAGGCCTACGTCTTGTTTTTGATCCATGTTATCAACTAGTTGTACAGTACAAGGCTGGTCCAGTGGTAGGATGGGTGGTTGTGACCCTCCTTCAGTCAGTCAGTGTCCCCTGGTGGTCCCCAGTCAAAGGTAAAAGCCTGAGGACTGGGCATCAGGGAGGCTGGATAAAGTGTCAGGGCAGGGGAGCTGGCCGTTAAAGGGCACCACACCATTCCCATTGGGCAGAACACAGCCTCCTGAGTAGGTCCCGTTACAAATGGAGCCATTTTCCATCTAAGAAAAGAGGAAGAAGAAGAAGAAGAAGACAGGGAAACAATGACGGGAGACTGCATGTCAGCTTGTGAATGATATATGACCGTTGATGGTTGATTACCATCAGCAGATTAACACATGACATATCTATGACTGCATTGTCAAGTATTGGCGATTTAATCAAGAGTTGTTGAAAGATACATTCTCAATATCAAACCATCAAAAATCATACATCTAAAAAATAATTTTTTACTTTACCCAGATTGTGATTAGAAGTTATTCTTGAATTAATTGTGATCGTAATGATTTATCTAAACACAGTGTGGCCATGAATTGCAATTGTCCTGGTGTGAACTATGGATAATCACTGTCACTTCTGACTAATTTGCCTCAAATCTGGGATCACGTACTTGTCAGTTCCCTTTAAAAAGTCTCCATTAATTCAATGCCTGGTCTGAATTGCAGTTCCAGGTGGTCAGTAGGGCATTAGAGAGTGCAGCTTAGGATAACCTACAGTATGTATGTCTCTTTCATGGTTTTGCACTGGCGGTTGTACTATGCCAACTAGAGTCAATGTCCCAGTAGGCCCTGTTATGAATGCTCCAAATGTATCCACTCTCTGTCCATCAGAAACAATGGGACAATCCACTTTGAACTGAAAATGCTGACTGGATTCTTTTACAGGCGTCACTGAAAGCCTGCCGCTGGCCTCTATCCCCACCCCCTCTTTGCCTGAGCCTCTGTGTGTCTTTATTAGGTAAAGGTACAGTAGCAGAGCAAATTCGTAGGTCAGGAAAAAAAGGAAAACAACTCATGCTGGCCAGAAGGCCTTTTATCTTAGATTCATACTGGTGACCCTGAACATACACACAGAACAAGTGGCACAAAATGGGTGGTGGTAACTGTTCCTTGACAGATTCCTACTTTCACTCCTCCTCACTCTTGTCAACAATAAGATCATTATTTTGTCCCCACTTCTTTATGATTATTTAACAATAAACTCTCCATTATGATTCTGATTATGATCAGTGCACCAGCTGTTGTTTACAAGAGCGCACAACAAAGCCTACTCCACCTCAGGAAACTGAAAAGATTTGGCATGAATCCTCAGATCCTCAAAAGGTTCTACAGCTGCGTCATCGATAGCATCCTGAATGGTTGCATCACTGCCTGGTACGGCGCAGCACATCACTGGGGCCAAGCTCCCTGCCATCCAGGACCTCGATACTAGGTGGTGTCAGAGGAAGGCCCTAAAAAATTGCCACCCTAGTCATAGACTGTTCTCTCTGCTACCGCACGACAAGCGGTACCGGAGCGCCAAGTCGAGGTCCAAAAGGCTTCTTAACAGGTTCTACCCCCAAGCCATAAGACTCCTGAACAGCTAATCAAAGGGCTACCCAGACCCCTCTTTTACGCGGCTGCTACTCTCTGTTTATTATCTATGCATAATCACTTTAACTCTACCTACATGTACACATTACCTCAATTACTTCAACTAACCGGTGCCCCCGCACATTGACTCTGTACCGGTACCCCCTTTATATAGCCTTCCTAGTTATTTTACTGCTGTTGTTAAATTATTTGTTACTTTTATTTTCTATGTTTTACCTATCTATTTTTTACTTAACTTTTTTTTCTTGTTTTAAGAAACATTGTTGGTTAAGGGCTTGTAAGTAAGCATTTCACTGCAAGGTCTAAACCTGTTGTATTTGGCGCATGTGAGAAATACAATTTGATTTGATTTGAAAATAAACAATGCAAAGCAACTAGGGGGATGATTCAGAACTTTGTCTACCACTGTCCAGCTTTCATGGCCTCTGAGGCCCTCTGTTAGGGACCATTGTCCCAGCTAAAGCCTCTGCTGGATCATGCATTGGTCTTCAAATCCATATGAAGGTTGGGGAAGAGATGTAAAAACTGATGAACCCTTATGCAAATTATCTAGCTCTTAGGCAGTGCATATTCAATTAGGAGATCCATAACCCTAACCTTAACCCTACCATTCACAGTAAAAAAAAGCCATAACCTAACCTTAACCCTAAATGTAACTCATTTCCATCCCTAGCACTACCATCAACTCTAATGCCACTGTCAGGAGCTCTCACTCAAAGGAATAGAATTAGAATATATTAATATATAATCACTGTGGTCTCACCTTACTGTGGTTGGGGTCATGAGGGATGTCAGAGGTCACCATGCCATAGGCCTCCACTGAGGGTAGCTGTCTGTAGGACTGTCCAACCCCCAGGATCTGCTCCAGGGTAGCGTTTGGCGGAGGGCACTGCGAGAGGCTGGACAGCACCTGAGCCAAGGGAGGGGGCAGCTGCTCCTGCTGTTGCTCCTGCTGTTGCTTGTGGTTCATCCTCTGGTAGGATGAAACGGCGCCCTCTGTCCCCTGTTGCTCCTCGTTCCCCCCATACGAGCATTCGTTGATGATATAATCCATGCCGGGATTATCAGTCATAGTGAAATCCATACAAGCGTCTACGGTGGTGTGTGTGACTGGGGGTATGTGGCCATTGCTGAGGCAGGGGTTGCTGTTCAGGGTGGTTTCCCCAAGGTGGCTGTAGCTGTAGTCCTGCCACTGCTGTTTACCAGCTGGTTGATGCTCTGTGTGTGTGTTTGGAATGCCATACACTCCGTTGAGATTGGCGTCCGGCTGTTTGGCATGGTACAGAGGGAGCTGGCTCTGGACCATGTCCTGCTGTTGATGCTGCTGGAGGTAGTGTTGTTGTTGGTCGGCTTGCCGCCGGTGAAGATCCCCATCCAACTCTGACGCCCTTCCATTGAACAGAGACTGGGGGGTGTGACAGTGGTCAACCGGGACCCCTGTACTGGCTAGAATGTGCTGGGATGTCCATTGTCCATTGTGTATGGGCTGACTCTGCCCCTGGAGTCCATGCACCACGGGATGGGGAAGGTGGTTGTTATGCTGGGCCCAGTCTTGGACCACCATCCCTGGCCGCATACTGAGGTACTGCTGCATCTTCTGGGAGAGCTGAACTATGGGTGCCTGCCCCACTACGGAAGACTTATGGGGAAGGTATTGAGAGTGCACATTGGTGGCAGAAGTGGGATTACTTTCAACAGGTGCCTTTGTTGTTGTTGTCATCGTTATTGGGGCAGTTGTAGCTGGGATAGTGGAGGGCACCTGGCACCCGTCCTCTGCCGCGTCAGTCTTTGCCTCCAGGGAGTCGTGGATGTAGGAGAGGATTTCGTCGTTGGTCAGCAGGTCATCCAGTGTAGGAACCCGCTCAGGGTCCATCTCCACCTGGATCATCCTTTCGTCCAGCAGCAGCAGCTCCAGGTCCTCGGCGCTCAGCCCCAGGCCCTCCAGAGCTCCAAAAAGCTCCCCATTGGAACAGGCCTCCCCGTTGCCTCTGTCCCCTTCCCCGTCCACCACACCCCCCTGACCCTCCAGGGACAGGGAGTCTAGGGTCGCCAGCAGTGGATCAAAGCTTGACGCCGGCTCTGGAAGACCCGGACCCACTACACCATTGGATGACTCATCCCAGCCCTGGAGCAAAGCAGTGGGGTCGGAGTCAGAAAGGCCGACCCGGTCCCCAAACAGACTGCTGTGGAAGGACAGCTTGGGCTCCAGGGCCGGCTGGCAGACGTACACAGATTTATCCTGACTCATCAGCGCCCCCAAGAGGGAGCCTGGGTCCAGGCCATCCCTGGAGACCCTGTCAGTCCGTCCCTTCTTGGACTTGCTGACGTTATTCTCAGAGCCCTGGGCACCGTCGTTGAAGCGTGCAATTGGGTGGTTCGACTGGTAGAGCAGGGCCTCTCCTGTCGCGAAGGTGAAGGGAAGGTGCATAGATCGTTTACATAGGTGCTCGCCTCCTTCCTCCTCCCTAGATGGACAGAAAATAAACAACACCTGTGAGATTGTCATGGTCGGAATTCACCACTGTTAAAACGGCGTGTTACTGTACTGCCATATGATTGTGTGGAAACTGATCTGAAAATGGTCTCACTGAGATCATATACACACGATAATCCCTTCCTCCATCTGTGTTGTCTGGTGTTCTCGACACATTAGAAAACACAACTATGTCATTACTGTGTCCCTATAGCTATTAGGACTGTGAATATTTCCTGGCCATATGACCTGACTAGGAAAAACTACTGTTCCCAGATAGTGTGTGTATTTGGTGCTGGATGTGACAGGGCCCAGGGGAGTTCACGTACATCAGAGGCCTCTGCGTGGCGATGATGTAGTCTGGTTTGCCGTTCTTGTAGACCAGCCTGGCGTTGGCCTGGACCCACTTCCAGCAGTTGTCCTTGGTGAGGAGTCTGAACACGGTTAGACCGCTCTCTCCTGTCTTCATCACTGAATCCACAGGACACAGTCTTTTAGAGTGAGGCTTACACATGGTAAGTAGTACATTTTGTCAAAGCTACAGTACTCTGCAGAAGTGACAATGGGTAGAGTTCTACTTCTGTTCTACTTAATGATTCTAAATACATATCTAGCTAGCTATCGTTGCCTTATCGTTGCCTTAAGATTGTGCTCTAGCAAGGAGCAATGGTTGGTAGATTTATTTGTTTAAGAAACTAATCTAGGAAAAATTCCAATGTGACGGCAGAGTAGGTAGCTAGATAAGCTAGGTAGTCCCTGTAATATTTCTACGTAATTGTGGGGCTGTGTTGATAGCTATAGTGCCGTCAGAAATGATTCACACCGCTTGACTTTTTCCACATTTTGTTGTGTTACAGCCTGATTTTAAAATGGATTACATTTTGATTTTGTGTCACTGGCCTACACACAAAACCACACAATGTAAAATAGGAAATTTTTTGAAATGTTTACAAATTAATAAAAAAAAGCAAAGCTGAAATGTCAATAAGTATTCAACCCCTTTGTTATGGCAAGCCTAAATAAGTTCAGGAGTAAAAATGTGCCTAACCAGTCACATAATCATTTGCATTGACTCACTCTGTGTGTAATAATAGTGTTTAAAATAATTTTAATGACTACCTAATCTCTGTACCCGACACATACAATTGTCTGTAAGGTCCCTCAGTCGAGCAGTGAATTTCAAACACAGATTCAACCACAAAGACCAGGGAGGTTTTCCAATGCCTCGCAAAGAAGGGTACCTATTGGTAGATGGGTAAAAAAAAAGCAGACACTGATTATCCATTTGAGCATGGTGAAGATATTAATTACACTTTGGATGTTTTAACAATACACCCAGTCACCACAAAGATACAGGCATCCTTCCTAACTTAGTTGCCGGAGAGGAAGAAAATCGCTCAGGAATTTCACGATGAGGCCAATGGTGAGTTTAAAACAGTTACAGAATTGAATGGCTGTGAGGAGAAAACTGAGGATGGATTAACAACATTGTAGTTACTACACAATACTAATCTAATTAACAGAGTGAAAAGAAGGAAGCTTGTACAGAATAAAAATAAAGCATCCTGTTGGCAATAAGGCACTAAAGAAAACTGCAAAAAAATTGACAAAGAAATGTACTTTATGTTCTGAATACAAAATGTTATGCTTGGGGCAAATCCAACACAGAACATCACTGAGTACTACTCTTCATATTTTCAAGCATGGTGGTGGCTGCGTCGTGTTATGGTTATGTTTGTCATCAACAAGGACAAGGGAGTTTTTTTGGGATAAAAAGAAACAGAATAAGGCTAAGCACAGGCAAAATCCTAGAGGAAAACCTAGTTCAGTCTGCTTTCCAACAGACACTGGGAGACAAATTCACCTTTCAGCAGGACAATAACCTAAAACACAAGGCCAAATATACACTGGAGTTGTTTAACAAGATGACATTGAATGTTCCTGAGTGGCCTAGTTACAGTTTTGACTTAAATCGGCTTGAAAATCTATGGCAAGACTTGTAAATGGCTGTCTATGATAAACAACCAATTTGACAGAGCTTGAAGAATTTTAAAAAGAATAATGTGCTAATATTGTACTGTCTAGGTGTACAAAGCTCTTAGAGACTTACCCAGAAAGACTGTCAAAGGTGATTATAATATGTATGGTTGAATACCTTTTGTCTTCCACTGACATTACAGAGTATTTTGTGTAGATCGTTGACAAAAAATTACAATTAAATAGATTTTATCCCAGCTTGTAACAGAACAAAATGTGGAAAAGGTCAAGGGGTATGAATACTTTCTGAAGGCACTGTATATGGATCATTGCTGGTACTCTGCTCATGTAGTGGATTTGTGGGCCTATCCTATCGGCTCTGCGGCTTTGCTCAATCTGCTCCGTAATCTACTGGGATTACTTGGGAAAGCTGTCCGAACTCTGTGACCACCATCTTTGACCTGGTCAAACCCGGCCTCACTGATGTTTGTGGACAGAAACAATTCAACCCAATCCAAATAAATACTCCCATGTTTGTATTTTTTCAAAGCTTGAACCCCTAAATAACCTGATGATAGGTAGACGTAATAGACGTGAGGCTTACTTCGGACATGGTTCTCAGCGCAGTACAACATATCCGCTGCATGGATAAACTGATAGCCGGAACCTCGCACCCGAAGTTCAGCTTCAGTATACCCAAGCACAATTTTCCCCCTGCAAAAAGACAAAGGATAATGTCAATAAACATGATTTCACTTCATATGATAACAAGTGCTACATTACAATAGCATTATGACTGTGACAAATGACAGTCTATTCAGTACTATTGTAAATCAGTCCAGTTATTGGTCCCATGTGGCTCAGTTGGTAGAGCATGATGCTTGCAACGCCAGGATTGTGGGTTCGATTCCCACAGGAAACCAGTATGAAAATGTACGCTCTGGGTAAGATGTAAATGTATTTCAATGATTGCAACTGCCACAACATCAGCATGATAATGAGCAAGTCAAAGTGAGCGTACTTTGCGTCACATGCCATGGGGGTGAAGTCCAGCTTGTGTTTGGTTCTGAAGATCATGTTCTTGGTCCTGATCTCCAGGATGGAGGGGGGCTGGAGGGGCGTAGCGATGGCAAACAGGGCCAGCTGGGGGGGCGCCTTGCTCCCGTTATCCTGGCGCTGGTTTTGACCATGCAGGAACTTCAGCCTGCCTTGCAGACTTAGGGCCTGGCAGGGTGGGAGAATGCAAACATTTGTTTAAGACATTATGTATATTTTCGTCTTCGATTGTCCGTGTGTTTGATTCTCTGTCCAAAGCCCATCTGACAATATGTTTAATTGAATCTGATGTCCATATTAATCCATCAAAATCGCATTGCAATGTATTAACATGTCACACTAACTCAATGTGAGCTTGACTCTGGGTGAGCCTAAAAGACTGTTAGACACACATTATTCGGCGATTGAAGGCATTTGGTTGGGGTGAGGGGTGTTCGGTCGGGCTGATGGCTGGGGTGTCAACAACACCTACCAGGAAGCCAGAGGAATTGTCCAGGAGGCATCGGAAGCGACACACAAAGTTCCTCTCCAGGAAGGAGGAGTTCTCTGGGGGGAGCTGCTCAGGGTTATAGGTCACAGTGGCAGTAGTGCTGCTGTCCAGCTCCGCATCTGTGGGTCAGAAGATATGACATGTTCAGACCAGGCTTTACCATCAAAATTCTCTAACCACCTATTTCACTATACTTGGAAATGATCCTCAAGATTACAGTATACAGTTCAGTCATACAGTAGAAACAGAACAAATCTGTGCCACTTCTCTAAAATGGTAATACAAACAGTTGAGGTAATCACTGATAAAACTGCTTATTCATCTCATTAAATAATTATTATTTTTATGTTCGTAAAGGAATTCATCAACACAAAAAGCTAAAAATGAGTAACAACATTGTTGACTGAGTGTTGACATGAATGGTTGGGCTCGGAAGAAAAGCTGATGTGAGGTGTCTGGCTAGGGTGTCTGCTGAGGGATGTGTGTCATGATGAAATTTTAAACAAAGCCGTATTCAATATCTCTCAGCACATTGTAACTGCTAACTGTGCTGCTTTTGTCCTGTTCTGTTCTGTGTGTGGCCTCTCTCTGGTGTAATTATTGACCCGACTGTGGTCCTCTTCTTCCAGCTCTGTTGAAAATACACTTATGTAATTAGCCCGAGAGGCTAATGTAGTCTCAGCACGCCATGTGACAGCTTCCTCTCTACCAGAAGGAAAACCTTGCAACACTACCCCTAGTGGAGAGGTAGTTCAGTGCAGAGGTCTGAGCCTTTCTCTAAAACAATTTGCAAAAAGGATTGAAAACCCATGCTCAAAGGTTTTAGATGTTTATGAGTAGTTATTAGTTATAGATGTTTACAAGGTGTTAAAACGGCATTTGTAATGCATTATGAAGAGGGTATTCATAGGAAATTCTACCAAAAGTTACGCATTAATTTCTGTTTGAATATCCCTAAAAATGGTTTCATAGATGGAGGTGGTGTTTCAGGGTCTAACATTGAGGCACGAGATCACCTGAGGGGGTCTCTCCCAGTGGGGTCACAGGGGCCACGATGTCAGGTGGGTTGAGGGCCCAGTGGAGGTTACTCCTCAGCTCCTGCTGGTCCTCAGTATGAACCAACTCATACACACTCTGGTGCATAACATCAGTCTGTGGAAGGAGAGAGAGGCAGGAGGGAGAGGGAGTGAGAGAAGGAAGGAAGGAAGGAGGGGGTAGGGAGACAAAGATTGGTAGATTATATAGAGACAAACAAAATAAAGGTTTTGGAAATATACATAATATAAAGATAGTTAAAATAAAGATTATGGAAAGCATGCACAATACAGACACACACAAAATCTACATTATTGAGGGCATCCTTATGCAAATTACATTGAGGGAACTTCGGACACTATACTGCTAAACAGAAGGAGTGATGTTATGGGAACATCGCTATAGTGAAAGAGTCTGGGATATACTGTATCTCCAAGAGTGTGTTGAATTCCCAGTGTCTCAGTGTGTACTGAACTTCTCCAGGGTCTGAATTCCATACAGTAGACTGCATAATGTGTGAGAATTGTTTTAATCCTTCGTGCCTCTACTATCCCTCCATCCCCCTCCATCCTCCCATCCATCTCTTCAGCGTCTGTGGCGCTGTCGTGCTGGCTAGTGCTGCTGCCCACTGCCCACTACCATGGCTGGTGGTTTCTTTCCACTAAAGGTCATGCTATTAATAGACTGGTCTCTCCCAGTTTCTCTCTGTGGACCTGCTGAGCAGAATAAGACTACACACTGAGCAGGCAGGGGCCACAGCCCAGACAACGGCCCCCGACAAATCGCAGCAGACACCGCACGCAACACGCAACACCCAACCCCAAACCACAACCATAACGCCAATTAATATTATGTTCATTTAACCAGGTTTATACAGGTTAGTCTCATTGAGATAAAATCTATTTTGCAAGACCATAGCATCTATAGGCAACTGTCTCTATACGGAAAACCTCTAGAGTTCTACAGGGTAACATTGGATGTCCGTATTGCATGTAATTAATGATCAAAACCTCGATCAGAGATGACCAGGTGTCGATGGAGGATTATGTGTTAACGTTTGCAAACATGCATGCCAATGCTGCACTGGGGTAACCCAGCTGTAGAATGAATGCTATTATTCAGTCAAGACCACAAAGATGATCAAGCTGCCTCACCAGATGCCTGCTTGTCCATTATGAATGAGCTGAGGCACAGAACAACCTGGTCATGTTTTAGGGATATAACCTTCACTGGGCTACGGAAAGGGAGGGGGGACAATCTGTACGGTACCTGGTGGAAGCCCAGGTAATCCTGGATGGTGTGAGAGGAGTAAAAAATGGTCCCATCATTAGTGACCACCAGGATGAAGCCGTTCAGAGCCTGTAGGTCAAACATGCATGAGATGAGGAAAGATTGTTAGACAACACAATGCTCACTTATTAAACTTCTGTTAGGCTTAGTCCTCCTTTCTTAGTCCTTCCTTAGTCCTCTCATATCTCCGGGTTCTGTTAGAACATGCATCTCATTCAGAATTTTGCTGTGTGTTTTGATTATTTTAGCAAAAATGTGACTGTAGTGGTGGTCATGCAGATGTAGGATTTTCATTTGATCACCTTTTTGTTGCTGATAATTTTGTAGCACCGCAGGAAATGCAGATGAGCTTTGTGATTTACAAAAATTCACTGAAAACCCACACTAACACACAATTATATTAATGTTATTGCACTTTTCATGAAGCCTACTTTTGGCCAGCTAATAGCCTAACCACCCATCAAGCAACATTATGGTCTAAAATTTCAAATCCTTTTGCTGCAGGATTATTTTGCTGTGACAACATAGGTCAAATTATGATCTCACATTTGTATGTATCCTACAGTGAGATTGTTGCACTCTAAACCCTAAGAGAGGATGAGGTGTTGTCAGTGTACTGTATGCAAGACAGGGTTGTTCTGAACTAGAGGTAATCAAATAATATCAGGAATAAGAGATTAGTCACTCATTTGTTTTATCCCAAACGGGAACAGCTGCTCCCATGTTTCCACCCCACTAACCACACACACACTCCCTTGCCCTCACACATAAGAACATGTAGTAAACAGACTTACAAACAGGCATATAACCACATTTACCTTATTAAAACAAAACAGACATTAGCATGTTCATCCATCGCCTGATCTGCTAACACACACACACACACACACACACACACACACACACACACACACACACACACACACACACACACACACACACACACACACACACACACACACACACACACACACACACACACACACACACACACACACACACACACACACACACACACATTAACACTTGCTGACATGAACAAACTCATATACGGACAGTGCAATGTGTGCAAACACAGAAAATGCACTCAGTTTTCCCAGGGGCTGAGCCATCACTAAAGTATGGCGATGTCATGTTGCTCTTTCACTAATAATCAGTGATTCACCCCAATTATCTGCACCAGATCCTCTGTGTGTAAGCACTGCAGTCCAGCAAAACACAAACATCATCATGTCAGCTTGGATGGTTTAAGCAACACTTCATTACAGTATTGCACATTTGGAAGGCTAAATAGATGGTATTTTCAATGAAGAAAAATTGTGTGACTTGCTTCAGCTCTTTAAAAGTATTTTTGTGGTAATTGAAGAAGTGAAATATATTAAAATATCTGGTCTCATTATTTTGATAGACTACTACAACAACCTTATTACTTTGGATACACTCAGACTACTACACTTTTGCTCGCGAGGAATTAGAAAAGTTTTAGCCTATCATTTGGTGAGAGAAATATGATGGTGCGTCTTGTGGAAGAAATTTTGAATTGTGTTAGTGTTGAAAAATTGAGGCTGGTGTAGTAGAGGGAGTGACTGTTTTATAAATAGTGGATAGTATCCTTCAGTGGGAGACTAAGTAGAGGTAAGTAGCCCAGAGGTGCTAGCAGTTGTACATTGCAGTAGTAATACTGAATGTTTAAGATAGGTAGGTCATGGGTTAGCATTAATAAGTGGGGTTGTTATTGTAGTTTGGTTAGTGAGTGTGGGGGCTGGGGTGAACTGCATGGCATGAGAAGTCATGAGAATTTGTAATAATAGGGCCTTTAGAAAGTATAAATGTAATCAAAAAGTTGTATGCAAACACATTGGTGCTGACCAGTCTGCAGGTTTTATAGTTTGAATGGCATTTCTTACTTAAACGGTGTAAGAGGAGTAGCGTTGCAAAGAATAACTACAATAAAAAGTCTGAAAAAAGTGGTACATTATTTAAAGAGTGTCTGCTTTCGCAAGCCACACTAAATAGATAATACAGCTATTAAACATTTGCTGTTGTAGCTGGTATGTTGAATTATCAAAAAGAGAGTGATTTTCTGAAAAGAAAGTTACAACTGGTTGAGTCCAAGTCCGATTCGCCACTGGTCAAGTCCGAGGTGGGTCACGAGTCATAAATATTGTGACGTAAGTCTGAGTCAAGTCAGAGTACTGGACTCGAGTACTAAAACACTGCATTGAAGTGAGTATTTAATGTCCTTGAACTCTTGCAATTAGAGAACCACAATTTGTGCAAGCTAGATTGTAGACTTCCTGGTTGAGCAGAATAGAGATCACATCTCCAATGGGTCTCCATTTGAGCATGCTTGTACCGTATGAACACTTACAGTATCTGCCAGCATTCTGCAGAACTACTTTCCCACTTGGCGGTAGTGTTAGGCTTCTGGGGGACTACTTTTAGTATAAGAGGTTGAAAACAGGCTGTCCTCAGTCTGTCTATTTTCAACAATGACAGTGAAGGGTGAACACTCAATTAATCTGTTTTGCCTCTCTTTTCCTCCTCCTCTCCTGCTGTAAATAATGAATGACCTCACAGCTCCTCTATAATTCACTACCAAGTGTCTGACGTTGAACTACAGAGAAGAAAATGAGGAGAGAGAAAATCAGACATGGTCAGAAATAGCCCTCTTCACCGCTCACCTTCTCTGCTTCTTCCCCTAACCTTTTCTTCCTGTCTCCCAGTCTTTTACAATGTCCCATGGCCGTTATCTCAATCTGAATAAAAGATTCCATCTTGACTAATTCCTCCTCCCCAGAATGAGCTTTCATGCTTCACTAACACATTGGAGAGATGTAGGTTTATCATAATAATGAAACTTTGTTCATAGAACAGGGATGGCTGGCAGACTGTTTGCTCTGCTGTACTCTGGAATTCCACTGTGCTGCACATAGAGGGGAACTGGACTGGAAAATCAATGACGTATCCAAAAGAGATTTGGCAGCCAACTAGCTCACTCTCCACTCAATAACACATATAGAGAAACAAAATTAAAATAGCTCCCTAGAGTTGGAATTTTAAAGTAAATGACAATGAATACTAGAATGACAAATTGTGGTGTAGCGTATTAGTGTATTCTGGAGCCTTGGGAATTAATTAGCAGATGTACATTTCCGTCATTTAACAGACACTCTTATCCAGAGCGACTAGGGTTAAATGCCTTGTCAGGTACATGGACATATTTTTAACTAGTCCGCTCTGGGATTTGAGCCAGCGACCATTCAGTTACTGGCCCAAAACACTCTAACTGCCTAGGCTACCTGCCCTGTTACATGTTGTATTAAAGACAAAGTGCTGGCTAATGAGTTATGAGGTTTATCCGACATTTCATCACTGGATATTAAGCCTTGTAGTTCCCAAAAGAGGAGTGTTTTTTTTGTTTTTTGTTTTAGAAGATTCCACATTTTGATGTTCATTATTTTTGAAAAGGACATGTTTTCTCAAGTGCTTTGGTGCCTATCTTGCAAAAATATCCAAAGGGGCATGTTAAGCCACACGGTTAGCCGACTCAGCTGACTCCAAGTGGCACTCACACATTTCATATGGGAGCCTCAGACAGACATAGACAGGAGCAGACATATTGACTGATACGCTATATCCCTGAGTCCCCTGTCTCTGTCTCCCTGCACAAACTGATTTGCAACGCGGTCCAGACTCACACACACACACACACACACACACACACACACACACACCCACACCCATACCCACACACACACACACACACATACACACACACACACACACACACACACAGAGCGATTCAGCTGGCAGTGCAGTCAGCTGAAGTTAGGCCATGACGAGCCCTTAGCGCTGACCTGCAGCAAGAGTTCGCCTTCAGGCAGCCAACTATTGGCCAATCCCGTGGCTTTGCCGTTGTCATCGCTACCACCATTGGCCAGCTCTCCGTTGCAAGCACAGTTCTTCAGGGCTACTGCAGAGAGAGTGTGAGAGAGAGAGAGAGAGAGAGAGAGAGAGAGAGAGAGAGGAGAGAGAGAGAGAGAGAGAGAGAGAGAGAGAGAGAGAGAGAGAGAGAGAGAGAGAGAGAGAGAGAGAGAGAGAGAGAGAGAGAGAGAGAGAGAGAGAGAGAGAGAGAGAGAGAGAGAGAGAGAGAGAGAGAGAGAGACAGAGACAGAGGGAGAGAGAGGGAGAGAGGGTGACAGGCGTTAGTCCTGTAATAATGTTTACAAAGCACTGCTGTGAATGTCAGAATGCTTTATGTTTAGTACACTAACCACACTGTACGCACGACAGGATCCCAGCTCATAAAAGTTTCCTCAAATAGCATCTTAAAAATTACTATCCAGACCTTTTATCTATGTCTAACCTGGTGACATCATAATGGCTTGGGAACCAACACATCAGCACGTTCATGGTTGAACAAAAGAATGGGAGGTCATCCCAGCGTTCTAAACAGACTGTGATGCTTTGAGAGTTCTCACTGATTTTTCACACATTTGTTTGTGGTCATTCACCTTAAGACTCATAGTGTATGGTGTCAAAAAAATATTAAATCACTGGTCTGTTGTAAAAGTAGTCTTCAGTAGCAACACACAGCAATAGTCTTTGGAAAATTCTGTCGTCCAACAGCGGAGAGTGAAATGAAAAAATTAAATACAAATTGAAACATCTTTGACACGCAATGATATTCAACAAACACAGTGACACGTCATTTATTGTGCATACCGTAGCCTACTGTCTATGGCTGAATTAAGAGAAAACAGCATTGCTGGAGAAGCAGCACTCAGAGGGAGAGTGAGAGAGACACATTAATGCTGCATCAGAGTGAAATGAGGTGACAACTCCTTCGGGCGTCACTATATTTGCACTTTTCTTTCTCTGTTCGCTGAGCTCTATCCCCCTATCCCCTGCTCCCTCTCCCATGCTCCTTCTTTCTATTTTACCTTACCCACCCTCCCTCAATTCATCCAAGAATCGTCTCTGAAAATTCATCTCATTCCACTAGAGGGAGTCCTCTAGTCCAGGGGTTCTTAAACCTTTTCAGCCTGGGACCCAAATGAGAAATTCTATGTTTTCCTGAGGCCCAAGATAATTTAAATATGCGTAAATATTGGTTAATTTCATTAACCTTATGCCTAAAACAAATGGAATATAGATAAAAACAAAGACACAATGAAATGAAATAGCCATATGAATAGCTATTCATGTATATTGTTCCCCATTAATAACAGTCTTACATATCTGTCTAGGTTGGAACTGTTGCTGTTAAAATACAATAAATAACTTTAATTCTGAACTGGAATAAACTGATTGATCACATCACATGTATAACAGAACACACACACACACACACACACACACACACACACACACACACACACACACACACACACACACACACACACACACACACACACACACACACACACACACACACACACACACACACACACACACACACACACACACACACACACTCAGTAACAGTACAGATGAAACATGATCAGGCTTACTGTAGAAAGTAATGTTGAAAAAAAGTCTAAATTGGAACTGTTGCTGTTAAAATACAATAACTATTTGTTTATTCTGAACTGGAATAAGCTGATAGATCAAATCGCACAGGTTGACGTTTTCAACAAGCATGTCTATTCTAGACTCAGGTAATGACAGTGTAACACGGAGGTCATGCTCAGCCTTGAAACTGTTTCTATACTTGTTTTTTAAGTATGCCAGAGTTGACAACCCTGACTCGCATAGGTATGTGGTGCCAAACTGGACCAGAACATCTACTCATTTCTCAGTCAGGCAGGAGACCGCTTCCTGCTGTAGATGAGCAACCCAGAACTGTGTGAGTGTTTGCCTCAAAAAGCATCTTGCTTCAATCAGTTTATTCCAGTTCAGAATAAAAATGAGGACTTGTATTTTAACTGCAACAGTTCCAATCTAGATTTGTTTGCAATAATACATTCTACAGTAATATGTACAGTAGGCCTGATCATTTTTTATCTTAATCTGTATTTACTGTTACTTATGGTTGCACCATCAGTAGCTTGCTGGATTGCTTTGGCTAACGTTAGCTATTAACTGTGTACAAGGCCAGGGGATTGTTTGAAAGAGAAACTCACATCTACTAGTATGCGAGATAGTACTCCCTTATTTCGCTTACCATCACCTGTTATAAAATGACAACAATGCCTTGCTAGCTGACTTACTTTTCCACTGTTGAAGCACTGTTTCCTGAAGCATTCTTCCCTGTTCTGCAAGAACTCCCTAGGTTTACCCTCAGGCTGTGGATGTTTGGACAGGACAGTGTCGTTTTATTTATTTGTTCGTATTGAGACTCATTACTAAGCACTTCCCCGCACAAAACACATCGTGGGCGCTCCTCGTTATTTCTCAAAATTTGTATGAAACCAAGAGAGAGAAACTAATCGCTGTATTTGCGTTTCATGACAACTGAGCTCAGTCAGAACTTCTGGCTAGCTTGAGTCCATTTGATGACAGTGGTAAGTGATGGCGAGTGGGAATGACAAGTCAGTGACTGACAGCGCATCATCTGCTGCTGAACGACAGCGCTGCAGCGTGTGGGTCGCGGAATGATCTTCAAGAAAACTGCAGAAAAACATATCCGGTAAACCACGAATCACACGGGCATCTCCCTCTTGCGCAGCTGCCAAACTGAGCAGAGAACGCTGCTAAACAGAGAACGCACTGAACAATGAGCGCAGTTGCACTTGGCCAAATCAAATCCAGTAATCAATTATATAATTATACATTTACTCTGACACGTTGCGACCCACCAGTAACAGGTCCGCGACCGACACATCATTTAAGGAGAAGTGTATCTAAAGTTCCACATATAACACTTGTATTTTCATCAACATTTATGATGAGTATTTCTGTAAATTGATGTGGCTCTCTGCAAAATCACCGGATGTTTTTGGAACTACTGAACACAACGCGCCAAAGTGAAAACTGAGAGTTTTTTATATAAATATGAACTTTATCGAACAAAACATACATGTATTGTGTAACATGAAGTCCTATGAGTGTCATCTGATGAAGATCATCAAAGGTTAGAGATTAATTCTATCTCTATTTCTGATTTTTGTGACTCCTCTCTTTGGCTGGAAAAATGGCTGTGTTTTTCTGTGACTTGGCTCTCTCTGATCTAACATAATCGTTTGTGGTGCTTTCGCCGAAAAGCCTATTTGAAATCGAACACTGTGGTGGGATTAACAAAAAGTGTATCTTTAAAATGGTGTGACATATTTGTATGCTTGAGGAATTTTAATTTTGAGATTTCTGTTGTTTGAATTTGGCGCCCTGCACTTTCACTGGCTGTTGTCATATCGATCCCGTTAACGGGATCTCAGCCATAAGAAGTTTTAAGAAAGGATGCTCTAGTCACCTCGGGAAACAGATTATAGAGAATTATGTAATAATAGACTCACATACTTTATTTTCATTTCAACCATTTGATGGCTATGATGTACTAAGTGCTTAGCTAAAGATGTAGGGGCTGATTCACTTAATCCCTTTTTACTGCAGCTCTCTGCCCCACTTATTGCAGAACCGTTGACCTATATCTTTAATTTGACAATTGTTTCTGGTGTTATCCCTAAGATCTGGAAAGTGGCACATGTCCTCCCCTTACATAACGGAGGACATCCTTCTGACTTAGATAACTACCGTCAAATCTCAAATGATCTTGCCTTTCCAAAGATTTTGAATCCCTGGCCCAGAACTTTTTAAACTTCTCATTCCATTCTTAATGTGCACCAATCCGGTTTTAGACCTGGACAAAGCGCTGTTTCAGCTGCTACGCTTGTTTTTAGATGATGTGTTAAATTGCTTAGATCATAAAAATCACTGTGCTGCCTTGTTTATTATATACCTACCCAAGGCCTTTGACACTGTTGACCATCACACTCTCATTCAAATGTTGACTGAAATATGCCTGGATCAGGCTTCTTGCAAGTGGTTTGAGAATGATCTGTCAGACTGGACACACTGTGTAATTTCTGATGGTGTTAAGTCTAGGTTCCTGGATATTTTTAAAGGTGTACCAAAGGGGTCAGTATTGGGACCTGTTCTCCTTGCTATTTATATAAATAACACTGGCCTATCTGTTAAAAAGTGTAATATGTATCTGTATGCAGACGATACTATTATGTATGCCATTATCCCAACTGTAGACCAGACATTGTTAGAGCTGCAATCTGACTTTGTTGCCTTACAAAAAGTCCTGGTTGGTTAAAAACGTGTACTTAATGTGGGCAAGACAAAATATACACTATATACAGTACAGTCAAATGTTTGGACACCTACTCATTCCAGGGTTTTTCTTAATTTTTTACTATTTTCTACATTGCAGAATAATAGTGAAGATATCAAAACTATGAAAAAACACATGGAATCATGTAGTAATCAAAGAAGTGTTAAAAAAGAAAAATAAATATTTCTATTGGACATTTTCAAAGTAGCCACCCTTTGCCTTGATGACAGCTTTGCACACTCTTTCCATTCTCTCAACCAGCTTCATGAGGTAGTCATCTGGAATGCATTTCATTTAACAGGTGTGCCTTGTTAAAAGTACATTTGTGGAATTTCTTTCCTTCTTAATGCGTTTGAGCCAATCAGTTCGGTTGTGAGAAGGTAGGGATGGTAATATAGAAGATAGCCCCACTTGGTAAAAGACCAAGTCCATATTATGGAGAAAAAAAACAGCTCAAATAAGCAAAGAGAAATGACAGTCCATCATTACTTTAAGACTTGAATGTCAATCAATCCGAAAAATGTCAAGAACTTTGAAAGTTTCTTCAAGTGCAGTCGCAAAAACCATCAAGTGCTATGATGAAACTGTCTCTCATAAGGACTGCCACAGGAAAGGAAGACCCAGAGTTACCTCTGCTGCAGAGGATAAGTTCATTAGAGTTACCAGCCTCAGAAATTGCAGCCCAATCAAAGGCTTCACAGAGTTCAAGTAACAGACACATCTCAACATCAAATGTTCAGATGAGACTGCGTGAATCAGGCCTTCATGGTCGAATTGCTGCAAAGAAACCACTACTAAAGGACACCAATAAGAAAGAAGAGACTTGCTTGGGCCAAGAAACACAAGCAATGGACATTAGACCAGTGGAAATATGTCCTTTGGTCTGATGAGTCCAAATTTGCGATTTTTGGTTCCAACCGCCATGTCTTTGTGATGATCTCTGCATGTGTGGTTCCCACGATGAAGCATGGAGGAGGATGTGATGATGTGGGGGTCCTTTGCTGGTGACACTGTTAGTAATTTATTTAGAATTCAAGGCACACTTAACGAGCATGGCTAACACACAGCATTCTGCAGCGATACGCCATCCCATCTGGTTTGCGCTTAGTGGGTCTACCATTTGTTTTTCAACAGGACAATGACCCAACACACCTCCAGGCTGTGTAAGAGAGATTTGACCAAGAAGGGAGTGATGGAGTGCTGCATCAGACGACCTGGCCTCCTCAATCACATGACCTCAACCCAATTGAGATGGTTTGGGATGAGTTGGACCACAGAGTGAAGGAAAAGCAGCCAACAAGTGCTCAGCACTCCACCAATCAGCTTTTATGGTAGAGTGGCCAGACGGAAGCCACTCCTCAGTAAAAATCACATGACAGCCTCCTTGCAGTTTGCCAAAAGGCACCTAAAGACTCTTAGACCATGAGAAACAAGATTCTCTGGTCTGATTAAACCAAGATTGGACTCTTTGGCCTGAATACCAAGCGTCAGCATGGTGGTGCCAGCATCATGTTGCGGGGATGTTTTTCAGCAGCAGGGACTGGGAGACTAGTCAGGATTGAGGGATATATGAATGGAGCAAAGTCCAGAGAGATCTTTGTTGAAAACTTAATCCAGAGTGCTCAGGACCTCAGACTGGGGCGAAGGTTCTCCTTCAGGACAACGACCCTAAGCACACTGCCAAGACAACGCAGCAGTGGCTTCGGGACAAGTCTCTGAATGTCTTTGAGTGGCCCAGCCAGAGGTCTGGTGAGATGTTTGATGTAATCGCTGCCTAAGGTGCTTCAACAAAGTACTCAGTAAAGGGTCTGAATACTTATGTAAATGTCATATTTTATTATTTAAAAAAAATACATTTCAAGAAAATTCTAAAAACAATTTTTGCTTTGTCATTATGGGGTATTGTGTGTAGATTGATGAAGGGAAAAAAATATTTAATCTATTTTAGATCAAGACTGTAACATAACAAAATGTGGAAGAAGTCAAGGGATCTGAATACTTCCCGAATGCCCAGTAAATGGTTTACTGCTAAGCTTAACACTATGATCACTAATACAATGCAATGTACTGCAATACAATGGCATATTCTAACCCAACAATCTCCACAGAAGCGATACAGCACTGTATTAGTTCCAAACAAAAACCATGGCTTTTCAACTTCGGAGTTTTCTATTCAATCAATCCATTGAGTCAGTCTCTCATTGATTAATTAAACGAACCCAACAAACGGAGAAGAGATGATGGGCGAATGAAAGAAAAGTTTGGAACCCTGATGATGTCATGGAAATGGGACCAGCTGTTGGCCGTATTCATCTCTGACCCCTATGACAACACCGTGCTGTGACCTAAGACAACCCTTGACTCCTAAGGTGATGTCTTGACATGATTGTGTGAATGGGGTCTGGGTCAGCCCTTTTGTTGTCTGTGAAGGGTCACCAGAAAAAAAGAGTAGGAGAGGATTGGAGGGCTGGGGCCGACACCTGATGACATTAGATCTTTTGTATGGGTGTTTGACAAGGCTTGGACCTCTCGCACGGAGCTTTGGTGCAGGCCGTTGAGTGGACACACTGACCTAATTTCCACGCCATCAGGGGTTTGACATATCATATCATCTTATGGACATCAGACATATCATATGGACTGTGAGTATTAGTGAGTTGAAAATGTCCATGCCCTGTTGTGTTGCTGTACCAACTCAAACGAGCATCCATTGACCCTAAAGACAAATGGTCTATGTCCACCGTCACATCAACGCTAAAAACGTGCTTGCAGAAAGTAGAAATCATTACCTTCCATAATAGGTAACCATACATTGATATTCAGATCTTGAGCTAGCCCTTTCATGGTCTGTTGACATACATTGCATGACGCAGCGACTGGGTATGTAGCAAGCTGTATTACCCAGGCTCAGTGTCATGTCCTTTGGCCTGAGAGGCGTTTTGTCAGCCAGTCTGCTGCGGTAAACGTTGTTGTTATTGATGCCATTGTAGTAAGTCACTGCGCTTTGTGGTGCTGCTCTGTCACATGGCTCTCCAACGCATCCATGAGGAAAAAGATACGCCTCCAAACTGATTACTGAAGCCCTAATGTGTTGCCTGAGCTTTATATTCACTGACGAACTCATCAATTATAGATCAACTAAATATATTTGACATTGGTTTCTCATTAGCGGTGCTGGGCTTCACACTTTTGCCAGAGTACTATCCATCAAAAGGACAGCCTTTATTTTTGACAGTTGTTATTCCTTGTTTTTCCACTTAACTCGCTCAACAAATCCATTACTATGCAATCACAACAGTACCATGTACTGTAATTACAGTGTACCTACACAGCAATAAGAGCAACTTCATTTAAAGTCTTAACCAGGTGTAAGGTAGTGTGTACACTTATTACTATGAAATTATTAACGAGGCACCAGTCCAGTTATTGAACAAAATGGCCTTCTAAGAAGCCCCGACTTCTAAGTTATTTTAGTAATAACTATCAGACTACAATTAGAATAATAGTAATACATTGATTAATCTAAAGGTATAAATTCTTTGATAATCAATTGGAGTTCTTTCCCAGAATAATAAGACCAACACAAGTTCTTTATACAATCAACATTTAATACAAATCAAAATATTTACAAACATAATGAGAAGGATCATGAAACGGTAGGAAATAGATTGAAAGCAAGAAGTAAAGACCTCGTGATTCTTAACGTTAAGATGTTGTACTCAATCTGTGATCCAAATCTGTTGTGGTTTCTTGATTGTTCAGGCCGCATGGAGGAGAACAAAGGAAGAAGAAGGCTGTGTCCTTTCTGGTTGAGTTGGGTGGTTCCTCCTTTGGTTCTGAGTTGGTGTCCTTATGCTTGTTGATCTTCAATGCTGGCTCCTTGCTTGAGTTGCAGTTGTGCTCTAATTGTCTTCTCCTAGAAGATGGATAGCTTAAATGTACCGTTCAGGCTGCACAAGCTCTTTAAGACTAAGTCTCCTTCTGTGATTGTTTAGTGCATGGGCTCTTCCGTCCCAATTTCTGTACTGGATTACAAGTACTATTCTCGAAAAATGTACTTTCCCTAACTTACCAGTTCACCAGTTCTTGCGATTAAAGGTGAAGGTCCAGGCCCTGTGATCGGCCTACTGAACAGGTTTTTCTCCCTCCTTGAGAGAGGTCCAGCTTGAGAGGTCACATGGTTTCGCTTGTAGTCTTGTGAGATCACATGGTATCACACCTAGGTTTGAAGAGACACTTTTATGACACTTTGACTTGGAGAAGAAGTATAGATGGATGGAAAATAGTGTGGAACTCTACCAAAAAAACTATTAGGCAACAACAAATTCAATCCCTTCTGTACAATTTCTTGGACAAAATGTTTCACTGTAATAGTGAAGGTGTAAACTTAGCAGTAGAAAACCTCAACAGTATATTTTGTAACGGTTCTGTAACGACAGACCCTGGGAGACGAGAAGCAAGTGCAGGGTGTAGATTTAATAATACATAGACATGACATAAAACAAGAACAGCGTCTGGACAGGAGAAACACAACATCAACGCCGACTCAGGAATGAAACTGAGGAAGTGTCAGATATAGGGGGGGTTAATTTTTTTTAAAAATAATTTCACCTTTATTTAACCAGGTAGGCTAGTTGAGAACAAGTTCTCATTTACAACTGCGACCTGGCCAAGATAAAGCAAAGCAGTGCGACACGAACAACAACACAGAGTTACACGTGGAATAAACAAACATACAGTCAATAACACAATAGAGAAAAAATCTATCTACAGTGTGTGCAAATGAGGCAAGACAATAAATAGGCCATAGTGGCAAAATAATTACAATTTAGCAATTAACCTGTTGGGGATGGGGGCGCTGTTTAGACTATTTATGCTAATTTGGTAATTTTGAAACGGCTTCCCACAAAATCCTTGATCGTACAATATGCATATTATTATTATTATTGGATAGAAAACAGTCTATAGTTTCTATAGGAGTTGAAATTTTGTCTCTAAGTGGAACAGAGCCCATTCTACAGCAATTTCCCTGACATGGATTCAGATTTCAGAAATGTTGGCCACTGTTCTGAAGTCAGTTAAAAGGGCACTGATTTTGCTATGACTATACGGACACTTCTTACGTCTTCCCCTGGATGCCTTTACGTGATGACGATTCCAATGGGGTCGATTGCGCGTTCACAGGCCCTACAAATGAAAAAACCCTGAGGCTAGTCATTCTTTTGGAGCTGCGTCATGCGCCTAGAGGACACCGGCGCGCACCTGTTCCAAGCGTTAGTTTAGCCTGTTATATTTCTCCGGTCATCTTTTCACTCGTTATAGGAGTTAAAAACATCATAAGGTAGTTAATTTAAAGCGTTTTATAGCAATTTATATCCGTTTAGTGCGATTTTGGGACATTTCTTTTTGAAACGATGTGAATAGTTGGGCACGCTTTTCAGTTCATCCCGAACGCAGTTGGCATTTCGACATGGCAAGAGGACAGCTTTCCACCAAAAGACGATTTCTCCCAAGAAAGGATCCTTTGCCCAAGATACTGATGGAAGAACAGCTCAAGGTAGGACATTTTTATTATGATAAATTGTGTTTCTGTCGAAACATTTTAGTGGCTTAGGACGCCATGTTTTATGACGTAGCTTCGCTAGGCGCAAACTGTATTGAAAAGTAAGGATAAATTAAAAAATGTTATTCCGCAATTGTATTAAGAATTAAATTGTCTATCAATCCCTGTCCACCCTATATTTTTTAGTCACGTTTATGAGTATTTATGTATAAGAGTAGATCACTGTCTAAGTGGCGCAAGGACATATTATGACCAGCTGAGTTACATTTCACATTGTCTAACCATGATTTTGGTGGCTAAATATAAACGTTTTCGATCAAACTCTATATGCATTGTGTAATATGATGTTACAGGAGTGTCATCTGAAGAATTCTGAGAAGGTTAGTGAAAAAATTAATATCTTTTGGCGATGTTGACTTTTATCGCTCACTTTGGCTAGAATCAATGCTGGGCTGCTATGTGGTATGTGCTATGCTAATATAACGATTTATTGTGTTTTCGCTGTAAGACACTTAGAAAATCTGAAATATTGTCTGTATTCACAGGATCTGTGTCTTTCGATTCGTGTATGCTGTGTATTTTTACGAAATGTTTGATGATTAGTAAGTAGGTAAACACGTTGCTCTAAGTAGTTTTTCTATTCCATTTGTGACGGTGGGTGCAATTGTAACCTATGCCATCTACCTGAAATATGCACTTTTTTCTAACAAAACCTATCCCATACCATAAATATGTTATCAGACTGTCATCTAATGAGTTTTTTTGTTGGTTAGGGGCTATAAATATCTTAGTTTAGCCGAATTGGTGATGGCTACTGGTGTTGGTGGACAAATAAAAGATGGTGGATTATGCTAATGTATTTTTAGGTAATAGATGTACATCTTTACATATTGTGTCTTCCCTGTAAAACATTTTAAAAATCGGACATGTTGACTGGATTCACAAGATCTGTGTCTTTCATTAGCTGTATTGGACTTTAATGTGTGAAAGTTAAATATTTTTAAAAAATATATTTTTTGAATTTCGCGGCACTGGTTTTTCAGTGGGGGGGGGGGGGGTGTGCCGCTAGCGCCACGCTGATCCTAGACAGGTTAAACACTCGAGTGATAGATGTGCAGAAGATGAATGTGCAAGTAGAGATACTAGAGTGCAAAGGAGCATTAATAAATAAATAACAGTATGGGGATGAGGTAGTTGGATGGGCTATTTACAGATGGGCTATGTACAGGTGCAGTGATCTGTGAGCTGCTCTGACAGTGAGCTGCTCTGATGGCGCTTAAAGTTAGTGAGGGAGACATGGGTCTCCAGCTTCAGTGAATTTTGCAATTCGATCCAGTCATTGGCAGCAGAGAACTGGAAGGAAAGGCGGCTAAAGGGGGAATTGGTTTTGGGGGTGACTAGTGAAATATACCTGCTGGTGCGCGTGCTACGGGTAGGTGCTGCTATGGTGACCAGTGAGCTGAGATAAGGCAGGGCTTTACCTAGCAAAGACTTATAGATGACCTGGAGCCAGTGGGTTTGGCGAAAAAAATGAAGCGAGGGCTAGCCAGCATACAGGTCGCAGTGGTGGGTAGTATATGGGGCTTTGGTGAAAAAACGGTTGGCACTGTGATAGGCTGCATCCAATTTGCTGAGTGGAGTGTAGGAGGCTATTTTGTAAATGACATCGCCAAAGTCAGGGATCGGCAGGATATGATGACGTGATGGAGTCCAGGTGAGTCCCATAATTAAGCGCAGGTGTGCGTAACGATGGTGGCAGGTGTGCGTAATGATGAGTGAACTGGTAACCTCAAGCACCAGAGACAGGGATTGGGAGCAGACGTGACAATAAAGAAATTGAGAAACCTATCCAACCAAAAACATAGAGACCCAGAAAACCTGAGCCTACGCCTTCACTATGGGGAATCACTAAAACAAAACAGAAATGCACTATGGAAAAAGAAGGAACAGCATGTCAGAAATCAGCTCAATGTAATTGAAGAATCCATAGACTCTAACCAATTCTGGGAAAATTGGAAAACTCTAAACAAACAACAACACCAAGAGTTATCTATCCAAAACGGAGATGTATGGATATACCACTTCTCCAATATTTTTGGCTCTATAGCAAAGTACAAACAGCAAAAACATATACATGATCAAATACAACTCTTACAATCAACAATGAAAGACTACCAGAACCCACTGGATTCTCCAATTACATTGAATGAACTACAGGACAAAATACAAACCCTCCAACCCAAAAAGGTCTGTGGGGTTGATGGTATCCTAAACGAAATGATAAAATATACAGACCACAAATTCCAATTGGCTATACAACCTATTTAACAACCTATTCAGCTCTGGCTTATTCCCCAATATTTGGAACCAAGGACTAATCAACCATGGACTGATCACCCCAATCCACAAAAGTGGACAGACCACGTATTCACCCTGCACACCCTAATTTACAAACGAACAAACCAAAACAAAGGCAAAGTCTTATCATTCTTTGTTGATGTCACACCAGCCTTCGATTTGGCTCCCCCTCCTGTCCAGCTCCTGTCTAGCCCTTCACTCATCAACCCCGGACTTGTCTCATCATCATTACACACACCTGGTTCCAATCCCCACTCTATCACTGTATATATACTCCCTCAGCCATTTGTCTTTGTCGGTCATTGTAAATGTTACTTGTTTTCCTGAGAGGAATCTCTCCTACTATTTCCTGAGTACTTTATATTTTGCACTTTGGGTTCGCCCTGTGCCTTTAAGTTCATGAAGATATATTTTGAGCAGCACAACAGCGTTTGGGTTTTGTCCCGCTTTGTTCTATGGTGCTTTAAAAAATTCAGTAGTTCTAAACCTGTGACTGCCTACTCCTCTCTACACCAGTGACAGTTGATTTCAAAAAATCTTTCGACTCAATTTGGCATGAGGGCCTGCTATACAAATTGATGGAAAGTGGTGATGGGGAATAACATAGAACATTATAAAATCCATGTACACAAACAAGTGTGTGGTTAAAATGGGCAAAAAACACATTTCTTTCCACAGGGCCGGAGGGTGAGACAGGGATGCAGCTTAAACCCCACCCTCTTCAACATATACAATACCAGTCAAAAGTTTGGACACACCTACTCATTCAAGGGTTTTTCTTTATTTTTACTTCTAAAAGACACCAACAAGAAGAAGAGACTTGCTTGGGCCAAGAAATATGAGCAATGGACATTATACTGGTGGAAATCTGTCCCTTGGTCTGATGAGTCCAAACGTGAGATTTTTGGTACCAACCGCCGTGTCTTTCGTGAACAAGACGCAGAGTAGGTGAACGGATGATCTCAGCATGTGTGGTTCCCACCATGAAGCATGAAGGAGGATGTGTGATGGTGTTGGGGTGCTTTGCTGGTGACACTGTCAGTGATTTATTTAGAATACAAGGCACACTTAACCAGCATGGCTACCACAGCATTCTGCAGTGATACGCCATCCCATCTGATTTGCGCTTAGTGGGACTATCATTTGTTTTTCAACAGGACAATAACGCAACAGACCTCCAGGCTCTGTAAGAGCTATTTGACCAAGATGGAGAGTGATGGAGTGCTGCATCAGATGACCTGGCCTCCACAATCACATGACCTCAACCCAATTGAGATGGTTTGGGATGAGTTGGATCGTAGAGTGAAGGAAAAGCAGAAAACAAGTGCTCAGCATGTGGGAACTCTTTCAAGACTGTTGGAAAAGCATTCCAGGCGAAGCTGGTTGAGAAAATGCCAAGAGTGTGCAAAGCTGTCATCAAGGCAAAGGGTGGCTACTTTGAAGAATCTAAAATATATTTTCATTTGTTTAACACTTTTTTGATTACCACATAATATGGACTTGGTATTTTACCAAATAGGGCTATTTTATGTATACCACCCCTACCTTGTCACAACACAACTGATTGGCTCAAACGCATTAGGAAGGAAAGAAATTCCACAAATTAACAAGGCACACCTATTAATTGAAATGCATTCCAGCTGACTACCTCATTAAGCTGGTTGAGAGAATGCCAAGTGTGTACAAAGCTGTCATCAAGGCAAAGGGTGGCTACTTTGAAGAATCCATTTTTTTAACACTTTTTTGGTTGTTACATGTTTCCGTATGTGTTATTTCATAGTTTTGATGTCTTCACTATTATTCTACAATATATAAAAAAGTAAAAATAAAGAAAAACAGACCCACAAAGAATTTGAAAACAAATCAAATGTTGATAAACTCCCATATCTATTGGGTGAAATACCACAATGTGCAATCACATCAGCAAGATTTGAGACCTGTTTCCTCAAGAAAAGGGCAACCAGTGAAGAACAAACACCATTGTAAATCAAGATATATTTATGTTGATTTATTTTCCCTTTTGACCTTGAACTATTTGCACATCATTACAACACTGTATATAGACATAATATGACATTTTAAATGTTTTTATTCTTTTGGAACTTGTATGAGTGTAATGTTCACTGTACATTTTTTTATTGTTTATATCACTTTTGTTTATTATCTATTTCACTTGCTTTGACAATGTAAACATGTTTCCCATGCCAATAAAGCCCTTAAAAATGTTAATTGAATTAAGAGAGCGAGAGAGCTTGGAGGAACTCAGTAGACCATAACAGTTCAGCATTATAGATAGACAGTAAAAGGATGTTCAAGATTGTTCAACATATGACATTAAAACAACATGTCACTAAACAGGGAAATCCAAATGTTCACAAAACACGACTTTATTTTTCAACATCTAAAAAGTAGGCCACCACCTGCCCGGCTAAATGTCCAGAGGAGCACAAAGAGCATCAAAGGTTATCAGGCTTCAGTGGGCAGCAGTGTACATAATGAAAAATGTACATGGCCATCTCATACATATGGCATAATAGTGCTCCTGAAATCCTTGAGGGCATTTTTTGGTTTAGCCAAATATGCCTAACTTAGCATAATGGACCTAGAGAGCCACCAGCCAACAAGCAATAAAAACATAAAAATACATATTTCATAGGATGCCCCTATGTACTACCACTTCCACCCAAAACCGTTGTCGGATCTCCAGACCAACGTGTGTGCTTTCTTTGTGAGTGACTACACATTACCTTTACTATTTCTTGTTCATTTTCTAATATTTTCTTATTTAAAGCCTATAGGCTACAGCAAAACTAGACAGAACTGGCCTCCTACCTCTCATAATATGTGAGCCTGAGGCAGGCTGAGAATTTGATTAAGCAAACCCGACAAATAAGCAGTGACCCTGAAAATTGGACAGCTTGTGAAAGGGCCATGGACTCTACAACTCAGAATCGCTGACTTGTCATCGGTGTGTGGTGTGGTAGGAGGAGGGGAGTGGGGTTGAAGTAGTGGGGTGAGTCGGGAGGGAAAAATGTGGATATATACTGCTGAGGTACCTGGGACTGAGAATGGAGCTCCAACTATGGACATCCAGACACCCTCCCCCATCCCATCTCTGGGCTCATGACCCAGAAGCCATATTGGAAGCGATCCAAGCCTTCATCATGGAGGCATCACATCACATTGTGTTTAGTGACTCTTTCTGTGGAGGAGAACTCATAACCCGATCCAGGTATGTTGTTTGGGATCTGTCCGACAGAGAGGCTTGCTTGCGGCAAAACCGTAGGAACCCATTTCAAAACACTGACAATATTTATCAAATGTTTGACGATTTTCTATTTGTCCCATCATGCTATTTACAAGTGGATTACAGGAATGTTCTAGAGCTCTTTGCATCCCTTCAATTTGCAGCGCCAATCCCTTCCTGACACTGGCATCTGGCCATAGCGTTAAAAAAGCCACTTGATACACTAATGTGGATGATAGACACAAAGACAAAACAATGACACAGCCAAAAACAGAATTAGTAAACAAGCAAGCCCACATCCAGCCACTCAATAAGATGTTACCAAATAAGGCATTTAGTTCAACATGAAGGGCTTTTTTCAGTCACATTTTATTTGGAGTACTGCACTCATTGATAAACCTGTTCCGTTCAAAAACCCGACTGCAGCTCACACCTTTCGTTTGAGACTGGACAACGGAGCTGAGTCCTATGTTTGCATCACCAATGAGGTTCTCGATTGTCACGTTATGCAGAATAACAAGTGCAGGACCCTGAATCATGAAATGGTTCTATATTTGGATAGCATTAGCGAAAAGCATTAAAGCCAATGGTGGGGTGGGATCATAATGACACAGACCCCTTTTAGAAATGTGATGTACAAGAGCCATGGCTGTGTGTATTGGCCATGGGGGAAACTGCCCCACCCAAATGACCCAGATGGGAGACATGATTGGGTAAAAACTGGGGAAGTGGAGGCCAAGGCTAACATTTACTTTGGATCGCTGCCCGAATCAAACCACCCCTGCTAACACCAACCAAGCTCTTTCTGTGAGCGCGCATGTCTGTGCTTCTGAATTGCTGTGTTTAGAACAACAGAGCCAGAGAAAGAGAGGGACGTAGAAAAAGAGAATGTGTGTGTCAGCACATACAGGTAACTGCCAAAATAAAGGAAACACTTGAGTTAAATGAGGGATACAAAGTATATAGAAAGCAGGTGCTTCCACACAGGTGTGGTTCCAGAGTTCATTAAGCAATTAAAACATCCCATCATGCTTAGGGTCATGTATAAAAATGCCCAGTTGCCCATAATGTTGACTAACATTACCAGAAGAAGAGATTACATTTATATTTGAGTAATTTAGCAGACGCTCTTGTCCAGAGCGACGTACAGTTAGTGCCTTCATCTTAAGGTAGCTAGGTGGGTCAACCAAATATCACAGGCATAGAAGGTCCATTTTTCCTCAATAACATAGAAGGGGGAAGGGGGGAGAGGGTGAAGAAAATGATTTAAAATACTGTCTGAAGAGATAGGGTTTCAGATGTTTTCGGAAGATGGGCAGGGACTCTGCTGTCCTAGCTTCAGGGGGAAGCTGGTTCCACCATTGGGGTGCCAGGACAGAGAAGAGCTTGGACTGGGCTAAGCCGAAGCTGCCCTCCCGCAGGGGTGGGAGAGCCAAGAGACCCGAGGTGGCAGAACGGAGTGCTCAGGTTGGGGTATAGGGTTTGAGGTAGGGAGGAGCACTTACTCTTGCTGTTTCATAGGTAAGCACCATGGTCTTTTAGTGGATGCGAGCTTTGACTGGAAGCCAGTGGAGTGTGCGAAGGAGCGGTGTGACATGAGAGAACTTGGGAAGGCTGAAAACCAGGCGGGCTGCAGCGTTCTGGAGTTGCAGGGGTTTGATGGCACAAGCGGGGAGCCTAGCCAACAGCGGGTTGCAGTAGTACAGACGGGAGAGGACAAGTGCCTGGATTAGGATCTGTGGGCCATGGACATTAGACCAGTGGAAATCTGTCCTTTGGTCTGATGAGTCCAAATTTGAGATTTTTGGTTCCAACCGCCGTGTCTTTGTGAGACGCAGAGTAGGTGAACGGGTGATCTCCGCATGTGTGGTTCCCACCATGAAGCATGGAGGAGGAGGTGTGATGGTGTTGGGGTGCTTTGCTGGTGACACTGTCTGTGATTTATTTCAAATTCAAGGCCCACTTAACCAGCATGGCTACCATAGCATTCTGCATTGATACGCCATCCCATCCGGTTTGCGCTTAGAAGGGCTACCATTTGTTTTTCAACAGGACAATGACCCAACACACCTCCAGGCGGTGTAAGGGCTATTTGACCAAGGAGAATGATGGAGTTCTCCATCAGGTGACCTGGCCTCCACAATCACCCGACCTCAACCCAATTGAGATGGTTTGGAATGAGTTGGACCGCAGAGTGAAGGAAAAGCAGCAAACAAGTGCTCAGAATATGTGGGAACTGTTGGAAAAGCATTCCAGGCGAAGCTGGTTGAGAAAATGCCAAGAGTGTGCAAAGCTGTCATCAAGGCAAAGGGTGGCTACTTTGAAGAATCAATTTTTTTAACACTTTTTTGGTTGTTACATGTTTCCGTATGTGTTATTTCATAGTTTTGATGTCTTCACTATTATTCTACAATATATAAAAAAGTAAAAATAAAGAAAAACCCTTAAATGAGTAGGTGTCCATACCTTTGACTAGTACTGTACATTGGTGTGCATATGTCTGTGTGTTAATTATTCTAGCACTGTGTGAATGGCCTCTTTTTCTGACTGTGTGGGAGCAAATATAGAACATTTCAACTCCCTCGGCCCCGACACAATGCTGTGCACGAACACACGATGCACACAGCCCCGCACCCACTGACATACACATGGATACACAAAACACACACACAAGTTAACAAGAACACGCGGTGGCTAATGCAGGCAGTAAGCACGAAACCCTGCACTGCCTATTTGTCTCCGAGTTCTGATCACATGTTCACATATTCAGAGGTAGGGGCTGGAGGGGCGGTCATTACCCATTGCCCATGCCTTCCCTTCGGTGCACTGCATTCCACAATGCACCAGGCCACATGACAGACTGGGGGATGGGGGTTGGCTTAGCTCGGGAAGACGGGGAAGAGGGGGAGGAGGAGAAAGAGAGGGATGAAGGGATCACCCACTGCTGATCATGGAACCCGGAAAGAGAGAGAGCTCTGCCTTTTCCTCATCTGAGTGCAGAGGACGGACAGAGAGGGGGAGGGGCTGGAGGGGGGAAGGGAGGTATGGGGGTCCTTGAAAAAGCCTCTGCGACCCGAACTGAACAACGCCAATGAGTATCATGACATGTCACAAGACTTTTTAAACAGCCATGCAGCTTATGTAACAAATCTGCATCCAAATGCTACAACGACTTGTGACTATTTCCAGCTTGTTCACAGGATTTGGATACATGCCCTGTCACAGTGGCAGTATATATAGAATATTCATTACACTAAAGGTTGTTTACACAATTATGACTTGGCATTATTCACTGAGTGTACAAAACATAAGAAACACCTGCTCTTTCCGTGACATAGACTGACCAGGTGAATCCAGGAGAAAGCTATGATCCCTTATTGATGTCACCTGTTAAATCCACTTCAATCAGTATAGATGAAGGGGAGGAGACGGGTTAAAGAAATATTTCTAAGCCTTGAGACAATTGAGACATGGATTGTGTATGTGCGGCATTCAGAGGGTCAATGGGCAAGACAAAAGATTGAAGTGCCTTTGAACGGGGTATGGTAGAAGGTGCAAGGCGCACCAGTTTGAGTGTGAGAACTGCAACGCTGCTGGGTTTTTCACACTGATCCGTTTCTTGTGTGTATCAGGAATGGTCCACCACCCAAAGGATATCCAGTCAACTTGACACAACTGGGGAAAGAATTGAAGTCAACATGGACCAGCATCCCTGTGGAATGCTTTCGACACCTTGTAGCAAAAGGGGGTGCAACTCAATATTAGGAAAGTGTTCCTAATGTTTTGCACACTCTGTGTATAATGGCATTACGTTGACACATTTCAGTGCAGATGTAGCCTATAGCGACATGTGAAGCAAAAGCAAAGCACTGACTAAATCCATTTGATTTGATTGATGTATATTTAACCCCATGTCATGTTTCACACAAGAGCATCTCCACATTTACATTCAACATACAGCAGCATACAACCATAGCATTAGAATTAGTCTAACCACAAATTTGAATTGTATGCATACAACAAAGCTATACCATTGTCATGGGGGATATTGCAATACATTATTTATTTTCTATAGCTATGTCCTGATCAATGAAGAGTTGCATAACACATGTGTCCTAGGTCTGCATGTCCATGTTAATTTGTATTGCTGCCTGTGCCTATTTATATACTAAAGCCATTCTAAGCTTGCCTTTACATTGGATATAATCAGTGGTGTAAAATACTTAAGTAAAAATACTTTCAAGTACTACTTAAGTAGTTTTTTTGGGTATCGGTACTTTACTATTTACATTTTTGACAACATCTACTTTATACATTTTTTTAGCTTTATTTAACTAGACAAGTCAGTGAAGAACAAATTTTTATTTACAATCACAGCCTACTCCGGCCAAACCCGGACGACGCTGGGCCAATTGTGCGCCACCCTATGGGACTCCCAATCAAGGCCGGATGTGATACAGCCTGGATTCAAACCAGGTACTATAGTGATGCTTCTTGCATTGAGATGCAGTGCCTTAGACCGTTGCGCCACGAGCCCTAAAGAAATTCCTAAAGAAAATGTTTATTAAATTGTGCCGTCTGGTTTGCATAATATAATCAATTCTAAATTATTTATACTTTTACTTTTGATACATAAATATATATTTAAAACCAAATACTTTTAGACTTTTACTCAAGTTGTATTTTACTGGGTGACTTTCACTTTTATGTGAGTCATTTTCTATTGCGGTATCTTTACTTTTACTCAAGTATGACAATTGGGTACTTTTTCCACCACTGGATATATTGGCACACCTACATGGAAACTTGTGAATAATTAATTTGACATTCTCTCAGCCATACTCTGAGATGGAATTCATGTCATAAGAAGGAATTCCCCTCAACCACGCCCACAAATTGGGGGAAACAATCTTTCTTTCCCTTTGACCGCCATTTTAAAAGAGCCAACTTTGTCGTCAATGTTTTTTATAAAGAAATAACAAAACATACCGAAAAGCTGCTGTGCTGTTCAATGTACGTGTAACCTGGTCAAAAATCCCAACCTACGGTTCGCAATGCTCCCATGTAGGGAAATAGATCCTGCGAGAAGAGCACTGTGGCTTCAGGCTATTCGGTGTGGAAGCGTGGGAAATTTTGGGGAGCCGGTGTCAAAGTAGGCTACATGTAGCTACGTGTGTGGAAAATATTTAATCACAGATAAGACATTTAACTTGTGTATTATAGTCTGTTTGTAATGCCACTCACTACTTGTGAAAAGGGAATGAGGGCAGCCCTACAATATTATGTTTTTCTAAGTAGTGAGAACGCTTGGGAGCAGGCAATGCTGAGAAGTATTTACGTCTGTAATAAAGCCCTTTTGTGGAGAAAAAACTAATTCTGATTGCCAGGGACTGGCTGCCAAGTGGGTGGGCCTATGCCCTCCAAGGTTCAACCATTCCTGCACCCCTGCCCAGTCATGTGAAATACATAGATTAGGGCCTAATACATTTTTTTCAATTGACTGATTTCCTTATATGAACTGTAATTCAGTAAAATCTTTGAAATTGTTGCGTGTTGCGTTTATATTTTTGTTCAGTATATGTTGAACCAAAGGATAATGGTGCCTTAAAGGCAATGTTGAGGAGTAACTGATTTCATGTAATCAGTTACATGTAATCTGATTAAATATTTTGTGAATCAGTTACATTTTCAGTTAAATTATTGTAATCAGATTATAGATACTTTTGAAAAACTAGATGATTACTTCTTGGATTACTTAAAAATGTTATGTTTGCGAAAACATCAAATTTTATTTGTCACATGGTGTAGACCTTACATTGAAATGTTTACATTATGATACCTTTCTGTTTTCTCAATGACATTCAACTCATGAAAAGCCCAAGTTTAAGTTTCTTCCACCAAAGCGAGTCTGACCACAAGCCCGAGACAATTATTATGACACACCAAATGTCACGGCTTCCGCCGAAGTCGGTCCCTCTCCTTGTTCGCGCGGCGTTCGGTGGTCGACGTCACCGGCCTTCTAGCCATCGCCGATCCACTTTTCATTTTCCATTTGTTTTGTCTTTGTCCTACACACCTGGTTTCAATTCCCCAATTACCTGTTCATTATTTAACCCTCTGTTTCCCCATGTATGTTTATTAGTAATTGTTTGTTGTATTGTGGTCTGTATTGTGGGCTTGGTAATTCTCTTGTATTTTGATGACTTTGCTTTTATTTACTCATCTCTGCTATCCTGCGCCTGACTCCTCTGCACCAGCTACACACAGACCCTTACACCAAATGTATTTGATGGATCCTTTTTGTCTTTTTCTAATGCCTCTTGGGGGAAACTAATCAAAAAGTAATCAGATTATGTTACTAGTAACTGTAACCGATTACATTTAGAATGTAACCTACCCAACCCTGTTGACATTAATTCTAGAACTGAGATGACATTAGGGAGTAAGGCCTTTAACATCAGTGAAAACATGTTCCTATGTTGACAACAGCAATGAGCTCAATAAGAAAACTTTTGTTATCACTTAATTGAGTCGTTCAAGAAAGACCCTTGTTGGGATATTCTTACTAAACCGTTTTTTTCCTATTCTCTGTGGTGAAAGATAAGAAAATGAAACAAGATTTTAAAACTAGTGGTTGAGTAGTGATGCATGGAGCAAAAGTTGTTTGCTAATTCCAGTATTAGTCTGAACATGCTGGCGAACATCCCTCCAAAGCAATCAGAATCCTTTCAGAATCCACAGGGATTATTCATTCTAATCTCAATCTATATTTACAGCATATGCCAAAGGTTTTAGTGCACTACAATCATAACAACCATACCCCTATAATAGTATCACTGGATTACATCTGTTATCCTAAACAATGGACCTGCATATCCCCCACTCTGTCTTAAGATGCAGCTTTTTGATAAGAAACTGAAAATATGGACTTGTTGAGTTGTGTAAATTGCACATGCCATTTTAGATTTATGAGTATTAAAGTAGGCCATGATGCCAATAATGCACTGAAAGAAGAACAACATTAAACATCAGCACAGCTGTCCCATTTGCACACAGTGGCCATTAGGCCTAACCTCTCAATTTTGTTGTTAGAATCAAACTATCAGAACATTTTATCAGGATGTTCTCAGAATCAGACGCTCTGCAATAACCTCTGGGTAAAACTACTACTTAGTTAGCTTCACACCAAAAAGCACATGACTCCATTGAAGGGGACTGGGTCAGATGTAATATGGCGCCGGAGCAGAAGGCAGACGTTATACGTGCCCCCAACCGATTGTGTTTTTGTTCGCTTACCTGCGTTGTTTGTAACTAGTTTCTTTACTATTTTTGTACATAATGTTGCCGCTACTGTCTCCTTTGACCAAAAATAACTTCTAGACATCAGGACTGCGATTACTCACCACGGAGTAGCAGAATCCTTTTTCTTCTTTCACGACTCTGACGAGCCAGAGGCGGAGGATATACAGTTCCCTCGGGAACAGGCCCCGACCCCAGTGATCTGCATGAAGAGGAGGCGGAGAAAGAGAGGCCAGAGGGCGGGCTGCCTTCTGAGAAGTCAGAGGCGATCGGATAAAACCCCACTCCCATCAATTCTGCTAGCAAACATGCAATCTTTGGACAATAAAATGGACGAGTTATTGGGAAGATTAACTTATCTAGGGTAGGGGGCAGCATTCAGAATTTTGGATGAAATGCATGCCCAAATTAAACTTCCTGCTTCTCGGGCCCAGAAGATATGATATGCAGGAAACTGGTAGATTTGGATAGAAAACACTCTAAAGTTTCCAAAACTGTTAAAATAGTGTCTGTGAGTATAACAGAACTGATTTGGCAGGCGAAAACCTGAGAAAAATCCATTCAGGAAGTAGTTTTTTTTGTGGTTTTCTAGTTTTCTATTCAATGCCATTACAGTATCCATTGACTTAGGACTCAAAATGCAGTTTCTATGCCTTCCACTAGATGTCAACAGTCTTCTGAAATTGTTTCAGGCTTGTATTCTGAAAAATTAGGAAGCAAGAGCAGTCTGAATGAGTGGACCCTAAAGTGTCACAGAGCTTTTTCATGCGCGAGACAGAGAGAGTGCCTTTCTTGTTTACCTTTTAAATAGACGACGTTATTGTCCGGTTGAAATATGATCGATTATTTAGGCTAAAAACAACCTGAGGATTGAATATAAACATCGTTTGACATGTTTCTATGAACTTTACGGATACAACAAAACTTTACGGATTTTTTGTCTGCCTGTTTTGACTGCGTTTGAGCCTGTGGATTACTGAAGAAATTGCGCGAACAAAACGGAGGTTTTTGGATATAAAGATACTTTATCGAACAAAAGGCACATTTATTGAGTAAATTAATGTCTGCTGAGTGTAACCATATGAAGATCATCAAAGGTAAGGGATTACTTTAATCTCTATTTCTGACTTGTGTAACTGTTCTACTTGGCTGGTTACTGTTTGTAATGATTTTTCTGCTGGGCTATATTCTCAAGTAATCGTTAAGGTATGCTTTCGCCATAAAGCATTTTAAAATCTGACACCGTGGTTGGAAGTTAATCTTTAAACCTATGTAAAATATGTTTTGTTTTCTGAATTTTTATAATGAGTATTTCTGTATTTGAATTTGGCGCCCAGCAGTTTCACTGGCTATTGAAGAGGTGGGACGCTAACGTCTCACGTACCCAAGAGAGGTTAAACTACCAACGGGACATTAAAAACTGTAACATCTTATACTTCACGGAGTCATGGCTTAAAGACGACAATATCAACATACAGCTGGCTGGTTATACGATGTACCGGCAGGATAGAACAGCGGCGTCTGGTAAGACAAGGGGCGGTGGTCTATGTCTTTTTGTAAACAACAGCTGGGGAGCGATATCTAAAGTAGTCTCGAGCTATTGTTCGCCTGAGTGTTTTTCATAATAAGCTGCAGACCACATTACCTACCGAGAGAGTTTTCATCTATATTCTTTGTAACTGTTTACATACCACCACAGTCAGAGGCTGGCACTAAGACGGCATTGAATGAGCTGTATTCTGCCATAAGCAAACAAGAAAACGCTCACCCAGAGGCGGCGCTCCTAGTAGCCGGGGATTTTAATGCAGGGAAACTTAAATCAGTTTTACCAAATTTCTATCAGCATGTTAAATGTGCAACCAGAGGGAAAAGAACTCTGGACCACCTATACTCCACGCATAGAGAAGGCATACAAAGATGCATACAATCAAATCAGGACTAAGATTGAGTCGTACTACACTGGCTCTGACGCTCGTCGGATGTGGCAGGGCCTGCAAACCATTACAGACTACAAAGGGAAGTACAGCCGAGAGCTGCTTAGTGACACAAGCCTACCGGACGAGCTAAACTACTTCTGTGCTCGCTTCGAGGAAAATAACTCTGAAACATGCATGAGATCACCAGCTGTACCGGAAGACTGTGTGATCAAGCTCTCCGCAGCCGATGTGAGTAAGACCTTTAGACGGGTCAACATTCACAAGGCTGCAGGGCCAGACAGATTACCAGGACGTGTACTGCGAGCATGCGCTGACCAACTAGCTAAGTGTCTTCACTGACATTTTCAACCCCTCCCTGTCAGAGTCTGTAATACATCAACATGTTTTAAGCAGAACACCATAGTGCCTGTGCCCAACACGTAGCATTCACATCTGTAGCCATGAAGTGCTTTGAAAGAATTGTCATGGCTCACATCAACACCATCATCCCAGAAACCCAAGACCCACTCCAATTTGCATACCGCCCCAACAGATTCACAGATGATGCAGTCTCTATTGCACTCCACACTGCCCTTTCCCACCTGGACAAAAGGAACAGCTATGTGAAAATGCTATTCATTGACTACAGCTCAGCGTTCAACACCATAGTGCCCTCAAAGCTCATCGATAAGCTCAGGACCCTGGGACTAAACACCTCCCTCTGCAACTGGGTCCTGGACTTCCTGACGGGCCGCCCCCAGGCGGTAAGGGTAGGTAACAACACATCCGCCATGCTGATCCTCAACACAGGGGCCCCTCAGAGGTGCGTGCTCAGCCCCCTCCTGTACTCCCTGTTCAATCATGACTGCACGGCCAGGCACGACTCCAACACCATCATTAAATTTGCCGATGACACAACAGTGGTAGGCCTGATCAAGTTCCTTGGTGTCCACATCAACAACAAACTAACATGGTCCAAGCACACAATGACAGTTGTGAAGCGGGCACGACAAAACCTATTCCCCCTCAGGAGACTGAAAAGATTTGGCACGGGTCCTCAGATCCTCAAAAGGCTCTACAGCTGCACCATGAGAGCATCCTGACTGGTTGCATCACTGCCTGGTATGGCAACTGCTCAGCCTCTGACTGCAAGGCACTATAGAGGGTAGTGTGAACGGCCCAGTACATCACTGGGGCCAAGATTCCTGCCCCCCAGGACCTCTATACTAGGCGGTGTAAGAGGAAGGCCCTAAAAATTGTCAAAGACTCCAGCCACCCTAGTCATAGACTGTTCTCTCTGCTACCACACGGCAAGCGGTAACGGAGTGCCAAGTATAGGTCCAAGAGGCTTCTAAACAGCTTCTACCCGCAAGCCATAAGACTCCTGAACATCTAGTCAAATGGCTACCCAGAGTATTTGCACCCCCCCCCCCCCCCCCCCCCCCCCCCACTCTCCACACCACTGCCACTCTCTGTTGTCATCTATGATTAGGTCACTTTAATTAACTCTACCTACATGTACATACTACCTCAACTAACCGGTGCCCCCACACATTGACTCTGTACCCCCCTGTATATATTGTTATTTTATTTTCTACTGCCACTCTTAATTACTTGTTACTTTTATCTCTTATTCTTATCCGTATTTATTGAAACTGCACTGTTGGTTAGGGGCTCATAAGTAAGCATTTCACTGTAAGGTCTACACCTGTTGTATTCGGCACATGTGACTAATACAATTTGATTTGATTTGATCAGCTACCTAAGGATGAGGAAGTTCCGCAACAGAAAGCAAATGAACAGTGGGAAGGATGAAAATAAAGGGCAGTCCTGCCTCCTGGTTTATTTGCAAGTAAACTCAGCTTTTCCAGGAATCCCATGAGTGCTCTTATTGGATAAGTTAAGTTATCTGAGGGCCTGGCCACTTCCCACCTCGCAGGAGAAACGCGTGGTGACATGGTGGCCCTTTTCACCCCTCTGTCTTTACAACAAAACACCTCACAATAGAAGGGCCATACCTCGCTCCCATGGGGCCCCGAGGCATCTTTGTTGGAACAACGGAATGAAAGAAAAGATGGTTGTTACAAATTTAGGGCAAGTGTATTTTCATTGTGTTGTACTTATGTGAAATAGTGTCATACAAAACGCAGATGTCTATTTATAAAGCTGGAGGTCGATGCACTTGACTTTATGTCAACAGAGTTATTCAGCCTTCCAGTTCAGCCTTCTAATTATACCTTCTAAATGAAGGGCTTTCCCATTTACACCGCTCAAAATATTATGAGTGCATTTGATTTGTGTACTCATTTTTGTTCATCATCTGCCAGGCAGGCAGGATGAAGAGCTGCACCGTGCTAAGGTACAGCGAGCCAGAGAGAAACACAACTGAAGCTTGGCTTGTCTGTGGTTGTTAGTGTGGGGACCTCCATCACAGCGGGAGTGGTCCATTAACAGAGGAAACACTGACAACATATTACAGCCCAGAGCCAGAGCTCTGAGAGGGCTTCTTTCAGACAAGCTATACAGCTTTACACACAGTTCTAATTGCTGCATTCTTATAACAGCAGCGGGAAGCCATAGTGTGTGTGAGACTCCAGTATGTGTGCCTGTTAATGTATGTCAGAATGACTTCCTCCCCTATTCCACATATAGGGAGACTTGGGAGTGGAATTGCAGTTGACATGCTGACTCATGTGCACACACACGCACACACACACAAACACACACGGGGGGGGATGGGAGGAGGAGGGGGGGTTGGAGATTGCACAATAGCAGACTAATAAGCATATCATTGATTCTCAAGGGTGAAATATCAATGAAAAAGAAAACTTACAAAGCCACCAGCAAAACTAAGACAGTATTACATTAGTGTTCACGCTACAGTAAATATCTAGCAGAATATATTACCATCAACAGCAGTTGACGGGTGCGTGCATAACACAATATACAGAAACACATTCTAAATGGACACGTTGACATTCAAACACAATCCAAATTACCTGAGGCTACCATGGTGTGTCACAGAGATGACACCCCAATGGCACCCTATTCCATGTATAGTGCACAACCTTTGACCAGGGTCCATTTGGGACACAGACACCACCAAGCTGCCTTCCATCTGAGACTAGGATGTTATAACCTCCCATGTTTCGCTGTGATGAAATTACACCTGCCCCTGCTCCTGGTGGTTGTGTTGTGTAGATTCTGGGTACGGGTAATCCTGGGAGTGAATTGTTGTTTGCTCTAGTTGTAACCAGCTAAGCACAGGGGGCAAGGCCTCTCTGGGTAGCCACCCGCCTGGTCCAGTTACAGGATAGAAGGAATCTACTTAGGGCTCGGACACACCGGTAGCGTTTGCCGGCCGAGGGTACTTAGCGTCTCTGAACAGAGTGCTGGCTGTAATTTGCAAACCGAGCACAAACTGATTCTACATGTAGAATCGTGGGAAAATGTTGTCAGTGAGACGTCCACCAGCAGGTCATCCATAAAGCACACCACCTCGAATGAAAGGCAGATCAACGGCAGATCAACATTTGGTACGGTATGTGTGGTCCCTTAAGCACCCAGAACATAAAATGTTTAATTTGGAACAGGACAGAGTACTGTCTTTATCTGAGACATTAGCATAGACCAAACCGAATGGTGCCTAATGTACCATCAAATATTTTCACATCCAGTCCATCAAAAATGCAAACAACAGCTGTGAGAGAAGCTGTGGCCTAGTCTATAGGGGAGAAATGCCTATGCATACTGTACACAGAATCATTTGGTATTTACTGGTGGTGCTTTAGGTTTTAGGCACTCCTGCTCTTATTCCTTAAAGGCCGAAAGCAGCTGTTTTTATATCAATATCAAATCATTTCGGGGTAACAATTAAGTACCATACTGTAATAGAGTTCCATTAAAATGGGAAAAAAATTGCTTTTTAGCAAAAAACTATTTCTCAAGCAAGTATTTTGCTAGGACTGCCTGGGGATGGTTTGAGTGGTGAGGGGAAAACTGAAAACAAGCTGTTATTGGCAGCGAGGTTTGGAACTCTCGTTGTTATTGGTCTATTAACCAATTTACTGCATGGTATTGTCACCATGGAAAGCCGAAACTCCCGCTCATGCAAATCTGCTGCTTAGAAGGTCCTGTGTATATTGCATTTTCAACAAGAAACTAACACTGATCACATTTTTTAACACTTTTACATTGTTAGTTTCATCAGCTGTTGTACAATATGATACAAAACAGGAGAAACTGCATTATGACAGCACTTTGCCTTTAAGGCTGGAAGAGGAGGGATGCAAGAAGGCCTAAAGACAAGGGTGAGAGGAGGCAGCTGGGATGGATAATACTGTCGGACGGATTATACGGGCTCTGCTAGGCTTTGTTCAACTTGTACAAGACATTTAATTACACACACAGCAACAACATTGAACTATGGTACAACACACACATCCTGCTGCCGAGATAAACAAAATACAACAGAGGGCATCTGAGGTATTAAAGAAAAATACAGAACATGGCGTCCCTACCATAGCACAATGCTAGTTCACTCCGGTTGTTACTAAACCAACACTACACAGCATTAACTGCAGGTAGACTTCATTCATTAACAGCAATTAGTTGGGTAATGATGGTGATGGCTACATGGACTACTAGCCACCATACAGACGCATGGATGGTAATGAAGAGCTAAACCAACTCTCCATAAACCACCCACCCTAAACCCAGCACACAGAGCAGCATTTGGTCTGTTTACATACAACAAATTATGGTGGGACACAGACACACAGACACATAGCGAGAGACTATGGGCCTGCAGGCAGGCAAGTAAGCAGGCAGGCAAGGGCCATGATCGGCTGATGCTGTTGATAACGCTGCAGGTTAGGGTTCACTCTCTCGTCATGTACTTCATGAACACCGGCAATGAATCACTGACTGTCAAGGAAGGAACTACGCTAATGCAGTTACACAACAAAGATAAGAGGGCTTGTCAGCACGCTTTAGCCTGTGACGCTGAAATACAATATCAACAATATATTTTGACAGGCTGAAGACGTGTTAGACCCCTAATACAATAATCAGTTAACCTATAGTGCACCTATCATGATGTTTCATATTCAAGCAAAGTCAAGCAATTTCAGAGATTAATCAACCCCTCGATGACCCGAGAAATGACTTGATTTACCAAGGTAAGAATACTTTCATATGGCTTTTTCAACTGATTAAAGCGATAGATGATATAATCCCATAACTAAGGTCTGGTCTGGATTCACCCCCCCCCCCCACCCCTTCGGGCAGCGTTTCCCAAACTCGGTCACGGGGTGCATGTTTTGGTTTTTGCCGTAACCACTACACAGCTGATTCAAATTATCAAAGCTTGATGATAAGTTGATTATTTGAATCAGCTGTGTAGTGTTAGGGCAAAAAACCAAAACATTCCCCCGTTTGAGGTCCCGAGGACTGAGTTTGGGAAACCCTGCCTTAGGGCATCTCCAACCCTCTCGGCAAAGTATTTGTACATGTGCACTTAAGGCATCCCCCTCCCTTCACACCTGGAAAAACTACGCATTTGCAATATCTCCCCCCAACACACTGGTATCACGAGCCTTGGATCCCGTCCGTCTCACCCCAAACAGCCATTTCAAAAAGCTACACTCTTAAACAAACATTGCTCTTCCTCCATTTCATAAATTCTTTAAACTCTGAGGTTTCTCTCAATTATTAATGCTTCGAGTACATCCAACGCCCGCATTGCAGCATTCTCTTTAAAAGATCACTGCCTAAAATAACAGTGTCTTTCCCTCACAACATAGGAGAGAAAAAATACAAATCCATCCTCCTTGCATGCAATTCTTTTGTTCCCTCACACACACTTCTCGGTTTTTAATGGAGCCCCTGCTTTCTCTTCCATCCTTAACTCCAAATACAGGCAGAGTCACGGGCCTCTATGAAATATTGAGGCCCCCTCTTCTTCTCCAGGATGAAATCATGTGCTGGCTGCTGCTCCAGCTGGGGCTCTTTCCTTCCACATCACAGCTGATATGTGCTTCGAAGGCATCGGGAAACACAGGCCACATGAGAGACTCAGGAGCTTTATTGTTTTGACATCTTCATAACAGTTATAGGGATGGGAGCATGAATGGGGAGGTTTAGAAAGTCACAGTGGCTCCACACAGTGCTTCCCACGGCGATGCACAGCAATTACTGCTCTGTTCAACTACTTAGTGTACAGGCAAGACAGCAAGGCAGCACAGAGACGCTGAAAGGGGCTCAGGCTAACTGCTCTGTCAGCTCTCTGCTCTGATGCTGTTTAAGTAGAGCATAATTTTAGGATGGGCTTTAGCTACATACTGTAGTAGCCCTGTGCTATGGTAACGCACCCTTGTTCTGTACAAAGTGAGGGATCAGTGGCCCCCTGTTTGCATCCAAGGAGCATCCTTATGTCTACACAGAAAGCACTACATTTCAGGAAGCACTCGATTGAGGACCTCAAACTAAGGGCCCTATTCAATCAATAGTTCAAGAGCAATAAGGGCATTCTTTGTGGACTACTTCTTACCAGTGAAGAAGTTCTTGGCTCGGAGGTAGCTGACACTTAGGCGGAGGATGGAGAGTTTGTCCAGGCTGGTGGTGACCTCCTCTGGGAAGGGCAGGAGGCTGGCCAGTCTCTCCAGCTCTCCATTTAGACGGTCCCGGTGGCGCTTGGAGGGGTTCGACTTGGCCCCCTCTGATGGGGGCTGTTTCACCCTGAGAGAGAAGAAACCATTCATTTAAACGTAATATTTTTACCGAAAATTATAGGTAGGTCTTCTGATAAATTATAATTATTGTTGTTCATTATTAAAAATGATTACCAATATCAATATTTTTTTATAATTATAATTTGTAGAAATAAAAAAATCATTCAAATAATTCAAAAAAATGTTTTAGAGAAACATTAAAATGATGAAAACACATAAGGAAAATACAAAAACATGAATTTCCTTGTGTGAATGACAAAATGTTTTTTATTGTTAATTAATACACTTTGAGTTATCATGTGTAGTGCTCCAACAACCCACTCATGCTTTAACAAATAATTTCAATAAATGCCCCCAGAGCATTGAATGCACTGCAGGCATTGTACCATGAACAGCAACACATTCTCCACTCACAACAAACAATGTTGCTTCAACAAAGACGTATGTATGTAAACAGATGTTAGGACTATATTCATGTTAGGCCAATTTTCCGTATTAAATTAGTAAATTACTAAATAGGCCTATTTCAAAAATAATAATACACAGGCTATACATGGAAATGCAATAATAGTAAAAAGCCATTTGTTGTATGAATTTGCACAGTGCATTTTGACGGAGGAATGGTTCTATTTCAGTGAGGAATTCCAGCAGGTGGAAGGTGCAATTGCTCTTAAATATCTGAAAGTGCTTGCCTTATGCACCTGTACCTCCATCACAAACATTGGACATTGTCCCATTTGTTTCCATCAAACATTTTTACCCAGAACCAACGGAAGGTAGTGTTGACATAAAATCGCGCCGCATATTTGCAGCTGTGGTAGAATTGCATCATTAAAGTGGATGTAAACACGTTATTTCAAAATGCAATGTTTACAGTTAAAGACTTCGTTATAGACTTTGGTTAAAACATAAAAAATAATGCAATGAAGTTAAAAGTAAATGTAGACTACACCTGATAACAAAATAACAAATGCAAAAACAATAATTTAGGAAGACAAGTGAAACGTTCGCGAGCATGCTACTTTAAGCTTACTGGGAAATCGAATTAAATATCGAATTACGATCACATTAGATATCCAGAAAATGTTGTACTATTGATTTATGGTAGCCTATATATTCTGTAACAAATGAATACTCGTATAGTCAAATAAACTGCTATAGTGCCTGGTCGAGGCCTTTCTTACACTGCCCTGCAGGGCGCACTAGAAGTAGTTGATTTGTCCTGTCGTGCGCCATCCACTTATCAATTTAACTCAGGTTAAAATATGCTATTTAAGTTTGCACAATTGATGACAAAATGACATCTATTTCGAGCTGTCATGGATGGCCTACTTACAACGGGCGCTAAAAGAGGATAGCTGGTATGGGTGCAGGGCTTAACAACATTACGCTATTTCTGTTTGCAAAAATACCTTTCAATTCATAGAAATACGATGTACTTACGCTCTCTGGACTGGTTTTCTCCTTTTACGTCCAGCATACATGATGTGGCTGTATTGCAAGCCCGATGAATCTCCCAAAAAATGATATTAGCGAACAGCTGCCTTCGAGCTACATATAGCCCACAAGAAATGTTGTTATACTAATCCTTCAGATGAAGAACGTAAACACATTAGCGAGAGGCCAACCACATCTAAACGAAAAACAACAAACAGTGCTACTTTTAGTTTATATTTTGTCATTTAACTGTACGCTGATATAGAGATGGGAGAATAATTCAAATGTCTATAAATGCATGGTGATGCATGGCATCGTTGCGCGCTCAGATTGCCATCCAGACTGCCTCCGTTAAAATTGATAAAATGTATTAAAGTTGCAATTGTAACGGATGTGAAATGGCTAGCTAGTTAGCGGGTACGCGCTAGTAGTGTTTCAATCAGTTACGTCACTTGCTCTGAGACTTAAGTAGGGTTTCCCCTTGCTCTGCAAGGGCCGTGGCCTTTGTGGAGCGATGGGTAACGACCGTGCTTCGTGGGCGACCGTCGTTGATGTGTGCAGAGGGTCCCTGGTTCGCGCCCGTGTCGGGGCGAGGGGACGGTTTAAAGTTATACTGTTAAATTGATGCTGTTGACCCGGATCACTGGTTGCTGCGGAAAAGGAGGAGGTTGAAAGGGGGGTGAGTGTAACGGATGTGAAATGGCTAGCTAGTTAGCGGGTACGCGCTAGTAGTGTTTCAATCAGTTACGTCACTTGCTCTGAGACTTAAGTAGGGTTTCCCCTTGCTCTGCAAGGGCCGCGGCCTTTGTGGAGCGATGGGTAACGACCGTGCTTCGTGGGCGACCGTCGTTGATGTGTGCAGAGGGTCCCTGGTTCGCGCCCGTGTCGGGGCGAGGGGACGGTTTAAAGTTATACTGTTACACAATGCTGTTTATAATCCATCGACAAGGTTAATTGGTCTGCAAAACAATGCTTCAAACCAATATACAACCAAAGTAATTATTCTCCTCGTCTAGCGGAATGGTGATCTTGATGTGCAGTGCCAGTGCGTTTAGGAATGCTTAATCCTCTTCCATGCACCTTCTATGCACCTTTCCAATGATTTCCCAGGCAATTTTTTTCATATTTTACACTGATAATAATCGAACAACGTTGTTAGGATATTGTATATATTGTATATTAGTCCTATGCTAAACTTCCGCTATTTCCAATTATCGAGTCAGGTTCGGGCACGCGCATCACCCTGCCAGGGTCCGGGGCACAGATTTAGCCGGGCACGCGCAATAGACATTAGGCAAGCATGAGAGGTCTGCGGGTGCATCATGAGAAAATCTCCTGGAAACACAAGCAACCACGTCAATGTTTGCGCGTTCCTGAGCGGCCTGTTTCGTCCAATCAGAGTGGAGATGAGAGAGTAGCGGTTAATGTTGAGCCTAAGTGGCCTTTGCTGTATTTGGGTCAGAGGTTAGACTTTTAAATAATGAAACCATGCTATTCTAAATTCATGATTTAGCATAGCCATGGTGTTGAGATGCAATGCAATAAAAAAAAATGTGTCCACATTTCTACACTTTTGTGCCATAGCATACATTTGATTCATAAAAATGTTTACATACCTGCTGATATGTTACAAAATTCAAACATAGGCCTACCTATTTGCATATAAATTCATGATTCATCTGATTACTTTTTTTGTTTTCATTTATAGGCATGCTTGAAATAGTTTGCCCGGAACTGTGTCTGTCTAGGTCAAGGCCTAATAAAATCTATTACTGCTGGAAAGCAGCTGAGCTTCTCATAATCTTAACAAAATGTACACAGGCAGGCTCAAGTGAATGCTTTCACAAAATAACTATGATAATGCATACATGGAGTCATGTGACTGGCGATCCCGATGCTGAGAGAGCAGGGCCTATATATCCTGGGCTACGTGAAGATGAGAGAGACACATATAGAATCATGTATGTAGAGCAGAGCCTTTTGTTTCTCAGTACAACACATGGTGGCATATGTATGGTGGCTGGTAGCTCACCATACATATCATTGAGCCTGCACCACAAATATGTTGTTTATGATTTTTTCATGGCTTTTGGGGAATTATGCATTCTGTGTAGTGTACCAAAAATGAAGCAGTGTACATAATATGCTAAACGAGATGAAAATAGTACAAAATGGGTATGGTTTGGGACATTTTGTTTGTTGTTGGAAACCACTTATACTATAAAAAATAAATATCAACTACAACCAACCCGCAATTCTCACTAGCATTTCAAAATGTCAACTGTCAGTCCCACCACTGCTCAGAGCAGAACAAATATGATCACTGATGGCATTGTTCATCTTCCCTGCTTTGACTTTTCGTCTATTCAATGAGTGGGGACCAGGCAGTTTTGTTTAGTTGTTTGTCGGTTAATTTGTTTGTTTGCTCTGAAACACAACACCAAGCCAAATGGATAGCAGAAATCCCATGGGCCATGATGAGTGTTTCTGCCATGAGAGGGGTTGTGTGTTTGTTTAGACACAACCAGTCCCAGGGGCCATCACCTCCTTTCCCCTTCTCTCCTCCTTTCTTCACTACCACAGCTGTGAACGTGTTTTCCATGCTCACTCAGATCCCAGCAGGACCAAAGACAAAAATTCAAGCTGTGTCTCTCTTTTTTGTGCAAACCGCAAAGGGCTTTTTGGCTAAGTGAGTACACTTGGTTGTGAATACAATACTCAATGTGTTATTGTGTCTGAGGGAGGTGTCAAATTTGTGATTTTCTGTCTGCTCTGCACCTTATTCCAAAGCTGTGAATGGTTCATAATGGTCAACATTACTACATCCAAACTACTTTGTGAAAAATTATCATATGTGAATCCGAAAAGTCATAGACTACAAATTGCAAAAATAGATAACTTTGGAGTCATATAGCTTATTAAACACAAGAATGATGTTTCAAGTGAGAATTAGGCAGGTCTGATGCCCAAAACGAAATGATTGCCTACTTCACACCTATTTTATTGTATTTTTTGCAAAAACAAGTAGTGCTTAGTTCCAGTTGTTAGATAGACTGTTACATGGCAACAACAAAAAATATTAACAACTGAAAACACTACTTAGATTTGAATTTAGTTAAACTACCACCAAGCTACTGCAAAATGGTAGACACTGGCTTTGTACAGATATATTTATAGATGACCTATGATGTATCTATAGAGTATGTAGAGATCTGGTAAATCTGGTGAGTATAAAGGTTCTAATAATTACATTTATGTGGACTATCTTTTAGCTTCCCAAGCTTCCCAAGGGAAATTAACTTCCAGCCTTCTGGTTGCACCGCTAGCCACAGTCCCAAGATACTTTACTCACTTGGAAGTGATTGTAATGCACTTACCTAGGCTGGGATCATTGCACTGTAATACATTCATAAGCAATGTACAACACCCTCATGAGCACTGCATTATAAACATTCATGAAGATCTTTTGAAAGTTATATAATGATTGCAAATGTGTTACCTTATAAAAGTGTTATAAAATCTCTGTCTGAGTGAGCGAACACCCAAATGAAGCGGAACAAGTGGGATTTCCAATGTATATAATGATTATGCCATTTAGCAGACACTTTTATACAAAGCGACTTACAGTCATGCGTGCATACATTTTACATATGGGTGGCCCCGGGAATCAAACCCACACTTTACAAGTGTCATGCTCTACCAACTAAGCTACAAACTTGAATTGTCAAAACCCACTGGAATTCGAGTAGAAAACTATTTCAAATAGTTGGTTCTCCTTTTAAATTGTGAGACTTGTCTCCATTGCACAATTGGTATTTTATTAGAAAAAATAACTTTATCTGTTAGATTTTACAATATTAATTCTGTTCTCCATTTAAGTGATAATGCACGAGAAAACAGTGAATCTAGGGTTATTGCCCAAGCCGGCTGGTTGTTCGTTTTATCAGTTCGGTTGCTAGAGACGCGATCCAGTCGTTCAGTATTTTTGTTCCTTATCTATGGACGCGAGCGACCCAGTCATTCGTTCTAAATGTTCCATTGCCATACTGGCTGGCAACGTTCTTATCCCTTGCTTACTAACTAGCCAACCACGACTCATTTACAGTCACGTCAGAAAGTGCAGCCAGAATAACAGCAAAGTAGCTGCATTTGCGTTTGTTTAATTGTTTTCTGCTGACATTTATTTGGATACATCCATAACAATGAGCAATTGATGCGCGATTTCGCTTGGCATAGAAAATGTGCTCACTTGTCAGGACACTGTTCAGAGGAGCTAGCCAACAACACAGTTTACACAATCACATCAAACTGAAGCTGGAAAGACGGAAAACTAGCTGCACTTCGTTTCGTTTGACCTTCTTTCAATTGACATTTCTTTGACATTATATCCCTAAAAATTATGACAGCTCATTCATGATTTCAACTGGTTGAGAATCGCTGCCTGTCCTTCTCCACCCGACTCCAGACAGTCAGATGGAACAGAGTAACGTTAAATAGGCATTTTAATCTCATTGATTTAGCTGGTGGCAATTTGTGGAATAGACACCGGCTGGAATGCGGTTTTAGCCAATCAGCATTCAGGATTAGACCAACCCGTTGAATAAATGCACACAATTTCAAATTTATGACTCTTTCTATAAGAAAGACAACACTTCACTAGATAAAGTCTAGCCTCCTGCAGTTCTTATTCCCAAATATTGTACAAAGCACGTGTTCTGTAACCATAGATTATCCCATATTCATAAACGGAGACATGCAACATGCTGAATCAGCAGGAGAGCATTTTGTTCAAGACATTAAGCCATTGAAAACCTTTAGAAATTCAGATGTGAAATCACGTCTTACATTTCCCCAAACCCAATGATATCCGCAGGGAATGCAGCTGCAGTAGAAAAATGATCACTTTCAAAACCACAACTCTTAAAAACGTTTTGAAATCTTTTTCTTTCTTTCTTGTACACTCTCCAAAACTAGCAAAATCCACTATAAAGAAAATAGAAAAAAAAGAGAGAATTCCTGATGAGGGGTTGTAAAACATAAAATAGCTTGCGTGCGAATATAATATTATTCACAGCTGATTGTAAGATTGGATTTCTCTGTTTTCCTTTGCCTTAATCCTGTCATTTAAGTAGAGCACTGGAGTTTTCTTTAGGGGTAGCTCGAGTTCCCTTCAAACAATCCATTTGCTCTGCTGGAGCAAATCAATCTTATATAATCAAATGTGGGACATTTATTTCTGTAGTTCTTGGGATACTTTGGTAAAAAATACTATAGCACATGTAACCCCGTGTATCCATGCACTGTGTATGTGTGATTGTTAACATACAGGAACCCTGTACTGTCTGTTCCTTTGAGTGCACATCTCTCAATGTACACAAGTAAATGAGAAGACAAATGAGAAGAAAACGCACAGTGAAACTTCTAATGTCCTAAAGTGACTCAGTGAATCAGGGGAGTCTGTTTGTGAACAATGCCCACTCTCTCTCTCTCTCTCTCTCTATGATTAATGACTCAGTAATAGCCAGAGTCTGCGCCAGGGCTTTTATGTGAGTTGTGCCTGCGGGCTGGGCTGGGCAGCATGGCCCTTGTAGGGTATGATTGACATTGCTGTGTGCCAACCTGTGGCTGCAGGGGCATGGAAACCTCATCAAACCCAGCCGTCTCTGTCTCTCTGATCTCTGCCTGCCACAGCGCAACAGCCCTGATCCCATCATTATAAAACCATACCAAGACTAATTCACTGATTGAGGATAGAAGTGGTTTCGGGGCAAGTTCAACTGATGCAGATCCAGAAAGAGGGATATTGGATGGGCAGGGTGGGCTTGAGAGGTGATAATGATGTCATAATGCAGGCCCAATGAGAATGGTGCAAAGAGGTATCATTTATTGGCAGATACAGTACTTGTCTGTGAGTGATTGAAGTTTGGCATTCATCAATAGGGCCAGGTTCTTTCATGTCTGTTTATGGTTGTAACAGATATTATCTAATTTAATTTGTTTTAATGTCAATGGTAACATTTGCTTAGATTTTTTTATTTATTCAGGAACACCTTCAGTTACAGTTGATTTAACATCAGTGTATTTAAAGCATTGGTGGTCTGTCTGTTTGTCAGAGCATTTAAGGAATCTGTTGGGCGCCACAGTTTGGGTCCTAACTTTCCTCTAGCTCAGTCTAGATTTGTTTTAGCTCTAAGCACAGGTCATCACTACGGCCACAATGTCCTAAACCCCGCCTATTTCTAAAATCTATCTTCTTAAAATTGTATTTTAAACTTAACCCTAACCTTAACTCTAACCATAGCCACACTGCTAACCTTATGCCTAACTCAAACCTTAAATTAAGACAAAAAAAAGCACATTTTTCTTTTCCTCAATTTGATACGATATAGGCAATTTTTGTGTCTGTACTATAGCGGCAGATAGCCTAGTGGGCCAGTAACTGGAAGGTCATTGGTTCAAATCCCAGAGACAGCTCGGTGGAAAAATCTGCCGTTCTGCCCTTGAGTAAGTAAGGCAGTTAACCCCCAACAACTGCTCCCTGGGCATTGATGACGTCGATAAAGGCAGCCCCCCGCACCTCTCTGATTCAGAGGGGTTAGGTAAGATTTTGGTTGAATGCATTCAATTGAGCGACTGACTAGGTATCCCCATTCCCTAGTGGAAATCCTAAACATGAGTCATGAGTCTTCTCATTGCTCTGTTTACATAGGCCAGTGAGATGATTGTTATTCAGTCAAAAGTGAAGAGATGCACCCTCCAGTGGCTAACAGGAGTATTTCACTTTAACAATGACCAAGTAACACAGTAGTAAGTTATTAGGAATATTTTTTATATTAAAATGAATTGTACAATTAAGAAACAAACAAGTAAGTTGGTAATTATCAATACATTGCATACACTATACGTGGCTAAATACAAGTGAACTACACAAAATGATATATTTCTGTGGAAATAAAGGCTTACATAGAGAATACATGTCTACCAGATGGTGTAAGGCCCCTAGACATAATAACAAAACATACAAATAAACGAACATACAACCAACAAATGCAAAAATGTAAATATTCATACTATATTGATGCTGAACTCTGCAACTGCCAGATGTTGAAGACTGTTGAAGAGTGCGCTTAAAGAATAGCTACATGGCTCAGGGCTAATATACAGTATACTGTATAGTATATCCTTCCCTTTCTTTTATATAAGCTTTGATACAAGAAACTTTATCAACATTTCAAGGCAGGCACTTTGAAGGCTTGTATATCAGCTGGTTAAAGCAACAAGAACAATTACTGAATACAATTTAAAAGCCAAAGCTAAATGGGAATATACCCAATACATAGAATAGCTCCCTTTACTATATGTACTTTCCTCTGCCTTACTGAGCTGAGAGAGCTGAAATAGTGAGAGCAGTTTAGCAGGAGAGGCCCTCTAGTTGGCCGGGTTTAGTTTCCTCCATATTCCTCTCATCTGTCTTGCACTTTCATATGAGCAGAATGAGGAAGTAGGTCAAGGGATATGAAAGGTGGGTGGCCATATTGATTTAGTCTCAGAGCCCTCTGAGGGAGACAAGAGATGAGTGATGACGCGAGACTTCAGTGTCAGGGGACATTTCAATTGGGAGGATCTGCCTTGTTTCTGTCAATCATCGACTGACATGGAGTTCCATTTGTTGAATATGCTGAGTCATCATGGCAGTTCGACTTCTAGTCCCATGTCTGCAGTAACTGTGGTTACTATACTAGTCCTTATAGGACTTCTACGTCTCCTGCGTCTCCTATAGATGCAGCATTAAGGCCCGCATTCCTCCACAGTTTGTATTATGACCATAAGAAGTTAGCGTATGGCTTAGTGAAGTTTAGATAATACCAAAATAAAACAAAAGCAAAGAAAAACAAAAAAAGGGTTTACTACTATTGATATAACATTAACAACATACTGCATCAGAGTATTGTCAAACTGTAATGACATTTGGATACCAATAGCATTACAAGGGGTATCATCTGAAAGCACATGCCTTGCATGGTTAGTCATACTGCCTACTCTGCAACCAATGCAGACATTTCGATGAAATACATAATCTTTTCCTCAGAATGTCTATAAGTACATTTACATTTTTGTAATTTAGCAGGCGCTCTTATCCAGAGCGACTTACAGTATTGAGTCCATACATTTTCATACATTATACACACTGGTCCCCCTTGGGAATCAAACCCACAACCCTGGCGTTGCAAGTGCCATGCTCTACCAACTGAGCTACACGGGACATTTGTACACTGCTTCATTCCCTCTCCAGAACAAGAAAACACACACGAACGCCTTTGCACACGCACACACGCTGTAAACATAGTCATATTCATCACAGTCATAAACACAAGTGCACTCACATTGTTTTACACAATATCTTTATATAAGAATATAGATTCAATTTCTGTATTTACACTCCATACAAAAACGTTTGTTAGGACTTTATTTTGTGTACAATATTAGTATTTTGTTTTGTTTTCCCATGAGTGAAAACTTGAATGGTGTCCTATCACCATCCGACTATAATGTAAGTGCACAAGAAACAAACGTTAAAAAAGAAATGAATACGGCTTGCTTCATTAGAATATCACTTTGGGAATTGGTCATGACCTTAAAAAGCCAAGTAATGCAAGCCAAATGCACTAGTGAGGATTCATACTTCATTCATATCATTGAAGGCAATTAAACAAACAAGTTGTGACAGAAACTGTTGTTACACAGTAATATAAACAAAGACAAGGCATCAGCAAACAAAACAGAAGACAATGCAAAAATACAAAGAAAACCAGTTCAATTTGAAGTTGCTGCTTTTTGTTCCATTGCTGACAGAAGTGACAAGGTGTAATTCAAGGAGTCCTTGTATTTACTGCAAACACTGATATGGGGAGATGGATGGTGTGTTTGACCACACATGATGAGGGGATGGCTTGTCTTCACAACACCCTCACTGAGACATCTCTTAAGGCAGAGGGTTGTCTATGAACGCGTACAGATGGAAGGATGAATAGACTCATGGAAGGATGAATAGATTCGTGGATGGCTTCCTCCTCTCTCTGTCCTCCATTTTTACCTCGTAAGGCAATGTGGCGCATGTTTAGAAGTTGCAATAGTTGGTTTGGTTGTGCTCTGTAAAGCACATGGATCCATTTACAAGGGGTGGTAAAGAGAATATTCCATTGGTGTCTATAACAGGGAGGCTTAGAATCTGTTGGGGAAAAAGTATGACAAAAGATAGAATCAGATGCCTGGCTTGTTTCATAAAGTTTCATATCATAAAGTAAAAATTATTAATATCAAGAAATTACTTCATAACTATTTAGGGCCTTGAGTTTTCCTATCTGCGTGAAAACCAGTTCATTTGGTAAGGAACAAATCACCGCTCCATCCATAACAGTAGCAGCAGAGGACGAGAGGGGGCTTAGTTACCTGTGTCTGTACGACTCCGCTGCATCCAGCCAGGTACTGCTGCATGGCCAGTAGGCCCTCAGGGGTGGTTATGTTGGCCACCAGAGGGCGAGACGGGGGGCTGGTGCGGGCGTTGTCCTGGATGACGGCTGACGTGCCCACCACCGGCTCACTGGGGCCCCACTGGAAGTAGCAAGAGCCCTGTGGAGGACTCTGGTCTTGGGGGTCCACCATCCTACTCTGGCATACAGACAACGTGGGGGCCAGCCTGGTGCCATCCACGTGGCTGTTTCCATTAGGGAGGGGGGGTGAGATGTTCTCAAACATGCAGCTACTGGATGGAGCAGGCTGGCCATTGGCCAATCCCCCCTGCTGGGTTTGGTGGTACAGTCTGTTGGGGTTCTGTGGCCAAAGGCCTGTGAGAGGGACTCTTTGGGTCTCTGTGGCTTGACTGTGACAGTCAGGGATGAATTTGTGTCCATTCTGCATTATTCCATTCTGTATTGTGCTGGCTGGGGGTGGCAACTGCTGCTGGTTCTGGGGCCACTGCCGAACTCTCTGGATTTTGAGTGACTGAAATGGTGCACTGTTTCCCTGAAGGCAAGCAGTCGGAAGGGGATTAGATAGATTGAGATTGCTAGATTCAATCTGGGGTGAAACAAAGGCATTACTGGGAATCATGGATGCCCAGCCATCCACCAGACTAGGTGCTACATGGTTGGACTGCGGAACCGAGATCTGCTGTGGTCCGTTTGGTGCCATTGTAGCTGGTAAGCCATTATGAGTGAAAAACTGTGGAGGTGACTGGTTAGAGTGGACTCGGCCAGTAATACCCTGAGGGCTTCCCATGTGGTTGTTTGGTGCCTGAGCACAGGATCCAGCCATGTTGGTGCCAAACGTAACAGCCCCGTTCTGGCCTGAGCTGTGTGGGATAGTGAGCTCGGGGAGCTCCAGAGAGGGGGTGAAGATGTGGTTGAGCTGTAGCTGCTGCAGGGTGGGGATGTTCCGGTCCATCTGAGGGATCTGGGGGCCAAAGTGGGAGAGCCTCTGGGTGCTGTTGAACACCTGGTGTGGTCCTGCCTGGTTCTGTCCTGCCAAATCATCTGGTCCATTGTCTGTTACCTGACCAATTTGACCGTTCACTTGGGAGCCATTATGGATAAAGCTGCGGCTGTCAAGCAACCCGGGCTTGCACTGTCCGACACCTGTAGGGCTGACCATTCCTGTGAATGGTCCATCCTGGTTGTTGTTGTTGTTAAACACCTCTGTGAACAGGTTTAGGTTAGGGTTGTTGTTGACCATATTGGAGCAGTTGGGCTGGTTACCGCTCTCCTGGCTGCTCTCCTTGAACAAGGCTTCCTCCACGTAAGAGAAGATGTCATTGGTCATGATGTCATCCAGCTCCGGGGAGGTATCCCCGCTCCCAGTCCCGTTGGATTCCTGGCTCAGCCTGAGGAGGGCACTCTCCCACTCCATCAGTTCGGCCGCGTCCACGTCCAGCCCCTGCAGCGCCTCACACAGGTCCCCATCTCGTGCCATCTTCTCCAGGGCGTCTATCATGTCCACCACCGCCCCCTTCTGCATCACCACACTGGGACCGTCACCATCATCATCCCCGTCGGGCCCCTGGGGCTCCATGCTACTCTGCCAGGAGTTACAGGCCACGTTGGTGAGCGCTCGGCTGTCCATGAATGCCTGGTCTATGGGTAGCTGAGGCTCCTGGGGCTGGGTGTAGACGGACTCGTCTTGCTTCAGTAAGGAGCCCAGCAGAGACTGGGGGTCCAGAGACTCCACCTTGCGGATTTTTGGGGAGTTGGTTTGGAACTCAGTTGCATCCAGAGTGGGGCCGGTCTCGTACAGCAGGGCCTCCCCGGTGGTGAAGCTGAAGGGCAGCTGCATCTTCCTCTGGCGTAAATGCTCCTCTCCCTCAGAATTACTGTATCATATGTATGAATGAATGAATATGCAATCATATATTTTGAGAAACAATAAAAAATGATGATACAGACAGATACTGATAACTCACAGCAAAGCTCTCTGGCGTGCGATGATGAAGTCAGGCCTTCCTCCTTTGTAGACAAGCCTGGCATTGGCCTGAACCCAGACCCAGCATCCGGTCTTCTGAAGTAGTCTGAATGTGGTCAGACCACTCTCTCCTGTCTTAATCACTGAGAGAAGAAGAGTCATAGCATTAGATAAATCTGCAAAAAAATATTGATCAAACGAATAAAGAGTTATTATACAGTTGAAGTCGGAAGTTTACATACAATTAGGTTGGAGTCATTAAAACTCATTTTTCAACCACTCCAAAATGTTGTTGTTAACAAACTATAGTTTTGGCAAATCTACTTTGTGCATGACACAAGTAATTTTTCCAACAATTGTTTACAGACAGATTATTTAAATTATAATTCACTGTATCACAATTCCAGTGGGTCAGAAGTTTACATACACTAAGTTGACTGTGCCTTTAAACAGCTTGGAAAATTCCAGACAATGATGTCATGGCATTAGAAGCTTCTGATTGACTAATTGACATCATTAGAGTCAATTGGTTGTGTACCTGTGGGTGTATTTCAAGGCCTACCTTCAAACCCATTGCCTCTTTGCTTGACATCATGGGCAAATCAAAATAAATCAGCCAAGACCTCAGAAAAATAATTGTAGACCTCCACAAGTCTGGTTCATCCTTGGCAGCAATTTCCAAACGCCTGAAGGTACCATGTCCATCTGTACAAACAATAGTACGCAAGCATAAACACCATGGGACCACGCAGCCGTCATACCGCTCAGGAAGGAGACTTTTTGGTGCGAAAAGTGCAAATAAAAAAAAAAGTGCAAATCAATCCCAGAACAACAGCAAAGGACCTTGTGAAGATGCTGGAGGAAACAGGTACAAAAGTATCTATATCCACAGTAAAACGAGTACTATATCGACATAACCTGAAAGGTTGCTCAGCAAGGAAGAAGCCACTGCTCCAAAACCGCCATAAAAAAAGCCAGACTACGGTCTGCAACTGTACTTTGGTACAAAGATTGTACTTTTTGGAGAAATGTCCTCTGGTCTGATGAAACAAAAATAGAACTGTTTGGCCATAATGACCATTGTTATGTTTAGAGGAAAAAGCGGGAGGCTTGCAAGTCGAAGAACACCATCCCAACCGTGAAGCACGGGGGTGGCAGCATCATGTTGTGGGGGTGCTTTGCTACAAGAGGGACTGGTGCACTTCCCAAAATAGATGGCATCATGAGGGAGGAAAATGTTGTAAATATATTGAAGCAACATCTCAAGACATCAGTCAGGAAGTTCAAGCTTGGTCGCAAATGGGTCTTCCAAATGGACATTGACCCCAAGCATACTTCCAAAGTTGTGGCAAAATGACTTAAGGACAACAAAGTCAAGGTATTGTAGTGGCCATCACAAAGCCCTGACCTCAATCCTATAGAAAATTTGTGGGCAGAACTGAAAAAGTTCTGAAAAAAGAATGTGCGAGCAAAGAAGCCTACAAACCTGACTATGTCAGGAGGAATGGGCCAAAATTCACCCAACTTATTGTGGGAAGCTTGTGGAAGGCTACCCAAAACGTTTGACCCAAGTTAAACAATTTAAAGGCAATGCTAAAAAATACTAATTGAGTGTATGTAAACTTCTGACCCACTGGGAATGTGATGAAAGAAATAAAAGCTGAAATGAATCATTCTCTCTACTATTATTCAAACATTTAATATTCTTAAAATATAGTATTGATCCTAACTGACCTAAGACAGGGAATTTTTACGAGGATTAAATGTCAGGAATTGTGAAAAACGAAGTGAAAATGTATTTGGCTAAGGTGTATGTAAACTTCCGACTCCAACTGTAAATGATGAAGAAAACCTACTTCTGACATGGTTGTCTGCGCAGTACATCATATCAGCTGCATGGATGAACTGATAACCAGAGCCTCTCATACACAACTCCATCTCTGAGTAGCCCAGGACAACCTTCCCCCTGTAGAGAGATGACAAGACAGGACACACCATATGAGCATTAGTGGAAAGTACAGCACATAACACATGTTCACCTGTGAAGTCATCCCTCAAACATTTTGAATGTATAAGTGAAATTGTGACAAGAAAAGTCATACATTTGATCAAGGCACAGGTTAAATACTACCATACGTCTTTCCTAAATGTAGGCCAAGGCTTCCAACTTTTTGGGACCCAGTGAGAATTAGTTTCAGGCTTGTAGAGTCACCTGGCATCAACACCCACGGGGGTGAAGTCCAGCTTGTGTTTGGTCTGGAAGAAGATTGTCTTAGATCTGATCTCCAAAATGGACGGGTTCTGGACTGGGGTGGCGATGGTGAAGAGGCCCAGGTTGGGCTGGCTGCGTGTCCCGTCATCCCCCAGCATGCTCTGGGCATGGAGGAACTTGAGACGCCCCTGGAAGTTCAGAGCCTGAATATGAGGAGAACAAAGGGATGTTAGATTCAGAAACTTGGCTAGTGACTGTATAAAAAGTTTAGCCAAACTTTGCCAAGATCCACCACTCACTTTATACTGTCATATTAATCAACGGTGCTTGTATGTGTTATTATTAGGGTAGCAAAGGGAGGGTATATTACTGGAAACTTTCAAAGCTTACCAGTAAACTACCAGAATTTTGGTAACTTTCAAGGATTTTATCACAAGACATCTAGTGGACCTTTTGGGTTCTTCAGATTATCACTAGTTTCTGTAAGTATGTCTGGCCCTCTCTATCTGGCCTTATCACATGTCAAATATATACAATTATTAAATAAGATTATTTACACAAAAAAATTGAATAACAAAGCTGGTAAACATTATCCTAAATATAAACCATCAACTTATAGTGAATAGCATTGGTGTTTTTAATATGAGGCTTTCAGCATGATATATCCTTCATCTTTTTTTTACAGAAGTATTTATTTATTTTACTACAGTACCAGTTTGGACACACATACTCATTCCAGGGTTTTTCTTAATTTATACTATTATTCTACATTGTGGAATTTTAAATTTGAGATTCTTCAAAGTAGCCACCCTTTGCCTTGACGACAGCTTTGCACACTCTTGGCATTCTATCAACCAGCTTCATGGGGTAGTCACATGGAATGCATTTCAGTTAACAGGTGTGCCTTGTTAAAAGTCAATTTGTGGAATTTCTTTCCTTCTTAACGCATTTGAGCCAATCAGTTGTGTTGTGACAAGGTAGGGGTGGTATACAGAAGATAACCCTATTTGGTAAAAGACCAAGTCCATATTATGGCAAGAACAGCTCAAATAAGCAAAGAGAAACGACAGTCCATCATTACTTTGAGACATGAAGGTCAGTTAATCCGGAACATTTCAAGAACTTTGAAAGTTTCTCCACGTGCAGTCGCAAAAACCATCAAGCGCTATGATGAAACTGGCTCTCATGAGGCCCGCCACAGGAAAGGAAGACCCAGAGTTACCTATGCTGCTCAACTGTTCAGAGGGGACTGCGTGACTCAGGCCTTTATGGTTGAATTGCTGCAAAGAAATCACTACTAAGGAACACCAATAACAAGAAGAGGCTTGCTTGGGCCAAGAAACACTAGCAATGGACATTAGACCAGTGAGATTTTTGGTTCAAACCGCCATGTCTTTGTGAAAAGCAGAGTGGGTGAACGGATGATCTCTGCATGTGTGGTTCCCACTGTGAAGCACAGAGGAGGTGATGTGATGGTGTGGGTGTGCTTTGCTGGTGATACTGTCTGTGATTTATTTAAAATTCAAGGCACACTTAACCAGCATGGCTACTACAGCATTCTGCAGCGATACGCCATGCCATCTGGTTTGTGCTTAGTGGGACTATCATTTGTTTTAAACAGGACAATGACCCAACACACTTCCAGGCTATGTAAGGGCTATTTGACCAAGAAGGAGAGTGATGGAGTCCTGCATCAGATGACCTGGCCTCCACAATCACCCGACCTCAACTCAATTGAGATGGTTTGGGATGAATTGGACCGCAGAGTGAAGGAAAAGCAGCCAACAAGTGCTCAGCATATGTGGGAACTCTGTCAAGACTGTTGGAAAAGCATTCCAGGTGAAGCTGGTTGAGAGAATGCCAAGAGTGTGCAAAGCTGTCAAGGCAAAGGGTGGCTGCTTTGAAGAATCAAAAATATAAAATATTTTGATTTGTTTAACACTTTTATGTTTACTACATGATTCCATATGTGTTATTTCATAGTTTTGATGTCTTCACTATTATTCTACAATGTACTGTATGTCAATATGTATATGTTTTCAATATTTGGTGAAAAAGTCAATAATTTTACGATTTGCAGAGATATTTGAAAATAATGCCATTGTCGATTATATACTTTTTTCATTAATTCGTCTATATTCTCTTAAACCATATGGTTTTCTACTAGAAACCCATGGACAATATGGACACAGATATCTTTTTTTTTTTACTATATATGAAAACATTTTTTATTTTACCTTTATTTAACTAGGCAAGTCAGTTGTCAAATTGTCAAAGACCCCAGCCACCCCAGTCATAGACTGCTCTCTCTACTATCGCATGGCAAGCGGTACCAGAGTGCCAAGTCTAGGACAAAAAGGCTTCTCAACAGTTTTTTACCCCAAGCTTTAAGACTCCTGAACATCTAATCAAATGGCTACCCGGACTATTTGCATTGTGTGCCCCCCCCCATCTCTCTTTTGCACTACTGCTACTCTCTGTTCATCATATATGCATAGTCACTTTAACCATATCTACATGTACATACTACCGCAATCAGCCTGACTAACCAGTGTCTGTATGTAGCCTCGCTACTGTATATAGCCTCGCTACTGTATATAGCCTGTCTTTTTACTGTTGTTTTATTTATTTCCTTATCTGTTGTTCATCTAATACCTTTTTTTCCACTATCTGTTAGAGCCTGTAAGTAATCATTTTACTGTAAGGTCTACACCTGTTGTATTCAGCACACGTGACAAATAAACTTTGATTTTATTTATGTTAGAAGTACTACTTTATGGAGATCTGCATATTTTTTTACCTTTATTTAACCAGGCAAGTAAGTTAACAACAAATTCTTATTTTCAATGAGGGCCTAGGAACAGTGGGTTAACTGCCTTGTTCAGGGGCAGAACGACAGATCTTTACCCTGTCAGCTCGGGAATTCGATCTAGCAACATTTCGGTTACTAGTCCGACGCTCTAACCACTAGGCTACCTGCCGCCCAAAGTTATTCAAAGTTATTCAAGTATAAATTACCAAAGTTACAATAGATTGCCATAGAGTTTCTGTTAATTACCAGAATTACTGAAGATTCTACTAACTTTGGTAAATTATCGGTAGCTTTGCACCCCTAGTTCTTATGACACAATAAAGTGTATGAAGTGCTTTCTGGTGACAATACAAAGTGGATGTTTTCTCTACAGCCCTATAGATGAGTGACTCACCAGGAAGCCAGAAGAGTTGTCCAGGAGGCAGCGGAAGCGACACACAAAGTTCCTCTCCAGGAAGGAGGAGTTCTCTGGGGGGAGCTGCTCAGGGTTATAGGTCACAATGTTCCTGGTGATGTCACTGCTGCTTGCCATGCCTGAACATAAAAACAGGGTGAAAGATCGTATAATGAGAGCTTATTATAAAAAACATTGGGCAAAACTTAACTTGAAATATACACACCTAGCTTGAACAGGCTCCCATTGACATCAATCGATGACTTACACAAAAATTCACTGAAAAAACTACCCAAACTGTCCACAAACCATTCCCTCCAGATCACTCACCGTCTCCTCCCTGCTCTGGGTCAAAGGGCTTGGGGTTGAGGGCAAAGTGAAGCTGTCGTCTGAACATTGCTCTGTCGTCTGTGTGGATCAGCTCAAACACACTCTGGTGGACCACATCTGACTACAGACAGACAAAGAGAGAGGGCAAACTCAATGATTGTACTCTATCAAAGTTAAAAGACAATTCCACCCCAAAACTATCTTTTGGTATTTGTTTAATTAGTCCATTGTTGATATAGTCCCAAAATGTTTTGCATGTCAGCAATCAAGTTTTCAATTTATATACCGATTGTATAAAACATTAGGAACACCTGCTGTTTCCTTGACATAGACTGACCAGGTGAATCCAGGTGAAAGCTATGATCCCTTGTTGATGTCACCTGTTATATCCACTTCAATCCGTGTAGATGAAGAGGAGGAGACGGGTTAAAGAAGGATTTTTAAGCCTTAAAACAATTGAGAAATGGATTGTGTACGTGTGCCATTCAGATGGGGAATGGGCAAGACAAAATACTTAAGTGCCTTAAAACATGGTATGGTAGTAGGTGCCAGGCATACCGGTGTGAGTGTGTCAAGAACTGCCACGCTGCTGGGTTTTTCATGCTCAACAGTTTCCTGTGTGTATCAAGAATGGTCCACCACCCAAAGAACATCCAGGCAACTTGACACAACTGTAGGAAGCATTGTAGTCAACATGGGCCAGCATCCCTGTGGAATGCTTTGGACACCTTGTACAGAAGAATTGAGGCTGTTCTGAGGGCTTAATGGGGTGCAACTCAATATTAGGAAGGTGTTCCTAATGTTTTGTATACTCAGTGTAAAACTTTCAAAATACAGAATTACAGCCGGTATGATGCTTCATTACGGCTTTATTTATGTATTTTGAAGGTTATATATCTTGAAAACTTGATTGCTGACATGCAAAACATTTTGGGACTATATCAACAATGGACTAATGAAACAAATACCAAAATATCGTTTTTTGGAGGGTTTTCCTTTAAGTGTAGTTCATGACTATGGCTGTAGCCTCGATTATTATGGTAGACACACAATAATAATGGTGTCTACAGGCCATATACAGGTCCCAGACCTGTTGTTTTTCAACTCTTAATGATCGGCTATGAAAAGCCAACTGAAAATTATTCATGATGATTATTTGACCATGCTTGTCACTTATGAACATTTTTGAACATCTTGGCATAGTTCTGTTATAATCTCCACCCGGCACAGCCAGAAGAGGACTGGCCACCCCTCATAGCCTGGTTCCTCTCTAGGTTTCTTCCTAGGTTTTGGCCTTTCTAGGGAGTTTTTCCTAGCCACCGTGCTTCTACACCTGCATTACTAGCTGTTTGGGGTTTTAGGCTGGGTTTCTGTACAGCACTTTGAGATATTAGCTGATGTACGAAGGGCTATATAAAATAAACTTGATTGATATCAGGGTTACTTAATGACATGTGTACTTTACAAGTAGTCTGGCCTCCACTGGAATGGACAACTAATTGGAGCATTTAGAAGGACCTAAAATAGGAAATGCAACTGTGCTGCCCACCACTGAGAAACTATAACGGCAATGTAATGGAGCTCAGCTTATGTCTGTTATTAAGCAAACAAACCCTGCAGCCACAAGACTAAAAGTGGGTCCTGGACACTGTTTGTTTCTGGTTTCATCGGATTCACTTATAATTTAGAATTCTGGCGCTCTCTTCAGAACAAGAGGAACAATGTGGTTTGTGGTCAAAGCCATAGTGGACTCTTGGAACCAACAGAGTAACATCACATTGTCAGATGGCACTGATCTACAGGTAATTGTCAAAATAAAGGAAACACCAACATAAAGTGTCTTAATACGGCGTTGGGCCACCACGAGCCGACAGAACGGGTTTAATCGGCCCTGGCATAGATTCTACAAGTGTCTGGAACTCTATTGGAGGTATGCAACATCATTCTTTTACAAGAAATTCCCTAATTTGTTTTATTTATGGTGGTAGAAAACGTGGTCTCAGGTGCCGTCCCAGAATCTCCCATAATTGTTCAATTGGTTTGAGATCTGGTGATCGACACACACACACACACACACACACACACACACACACACACACACACACACACACACACACACACACACACACACACACACACACACACACACACACACACACACACACACACACACACACACACACACACACACACACATCCTTTAAGCTCCCTATGCTCCTTTGAAACCCCTTTTTCAAACTCACTGAGATCTCTTCTTCTAGCCATGGTAGCCAAAATAATGGGCAACTGGGCATTTCTATACGTGAGCCTAAACATGATGGTATGTTTTAACTGCTTAATTAACTCACCTGTGTGGAAGCATCTGCTTTCAATATACTTTGTATCTCTCAATAGTCAAGTACTTCCTTGATTTTGAGAGTGACCTGTATTTTCCCTTGTTCAAATTTTATGAAACAATGCATTTCTACTGAAAACCAACGCGAAAGGCTTCGTGCGAACTGTAACTCTAAATATAATCCAACTACTATAAAGACTGTTTGTCTTCTAATTTGTGGCAGAAGTAAGAAGCTCTGTGCGTGTGTTTGTTGTGCTAAACTCCAACGGATTGTATTAAGACTGGCATCCCTCTCCGTGGGGCATCATAGTTACCTGTCAACACTGAATAGACTTTATACTATAGAACTGTAACGAAAGAGGGAATAACGCATAGCTATATTGGATGAGGAGGTCAATAACTGTCAAGCTAGTATGACTATTCAAGCAAACTATTTTCAGCGCACAACAGGATGCAGTCAAGCTGTCATAACTGTGGTTTATAAGAAAGCGTCATCTTTGATCTCTTTTTGTTTGAAAGACATCCCTGTCCTGTCTCTACTGTGTGTACAGTTCAGCTCAGTTGCAAGTTACCATAACATAGGCCATAGGGTTCGCCACATATGTTTGAAAATGTATGCCTCAGTACTGAGTTGTAAGTCTGTAATCTTACTATATGGATGCGGCAGCATTGACAAAGGATCAAAGAATTACCCCAGCTATACGTCACTTTCTTGTGGGCTTCGCGGAACAGTATAGATGCAGTAGCAATAATGACAGAAGGCATGGCTAACACAAAGCACATGTGCTACAATAGATCATATAGCTCAGTATGGAGTAGATGTAGACTAGTACATCCACAACAATGGGATTTCTCTTCGTCTGTAGAAAAGAATGTCATGATCATGGTTATATAGGGAATTCTCAAACTATCATTTCCAGGAGAAAGACAAAGCGCAACTGCAAATTTGCTACAAGACGCTTCCTTCAACACCTGCCTATTTTGGTTAGTTAACAGGTGGTTGAGTTGCACATTCGCTTTCCTTGATGATAAATGGAAATCTGGATTGTTACCAAGTTATGCAGTGGGCCGTAGCTCTCCAGCAAAGATGGTGCATTGCCTTGCTCACATTGATTAACAACAAATGTTGCCTTTGGTTCTCTGGCTCTTAGAAGATTAATTCTCAAAGGGATTCAACTATCCAGAGCAGAGCTTCAACAAAAGCCCACTTTATCCCCCTAATTCCTAAATGTAATCTGTTTCCTTCATTCAAATGTCTTGCCTTTGTATTTCAATCAATCTTCACGACAACCGACCATTATTTTTTACAAAGACAGAAAATGGTGAGGTTATGCAGTGATGAGGAGCAAGGTTTACATATGTGATGTTGCAGTTGTGTTATGCTACAGATGTTGGAGTTGTTACCTGATGGAAGCCCAGGTAGTCTTGGATAGTAGGAGAGGCATAGAACACATGTCCTTCAGCTGTGACCACCAGCACAAAGCCATTCAGAGCCTGCAAGAATAAAAATACAGTGTTAAAACAGTAACATACTCACTTATATACACACTCACACATACACAAACACGGAGCGCCCACGCATACACAAACAAACATGCACACAAGCACGCACGCACATACATACTGATAATCCTCTCACTTTCACTGTAGTCGAGCTACATCCACAAATACATCAATTAGAGCGTTTCATTGAAGAGGACATTTTGTTTATCTGGGGGTATTATAATCTGGCAACCTGTTTACTTGCTATCAGTTTGCCGACAACTGACTCTGATGCTCTGCCTTCACAGATCCCTCAGCATTGACTTTTTATCATAACAGCCTCCATTGTGAGAGAAGAAACCCAAACATGCCATTCATCGCTCGGTGTGAAAGTGTACCTGACATGTGAGCGTGAGTAAACAGTGTGCTATAGAACTAGAGAGTGTTCACTTTGTTTAGTGTAGTAAACCGTTACCAGGCCTTGGCATAAAGCACCAGGACAACCTATTTCACCTATCAGAACTTCGTGCTAAATGGGTGGTCCTGGATTATAACTGAATTATAACTGAATTAACAAACAAATAAACAATGTCTGGCTCTTGAACTTCGCGTCCGTCCGTCCGTCCGTCCGTCTGCCCGTCTGTCTGTGTGCATTGGTCCTGTGAAGTCAGTGGTCTGTACTGTACTGTATTGTACCTGGAGTAGTAGGTCCCCCTTGGAGAAGTTTGTGGCTTCCATCCCATTAATGTTCAGGCCATTCTCACTGGGAAACAGGACACTGTTTTTCTTCATGGTCGCTGCAGACAGAGAGGGGAGGAGAGGGATAGGGGGAGAGGAGGGCGGTAGAGGGGAGAAAAAACAAGCTCACATCAGCACGCTATCCTGAAAGCAATACGCACGGGAGTCTGGGGTTTCTGGGGAGTCTGGGGTTTCTGGGGAGTCTGGGGTTTCTGGGGAGTCTGGGGTTTCTGGGAGTCTGGGGTTTGGACTTTTGGCACTTTCATTTTTTCTTCATTTTTGTTCCCTCAGCCAAGTTCTCCAGTAGGGCTCATATGTTGGCGCTCAGTAAAACATACCAACTCCCTCTCTCACCACTCCTCCTTCACATCCCTGCCCATCTCTCTCTCCCACCTGTTTCCACTCTGGCTGCCACTCATTCTCTCCTCCCTCCCCCCCTCCCTCCCTCCCTCCCTCCCTCCCTCCCACCCACTACTGTATCCTCAATTCCCCCTTTCCGCTCTCTCTTTATTTCCCTCTTACTGCCCCAACTCCCTCTCTCCACTCCTCTCACCTGCTCTACTGGCTTCCTTCCCACTTTCACACCTTCTTCACTCATCTGCCAATCCCTCTCTTTAAGGTCACTCTCTCTTATGGCTTTATCTGTCCTTTACTGACTGTCCTCTGTCATTACCCATTAATCCACCACACCCCCTGTCTCTCCCCTGTCCTCTTCCTCTCCTTCTTTCTTTGACAGAAACACAGAGTTTGTCTCTAAGACACAATGCTTATGTGATTCTACCGGACACAATAATCAGTTTCTATGATTTATTTTCTCTCCTTGCAGGGTAGTTCTTCTTCTCATCCCTGTCCCTGTACCACAGCCAAACAGAGTGGGATTAGGTGACGCTGAGTGAAAACAACTGGCATGTGTACGATTACGTCATGAGAGATGGTTCAGCTCTCGCTCAATGGGTTTGAAGCCCTGCCATCGCCTAAATGAAAATCATGGTGCTGCGAGGAAATTCCATCAATCATGATCAGGACTGAACCTCAAATGTTTCTATTTTCCTCTGTACGACATATTGTTGGATGCCAGTTTGCACACATCTGTCGAAGTACCAGCAACATGGGCTATCCATGTTTAGTCTGTAACTCCTTGTAAAAAATATCCAGACTTTTTTGTTGAACAAGTCAACCTGCCATGTTTTCACTGGAGTGAAAAACAGATGGGCACCAGGTTTAAGGATGATGCCTTTCCTTGCAATATTAATTATGCACATTTCATAATAGGCTTTATGAACCGTGTAATATTGTTGCAAGACAAAAAAGCAAATGGTTTTATTGCAGCTTGCTTGTGGACATTATAGGCATACCATCCCATTTCAAAGAAAGGCCAACCTGATAGGTTCAATACTCCATATCATATCAGATCAAAGCATACCTCACTGAAATCAAAGAATTTGAATGAATCCAATTCCACGAAAATCCTTTTTTCATGATATAAATGGGACTGTGCTACCAACCAACTGCTCATATTTCTGGGGCTTCACAGTTATGTGGACTTGCTTCAGGGAAAACATGTAACCCTATACAAACAACTGCTATGATATGCAATTAAAATGAACAAGGACATCCAGTAATACATATAGAGAAGGTATTTGTCACGTTCCTGACCTGTTTTCTGTTTAGTTTTGTGTGTTAGTTGGTCAGGACGTGAGTTTGGGTGGGCATTCTATGTTGTCTGTTTCTATGTTGGTTTAGGGTTGCCTGGTATGGCTCTCAATTGGAGGCAGGTGTTTGGCGTTCCTCTAATTGAGAGTCATATTTAGGTAGGCGGTTCACAGTGTTTGTTTGTGGGTGGTTGTCTCCTGTGTCCGTGTCAATGTTTGCACCATACGGGACTGTATACGGTTTGTTTATTTCATGTAGTCTGTTCATTTCGTTCTTCACGTTGTATGTAAGTTCGTCGTTCAGGACTGTCTACTTTCGTTTTGTTATTTTTTTAGTTTATAGTGAAGTTCGTGTTTTCGTCTTGTCTTTAATAAATCATTATGTCTTCACAATCCGCTGCGCCTTGGTTCCCTCAATACTCCTCCTTTTCGGTTGAAGAGGAGGAGGATTATCGTTACAGAACCACCCACCAATCCAGAGCCAAGCAGCGGTTTAAACGGAGTAAGGGACAGCGCAAGAAGGAGGAATGGACTTGGGACGATGTATTGGACGGTAAAGGTTGCTACACATGGGAGGAGATCCTGGCTGGAAGGGATCGCCTCCCATGGGAACAGGTGGAGGCACTGAGGAGAGCAGAGGCTACTGGAGTGAAGAACCAAAGTTATGAGGGGACGCGTCTTGCACGGAAGCCCGAAAAGCCCGTGAGTAATTCCCAAAAATTTCTTGGGGGGGGGGGCTAAGGGGTTGTGGGCCAAGGGCAGGTAGGAGACCTGCGCCCACTTCCCAGGCTAACCGTGGAGAGCGGGAGTACGGGCAGACACCGTGTTACGCAGTAGAGCGCACGGTGTCTCCTGTACGTGTGCATAGCCCAGTGCGGGTTATTCCACCTCCCCGCACTGGTAGGGCTAGATTGGGCATTGAGCCAGGTGTCATGAGGCCGGCTCAACGCGTCTGGTCTCCAGTGCGTCTCCTCGGGCCGGCATACATGGCACCTGCCTTACGCATGGTTTCCCCGGTTCGCCTGCATAGCCCAGTGCGGGCTATTCCACCTCGCCGCACTGGCAGGGCGACCGGGAGCATTCAACCAGGTAAGGTTGGGCAGGCTCAATGCTCAAGAGAGCCAGTACGCCTGCACGGTCCGGTATTTCCGGCGCCACCTCCCCGCCCCAGCCTAGTACCTACAGTGCCTACATTACGCACTAGGCTACCAGTGCATTTCCAGAGCCCTGTTCCTCCTCCACGCACTCTCCCTGTAGTGCGTGCATCTAGCCCGGTGCCTCCAGTTCCGGCCCCACGCACTAAGCTACCAGTGCGTCTCCAGAGCCCTGTACACACTATATATTCTCCCCCTACTAATCCTGATGTGCTTGTCCTCAGCCCGGCGTCACCAGTGCCGGTACCACGCATCAGGGGTAGAGTAGGCTTTGAGGATACAGTGTGCCCTGTCCCTGCTCCCCGCACTAGTAGGAAGGTGCTTATCATTAGCACGGTGCCTCCAGTTCCGGCACCACGCACCAGGTCTACAGTGCGCCATATCCGGCCAGAGCCATCCGTCTCACCAGCGCCATCTGAGCCATCCGTCTCCCCAGCGCCATCTGAGCCATCCGTCTCCCCAGCGCCATCTGAGCCATCCGTCTCCCCAGCGCCATCTGAGCCATCCGTCTGCCAGGAGCCTGCAAAGCCGCCCGTCTGCCATGAGCCTGCAAAGCCGCCCGTCTGCCATGAGCCTGCAAAGCCGCCCGTCTGCCAGACAGGAGCCGCTAGAGCCATCAGCCAGACAGGAGCCGCTAGAGCCGTCAGCCAGACAGGATCTGCCAGAGCCGCCAACCAGACAGGATCTGCCAGAGCCGCCAACCAGACAGGATCTGCCAGAGCCGCCAACCAGACAGGATCTGCCAGAGCCGCCAACCAGACAGGATCTGCCAGAGCCGCCAGCGAGCCATGAGCAGCCAGAGCCGTCAGAGCGCCATGAGCAGCCAGAGCCGTCAAAGAGCCATGTGCAGCCAGAGCCGTCAGTGAGCCATGAGCAGCCAGAGCCGTCAGAGAGCCATGAGCAGCCAGAGCCGTCAGCCTGCCATGAGCGTCGTGAGCCGTCAGCCTGCCATGAGCGTCGAGAGCCGTCAGCCTGCCATGAGCGTCGAGAGCCGTCAGCCTGCCATGAGCGTCGAGAGCCGTCAGCCTGCCATGAGCGTCGAGAGCCGTCAGCCTGCCATGAGCGTCGAGAGCCGTCAGCCTGCCATGAGCGTCGAGAGCCGTCAGCCAGCCATGAGCATCGAGAGTCGTCAGTCAGCCATGAGCTGCCCTTCAGCCTGAAAAGGCTGGATACCCAGAACTGCCCATCAGTCCAGAGCTGTCTCTCTGTCCGGAGCTGCCTTTCAGTCCGGAGTTGCCCCTCTATCCTAATCTCCCTCTCTATCTTCATCTATCTCTATAGTCTTATCTATCCCTCTATCTTGATTTATCTCTCTGTCCTGGTGTTATCTTTATTTAATATATTATTAAGAGAATTGTGTGGGGGAAGAAAGAGGGTGGACATTCTTTGTGGGAGGAAGTTAGGATGGATTATGGTGGGGTGGGAACCGCGCCCGGAGCCTGAGCCACCACCGTGGTTAGATGCCCACCCAGACCCTCCCCTAGACTTTGTGCTGGTGCGTCCGGAGTTCGCACCTTGTGGGGGGGGTACTGTCACGTTCCTGACCTGTTTTCTGTTTAGTTTTGTGTGTTAGTTGGTCAGGACGTGAGTTTGGGTGGGCATTCTATGTTGTCTGTTTCTATGTTGGTTTAGGGTTGCCTGGTATGGCTCTCAATTGGAGGCAGGTGTTTGGCGTTCCTCTAATTGAGAGTCATATTTAGGTAGGCGGTTCACAGTGTTTGTTTGTGGGTGGTTGTCTCCTGTGTCCGTGTCAATGTTTGCACCATACGGGACTGTATACGGTTTGTTTATTTCATGTAGTCTGTTCATTTCGTTCTTCACGTTGTATGTAAGTTCGTCGTTCAGGACTGTCTACTTTCGTTTTGTTATTTTTTTAGTTTATAGTGAAGTTCGTGTTTTCGTCTTGTCTTTAATAAATCATTATGTCTTCACAATCCGCTGCGCCTTGGTTCCCTCAATACTCCTCCTTTTCGGTTGAAGAGGAGGAGGATTATCGTTACAGTATTCCTAAGATTGCCAAACAGATATGGCTTTCATAACTTTCATAACTGTCCCATTTTAATGACAACTAAATATTTACATAGAAGCTAGCATTTGTAATGATTATAGTTGTGTATACTCGCTCTCTGTGAAAGGGTTCTTCTTTAGACAACATGAGCGACAACCAGTCAAACCATGCATTCCTCTGAGAGATGATTTAAAGAAACACATCTGTCGTAAAAACAAAGAAGTTTCCAAACAGGACAAATAATAACACATTATATACAATATTTTGCAAGGGGTTAAATATGTGTAAAAACTATAGTATGCAGATTTGTTTATGTGAGAATGAGAATGGTTTGATACGTGTGGATGTGTGTGACTGACTGTGTGTGGTAAATCGCTTTTAGGCTCCTGGATTACGATTCCCTGGCTTTCCCTACCTGGGAAGACTTTCAGAAGAAAGAGTACTAAACAGCCCAAATGACACCATTTGTTTTGTTTTAAAAATACATTAAGGGTTTCTTAACATGATCAGTGTTCTGGCTGCAGAGTGACATTTCATCCGCAGTGGAAAAGCCTGAAAAGAAAAGCTTTCCACTGTAGTGAAATGTTGGAAGCGCTTCTAGCAATAGGAAAATCAAAAGCTACTCCACCTGTGGATATTGGGAGGTATCGTATAATCCAAGTCAAATATGTGACAAATAAAACGTTAATGTCTTTGTTATTACGTAGAACACAAACTTTTATAGACAAATGTCTCGGATCACTTTTTTAAAACCTGTCTAAGACTTTCTATGCTGTCTCTACAACTCTCTCACATAGTATTTTAGGAGTCTCACAGACTCTAGCAGTGTGTATCTGTGGGTACACGTCAACAAACATTCTAGGGTCTTGTCCGTACTATACAGAGTGCACCCCTCTTAAATCTGTGATCACCCTTCATTTAAGCAACGGACCGACGAGGTTGATTGACCGGGGATGTTGTGAAATGGGAGTGACAAGACGCCACTGGTCTGTACCTGAAACACTGTGTGATATTCCCAAGAGCGCTACAAAGCCTGTTAAGACAACCACTTCCAGTCAAGGGATTACAAAAAGCGACTTTTGGCACGGCCTCAGTTATAAAAGGAAGGCTGAGATCCCACTGCTTATGTTGTTAATGGCACATACAACGCCCGGGGCGAGAAGCAGCAGGGAGTCTGTAACTTTGTTATTACTGCACAGCATTTCTAGGGAGCGAAAGAGCGAGAGACAGTGTGTGCCAAGCTCGCCTTCTGGCATTCAGCTTGTCTGTTTGTTTTGGCTGTGCCGGGCCTGTGCCCCCTTTGCCAATGTGAGTGAAGTGCCACATCAGCAAGTTGAAAAGCTCCCAGAAAGTTGGTAGACCACTGAAACTGGACTCATTGTTCACAACCTCATTTATCTCAACATCCACCCCCTTCCCCCACTAGGGGGCTTCACTTGGCAACATATACACACGCTAGCAAAATTGACCCATCTCAATAGCTTTCCTTATTTTTCCTAAAAACGCCCAATCTACATGACGCACACTCATACACACACACACACACACACACACACACACACACACACACACACACACACACACACATTACACACACACAGCTCAGTCCACCTGAGCCCACCCAATCTATGAGTTCAAAGAGTAAAACCCCACAGCTGAATGGAGCTTTTGTTTCCCCCTGGTGTCTGAGTGGCATGCATCATCAGTCGATGAGCAGGTTCTGACCTGCAAAACAGCTTCAGAGAGAGAGAGAGAGATGGGGAGAGAGTAGAGAGAGGGAGAAAGAGTGATGTGTGTTATAGTAATGTACAGTGTGTTCATGTGCTGTACAGTCTGACTGAATGAGCATAGGAGTTACCATAGGACAAGAGCACGTGACGGTTTACTACACTGACGGTTTCCTATTGGGGGAAGCATATTAAACCTTGTTTGTTTTTCTTTGATGTGGTTTTTCCAGCATTAGGCCTGCAGTGTTCTTCTGTAATCAGTAGATTTACTGATGTCTTTGGACTTGTTCTATACTCTCTTAGTTGACTCAATAGATAACAAAACCAGTTTAATCTGGTTTAATGGTACAAAAAGAGAGAGAAAAAAACGACAAAATGCATGGGACTGTCTGGGACATACAGTTCAATTATGTTCATTATTTGTGGCTGAAGGACTGACAGGCAGGGATGCTCCTCAACCAGAGGATGTCTGTACATCCCTTTCCCCCTGACCCTCCTGACACCACTGTGTCTGGTTCACTGGTGAGCTAGCCTTGCCCGATTGGGTCTGCTGGGTCGTGGGACCCCCTCAGCCCTCTCCGTCTCAGCCTCAGGAACTCCACTGACCTCCCCAGTCTGGCAGCCAAGTGGTGGGCCAGGACTCAGGAGCAGCACAGGAGAGCAGTAACCGTACAGTACTGCGCAATGCACCGCCACACATAACAGTGCAATAAACTCTAGAAGTTAACAATGGAAAAAATAAGAAGAAAGAACACAATGCACTGGGAAAGAAAAGCAGACTCAAAACACACAGAGCGCTGCTGAGGGCTCACTTACTCACGCAAACAGTGAGGAGGGCAAAAAAAATAAAAAGGATGTGTTGGCTCGTCCAGATTCTGGCTTGGATTGGCCTGCCTTGCACTGTGTGTTTTGGAGAGTATGCATGTCTATTTGTGAGAGAGGCGGCAGGGCTACACAGTAGGTAGAGGCAGTGTGTTTGTCATTAGGTCTGAAATTTAGTCTGTTTTCATTTGTTTGGTCGTTTGATGCACAGCTTCATTTGCCTGGGAGATTGTTCAGAGACTTGAGCCTGAGCAGCGTTCATTATGTGTGTGTCCTTGTTAATGTCTGTTTCTAGATGGACATGACTTTATGTGAGCATGTTAGCATTCACTTACGTGTGTGTTGTACTGTATGTGTGTATGTTTGTGTGCTGTGTGAGCACTTTCCAAGAGGAGGCAGGCAGGGGGGTGTGTGCTCAGGGGGCCCCTCATGCGTGACTAGAGTGGACGGATGGGCTGGGGAGAGGCCACATCCTGGGATTTTCCTGCGGCAGCTGCTCAGATAAGGGAAACGCTCTTGTCGGTATTGCTTACAAAAGCCCTAGGGGCCCATGCCGGAGGATGTGTGTGTGTGTGTGTGTGTGTGTGTGTGTGTGTGTGTGTGTGTGTGTGTGTGTGTGTGTGTGTGTGTGTGTGTGTGTGTGTGTGTGTGTGTGTGTGTGTGTGTGTGTGTGTGTGTGTGTGTGTGTGTTTGTGCAGGCTGCTAGATCAGTCCTGCAGCTTTCAATGAGAAAACCTGTCTTTTGGCACAGACCCAAGGTTTAACACAATCAAAACCCAACACTGCCAGATAGTCTCCTGGACTGTTTTTGCAAGCGCCATTTTGTGTGGTCTCACACGAACACTGCAAAGGAGTTTGGCGGTCATCCAGATCCTCACAACCCCTACAATGTTTTCTCTGTAATTTTATTTTTCAGTTCAGCAAAGTCATGACAAATAGATGTAAAAGACGACATACTGTTTTCATGCTGTGAAAGACATGCACCGAGTACTGCTATCACTCTTGTCCTTCACACAGTCAGCTACGTATGCAAATACCTTCCCATAATACCTGCATTGTCTTTTAGGAAAACAGATTAGCCATGAAATAAAATACATATTTGCATCAATGTGCTAATAAAATCCACAGCTTTATCAAAGGGCCCTGAATGGGCCTACATACAACCAATGTGCCACCACCCATATGAAAGCACACATGATTTGTTGATTGTTCTAAAAGCCTGTCTAGTGAAAAGCCTATTTAGAGTCCATGTCATTACAGCATGTGTTGACCTAGCATCCACCTTCATCCACTGCCCCTGCCATTGGTTGATCCCTGTTATCATACTCTATCATGTATAAATCCAGGTGATTCACATTAAATAACAGTAAGCACATACATGATTAAGTTAATGGTTTGGCAGCAGCTAATGGTTTGGCACACAACCCTACTGTAGAATAGAAAACAAATCAATCTCCCTTACTGCCCTCCAAGTGTTACTAAACTTGCAGCAGATGTTTGATAACGATTTCTGATATCTTCATCCACCCAGTGCTGTTTAGCTAGACTGAAGAGAAGGACATTTTGACCCTTTTAAACCATGGCGGATTTTCCATGAAAGTGTTTTTCAAGATGCCTGGCTATGAAACCCGCCACCGCTCTGACAGGGCCTTAACCACCAGCCCACTGTGGCCTCCTCTGTCTGTTACAACCACCATTATAGGATTCTATAACCGTGAACATGAGCTTCACTCCAGGCAAGATTTCCTTGTCATTCAGAGTAAGAGGAACTGGTATAGCCCTTCAAGAACTTGATATCTTCTCAGCTGTATATAATTAGCTGACATTCAAATAAAAAAAGAGGGGGAGGTATTACAGCTGGTTCGGCTATTTAGGAGAGATCTGCCTGCAGTATGTTATGTACAGTACATGAAAGACGTGACTTGATGGCCCACTATAACTTATCATGTGCAATGTTGTGCTTAGTAGTCCCTGAAGAATATACTGTATGCATACTTAAATCTGGACACTGACTTCCCTAGTTAAGAAAAGGTTAAATAAAAAAATGTAATACAAAATCTGGACACTGAGATAAGACAGTAGATTTATGAAAGAAAGACTGTGCTAGCCAGAAAGAGAGGCTGAGTACGAGCTCTAAAAAGTGAAAGACTGAAAGGAATGCAGTTGAAGGGACTGGGACTGACAGAGAGTTTATAAAAGGCAGATTGTGCAAGAAAGAGAATGAATGAGTATAAATGAAACTGCACAACGCTGTCATAGAGAGAGAGGGGCTGGGAGAAGCACAGTGCCAGAAAGAGAGGGAGAGAAATGAAAGCATGCCAGCTATGCATAGGGGAATATTATCTTGATTTGAAAACATTTAGTTCCAGCAGATCCAGTACACAGATCTCTGTTCTCACGCAGATGTGAAGGAAGTGGCAGGCAGGGACATCAAGCACCCCAAACATCTGAGCGGGAACAAAGTACGTGAAGACAGCTGGTAGGTGGTCCGGAGGGGGGCCTGGAGAATTTTGCATCTTTTTAACACCTGAAACGGCTTTTTCCTGCAATCTAGAGCCATAATCATTATGCTTAATTCTATCTAAAGAAATATGTCTATTTTTCAGCATATCTATACTTACTGTACCTCTTGAGTTGTCTGTATCCTCCTGATTGGTGGTTATTTTTTTAAAGAAACAAAATATACTTCTCTGCATTAAATTCTGATTAAAGATTGAAAGGAATGCAAGTCTTATTCAATACATTTAGTTATTGCTTGCTTTTCTAAAGTCTACCAACCTTGCCAGCAGGCATGCCAGCTAAAATAGTTAGACAAGCTAGCTACATTAACTTGATTGATAGCCTGAAAAGGCTTCTTGGTAGCTAGTTATGAGGTTGGGATATTGGGAACCTATCTGGGCTGGCTAAAGCCAACTTCATACAATTGCAAAGTGGCTAGTAGTATTACAGAGAAAAAACGAAACCCATTTCTATATTTTTTAAACAGGACAAATCTGTGGGGGCACATGCCGCTATGGGCATGAAGCCTGTGGGGGTGGGGCTAATGACACAGCGAGAGCCAATGGGGTGAGCTAGCTGCCCTATAGGGCCAACCCTCTGTCACTCACTTGATTAATGTTCCTGTTACTTCCATGACTGGAGGGAAAGGCATCATCGTCTGCCTTTTCTTGTCATAGTACAGTGCCATGAGCTGTTCTCTCCCTTACCGTCGGGCACACGGTATCGGAGGATGACCAACAGGCTCAGAGACCGTTTCTATCTGCAAGCCATCAGACTGCTGAACACTTGAACTGGACTGACCACCTGCTCTGATTCGCCGCACCTTAGCACATCACAACTGCTGCTACCAGACTCTTATTATACTGCTCAATTTATACATTTGCACCCCATCCCCCCTTCCCCAATACACGTGTATATATTTTTCTATAAATTGTGCCTTCCTGTATTATACTTACAATATGTTTATACTATTCTACTGCCATTTACTTTACATTTAAAAAAATGTCTTGTTGTTGTTGTATTGTCAAGAAGGAAACTACAAGTAAGCATTTCTTTAGACGATGTATACCATGCGTATCCCACACATACGACTAATAGAACTTGAAACTTGAGGTGTAGTTGAGGTACTTGAGATTGATAAAATGTCTTTGCTATAAGGCAAAATTTAGAATTGGTTATCAAGTTAGAATTGGTCATCGTCTGAAGAATTGTTGTCAGTTAATTTTCATAACTCACGACTGCATGGCAAGGCACGACTCCAACACCATCATTAAGTTTGCAGACGGCACAACAGTGGTAGGCCTGATCATCGACAACGATGAGACAGCCTATAGGGAGGAGGTCAGAGACCTGGCCGGGTGGTGCCAGATAACAACCTATAACAACCTATCCCTCAACGTAACCAAGACTAAGGAGATGTTTGTGGACTACAGGAAAAGGAGGACCGAGCACGCCCCCATTCTCATCGACGGGGCTGTAGTGGAGAAGGTTGAGAGCTTCAAGTTTCTTGGTGTCCACATCAACAACAAACTAGAATGGTCCAAACACACCAAGACAGTCGTGAAGAGGGCACGACAACGCCTATTCCCCCTCAGGAGACTGAAAAGATTTGGCATGGGTCCTGAGATCCTCAAAAGGTTCTACAGCTGCAACATTGAGAGCATCCTGACTGGTTGCATCACTGCCTGGTACGGCAATTGCTCGGCCTCTGACCGCAAGGCACTACAGAGGGTAGTGCGTACGGCCCAGTACATCACTGGGGCTAAGCTGCCTACCATCCAGGACCTCTACACCAGGCGGTGTCAGAGGAAGGCCCTAAAAATTGTCAAAGACCCCAGACACCCCAGTCATAGACTGTTCTTTCTACTACCGCATGGCAAGCAGTACCGGAGTGCCAAGTCTAGGACTATTTGCATTGTGTGCCCCCCCAACCCCTCTTTTACGCTACTGCTACTCTCTGTTCATCATATATTCATAGTCACTTTAACCATATCTACATGTACATACTACCTCAATAAGTCTGACTAACCAGTGTCTGTATGTAGCCTCGCTACTTTTATGACCTCGCTACTTTTATAGCCTCGCTACTGTATGTAGCCTGTCTTTTTACTCTTGTTTTATTTATTTACTTACCTATTGTCACCTAATACCTTTTTTGCACTATTGGTTAGAGCCTGTAAGTAAGCATTTCACTGTAAGGTCTATCTATACCTGTTGTATTCGGCGCACGTGACAAATAAACTTTTATTTTATTTATGTTAGAAGTACTACTTTATGGAGAACTGGAGAACTCAATATAAGAGACGCATTGAACAATTTGAGTTCTTCTCCTTGTGTGTTAAAAAATGATGGGGGCACTCAGGGGGGCACAATCTAGGATAGGAATCTTCCTCCTTGGCAAAAGTGAATATGATCTGGCAACCCAAACTAACTCTGTGCCTGGTGTGCTCTCGATATCACACTGCCATACTGATCCTTATCTCCTTGTATGCAGTTGATCAAAGCTGGGAGAAAGAGCTCATTGTGCCGAAACTTACGGGAATAGTTTGAAGACAAAAAAGAACACGTTGAAATTGGCCCATATCTCCCGTCTAAATTTAGCCTCTCAGATCAGATAGTGTTTGGTTGGGATGGTAGTGAGTAACAGCGGAGGGGATTAGGCTATGTCTGATAGAGTGTGAGTGGTAATGGTGGTTTATATTCCTTCAGTGACCTGCCCTTTCAGAGAAGAGAACAGAGTCAAAGAGAGACATGTTAGGTTGTTGCATGACCTCCTTGGCACACCGACAGCCATATCAGACAAAATAGAACTACTCTCCCAAAACAGGCCGCTTCTTCTAGATGTTTATGTCATACTTGTTTGCATTAGACATGTTTTGTTTTCTTCTGAATTCTTTGCTGTTCTAGAGGAAGGGGGGAATGGTGTCGATATTTCACAATTCTTCAATACTTTGAGAGAGATATGAATCATAGAAAGACTAATGCATCCTCCATTTTTATCATTGCCTGAGAATTCTCTATAAAGCTCTGAAATGGTTCATCGTCTGTTGATTATAGTTCTAAATAAACAGAGTGGTCCTCTGTGGGAGTTGTTAAATGTCAGCCTATAAACCATGGTAGCAGGCCAGCCTGAAGGAAGCCAACAACAACACAAAGGCAGACAATGAGAGGGTGAGAGAGCACAACAGCAGTGGATCTACTAAACATTTGACCACCACCTTCCTACTTCAGGTCAACCTTCCAACATAAGATGAGAAATCATAATCTATGCCCGTATATAACATAAGTTACCCAGGCTATATTTGAATCAAATTAGATTTTTTTGTCAGCTGCAAAAAGGTTGGCATTTAGAAGGACCAATCTTTATTCATGTGTCCTGAGCAGAATGGTGTGCAGGTTCTAACGCCTAACGTTCTTATGATCCAAAATAAGGCAGAAAATGGGAGCATCGTGTCGACAGTGGGACCCAGATCATAAGCCTTACACAAAATTTGGTTAGTAGAAATGAAAACATCATTAAAACGACTTCCCAGTGGTCGTTTGTATTCTCACGCTATACTGAAAGGCAAGCCATAGAGTGAGAGCCAACAGGCAATTGTTCAATGAAAATAAAACCTGTCACTTCATTAAAATGGTCTTTCCTGGAGATGTTGATATTGGGTTGACAGGTGAATTACACTGGGGTTTAAAGAGAGTTTTACCCAGAACAGCTTGTCCTTCAAGAAAATAGACTGATGTTCAGTTAATCATGATTCAATAAAAAAACAACAAGACTTCTCCAATACAAATGCTCTTGCCTCTCCCAAGTAGAAGGCTTTTAGAAGTTTTTACCCCATTCTCAAATGATTGTGTTTTTGACGAGTGTTCCTGTTGTTTTGATACACTTTGACCTTGCTTGGGTTGGTCGGTTTGTGTCAATCTGGGTGCTTTGTGGACATTCCTAAGACATAGAAATGAACAGCGAGCGATTTGACATCAATAAAGCAGCTATAATGGCAAACAGACATACTGAGGATTTTTTCAATTAACTTGAAAAGACGCTCCATTATTTGCTTTTTTACAATGACACACAATGTGCCGCCAGGAGAATGTCCTACGACTGTTCCAAAATATCTAGCGTTACCTCATAAAGTCTCGATACAAAGCCAAGACACACGTACAATATGTCGTTTTCAAATCAGTTTGGGCCATATCAGCCATTTAAAAAGGAATTTGAAAAGGAAAAACAAAGACACACATCAAGCTTTCATAAACGGCTCTTTAAATGGAACTAACATCCATCAAATATATTTTGTTCTGCCATTTCTCTCCCAAACCGTTTACAGGATCTTTATCAGGTCCTAAACCTGCCCCCACTTGAGCTCTACCAGTGTTTGTTTTGACTGGGGGGAGCAGTACAGAGTAGACCTAGCTGGCTGATACTATCTGATTGTTGCCCAGGCAAAGACCCTCTGAAACCATGCAGTGGACTTGTTTTTGTGCTTCTATATCTGTTGTGCTTCTATTTGCCAATGGCATGAGGATCAACACATTTGCTCAATCTGAGAATGAAGAAAAATGCTCCTGCGAAAATATATATATATATTTTTTGGTGTATTATATAATTGTGTGCAATGTTTTCAACAGAAAACTTACGATGGAAACGGCTGGATCCTTTCCCTAGTGTTCTACACTACCGGTCAATAGTTTTAGAACACCTACTCATTCAAGGGTTTTTCTTTACTTTTTACTATTTTCTACATTGTAGAATAATAGTGAAGACATCAAAACGATTAAATAACACATACAGAATCATGTAGTAACCAAAAAAGTGTTAAACAAATCAAAATATATTTTATATTTGAGATTCTTCAAATAGCCATTTGCCTTGATGACCGCTTTGCACACTCTTGGCATTCTCTCAACCAGCTTCACCTGGAACACATTTTTCCAACAGTCTTGAAGGAGTTCCCACATATACTGAGCACTTGTTGGCTGCTTTTCCTTCACTCTGCGGTCCGACTCATCTCAAACCATCTCAATTTGGTTCAGGTCGGGGGATTGTGGATGCCAGGTCATCTGATGCAGCACTTCATCACTCTCCTTCTTGGTGAAATAGCCCTTACACAGCCTGGAGGTGTGTTGGGTCATTGTCCTGTTGAAAAACAAATGATAGTCCCACCAAGCCCAAACCAGATGGGATGACTTATTGCTGCAGAATGCTGTGGTAGCCATGCTGGTTAAGTGTGCCTTGAATCTATACATATCACAGACAGTGTCACCAGCAAAGCACCCCCACAGCATAGCACCTCCTCCTCCATGCTTTACGGTGGGAAATACATATGCAGATATCATCCATTCACCCACACCACATCTCACAAAGACATGGCGGTTGGAACCAAAAATCTCCAATTTGAACTCCAGACAAAAGGACAGATTTCCACCGGTCTACTGTCCATTGCTCGTGTTTCTTGGCCCAAGCAAGTCTCTTCTTCTTATTGGTGTCCTTTAGTAGTGGTTTCTTTGCAGAAATTCGACCATGAAAGCCTGATTCACACAATCTCCTCTGAACAGTTGATGTTGAGATGTGTCTGTTACTTGAACTCTGAAGCATTTATTTGGGCTGCAATTTCTGAGGCTGGTAACTCTAATGAACTTATCCTCTGCAGCAGAGGTAACTCTGGGTCTTCCATTCCTGTGGCGGTCCTCATAAGAGCCAGTTTCATCATAGCGCTTGATGGTTTTTGCGACTGCACCTTAAGAAACTTTCAAAATTCTTGAAATGTTCCGTATTGACTGACCTTCATGTCTTAAAGTAATGATGGACTGTCATTTCTCTTTGCTTTTTTGACCTGTCCTTGCCATAATATGGACTTTAACCAAATGTGTCTATCTTCTGTATACCCCACCAACCTTGTCACAACACAACTGATTGGCTCAAACACATTAAGGAAAGAAATTCCACAAATTAACTTTTAAGAAGGCAAACCTGTTATTTGAAATGCATTCCAGGTGACACCTCATGAAGCTGGTTGAGAGAATGGCAAGAGTGTGCCAAGCTGTCATATGCCCTCTCAAATATAAAATATATTTTGATTTGTTTAACACTTTTTTGGTTATTACATTATTCCATATGTGTTATTTCATAGTTTTGATGTATTCGCTATTGTTCTGCAATGTAGAAAATAGTAAAAATAAAGAAAAACCCTTGAATGAGTAGGTGTTCTAAAACTTTTGACCGGTAGTGTAGGTACATACTATACTATTCTGTGAGATTTTCAACTTCACTACATAACACAGTCTCTGGGAATTCAACCCGGCCGACGGAAACAGAGACAATGAACGACATCACAATGAATATCAAAGCTCTTTGAATACTTTACAGTGTGGACCATGAGACAATGCAATGTGTGATGATGCAATCTGCTATCGCCAAGTGTACAAATGACCCACTTTCCGGCGTCTATTGTTCCATCATATCAAATAAAGAATGAAAAACGACAACAATGTAACTGAGGCCCTTTAAGCACCGATTCAAAGTCGCACAGCCCAGTTTTTAAAAGACCATGCCACGCAAGGCTAGAGTTGGCATGGACTCTGTGCTCTTTAAACTTGTTGACTGGTTGGGCCTGAGACAAGTGTGCAAGGTTTCAGGTGCTGCATGTCCATAACATGTGGATTCCAAAGGAGTAGGGTCAAAGGGTGAGGGGTTACATTGGCATGTATTGTATGCCCATAAAAATGCCACTAATAGCAGTATACAAATGATGCTGCATTGGGCCGGTGCCACTATGTGTCTGTTCCTCCAGCACATGATAATAATGGGAAAGTAGCCTCACAGTGTCAGGGGAAAAACCTGCTCATTGAACAAATTGTTAGGCTTCAAATGAAGATTTTGATTTTGTCTAGTCTAAGTCATTTTGACTAAAATATCATCAAGTCTTAGTCAAATTTTTGTAATTTGAATAATGATTTAGTCTAGTTATATTCAAAATGACAAAAACAGTGAGACATTTTAGTCAACTAAATTCCCTTTCAAAGTCTCCCAGAACCTGCCATTGATGCTGCCACCAGCATGCTTCACCGTAGGGATGGGGCCAGCTTTCCTCCAGACATGACGCTTAGCCTTCAGGCCAAAGAGTTCAACCTTGGTTTCATCAGACCAGAGAATCTTGTTTCTCATGATCTGATTGTCCATTATGTGCCTTTTGGCAAATTCCAAGCGGGCTGTCATGTACCTTTTACTGAGGAGTGGTTTCCGTCTGGCCACTCTACCATAAAGGCCTGATTGGTGGAGTGCTGCAGAGATGGTTGTCCTTCTGGAAGGTTCTCCCATATTCACAGAGGAACTCTGGACCTCTGTCAGAGTGACCATCGGGTTCTTGGTCACCTCCCTGACCAAGGCCCTTCTCCCCCGATTGCTCAGTTTGGCCGAGCCGGCAGCCAGTTCTATGAAGAGTCTTGGTGGTTCCAAACTTCTTCTATTTACGCATGATGGAGGCCAAAGTGTTCTTGGGGACCGTCAATGCTGCAGAATTGTTTGGTACCCTTCCCCAAATCTATGCTTCAACACAATCCCGTCTCAGCGATCTATAGACAATTCCTTCGACCTCATGGCTTGTTTTTTGCTCTGACATGCACTGTCAACTGTGGGACCTTATATAGACAGGTGTGTGCCTTTCCAAATCATGTCCAATCAATTGAATTTACCACAGGTGGACTCCAATCAAGTTGTAGAAACATCTCAAGGATGACCAATGGAAACAGGATGCCCCTGAGCTCAATTTTGAGTCTCATAGCAAAGGGTCTGAATATTTATGTAAATAAGTTATTTAAGTTTTTTTTTTTTATACATTTGCAAAAATGTATAAAAACCTGTTTTTGCTTTGTCATTGTGGGGTATTGTGTGAAGATTGATGAGGATTTAAAAAAACAAAAATGTTAAAATAAGGCTGTAACGTAACAAAATGTGGAACAAGTCTAGGGGTCTGAATAATTTGCAAATGCTCTGTAAATCACTGACTTCCATGTGCACAAACATACATAGCCTTGTCCTATCAACATATTTTTCTGCATAACATCCAATTATCTTCCCAACAACAGAAATATGACAAACATTAGGAACACCTGCTTTTTCCATGACATAAACTGACCTGGTGAATCCAGGTGAAAGCTATGATCCCTTAACGATGTCACCTGTTAAATCCACTTCAATCAGTGTAGATGAACCAACTTGATACAACTGAGAGAATCATTGGAGTCAACATGAGCCAGCATCCCTGTGGAACACTTGTAGAGTCCATGCCCCGAAGAATTGAGGCTGTTCTGAGGGCAAAAGGGGTGCAACTCAATATTAGGAAGGTGTTCCTAATGTTTTGTACAATCAGTGTATATAAGAAAATATAAGAATTATCTGGCCATGTAAATTCCTACTTAGCAATTAGTAAAAACCTACATAGCAATTAACCGTGGCAAGGTGACTGGGAATATGGCCGAATACAAACAGTGTAGTTATTTCCTCTGTAAGTCAATCAAACAGGCAAAACGTCAATACAGAGACAAAGCGGAGTCGCAATTCATGAGACGTATGTGGCAGGGTCTACAGACAACCACAGAATACAAAGGGAAAACCAGCCACGTTGTGGACACCAACGTCTTGCTTCCGGACAAGCTAAACACCTTCTTCGCCTGCTTTGAGGATAAATGTGAGGACAGACGCTGGGAGACGAGAAGCAAGTACAGGGAGTGAATATTTAATAAATAACAGACATGAAACTAAACACGGACAGCGTCTGGACAGGGGAAACATAACGACATTAATGCTGACACGGGGATCAAACTGAGAAATAGACAGATAAAGAGGGAGCAATCAATAAAGTGATGGAGTCCAGGTGAGTCCAATGAAGTGCTGATGCGCGTAACGATGGTGACAGGTGTGCGTAATGATGGGCAGCCTGGCGCCCTGGAGCGCCAGAGAGGGGGAGGGGAGCAGGCGTGACAATAACAAAGTGCCACTGACGCGGCCCGCCACCAAGGGCTGTGGGCCCTCCTTCTCCGTGGCCGACGTGCGTAAGACATTTAAGCGTATTAACCCTCGCAGGGCTGCGACGACATCCCTAGCCTGCCCAGACGGCATCCCTAGCCGTGTTCTCAGAGCGTGCACATACCAGCTATTTACGGAGATATTCAATCTCTCCCTATCCCAATCTGCTGTCCCCACTTGCTTCAAGATGTACAACATTATTCCTGTACCCAAGAAAGCAAAGGTAACTGAATTAAATGACCATTAAATGAGTAACACACTTCTGTCATCATGAAGTGCTTCGAGAGGCTAGTTAAAGATCATATCACCTTACCTGACACCCTAGACCGACTTCAATTTGCTTACTGCCCCATTAGATCCACAGACGATGCAATCGCCATCGCACTGCACACCGTCCTATTCCATCTGAACAAAAAGAATACCTATGTGAGAATGCTGTTCATTGACTACAGCTCAGCATTCAAATCAAATCAAGTTTATTTATAAATCCCTTCTTACATCAGCTGATGTCACAAAGTGCTGTACAGAAACCCAGCCTAAAACCTCAAACAGCAAGCAATGTAGGTGTAGAAACACGTGGCTAGGAAAAGCTCCCTAGAAAGGACAGATCCTAGGAAGAAACCTAAAGAGGAACCAGGCTATGAGGGGTGGCCAGTCCTCTTCCAGTACCCTCCAAGCTCATTAAGTTCGGGGCCCTGGGTCTGAATCCCGCCCTGTGCAACTGGGTCCTGGACTTCCTGACGGGCCACCTCCAGGTGGTGAAGGTAGGAAACAACACCTCCACTTCGCTGATCCTCAACACAACAAGGGTTCGCCTTCAACTCAATCATCAGTTTTGCAGACGACACAACAATAGGAGGCCTGATTACCAACAATGACGACACGGGAAACAGGTGAGGGCCCTGGGAGAGTGGTGCCAGGAAAATAACCTCTCACTCAACGTCAACAAAACAAAGGAGCTGATCGTGGACTTCAGGAAATAGCAGAGGGAGCACGCCCCAATCCACATCGACGGGATCGCAGTAGAGAAGGTTAAAATCTTCAAGCGCCTCGGCATACACATTACCAACGATCTGAAATGATCCACCCACACAGACAGTCTGGTGAAGAAAGCGCAACAGCGCCTTTTCAACCTCGAGGCTGAAGAAATTTGCCTTGGCTCCTAAAATCCTCACAAACTTTTACAGATACACAATTGAGAGCATCCTGTCGGGCTGTATCACCGCCTGGTACAGCAACTGCACCGCCCGCAACCGCAGGGCTATCCAGAGGGTGCTGCGGTCTGCCAAACGCATCACTGGGGGCAAATCAACCACCCGAGCCACGGCTTGTTCACCCTGCTATCATCCAGAAGGCAAGATCAGTACAGATGCATCAAAGCTGGGACCGAGAGCCTAAAAAACAGCTTCTATCTCAAGGCCATCAGACTGTTAAATAGCCATCACTAGCCGGCTTCCACCCAGTTACGTAACCTTGCACCTTAGAGGGTGCTGCCCTATATACATAGACATGGAATCACAGGACACTTTAATAATGGAACGGTAGTCACTGTAATAATGTTTAGATAATGTTTACATACTGCTTTACTCATCTCATATGTATATACTGTATTCTATTCCAATCATATGATATCAAATGTTATTGGTCACATACACATGGTTAGCAGATGTTAATGCGAGTGTAGCAAATTGCTTGTGCTTGTAGTTCCAACAGTGCAGTAATATCTAAAAAGTAGTCTAAAAATTCCCCAAAACTACCTAATATACACAAATCTAAAGGGTTGGAATAAGAATATGTACATATAAATATATGGATGAGCGATGGCCGAGCGACATAGGCAAGGTGCAATAGATGATATAAGGTACAGCATATACATCTGAGGTGAGTAATGTAAGATATGTTAACATTATAAAAGTGGCATTGTTTAAAGTGACTAGTGATCCATTTATTAAAGTGGCCAGTGATTTGAGTATCTATGTAGGCAGCAGCCTCTCTGAGTTAGTGATTGCTGTTTATCAGTCTGATGGCCTTGAGATAGAAGCTGTTTTTCTGTCTCTTGGTCCCAGCTTTGATGCACCTGTACTGACATCGCCTTCTGGATGGTAATGGGGTGAACAGGCAGTGGCTCCGGTGGTTGTTGTCCTTATTCTACTGTATTTTAGTCAATGCCACTCCGACATTGCTCAATCAAATTTTTATATATTTCTTAAATATTTAACTTTTAGATTCAGGTGTATTGTTGTGAGCTGTTAGATACTACTGCACTGTTGGAGCTAGGAACACAAGCATTTTGCTACACCTGCAATAACTTCAGATAAATATGTGTATGTGACCAATACAATTTGATTTGATATGATTTAGATAATGCACATTACATACAAAACAGAAACACACAAACAGAGAGAGAGAGAGAGAGAGAGAGAGAGAGTAGCACAATCACAAGATGGTGCCGCAAAGTAGTATGGCTTGTACCTTGGTCACTCGCATAATATCCATTGTTATCAACACTCCACAGACGCCACAGTGCACGTAGTGGAGTCACTAAACCTCAAGTCCAAATCGAGTCCCAAGTCCCCTGTGCTCGAGTCCAAGTCCAAGTCCGATTCAACAATGGTCGAGTCACGAGTTGAGTACGAATCCCTATGGCTGAAGTCCAAGTGTCAGTGCTTGAGTCCTGGTCCAAGTGCTGAAGTCTGAGTCACTGGGTCCACTTTGACTCAAAATAAAGCTATTTACACAGACAGATATATCGTAATGGCAAGAGGAATTTTGTCAATAAATTGTTTGCTGTCCCTTTTCATTTCTTTCTGTGCCACCAAATGTTTGCATATAGGCTAATGGTAATGTTACCAGGGCCATGTTCAGTTGCAAAACGTTCTTGAACGTTGCAGATAGAAGTTCAGAGAGGCATTTTAGTTCTACATAGCATATTTCTATCTGAACGTTCCAATATGTTGCATCCTGTTGAACGCGCCTCAGGTTGTTAGCAATAGCTAGCTAATGAGGTAACATGACTGAACAAGGTGTAGCCTAAACAAATGGTTTATGGTCCGGTCCGCAAGTAGCCTAGTTTTAGAACGTCCTGCAATATGCTTTATGTATGTAAAATGTGGCCCGCAAAATGCATGATAGAAAGAAAAGAACGTAACGCTGATATTATAGGTCATATCTTTTGAACAGTAAGGGCTAGAATCAAGCAATCTTCTCTGAGAAAAAAGGGAGACTTGGCTACATTGGCTACAGAACATGGCTATGAAATGCAGTGCGGAAAGTGGGAGGGTTGAACCAGACTACAAATTCAAAGACAGACAACTTTCTATACTCAACAGAGAGAAAAACATAGCTAGAATGTTGTATTAAAATTAAAATCAATGCAGCTATCGTATTTAATTTTGTAAAGCAGCTTGTGTTTCTTAACCAGGCAAAGGGTATCTAAAGCAAAGGGAAGCATAGGAGTCCCCTGCACAATCTGTATAATCAGAGGCAGAGCGGAGACTGTCTGACCACACTCATCGCTTGCTCCCCTGCAGCTCATGAGCTGATGTAGGCTGTGTGTGTTGGGTGTGGCATGTCCTTCCTACTGCTGAACAGAACTGCGCTGAGCTGCTGTGCTGCTAATATTAATTGTGCTTATCACTGAAAAGCTCTCAATCTCTCCAAAACTCTTGTCCAGTACACTTAGTTGTCAGATTTAGATAATTTTGTCTCGTCTTCTTTTAGTCAACTGAAATCAAAAATATTTTTTTTTGCAGCGTCTTTTGAGTCAGTTATATTCTCATCAATTGCCACTGAAAAATGTTTGACAAATATTTTAGTCACTATGTTTGTTGACGAAATGAACACTGACACACACAATTTACACATACTGTCACACCCTGATCTGTTTCACCCGTCTTTGTGCTTGTCTCCACCCCCCTCCAGGTGTTGCCCATTTTCCCCATTATCCCCAGGGCATTTATACCTGTGTTCTCTGTTTGTCTGTTGCCAGTTCGTCTAGCGTGCTTTCCCATCTTCCTATTTCTTAAGTTCTGTTTCCTAGTTTTCTCGGTTCTGACTATTCTGCCAGGCCTATCTCTGAGCCTGCCTGCTGTCCTGTACCTGCCTGACTCTGACCTGATCACGAACCCCTGCCTGTCCTCGACCTGTCCTTTGCCTGCCTCGTGTTCACAATAAATCATCTGAGAACTGTACTATCCGCCTCCTGTGTCTGCATTTGGATCATATCCTGAGCCGTGATACATACAGATAACTGCCGAAATAAAGAAACACTTGAGTAAATGAGGGATACAAAGTAGAAATATAGAATATATTATAGAAATATAGAATATAGAAAGCAGGTGCTTCCACACAGGTGTGGCTCCTGAGTTAATTAAGCAATTTACATCCGATCATGTTTAGGGTCATGTATAAAAATGCCCAGTTGCCCATTATTTTAAATATCATGGGTACTGTAGAAGAAGAGATCTCTGTGACTTTGAAAGAGGTGTCACAGAGGAGCATAGTGGGCCTCTTGAGCTTTATGGCAGAATGTAGATTTCCGTCTAAATAAACATTCCCAAAAGAAATAATTTTTCATGAGATGGCCATTACAATAATTAGTAATGCTGCATAGTTCTTGAAAGGTCCGGAACTTTTTGTTAAAAATAGTTATAAATTGCTGAGGTGTACTCATTTTGATGACACAAGCTCGAGTACATAGTACAAATATAATGAAAATATATTCAACAACTGTGGGTGAATAGGGCTTGAAATGACTGAAATGCTTTCTAAATATAGTAACAATCAAATTATAAATGACTAACTATAATATTTCACCTTTCTTCTAACTATAGAATAAATATGATCATATTTAGTGACAGTACAAATTTGGCCCCATTTCCTATAACTGACGACAGAGCATTTTCTGCCAAGCATCCTCTGAGCAACGCAGAGATACCATTCTAATGTCTGCAGACTCGTTATAACTTCAGTTTTATGCAAAGGGTGATTTCGTCCCTCTGTGACCAAGGGAAAGTGGTCGTGTTTCAATTCTACAAAATGATGTTGAAAGCTCAAAATCCTGCTGAGAGTATCACAGTGAGATGAAACCACAATTGCTGGATTTGCTCTGTCGCTCAGAGGTAGAGAAAATGTATTTTTTTCTGGATAGGCCAGAAAACCACTGAAGTCCCCTAAATAGGGTAGGATGTGTGTGGTGTGTGTGTGTCTCAGTCACCAGATCTCAACGCAATCTGTGGCGGTGCATGAGACAGCGTTTTCCACCATCATACATTTTCTTTTTTCAATTTGAATTTCTTGTGGACGAATGGTGTCGCATCCCTGCAATAGAGTTCCAGGCACTTGTAAAATCTCTGCCAAGGCACATTGAAGCGGTTCTGGCAGGTTGTGGTAGCCCAACGCCTTATTAAGACAATTTATGATGGTGTTTGTTTCCTTTATTTTGGCAGTTACCGTAATTTCCGGACTATAAGCCGCTACTTTTTTCCCACGCTATGAACCTTGCGCTTTATACAATGACGCGGCTAATTTATGGATTTTTCCCGCTTTCACAAATTCATGCCGCCAAAATACTGAGCACCGTCACATAATGTGACGTAAATCGAGCGCGCTCAAACTTTCCATCATTCTGATTACGGTAGTCATTTTGTCACCCTCATCATGGCAAAGACACGGAGAAATGCATATGATGCAGCTTTCAATTTGAAGGCGATCGATCTGGCTGTTGGAAAAGGAAATAGTGCTGCTGCACGGGAGCCTTAATGAGTCGATGATAAGACGTTGGAAACAGCAGCGTGAGAAACTGACTTAGTGCAAAAAGACAACAAAAGTTTTCAGAGGAAAGAAAAGCAGATGGCCCGAACTAGAAAATGAGGCTTGGATGAGTTTGCCTCCGGATGAAAGTGAGGAGAGCGCAATGAAAACGATCCAACATCGGATGAAGCAATTCTGAGGCTATTCAACTCCGACACCAAAGGAGATGACTTCAGTGGTTTCAGTGCACAGGAGGAAGATAGTGACCAAGGACTTTCTTGGTAGGCTATTGTTTACTGCTATTTAAAAAAAAAAATGTTACAAGCCTGTTTCGTTAAAGCCTATTTATTTTTGTTACAAGCCGTGTTTCGTTAAAGCCTATTTATTTTTGTTACAAGCCGTGTTTCGTTTAAAGGCTGTGTAAAGTTCATTTGTTTCAATGTACCGGTAGGCACCTGCGGCTTATAGACACGTGCGGCTTATTTATGTACAAAATAAATAAAAAAAATTAATTCAGTGGGTGCGGCTTATTTTCAGGTGCGCTTAATAGTCCAGCAATTACGGTACCTGTATATTAGGACCGTATCTATTAAACTTCCTTTAAGCCAAGTGAAAGCCCAGTCTAACTGAAAGTTCAGAAACAGTATGATGTTTGTTCCTCCACTCCCACTTTGGGACAGGGATGTTTTTCCTGTTGAAAACGGACTCCCAGGAGGGAGGATAGAGGAGGAGGAGTGCGCCGGGCCCGGGGGAGAGGGGAAGCTATGTAACATCTCACTGAACTTTCTGAACCTTGACCTCTTACTTTGAGTGCAGAGAGGAGAGAGGAGGGGAAGGGAGCTGTCTCATTATTAAAATTTTGCCTCTCTTCTTTTCCAAATTGTAAAAAATAGAGCCACTTAGGCATTGAGCATCAAAGAAGTGTACAGAAACCAACTGTGTATGAAGCATGTATAGCTATCATCCATTGTGTATTAAAAATACCTCCTACAAGTATCTAAAAAAAGGCAGTGCAGCTTTTCTACTCACTACCAGCTGTCTGCGTGATTTAGAGGTGCCAGCAATATGCCAGAGGAACAACACACCAGAGAGAGAGAGAGAGAGAGAGAGAGAGAGAGAGAGAGAGAGAGATTACACAGATCTACAAAGTATTTGAAAACAAATCCAATTTTGATAAGCTCTCTACTGGGTGAAATACCACAGTGTGCCATCACAGCAGCAAGATGTGTGACCTCTTGCCACAAGAAAAGGTCAACCAGTGAAGAACAAACACCATTGTAAAATACAACCCGTATTTATGTTTATTTATTTTCCCTTTTGTATTTTAACTATTTGCACATTGTTACAACACTGTATATAGATATAATATGACATTTGAAATGTCTTTATTATTTTGGAACTGTGTATAATGTTTACTGCCAATTTGTATTGTTTATTTTGTTTATTTCAGAGACCAGAATCATCCTTCATAGCTGTCACGCCCTGACCTTAGATCCTTGTTTATGTCTCTATTTTGGTTTGGTCAGGGCGTGAGTTGGGGTGGGCATTCTATGTTTTGTGTTCTATGTTTTCTATTTCTGTGTGTTTGGCCGGTTGTGGTTCTCAAACAGAGGCAGCTGTCTATCGTTGTCTCTGATTGAGATCCCCTACTTAGGTAGCCTTTTTCCACCTGTGTTTTGTGGGTAGTTGTTTTCTGTCTTTGTGTCTGTACCAGACAGAACTGTTTTGTGTTGTTAAATTTTCGTTTATCACTTTGTTATTTTTGTCATAGTGTTCACTTCTCATTAAAATGCATGAACACTTACCACGCTGCGTTTCGGTCTCCTCCCTTAGACGATCGTTACAATAGCTTACCTGTGTAATTAAACATGAATGGAACACAGTTTATGAATCACCGGGTCACGCGCTTACCCCACGCAAAGGTGACATAAGAACTTCTCTATGAGAGGGAGTATAAATCATATCTCGCGTGGGAGAGAAAGGGGTGAGAGGGCGCAATGACGTATGAGGAGGAGTCAACTCTCTTTAGGAACGTCATCACCTCTGGTTTGCGATGAGCAGAGCTATAATTCATCTTTCAACACTTTCAAACCTATCCATTTTTTAAATCAGCAAGTCTTGCACTGTACACAGACCAGGGACTTTCCAGAGCTAAATAGAGTGTGAGAAGAGAGGGATACACTTTAAATAACTAGTTCTAACAGCTCATAAATCTATGGGATGTGAGCTTGTCAATGCCTAGCCCACTACAGGACCTCATGTTGGCGCCTATGCCGGTAGAGGTTGAGTTAATGAGGATTCACTGAGAATGTGAATAAAGAGGTCATTGGTTTTCTAAAGCTTAAACTGCCCATCGACACTCACCAATGGCCAGGGTTATGGTTCTGGCCAGGGTTGAGAGTGTAAGAAAACATGGAGACTGAGAGGATATGGTGGCTGTGCCAGAGGCGCCAAAATAACTGACTCAGCAATTCCTCTGCCAACACTCCGGCTTTGATGTCTGTTAACCCTCAATGGCTGCCACGTTGAGGTTGTTGGAGTTGGTGTTTTAATGATGAGGCATCTTATGAGTCACTGGACATTGCTCTGCGTCATATAGAACCAAACATTTGGTATGTGACTGTCCCGATCCCAGTCACTCATTGTTAGGTAATATGGGCCAGTGGCCTACGCTTATGTAAATTCCACCTCTGCTATGCTCAAAACTCGATTTATCGATATGATTAAGTGGCAGCCTGTGATGTTTTATGTAGTATTCATAACATTTTTTATTGTATAATATGTTGAGTGATTTGGGGATGTGATTCCACGGGGGAGGGGGGGGGGTGTAACGTAACGACTGTTGAGGATGTGCTCTTTCCATTCTATCAGATTCCTAGCATGCCATGCATTCTTAAGTAGCTTTCTCTCGCCAATGTGCCGAGAGCAGTGAAACATACCTGTCTGTTTCAGGACTCTTTCCTATCGATTATCATCACCACAACAACACAAGGTAAAAAGAGTTAAAGATTTGATGATCCGAAATTCCAAGAAAGAGTTAGAGAGATGGACCACGAAGACATGGTTCCTTTTCCCAGATACAGTACTGGCTCAAGACAGATGCTGATTGTAGTATTTAGCTATAATTTATGTCTTTTTTTAAATTTTGCCTCAGGAATTATGTTATCTGTGGCCTGTTTATGTAAGTATTTGTATTGCCACGCTCCCTATCATAGCCATGACGTAACAGAGAGATTCACTGATGTATGGTATTGAAACTATACAGCATAATAAAATAACATCCCATTATGTCGTCTACCAAGTGCATTACTGGCAACACGTTTGTTGTGTCTGCTTCGAAAGTAAAAATGGCCCCAAAGGCTTCAAACATTTAGGTGACCCAGGTTAGACAAACAGTGACGGGGGCAGGCCTGGGCACATTTCTACAGATGCAACAACATCTTGATTTATTCATGTCCGCGCTCTGTGGCTGTCCTGCTGCCAACCCACTAGGGGAGCGCAGACTTTCAACAGTACATAAAAATAGTCACGGAACAAGGAAACACAAGATAGCTCTTTCAGATGTGTTTACAAATGGCCCTTGTTCAGGGAAATTAGCTGGAATCAGGGCCTATCGTGCCAGAGTAGGATTGTTGTGATTCTGGGAGCCAAAGGAAGGCATAGTACTGCTGTGTATGCTGTGTTGGAGATTCTAGTTAAATTGTTGTCACGTTGTTATGTCCTGAGTCTGCTGATGCTCTGCTAAATGCTGCAGTCAACCACACAACATTTCCTCTAGCTTTACCTCCACAAGAGTCTTGAGTTTCTTACGGTATCTTTGTATTGTCCTTGGGTTATTTTTACACTGACAGAATGTACACAACACCATTTATTCACTCTGTCCTTAAAACTACTTTGTAATACGTAGACTGAACTGATCTTGAATGACATATAAGTTCTTAATTGTCTGTTTGCAGTGCTTGACTTGGGATGGAAGAAGTGCAGGAGCTGTCTTTTTCCAAGTGAGACCATAAGATTATGTTCACCGAAATTCACAAATGACATTATGCTATAGAGACCTCTGATTATTCACTGTTAACAGTTTACACATTTTCAATCACTTATTAATCAAATTTTCATGACTATTATTATAACCTACATGAAAAAGTAAGCCTTGTTGACACTACAAACGCTGCTGTGTCTGATCCCATGTAGACCTACCACCTCCTGCTGTTGTGCCCTTGATCAAGGCACTTAGCCCCCCACATACAGTTGAAGTCGGAAGTTTACATACACTTAGGTTTGAGTTATTAAAACTCGTTTTTCAACCACTCCGCAAATGTATTGTTAACAAACTATAGTTTTGGCAAGTCGGTTAGGACATCTACTGTGTGCATGACGCAAGTCATTTTTCCAACAATTGTTTACAGAGAGATAATTTCACTTATAATTCACTGTATCACAATTCCAGTGGGTCAGAAGTTTACACACACTAAGTTGACTGTGCCTTTAAACAGCTTGGAAAATACCTGAAAATGATGTTATGGCTTTAAAAGCTTCTGATAGGCTAAGTGACATAATTTCAGTCAATTGGAGGTGTACCTGTGGATATATTTCAAGGCCTACCTTCAAACTCAGTGCCTCTTTGCTTGAAATCAAGGGAAAATTTAAATTATTCAGCCAAGACCTCAGAAAAATAATTGTAGACCTCCACAAGTCTGGTTAATCCTTTGGAGCAATTTCCAAATGCCTGAACGTACCATGTTCATCTGTACAAACAATAGTACGCAATTATAAACACCATGGGACCACGCAGCCGTCATACCGCTCAGGAAGGAGACACGTTCTCTTTCCTAGAGATGAACGTACTTTGGTGTGAAAAGTGCAAATCAATCCCAGAACAACAGCAAAGGACCTTGTGAAGATGCAGGAGGAAACAGGTACAAATATATCCACAGTATATCAACATAATCTGAAAGGCCGCTCAGCAAGGAAGAAGCCACTGCTCCAAAACGCCATAAAAAAGCCAGACTACGGTTTGCAATTGCACATGGGGACAAAGATTGTACTTTTTGGAGAAATGTCCTCTGGTCTGATGAAACAAAAATAGAACTGTTTGGCCATAATGACCATCTTTATGTTTGGAGGAAAAAGGGAGAGGCTTGCAAGCTGAAGAACACCATCCCAACCGTGAAGCACGGGGATGGCAGCATCATGTTGTGGGGGTGCTTTGCTGCAGGAGGGACTGGTGCACTTCACAAAATAGATGTCTTCATGAGGAAGGAAAATTATATGGATATATTGAAGCAACATCTCAAGACATCAGTCAGGAAGTTAATGCTTGGTCGCAAATGGGTCTTCCAAATAGACAATGACCCCAAGCATACTTCCAAAGTTGTGGAAAATGGCTTAAGGACAACAAAGTCAAGGTACCGGAGTGGCCATCACAAAGCCCTGACCTCAATCCTATAGATAATTTGGGAGCTGAACTTCAAAAGTGTGTGCGAGCACAAACCTGACTACAGTTACACCACCTCTGTCAGGAGGAATGGGCCAAAATTCACCCAATTTATTGTGGGAAGCTTGTGGAAGGCTTCCTGCAACGTTTGACCCAAGTGAAACAATTTAAAGGCAATGCTACCAAATACTAATTTAGTGTATGTAAACGTCTGACCCACTGGGAATGTGATAAAAGAAATAAAAGCTGAAATAAATAATTTGCTCTACTATTATTCTGACATTTTCCATTCTTAAAATAAAGTGGTGATCCTAACTGACCTAAGACAAATGCTTACGAGGATTAAATGTCAGGAATTCTGAAAAACTGAGTTTAAATGTATTTGGCTACGGTGTATTTAAACTTCCGACTTCAACTGTAGAACTGCACTGTTGGTCACATGTTGTCAACATGTGGTCAAACCTCCATATGGAGAGCTCCTAGGTGTGCAGGCTTGGCTTTTTCAACATTACAATCAAATACTTTTGTCTTTATAAAATGATTCCCTCATTCAATAAATCAGGGATCAAATGGATAAGGTAGACTACTTCAAGAACCATATCTTACTAGGCATGTTTATATATAAAGCTCAAATATTCATGTTTCGGGGGAGATCTATGCACAGCAAGTTATTTGTCAATTAGGCTATTTTTACGTTGTGACAGTTACATGGCTACTGTTTAATAGAGGGGAATCCCAGCTTTCCAATGGTGCAGATTTATTTAGGCTCTACAGTGCCAGTGGAAAGGCAACAACAAAATGAATGCTTAGTTAGCTATAGTTAACTAGCGACATAACTGCTACAAGTTATGTTTTGAATTGGTGATCTAGTTAGTCTGTCTGTCATTATTTTATACCTGCTGCTGTAGATCTTAAATAAATACAAGAATTTCGCTACACCCGCAATAACATCTGTTAAACATGTTTATGTGACAAATAAAATGTAATTTGATTTGAAATGTTGCGCTCGCTCTCCTCGGGCAATGGCCTACTCTCACTGGCAAGTGGCACTGGCACACACGCAGCACCACAGAGATGCACTGAAGGGTCATTTCTATAATGGCTGATATGTCGTTTTTTAAATTGATCATATTTAAAAGTGTGCCTTCATGAATTACATGAACAACAATTATGAAACTAATTTCCATGGATTTTGATTACCTTAGAAACCATAATTTGACAACTTGGAACAGCGCATAATGTCATTCAGACTGGCACAATTTTAATCTGGTTCAATCTCAAACAGCCACTGTCACTCACAGATTCACAGACTAGCTGAAAATAACTTGAACAAAGCGGAATCAGGAAATTAATGCCTACTCTCCATTGCTATTCAATGAAGATCCCGCCTTTATTCCACTTTGATCAACCTTTTTTTGCCTCGGTGTGTCACTCTGGGCCAGCGATAGGCTATTTTGCTTTTATAGTGGAGCCGGTACGCAATTCCCCAAAAATGTGAAGTGCCGGTATGGCGTTCCGGACAGCTCCGGCCCAAGTCAAGCAATGTTTGTTTGATTCATTTGGTACTTGACTGGCACTTGAGCTGACACTCACCTTTGAAGAAGCTCTTGACCTTCAGGTACCCAACGCTGAGGCGGAGCACAGAGAGTTTGTCCAGGCGAGAGCACACATCCTCTGAGAATGGTAGGAGGCCCGTCAGCCTGTCCAGCTCCCCGTTCAGCCGATCCCGGTGGCGTTTGGAAGGGTTCGACTTGACCACTTCTGGAGCAGGGGTTTTCTTGCTGAGGGGCAAAGAGACATGATCACTGTGATTAGTTTGTTGTAAAATGCACTGTACTTCATAATGGCCAGTGTACACATGAAACTTTAGACTTTAGCTTACCTAAAATATGTGTCTATGACATATGTTATTGTAGCTAAATGTCATAAGCTTTAAATGCCTGGCAAGTGACATCCACTAAAACAGCTTCCTGTGATGAAATAAGAAGCATGAAGCATTTAACAATGGAAACATTTCGTAACACTGTAATAAGCAGAGGGGAACAGGAACTTTCAAAATGAAATGAACCAAGACTGACTCACTTCAGTCATCCTTGCCTGCAGGCCCTGTCAGGGCATGGCATCCTCTGAGTTGGGGGTACGATAGGGATCTACAGTTCGTAAACAATTTGTTATTTTTTAACAACTTCCATTTTTTCCCCCAAGTGACTCTTTCATTTTAGTTGTTAATTTGACCTGCTGCTGGCCGTAATGAGTCCTACAGCAGGATTAACACGAGCTCCCCCAGCTCAGCGGCTCCGGAGACGTGCTCCTACCAACAACTGTCTATCACGTGCACACAGAAAATAGTTCATGCTGCAGGCCGCATAGAGAAGGAAAAGGCATATATATATAACTCATAACTGATTACATGGTGCAAAAAACGAATGCAAATAATTGATTATTGTTTGTTATCGATGGACACAGCTTTCTACCAAAACATACACAGGCTGCCTCTGCTCAACACTCGAACTTGAGAACGAACTAATCATTTGGGGGGCTTCTGGAGTTCGCAAAACGATTTTGTTGTGTTAATCTCACTCGCGCAGTTAAGTATTTGCATTACGCCAAGAGTCGTTCACAATCTAGTCCGCAATTAGAACTTGTTTCAAAGGTGTCAAGAAATAATCTTATTTGTATGACTAGCAATCAGAAATGTACATTGTTTGAAGCACACTTTCACAATTCTCAGTCACAAACGACAACTCCAATAAGACCCCTATGTCGAACTAGAGGCTTGTAGAATCATGATTATTTCACATTTGTAGGGTCCTGCGTGCTCTGGGCATTACTGAATCAAATAAACAAATTCATGTTTTTTTGACTGAATGAGTTGAAAAGTCGGTAAAAACAGCCAAACTTCCCATCACAGGTGTATGACACACTAATAAAAACATGAACAGTATCGAAACCCAGTGAGCAATAGTGGTGCGTCGCTTACAGTATTGAAACCCACTGAGCAATGTGGTATGCCACTCTTGCCCGAACGCAGGAAAGACGATGCAACTCATAAACGTGACTAATAAACATAGTGAAGCACACTGTTTTATAATGTGAGTCATCATGCATCATTAGCCTACTGAGATAGGAGTCAGACGAGACAATCGCAGCGCCTGAGGCCAGAGGGATGGCCTGCTTTAAGTAGAAAAGCATTGAACACCCTATGGTGCAGCTGCTGGCATGCACTACACAAATATCACTCCTCTACAGTTTATCCAAGAATAAACGTCCTGCAATGCAAAAAAGCCTATATAGTGGAAAAATAACAATTAACAAAGATGGACAGTTGTTAATGTCTACAAACGTTCACATCTATTTAATAATCCCAATGCAACCTTAAGGCCTTAAATTAGATTTCTTTCCTAATTTCCACTGTGTCAAAACAGAGTATTTTTGGCCACATCAGAGGCTACTCATGGTATTTGTTTGTTTTGTTGAGCTCATGTCCTATTTCACTTCAGGAGCAACTGTGTGATGAAGTCTTTGGACCACCATTGTTGACCACCACACATGTCATAAATTGCAAATCAGACACACATGCTCAGGCTCACGCCAAGCATGCTGGGACTGGAAGAGAGGGAGGGAGATGACACATACCCTAAACCCAAACCATGGGAGTCAGGAGGCTACAACTCCCCTCACACCTGCTGGAGCAAAAGTGGATGACTTCAGTGCACCATTAAACGTTTTCAAATGTGGGTTAAGGGTTGGGGGAATGGCAGCTGCTATTTATCTCAAGGGCTTTGTTCAAACAGTGCCTGTAAGACATACTGTAACAGTAAGACAATGAATTATCAGGGGACAAAAGCATATTCACACCAACTGGAGAAAAACCATGATAAGTGGGCTATATAAGGTTTTAATCCATTTCAATACAACAGTCCAACTCAACACAAGACCCAAACTAGTGTAGGCTAGTGAACAGCAGGAGATACCAGCTGCTGGTCAGGTTCAACAACCACACATCTCCCATCCTCCCAAATTCAAGGGTTCCACCTTCCTCACAGAGCTGTTTCTGACATACTTTGTGTGACTTTCCCATTACAGAAACGGCCGATGATCATAGGTAGTTTTTTTCCCTATTCCCTATTGAATTGCCTGCAGGGAATACAGCCATAATTCAATTCCCGGCCTTAGACCCAAGCAATACCTAACCAGAAATAGAGCAAGACTGACCTCACTTTTCAAAAACGCCTGCGGAGACAAAAGCCAGTATTCAGACCCATTTTTTCCACCTTCGGTTGCAGTGCATCATGGGACTCCAGACACAGACATCAGGGCAGTCATTGTTAAGAGTTAGAGCGAACTAGGTTTACCTCATCTCTCTCTTCCTCTCTCATGGATAGCCTATTTAAGGTGCAAAAAGACATGGCTGAACCCAAAGACCCTTCACTCTGATTCAAAGGGATTCATGTTGCACAGAGTACGTTGTAATGCAATCGGCATGCTGTTGTCTGCTCAAAGTGGGTGGTTTGGGGATCATGAAAGTATTTTGAACAGGCCGAGAATACATCCAAAAATGTGTAGGATACACCCACAACTACAATCATGCAATCAGATCTAACAACTTTGAAATCATGGACTTATTCAGCCACATGGTGGACTGGAGTGGACACTCACTCAAACAGCACACGATATTTAGCATAAGCGGCCACTGAAACACTCTAATGAAGGATAGCTCACTACACTACAGAAACACTGAAGGAAACGCTACACACAGAGAGCTACTTTATTTCACAATATCCACTCGCCGACATCTTCCTTCCTTTTATCTGTTCCTGAGGTGCTCTGAACATTCCTTCCACCTAAGCTCTGTTAGTTGCGGATGAAAATGGATTGATCTGTTTCATCCGCTACGGCTCCACACCCACGTACCGTATGGACACCCCACTTCAAGTTGCCCTGTAGCTAGGAAAGGAAGGAAACTGGAAACTGAGTGAGTCCCCCTCGCCACAAACCCCCAGGGAGCTGCAATCTGATCAGCCGATCCCTACCACTAGAAAGACTGAGGGCTGCTGCCTATACGAAAAAGAAAGACTGGCTATGAAGGCTGGTATCACCATGGTATTACCAATCAATCAATCAATCAAGTTCATTTTAGATAGCCCTTCGTACATCAGCTAATATCTCGAAGTGCTGTACAGAAACCCAGCCTAAAACCCCAAACAGCTAGTAATGCAGGTGTAGAAGCACCTTGTTACTCTGTTCAAAGAAACTGTCTCTTGTCTCGAACTAAAACCCATTCCCCAGATCAGGCGGGGCAACATAAAAGAGACAGTGCAGCATTTATTAATCCTTTTTTAAGGTTGAAAGTAGAGTGTTTTTTTTCTCCACATAAACATCAGTAGCACACTCAGGTACATTATTAATCTATAAGTTTGTTAAAATATGTCTTTGGTCTGACATGTAGGCTGCAGTTAGAACTAACAGGTCCTAGTGAATTTCTGTTGTGGCCTAAGTTCAGCTGAGAAAAGTGACTTGATGTATACAGTTGAGGCTGTTGTGGAGGCCTCCCTGTAGATATGAGACAACCATAGAACAATAAGCCACTATGCTGTTGTGTAGAAGATTTGTTTTGGCTTTCTGCCTCACCTCTATCAGCTAGACTGTGTGTACACACACACACACACACACCTACCTTTCCCCCATTGTTAGCTAGTAGAGACATACTAATCCCCCTACCTCGCTGTTGGCCAACAATAATGTTGACACCAGCGGAACATGGTAAGCACTCTCATAATAAGCTTTTTGTCGCATTCTGAAACAGATTAACAACTGTAACACCATACAAATCATTGGAAATCTACTTATGAACAGTGTGTTCTGCCACAAAATTAAACATTCAACAATACATTTTATCTGAATCATCTGTAACTCTCTCACACTCACACTCAGACACAAACACACACATGCTACTTAAGCTACCATGCAAACACAGAAACACACACACACAACACACACCTTCCCACAATCTTTCCCACAAAGACTTTAATGACCTTAAGGAAATAATTAAGTCATATTGTCACACAGTGGGCTCTGGGAGTAATCACAACCTGATGTAGAAATGTCTCAGATATACTGTATATGTTAAACACTTTACATCAGGTAGGCAACTTAACTATGCAAATACAATAGTACTAATGTGTAAGTTGTCCATGTACTTTTCAATTGTACATGTTAGAGGCCTAACAGAACAATCTGTAATTTATATTGAAAGAATAGTTACAGTTACTAAAAATATAATATTGGATATATTTACTGTAATGCACTTATTTGGTCTAACATGATTAGGCCTATAACCACTTGTAGAATGCTTTAACTTACTGAAAACACGTGGGCAGAAACGTATGAAAGCATGCAGTAGGCCTATGAGCAAAGGCGAGAGAAAAAAAAAGACAAAAAATGAGAGATTCAGATGGACAGAACCCTTTTGGAATGCTACTATGCAGTGACCACAGTTTTTTTTTACAGTCAGTCTCATGGTGCCTTTGTGCTGCACAACCCAGATGGCTGTCCAGGAAACCTTAGGCCTCTCTGAACAGCCCCACATCTTCATAAAGACAGAGACATACGTCTACACAGGCACAGGTCTAAAGTTACTTATTTTTGATGTGGGATTTATACTGGGAAAAGTCTATTTGAAAAAACTGTATATGATTTCACTAACATGGAGAACATAGACGTTTAACTGACACATGCCCACAAGCACACACAGCTGTAACACATTCCATCAAATCTCAAGGTTGTTTATGGTGAACACCAATTTTGTCTGGTTGTTTGACAAATCCTACATGTCATGCCTAAAGAAAATGCATTTAGAATAAATAAAAATAACTGCATGAAGATGGTAATGAACTAATATTAACCTGGTTAAATCAACGTTTTAACATTTTATTTTTAGGATATATTATAGTAAGCAAATACTTATCTAGGTGTTATAAATTATTCATGCATGTGAAACATTCCCAATACTTTATTGAAATCATTCAAAAAAAGAAGTGGAAACAGTGGAAAAGTCATGTCATAGCATACTCACTAGTAGCCTACAACAAATACAAACATATTGCACCGCTTTAGTTTTCCATGAAGGAAAATATTATTGTCCCCCAGCCAAGCTATTAGTAAATCTTACTTAGTCGCGAAAAACTGCATTATAAAACATACGTTTCTTTTGTAACTGGGTTGTGTAATAACAGTGCGTGTCAAAAAACATGCTTAAGTGAAAAAAGTAGAAAAGAAGCAGAAAAGTGTTTTCGCATAATGAGAAGAAACCGTATATCAGATTACAATAACATACTTCAGGCCAGCGATCATCCCGCGCACCCCGCCCTCCTTTAAGCATCGCGTGAGAGCGCAGCCGACTCTCAAACTTGATTGTGATTAATGCAAGAGTTCTATTTCCATGCCAGACCAAAACTATACACGATGAGAGATTCTTAAGGTGACCCGGTGAGAACTAAATGGAGGCACAATAACTTCTGGTCAGGCACAAATTTACAGCAACACATCAACCCAACACACATGCACTATTACTAGCTTTGCGTGCGTAAACGTGAGACTTTGTCCACTGTCTGTGTAGAAAGAAAGCCAGTTACCCCAAAAGAAAGAGTAGAAAACTAGCAATAGACCAACACTAATAACCATTTATGAAGAAAATAATCCAACAGCACGAAGTGAATGATTATATTTAGCTGCATGGATAAATAGCCAATGTAAAGCCTAAACATATTAATTATATCTCACCTATTGAATACGCTATTGAATTGGCTGTTACTGAAATGACATCGAACGAGAGTTAAATAACTCACTTGACATTATAATGTATGTAATGCACACATTGTATGTGCATTAGCATATTCGTGAGAAATTGCATTATAAAATGTCAATATATTTGGTATATATGGTCGGGAAAAGACATGTAGCAAATGTTAGAATCATGCACGATTCTGTAGACTATCTAGCTCATGCTAGAACTAAATCGAACTTCCCAAAATATTTATTGTCTGGTCAAACAGGTTTAAATGACATCCTTACGTTTTCTGAACGGGCTTCTTCCGCTTTTTGACAGCATAGACTCCAGCGTTACTCAACATGGTGACGCTTCTGCTGTAAATCGGCTATAAAATGTTTAAAAACAGCAACAAAATAACATTCACTGTCTTCCTCACAGACAGTTCTCAAATAACAAGGGAAGTTAATATCCAGACATAAGTGAATCCCTTCAAAGATAATTTGTTCTTAACTGACTTGCCTAGTTAAACAAAGGTAAAATAAAAAAAAACATTTTAAAATAGAGGTCTCTTTGTAACGCAGATCTCCCGCAACGCGACGTAGACAGACCCAGGCGGTCAAAGTCGACCGTGTTAGAAGCGCGGTGAAAATCCAGAAGTGTTTGGGGGATTAAGCAAATTTAGAAAGATTCCCCTAAATGAATAGCCTAATATGTGCGTGATCCTGTTCTATTTCCGTGAGAAGTCCAGTCTCTCCAGACCCCCAAACAAACAATAAAATACTTATTCTAAAGGGGTAGATTTTGCCGTAGACCAACCCAAACCTTTAAACAGCTTCGGAGCTGCTCTTTTACAGCAGGTACAATTGGCCTATCGTTTTTGGCATGGGGCGTTGTCAGGAAATCATACACCGACAGTCAGAGCACTTTTAAGGTGGACCAGAATAGAAGTGGTGAACCGAGAGCAGTAGAAACAGCGCAAATAGCTCCCTACGTTTGTCGCGTGCATTAAATCGATTATAAACACATTCCTTTTCATTTGGAAGTCATGTGCAGTAGAATCAGTTAAACATTTACATTTGTAAGTAATGTTATTAAGTAATTTTAGTAACTACAGAGTTAAAACAACTTTCGATATGACATGCGCAAATAATATGATCATGTAGGCCAATGCTTGTCCTCAAACATGCTGACCACACAAAATACATTTACACATACATGTTATTCAATCATTTCACACACACTGCTCAAGTCAGGGAGCATCTGGGTAGCCAGGCACTAAAATTGAATTTGGTTCTATTTGTGATGCTTGATGTGCTGCAAGTCCCGCCTCTCCCATCTCACTTTTTTTTTAGGAGCATATACCCAATTTTACGGTATTTTACTGTGTGTCATTACACAGTACTTGCTTTGATACCATATTTATATTACAGTCGGTGTACTGTCATGTGAAATAGAGAATTTTACTTGCCACCGAGCTGACTGTGAGCTTCTGTCAAATTCACAGTAACGTTTTTACAGTGTACTGTATGCAGGTGCGCCAACTCAACATCATTATGGGTGACACATTTGACCAGGGGGAACCATAGCTTAGCTGGTAGAGTTCTTACTTTATTTTGGATGGATCCGTGCCTGCATTAGTGAAAGAAAAGTAATAGTTGTTTAATTGTACAATATCATGGTAATAATAAAGTAATAACCTACTAATTTAATGTCAATACATTTATTTCTGACAATGATGGGCTGACATTTGCAGCACGGTTTCAAGCATCAAGTTGGCGCAAGCCTCACTTATTTCATGACAAAAGCCTGGAGAGTGAGAGAGATTGATAAAAAGTTAAACTTAGCCCCATGCAGAGCTCTGGTGGCTGTCTATATGTTGTAGAGCATATAGACCAAAGAACACAGCCCATATCTCCACACATCACCACACCTCAGTGACAGTCAGAAGCCGTGCGTGTGGCACCCAGAGACAGCGTTTCACACTCCCAGCACTCCCTGTGGCCCTCTGTAAACAGCATGTTTATCTAGAAAACCCTGTGACACTTCCTCATAGCAAGCATCTGTCACCATGTTCCCATCCTGTGCCCGAAGTATGCCAGTAATTCAGACAGGGAACATTCTCCTCCCTCTCCATCAGTGAAAGTAAGCTACCATTGCCTTTCACAAATAAAACAAACCAAAGCCTTTCACAAACAAACATTGCTCAACATCCGCAGCATGATCTCATACAGATGTAGGATCTTAATTTGATCATCCTGTTGCAGGAGAACTTTCCTGCAATGCAGAACATTTAAAAATGTGAGGTTTAAAACTGCTTCTGAAGTTCATCATTCCCAGGAAAAAATTTCCAGACTTTATTTTCCAGTAAGAAAAATGTATCAACCCCTACAAAGATGTCCATTAATTATAATCCACATAATAATTAACATTACCTGATGTAGTAAAGTGGCTCAAATTAAGATCTTACATACGTACACTCATGATCTACTACTGTGGGCCATGATTGAGAGGTGCTGTAGGTGTATGTATGGAGTATCTGCCATGTCTCTATCATTGGGAGAGGATACATTCTGCCCTAGGGCCATGTAAATCACTTCCCTAACAACCAAACAAATAGTAAAGGAAGAGAAAAAAAAGGTTGAGTATTTGTGGACGTGGTAAACTTTGCGACGTTCCAAGCGTGACCTGCTTTTCAAGTCTGGCTTCTCTATTACCTGTACAGGCCCATTACCTGTTACCTGTAACCAACCACACATTCATACACTCGCTGTAAGCTATCATTACAGAACATCAAAGGGCGGTGGGAAATGACTGTATTAAACACAACCGTGAGAGTTGTAGCATAAACGAGGGAGTGTGTTTGTGTGTGCCTTTGTCAAATTGTATTTTTCCAACATTTCATCTTTTGTTAAACTCCTGTTGCCATAACGCTGCAGGCAGGCCAACCTAGCTCTGTGCTCTGCTTTACAGTGAGCTAGCTAGCCAGCCAGCCAGCCTGCCTCTAATTTCAGCAGCAGTCCAGTGGTAATGATAGTTTTGCTCGTGCAGAAGAATAAAAATTCAGACAAAGTGCTATTCAGACTGTGGGAGCTGAGGAACATGGTTGCTGTCCTTGCCACATAATTCTGACCATGGTAGTGGAGAGGCCTATCATGCAGCTGTTCCCATGGGATTCATTTATTATGTGCCTTTGTTTATGTGGCCACGGTGCATTCCTGGGTGACAGTCACCGGTGAAGGGCAATAGACGCCGTGGCAAGATGTCTTTCTAGATAGATTTGGTCTGAAGGAGAAACTACATAGTTGACTGGCTGAGTTTGTGTGGACATGCAAACAGCCTCACTCACTATCTTTTATTGTCCTGCCGTTTTTAGCTGCAACAGATAACACTGTTCTCTGTTGTTGTTACTGACAATATTTTTAAAGTACTGTATATCTGACAGATATATTATCCATACTATTTTTAAGCACAGCAATGTTAAGTTCTGTATCTCTTAGACAAAATGTGAGGCTACTTATCAAGGTTTATTTATGTTTTAGTTGGTAGCTTGTTTTTTTATACGAGCACAGGCTTCAAACACATGCATCACACCCAGGATTAATAAACCTGTTCCTCCAATAGCATACTGGTTTGAGTCTCATTAAAGCCTACAACTGGTATTTAATAGTAAAGGAAATGCAGGAATGCACCAGAATGCATGACTTAAAGGGGAAAGTTGGGTACGTTTAGGTTTATATTCAGCATTACTCTGTCAAGGGAAATATAGTATAATCTCTAACAAAGCTATCTACATTCAGTGCATTCGGAAAGTATTCAGACCCCTTGACTTTTTCCAAATTTTGTTACATTACAGCCTTATTCTAAAATGGATGAAATCGTTTTTTTCTCTCATCAATCTACACACAAACTGAAATATAAAATTTACATAAGTATTCAGACCCTTTACTCAGTACTTTGTTGTGCTTAGGGTCGTTGCCCTGTTGGAAGGTGAACCTTAGCCCCAGTCTGAGGTCCTGAGCGATCTGGAGTTGGTTTTCATTCCCTCAATCATGACTAGTCTACCAGTCCCTGCTGCTGAAAAACGTCCCCAGAGCATTATGTTGCCACCACCATGCTTCACCGTAGGGAGGGTGACAGGTTTCCTCCAGATGTGACGGTTGGCATTCAGGCCAAATAGTTAAATCGTGGTTTCATCAGACCAGAGAATCTTGTTTCTCGTGGTCTGAGAGTCATTTAGGGGCCTTTTGGTAAGCTCCAAGCGGGCTGTCATAGGCCTTTTACTGAGGAGTGGCTTCCGTCTGGCCACTCTACCATAAAGGCCTGACTGGTGGAGTGCTGCAGAGATGGTTGTACTTCTGGAAGTTTTCTCCCATCTCCACAAAGGAACTCTGAAGCTCTGTCAGAGTGACCATCCTCTTGGTCACCTCCCTGACCAAGGCCATTCACCCCCATTTCTCAGTTTGGCAATGCAACCAGCTCTAGGAAGAGTCTTGGTGGTTCCAAATTTCTTGCATTTAAGAATGATGGAGGCTACTCTGTTCTTGGGGACCTTCAATGCTGCAGATATTTTTTGGTACCCTTCCCGAGATCTGTGCCTCGACACAATCCTGTCACGGAGCGCTACGGACAGTTCCTTCGACCTCATGGCTTGGTTTTTGCTCTGACATGCACTGCCAACTGTGGGACCTTATATAGACAGGTGTGTGCCTTTCCAAATCATGTCCAATCAATTGAATTTACCACAGGTGGACTTCAATCAAGTTGAAGAAACATCTCAAGGATGATCAATAGAAACAAGATGCAAAGGGTCTGAATACTTATGTAAATAAGGTATTTCTGTTTTTTATTTTTAATACATTTGCAAAAAAACCTGTTCACTTTGTCATTATGGGGTATTGTGTGTAGATTGATGAGGAAAACAATTAATTTAATCAATTTTAGAAAAAGGCTGTCACGTAACAAAACGTGGAAAAGGAGAAGGGGTCTGAATACATTCCGAATGCACTGTATATTTCAAGATGTTGTGTATGCCGGAAATAATCAGAAGTAATGTAAACATTACAGTTTTGAAAACAAAGCCTGTCCAATAAAAGTGGTCTCTTGGCACAACTTACCCCGGGTATGGGGTAAGTTAAGCTGCCTACAAATATTTGTACTGAATGAAATATTACCACTACCTATTAAAACATGTTTATCTTTACTTACCAAACACAATTCAACAGAATCACAATCGCTTTTTTGTCTTTTAATCATTTTAAGCATCTTTTAACACAGGCTTGAAGGGATACTTTGGGATATTGGCAGTTAAGCCCTTTATCTACTTCCCAAGAGTTAGATGAACCCATGGATAAAAAATATGTCTCTGCATCCAGTAGGAAGGAAGTTAGTAGTTTTGCGAGCCAATGCTAACTAGCTCTAGTGCAATGACTGTAATTCTATGGTATCTACTATCATGCTAGCATTTACCATAGACTTCCAATCATTGCGCTAACGCTAGTTAGTAACTTCCTTCAAACTGCACGCAGACACATAAAAATGGTGTCCACGCGTTTATCTGACTTTTTGGAAGTATCCATTGCCAAAATCCTGACGTGTTCCTTTAACACCTAACAAACACTTTGTACTTTTTTTAAAAACACTTTTAAAATAGGCTAGGACAAGTTGTTACCTTATATCCCAGCGGTAATGTCTTGCATTTCACCTGGGAAGAAAACAATAACATTTTCTCAACTTTCCATTGGCTCAACCATTGCTAAACTTAGCCCATAGCCATTGGCTCAACTTTCCCGGAGGAAAACATTTAGACTATATTAGCCCACACAGCTACAAGGATATTTCATACTAGGTTTAGGACCCCATAATGAAGTTTATAGCAACCCCTGATATATATACTAATCTTAAAATTATCTACTTTGGTTCAGATACAAGCATCATGAAACTTCTAACACAAAAAAATAATTTGCCTTTGTGAAAAGAAGTTTTTTGGATCTAACTTGCTTCTTCCTTCACAGACTCCATGAAATGATGATCTATTTGGTCAAATTATACATTTTGTTCATGATTTCCTAGAAACAAGGGTGGCTCAACTTACCCCTTTGGCTCAACTTACCCCACTCTCGGCAGCAGCTACTCTTCCTGGGCTCCAAACAGGAATAGAATAATTACATCACAACAAAACAACAGCCTACATAAACAATTAAACAATACATCATACAAGACATGATTACATTATTACTCTATTATTACAAATTTACAATCTAACACTTACAATACTACAATATGTGTTTGTGGAGTGTGTGTGTGTTAGAGTGTGCGTGTCTGTGCGTGCGTGTGTCTTCACAGTTGTGCCGTGAGGTTTTGTTTTATCATTTTTTTTTCAATCTGATTTTATTGCTCTTTTGAGTTACTTGATGTGGAAGAGAGTTCTATGTAGTCATGGCTCTATGTAGTACTGTCCGTTTTCTCAGAGTCTGTTCTGGACCTAGGGACGGTGAAGTGACAACTGGTGGCATGTCTTGTGGGGTATGTATGAGCTATGTGTCAACTGTTTGAACGGACAGCTTGGTGCTTTCAACACAAAGTGATGGAGTCAATCGCTCCGCTACTTTGAGGCAGGAAAGATTGACATTCATGTCGTTGATATTAGCCTTCTGTGTATATTTATGGGCCAGAATGTGTTGCTTTGTTCTGGGCCAACTGCCTATGTCCTTCTTTGTGGTGCTTGACCATATAACTGGGCAGTAGTCCAGGTGTGATAAAACTAGTGTCTGTAAAACTTGTCTTGTTGATTGTGATGTCAAGAAAGCAGAGAAGCGCTTTATCACAGACAGACCTCTCTTCATTTTAGCTATCTTAGATCCATGGCACGAAGCCTCCAGTGAGGATCCATGGCACGAAACCTCCAGTGAGGAGTTATGGCACGAGGCCTCCAGCGTCGCCCTCCAGTCCGGACTCTTCAGCGACGCCCTCCAGTCCGGAGCCTCCAGCAACGCCCTCCAGTCCGGAGCAGCCAGAGTCTCCCTCCTGTCCGGAGCAGCCAGAGCCTCCCTCCTGTCCGGAGCAGCCAGAGCTTTCCCCCTGTCCGGCGCTGCCAGAGCCTCCCGCCTGTCCGGCGCTGCCAGAGCCTCCCGCCTGTCCGGCGCTGCCAGAGCCTCCCGCCTGTCCGGCGCTGCCAGAGCCTCCCGCCTGTCCGGCGCTGCCAGAGCCTCCCGCCTGTCCGGCGCTGCCAGAGCCTCCCGCCTGTCCGGCGCTGCCAGAGTTTCCCTCCTATTCGGGGTCCGTTGTAAGGGTTCCCAGTCCGGGGTCGGCAGCGAGGGTCGCCACTCCAGAGGCGCTGCATAAGGGGGCCAAGACTAAGGTGGAGTGGGGTCTATGTCCCACACCAGAGCCGTCACCGCGGTGAAATGCCCACCCAGACCCTCCCCTATTGATTGCTTTGTATGTTTCTATTTTTAGTTTGGCCAGGGTGTGATGTGGGTAGGTATTCTATGTTGTTGGTCTAGGTTTTCTGTTTCTATGTGTTTGGCCTGGTATGGTTCTCAATCAGAGGCAGCTGTCTATCCTTGTCTCTGAGAGCCATACTTAGGTAGCCTGTTTTCCCACTTGTGTTTGTGGGTGGTTATTTTCTGGTTAGTGTTTGTTGCACCTGTCAGAACTGTTTGTTGGTCGTTTTGTTGTTTTTGTTTGTGTATTCATTTTTGATTAAAAGTATTATGGATACATACCACGCCGCACTTTGGTCGTCCTCTCCTTCTCCCGACGACTTTCGTTACATGTTCTCTGTTTGTCTGTTGTCAGTTTGTCTTGCCTTGTCAGGTCTTACCAGCGTGTTTTCCTGTCTTCCTGCTTTCTCAAGTTTCTGTCTCCTAGTTTACCCGGTTCTGGGCATTCTGCCTGCGCTGACCCCGAGCTTGCCTGCCATTCTGTACCTGCCTGACTCTGACCCATTACAAACGTCTGTGATTCTAGCTGTCTGAATCTGGATCTTATCCTAAGTTCTGATAAAATTCTAAAATTAACTGCAGCTCTTTGTTAAGTGTTTCAGTGATTTCACTTGCTGTATTAGCTGATGTCTTCAGCGTACATAGACACACTGGCCTTACTCAAGGCTAGGTTATTAGTAAACATTTTTAAAAGTAAGGGGCCAAGACTGCTACCTTGAGGTTTGCCTACAGATACTCTACCTCAGGGGTGTCAAAGTCAAATGGACGGAGGGCCAAATAAAAAATTTAGCTACAAGCCGAGGGCCGGACTGTTCGAATGTTCATTGAAAAATTTTTAAATGACGCATATAGTCTAGTGAACCTAATTGAACCTACTGAAAACCTAACAAATATATTCCAATATGATCAGATAAATAAAGCAATATTTTCTTATGGCTCTGTCAGTAATCTTTAATTTTCAACAGACACAAAAGACAAATTTCAATGTCAGAAATGTCGGTGCTCTCATCCACAGCCAAGGAATATGCAATGAAATCTTTTCCCTTTTTCACAAGCTGCTCTTTTAGATTGATGGACAACTGGTCTACTCTCTCGGCAATGGTGTTTCTGCTCAGACTCACATTTAAAAAGAGTTGCCTTTTTTCTGGGCAAACTTCGTCACAAACTTTAATCATGCAGTTTTTGATGAAATCCCCCTCCGTAAATGGCCGGGCTGATTTAGCGATCTCTTCTGCCAAAATAAAACTGGCCTTGACAGCAGCCTGGCCTTGTGATTTGGCTTTTTTGAACAGAGCCTGTCGAGATTTGAGGCCTCGTTTTAATTCCTCTGCCTTTTGTAGCCTTTGTTCCATGTCCATATTCTTGTTTTTGTCCGCGTGTTTCGTTTCATAATGTCGTCTCAGATTATACTCTTTCAGTACCGCCACACTTTCTCCACACAGAAGACACACAGGTTTTCCAGCTACCTCCGTGAACATATACTCCGACTCCCACCTTGTTTGAAACCCCCGGTTCTCAGTGTCCACCTTCCGTTTTGCCATTTTTGATGGGTATCTGAAAGTTAATTTTACTGTGATGCTGACGACTGCTGTGCCAATAAATATTGAAATGAAGCAGCCTACTGCTCGGTGCGTCACCGTTGCATTGTGGGAAATGTAGTATTGGTGCGTGTAAAAGATCTGCGGGCTGCCGGCTTGCTGCGGTCTGCGGGCCGGTTCTAATAATAAATCAAGATCATCCCAGGGGCCGTAAAAAACCTTCTCGCGGGCCGGATGTGGCCCGCGGGCCTTGACTCTGACATATGTGCTCTACCTGGTTTACGTTAGAGAGGTATCCATTAAAGAACAGCCTCTTTGTTCTGTTAGATAGGTAACTCTCAATCCACGATATGACAGAGGTTGTAAAGCCCTCACATATACAGTGCTTTCGTAAAGTATTCAGATCTCTTCCCTTTCTCCACATTTTGTTACTTTACAGCCTTATTCTAAAATTGATAAAATATATTTTTTTCATCATCACTCTACACACAATACCCCATAAAAACAAAGCGAAAACAAGTTTTTCAAAATTTTAGCAAATTTATTACACAAAAAAAACAAGTATTCAGACCCTTTGTTACGAGACTCAAAATTGAGCTCAGGTGCATCCTGTTTCCATTGATCATCCTTGAGATGTTTCTTAAACTTGATTGGAGTCCACCTCTGGTAAATTCAATTGATTGGACATGATTTGGAAAGGTACACACCTGTCAATATAAGGTCCCACAGTTGGCAGTGCATGCCAGAGCAAAAACCAAGCCATGAGGTTGAAGGAATTGTCCGTATAGCTCCGAGACAGGATTGTGTCGAGGCACAGATCTGGGGAAGGGTACCAAAACAATTCTGCAGCATTGAAGGTCCTCAAGAGCACAGTGGCCTCCATCATTCTTAAATGGAAGAAGTTTGGAACCACCAAGACTCTTCCTAGAGCTGGCCACCCAGCAAAACTGAGCAATAGGGGGAAAAGGGCCTTGGTCAGGGCTCCAGAGTTCCTCTTTGGAAATGGGAGATACTTCCAGAAAGACAACCATCTCTGCAGCACTCCACCAATCAGGTCTTTATGGTAGAGTGGCCAGACTGAAGCCACTCCTCAGTAAAATGCACATGACAGCACGCTTGGAGTTTGCCAAAAGGCACATAAAGGACAATCAGACCATGATAAACAAGATTCTCTGGTCTGATGAATCCAAAATTGAACTATTTGGCCTGAATGCGAAGTGTCACGTCTGGAGGAAACCTATCACCATCCCTACGGTGAAGCATCATGGTGGTAACATCATGTTGTGGGGATGTTTTTCATTGGCAGGAACTGGGAGACTAGTCAGGATCGAGGAAGGATGAATAAGAGATCATTGTCGAAAACCTGCTCCAGAGAGTTCAGGACCTCAGACTGGGGCAAAAGGTTCACCTTCCAACAGGACAACGACCCTAAGCACACAGCCAAGACAGCGCAGGAGTGGCTTCGGGACAAGTCTCTGAATGTACTTGAGTGGCCCAGCCAGAGCCCGGACTTGAATCCAATCTAACATCTCTGGAGAGACCTGAAAATAGCTGTGCAGCGACGCTCCCCATCCAACCTGACAGAACTTGAGAGAATCTGCAGAGAAGAATGGGAGAAACCCCCCAAATACAGGTCTGCTAAGCTTGTAGCGTCATACCAAAGAAGACTTGAGGCTGTAATCGCTGCCAAAGGTGCTTCAACAAGGTACAGAGTAAAGGGCCTGAATACTATCTGATATTTCATTTATTTGTATTTTTTGATAACATTTTTTTTTTTTAAGAAAAGTTTTTGCTTTGTCATTATGAGGTATTGTGTGTAGATTGATGAGGGGAAAAAAACTATTTTATCCATTTTAGAATAAGGCTGTAATGTAACAAAATGTGGAAAAAGTCCAGGGGTCTGAATACTTTCCCGAATGCACTGTACGTTTTTTTCAGCAGCAGACTATGATCGATAATGTCAAAAGCTGCACTGAAGTCTAAAAAAACAGCTCCCGACTTCTTAATATCAATTTCTTTCAGCCAATTATCAGTCATTTGTGTCAGTGCCGTACATGTTGAGAGCCCTACCCTATAAGCGTGCTGAAAGTCAGTTGTTAATTTGTTTACTGTGAAAATGTAGAATTGTATCTGGTCAAACACCATTTTTCCCAAAAGTTTACTAAGGCTCAGTAGCATGGTTGGTTGTTTAAATCAGTAAAGGATGCATACATGTACTGTACCGTGTTTCTGACAAACAAAAAATAAGCAACATAGCTAGGCTATCGTAACTTGAAATGCAGTCCTTTCTCCTCATCCTTACCTCAGCCTCTGTGCAGGGCACTGCAGACTCATATGAAAACATGATGCTAGCTTTTCCTGTGGGAAGGTAGTAGCGTGTGAAGGCTGCAAATGCATTATAATAACACCTCAACTTTTGACTCAGTCCTGCTATAGACTATAAACTGCTACTATTACCATCAGGTCATATAATGTATCCAGGGAGTGTCATGGTTTCTGCCGATTTGGACTGCAGCGGTTGAGCTGTAAAGGGTGATGTTATTAGCTAAATATGGCAAATGCTTCTGTGTGTTCTGAGTTCGGGAGAAACCACAATGTCTGTCATGGAGGAAAGCGAGGCCCATAATTGTTGCCCCATGTGTTGTGTTTTTTCTGCCTTTTGTGTTTGAGTCTTCCTCTGCTCCCTATGGACAAGAAACAGATTGTGTTGTCAACTACTAGCACCCTTCTCCTCTTGACTGGAATCTGTTATTAAGAACAAAAATGCTCTAATAGTGAAAAATAACGTTCTGTTTCATTACACAGAAGCAAGGGTATCTCTATCAAATGTACTGTAGACTTTCTTATTATAGGTCAGTAATATTAATAATATGAAATGGAAGTATGCAGCTGGGTTACACAGATTAGATAAGGGCTGTAAAGAGTGATGATAAGAACAGCAATATATGGCAAATCAATATAAATCCCTCCCGTAAAGTAACTATTTTCAGTTAAAGGACCGGGTTGAACGCTTAAACCTATTTTTGTTGCCATGGGCCTCCAGTTGTTTAATGATAAACAAAGCAGGCAAATTGCCTCCCTATTGGCACTGTAAAAGCCACTCTGAGCTGCAGAAAAGTTAAATAAAACCTGCCATAAACCAGGGGAAATTTGGCAAAGACGCATTGCCAAATCCCATAACTGGCCTCACAGGGCTTAAGCCGTGAGACCTAAATGTGGCATATTGTTGTTTTACTGCACTGTACATTATTTACCAATTACCTTGGTTCCTGTAGATACGTGTGTGTGGATGGGTGGGTGTGGTTGTGTGAACTTGTGTGCACTTGCATGTGTCTATGTGGGGATGGGGGTAATAGTGAGAGGGTGGGTGTTTCTTTGCATTGTATGTGCTTTTGCATGTATGTGCATATGCGGCTTATCTTTCAAGGGCAGCACAAATTGCACACTAGAAGTTTTGAAGTTGACCCTTTTTGCACAGCATAGTTGTTGGCCTCTACTGTCATACAGTGTTAAGATTTACTCTCTGCCCATCTTCATTTATGTAAACCATCTTTAATAAAGCGTGGCCTAAACAAATATTAGTCTTCAATCTCTGCAATAATTGATGAGGTGTGCCCGGATTTCTTTAGTGTCCTTGAAATCTTTCCCAACCTTTTCAAACCAAGTTTTGGCAGGTAATCACACATGTTTACCTTTTTTCACTTTGAGGATTTTTCTTGCAGAAAATAGGTGAGAAATGTTGTCTGGAAGTCGGAGGAATTAAATATGGACGACTGGGGCTGACAGTAGGCCATGTTTACATTCATGGTCTCCAGGACGACAGGGATAACAGCCGCCGAGTCACGCTCAGGAGCTGACAGTAAGGAAGCCGAGAGAGCTACAAGTGTTTCTCCAAGGTGCTAGTGGTGTGGCGACAGGGGTCAGGGACGGCTCTAGGCGTAAGCAACATAAATGTTAGGTTATTTGTATTTAATTTTTGGAACTCAGTCGGAATCTCAACTTACTGTTGAGAGTTAGAATAGAAGAATACACAAGGTGAAAGTTCTACATTTGGTTGTGCATCAGTCACTGACAGTCACTCAATTAGCCATGTCAGCTAACAATTTTTAGATTGGTAAGCTAGTTTAGCCAATTATCTAAACAATTGATTTATTATTATTATACTTTTTTTACTTTTACCCCTTTAACTCCCCAATTTCGTGGTATTCAATTGGTAGTTACAGTCTTATCTCATCACTGGAACTCCTGTACGAACCCGGGAGAGGCCAAAGTCAAGAGCCGGACGTCCTCCAAAACACAACCTAGCCAAGCTACACTGCCCGCTTAACCCGGAAGCCAGCCGCACCAATGTGTCGTAGGAAACATCGTACACCTGGCGACTGTGTCAGCGTGCATTGCGCCCGGCCCGCCACAGGAGTAGCTAGAGTGCAATGGGACAAGAACATCCCTGCCGGCCAAACCCTCCACTAACCCGGACAACGCTGGGCCAATTGTGTGCCGCCCCATGGGTCTCCCGGTCGCGGCCGGCTGCGACAGAGCCTGGACTTAACAAGGATTTATAGTGGCGCAGCTAGCACTATAATGCAGTGCCTTAGACCACTGCGCCACAGGAGGCCCCCAATTATCAAAACTTGTAAGAATCATGGCCAAATACCGACCGGGTGCCCAGGGGCTCTGACCTCCAGGTGCCCCCCATTGAGTGAGTCATTCTCACTCAGATATCATTAACTTGGCATAAGTAGAATTGCAGGAAATTAGCTTTAAAACTGCAAAAATGTCTCTCCACCCCATGGCAAAATGGATAGATTTGCAGGAAATTAGCTATAAAACTGCAACATTTTCTCTCCCCATGACAAAATTAGTACAATAAGAATAGCACGACATTTGTTATAAAATTGTAACATTCTCTCCGCCATTGGAAAAATGTGTAGAACTATAGAAAACTTGCTTTAAAACTGAAACATTTACTCTACACCCCAAGGCAAAACGTGTAGAATTACAGAAAATTATCTTTAATACGTAACTTTTTCTTTCCGCCGTCAGGAGAGGGGCCACTAAAACATTTTTACAGTTTGGTGATGGGGCCCCCAACCAAATCTCGCTTAGGGCCCCCAAAAGGCTAGAGTCAGCCTTGACAGGGGTCAACAGATGTCTACATCATTAATAATACAGCTTTTGTATTCAAGGCTTCAAATACAGGCAGCAATGGTCTACTTAGGGCTTAAATCAATGCCATTGCACTACATTTATGATAGCGTGTAGATAGACTTTAAAAGGTCACTAAAATGAATGAGTTTAAAGGTCAGTTTAGTTTTAGGGTTTGGGTTAATACTAGGGTTGAGAAACTGTGTCTAGGACCAATGCTTAAGGGCACTTAGTGTGGTTGACATTGGTCAGGGATTCATTTCCTACTCGGGACCACAGTGGTTAAACTTGCTGCTGAAACATCAACATTTAAATCTAAGACCCCATAAAACCAAATATACATATTATTTTACTCTAAGGGAATGCTCTCGGGTCATAGAACTAAACATTTTCTGCTTAGCTTAGTTGGCTTGGTGTAGGCCGATGGACGTTTGCCATGAACAAGCATGAAATGCACTAAAGTTTTACAATAAAAAAATACTGTTGGAGGCATGTCAGAAGGGAATAGAGAAAATAACTTGGCGATGATCTCAAGATAAGCAACTGTAGGATCTGAACATGTAGACTGCTCCTTCCAGAAAGAAAGTAGTTGTTCTGTAAGCGATTGTCTGTTACGTGAACAATAGTGCTTAATACTATCTTTCCAAAATAATCTTTGTAATACTGGAAAATATATGTATACATTAAGTTTGTTAAGATCTTCACATCTAAAAATAAACATCTACATAAAATATATGTTTTTCAATCTCATATATTTGACCAGCGCATCCTCCCAAGGAGATATGTTCTGTCCAGGATACAGTAACATTGAACATTATTTATTTTAGATTTTTTTATTTAACCTTTATTTAACTAGGCAAGTCAGTTAAGAACAAACTCTTATTTACATGTGTTGAGAATTTCAAAAATATATATTTAGCACTTTAATGAAATACCAGTAGCAAACAGACAAATGAACATAATCTATTACTCTAAGATACACTTAACATATCTTTCGTTAACCCATGTTGATATACTGCAGCCTAATGTATCCAGTACAGTAGGTATATTGAAGTTATCATGGCTGCATAGTCCAAGGTCAGTTAGCACCATCTACTGGATTTAGAGCAGGCCTACATCTGCTCTGTGTTGAATAAAATATTTTATATTATAATGACAGATAGTAGATAGTCGAGTGATCGTTCTAACAATGGAAATACATGTCCTCAAAGATGGAGGAGAGATCAGGTGGGACCATTCTAGCCAATGAAAGGGGGGATACGAGTTCGAACAACAGGCACAACTCACAACCTTTTTTAAATTGGCCGAAATGCCACGTCTGTCCACTTAAATCAGTGCGTTCATAAAAATTACGAAACTTATATTCGATCAATTAAGCCTCATTGGGGTGCAGTTAGGCTAGTGGTTAGAATGTTGGGCAAGTAACCAAAAGTTTGCTGGATCGAATCCCTGAGCTGACAAGATTTATAAAAACTGCTCCCTGAACAAGGCAGTTAACCTGGTAGGCCTTGTAAATTAAAGTTTGTTCTTAACTGACTTGCCTCCTTAAATTAGCAATTCAAATTTTTGTTGACCAAATTCAACACGCTCTCATTGACTTCCATACAAAAATGCCAAAATGTTTTTATTTTGGTGGACAGATGTTGTCACTTCTTCCTGTCTGGTTGAAATCAAATGAAATTAAATCATTTTTTATTGGTGGCATACACATATTTAGCAGATGTTATTGCGGGTGTAATGAAATGCTTGTGTTCCTAGCTCCATCAGCACAGTAATATCTAACATTACACACAAATCTAAAAGTAAAATAATGATTTGCTCCTTGAATTGATCTCTTCAAGGAGCACGAAAAGCACCTTGGTTGAACGAACCCCAGTAATAGAAACAAACAAACAAAATAACTAACACTGCTATAGTTTGCTTGTCTTTTTAGCATGAGCACTCATCTTTTCTTACTGGCACTGCTTTCCCTGATAACGGCTTTATTGGAGAAAGTATTACTTGAGAAGACTATGATATGTGGTTTACCTAGTTGAAGGCACTCTGGATAAGAACGTCTGCTAAAATGTAAATGTTGTCTGTTTGAAGTACAGTTCTAGGCCTACTTGTAGACCAACATAGCTGTATTATCACAGCTTAGTGTGCATGGGTGAAGTAAGGGTGGAGACCAGTGGAGGGTGCTGAGGGGAGAAAGGCTCATAATGGCTGGAACGGAGCCAATGGAATGGCATCAAACCTATTGTGTTTTTTGTTTGTTTATTTGCGTTGTTTGGAACTTATTTTTTTACAAATTTTGTACATAATGTTGCCGCGACCGTCTCTTATGATCGAAAATAACTTTTAGACATCAGGACTGCGATTACTCACCACGGACTAGCAGCATCCTTTTCTTCTTTCACAATTCTTATGAGCCCGACGCGAAGGATATATTGCTTTCTCGGGAACAGGCCCAGATCCTCGCGATTTGTGTGAAGAAGAGGTGGAGAAAAAGGGGCCAAAGGGCGGGCTGCCTTCTGGGAATTCGTAGGGGATCGAATAAACCCGCACCTCCCTCCATTCTGCTAGCAAACGTCCAATATTTGGAGAATAAAATCGACGAGCTACGCGGAAGATTAAACTACCAACGGGACATTAAAAACTGTAACATCTGATGCTTCATGGTGTCATGGCTGAACGATGATACTATCAGCATAGGGCTGGCTGATTACACGCTATACCGGCAGGATAAAACAGCAGTGTCTGGTAAGACAAGGAGCGGCGGACTATGTATTTTGTAAATAACAGCTGGTGCAAGATATCTAAGGAAGTCTCGAGCTATTGCTCGTCTGAGGTAGAGTATCTCATGATAAGCTGTAGACCACACTATCTACCTAGAAAGTTATCATCTGTATTTTTCGTAGCTGTTTACATACCACCACAGTCAGAGGCTGGCACTAAGACGGCATTGAATGAGCTGTATTCTGCCATAAGCAAACAAGAAAACGCTCACCCAGAGGCGGCGCTCCTAGTAGCCGGGAACTTTAATGCAGGGAAACTTAAATCCGTTTTACCAAATTTCTATCAGCATGTTAAATGTGCAACCAAAGGGGGAAAAAAAACTCTGGACCACCTATACTCCACACACAGAGACGAATACAAAGCTCTCCATCGCCCTCCATTTGGCAAATCTGACCATAACTCTATCCTCCTGATTCCTGCTTACAAGCAGCATTTAAAGCAGGAAGAACCAGTGAGTAGATCAATAACAAAAGTGGTCAGAAGAAGCAGATGCTAAGCTACAGGACTGTTTTGCTAGCACAGACTGGAATATGTTCTGGGATTCATCCGATGGCATTGAGAAGTACACCACATCAGTCATTGGCTTCATCAATAAGTGCATTGATGACGTCGTCCCCACAGTGACCGTACGTACATACCCCTACCAGAAGCCATGGATTACAGGCAGCATCAGCACTGAGCTAAAGGCTAGAGGTGCCGCTTTCAAGGAGCGGAACTCTAACCCGGAAGCTAATAAGAAATCCTGCTATGGCCTCCGACGAGCCATCAAACAGGCAAAGCTTCAATACAGGACAAAGATCGAATCGTACTACACTGGCTCTGACGCTCGTCGGATGTGGCAGGGCTTGCAAACCATTACAGACTACAAAGGGAAGCACAGCCGAGAGCTGCCCAATGACACGAGCCTACCAGAAGAGCTAAACTACTTCTATGCTCGCTTCGAGGCAAATAACACTGTGTGATCACGCTCTCCGCAGCCGATGTGAGTAAGACCTTTAAACAGGTCAACATTCACAAGTCCGCAGGGCCAAACTGATTGTACTGTGAGCACACGCTGACCCAACTGGCAAGTGTCTTCACTGACATTTTCAACTTCTCCTTGTCCTTGTCTGTAATACCAACATGTATTAAGCTAGACCACCATAGTGCATGTGCCCAAGAGCACTAAGGTAACCCGCCTAAATGACTACCAACCCGTAGCACTCACGTCTGTAGCCATGAGTGCTTTGAAAGTCTGGTCATGGCTCACATCAACACCATCATCCCAGAAAACCATAGGCCTACTCCAATCTGCATACCGCCCAAACAGATCCAAAGATGATGCAATCTCTATTGCATTTCACACTGCCCTTTCCCACCTGGACAAAAAGGAACACCTACAGTTTTTTTATTTTTTATTTATTTAACCTTTATTTAACCAGGTAGGCAAATTGAGAACACGTTCTCATTTACAATTGCGACCTGGCCAAGATAAAGCAAAGCAGTTTGACACATACAACAACACATAGTTACACATGGAGTAAAACAAACATATAGTCAATAATACAGTGAAAAAAATAAGTCTATGTACAATGTGAGCAAGTGAGGTGAGATAAGGGAGGTGAAGGCAAACAGATATATGTATAAATAAATAAAAATATAAAAAGGCCATGGAGGCGAAGTGAGTACAACACAGCAAGTAAAATAAAAACTAAAAAAAACACTGGAATGGTTGGTTTGCATTGGAAGAAAGTGCAAAGTAGAGACAGAAATAATGCGGTGCAAAGGAGCAAAATAAATTAATAAATAAATACAGTAGGTAAAGAGGTAGTTGTTTGGGCTAAATTGTAGATGGGTTATGTACAGGTGCAGTAATCTATGAGCTGCTCTGACAGCTGGTGCTTAAAGCTAGTGAGGGAGATAGGTGTTTCCAGTTTCAGAGATTTTTGTAGTTCGTTCCAGTCATTGGCAGCAGAGAACTGGAAGGAGAGGCGTCCAAAGGAAGAATTGGTTTTGGGGGTGACTAGAGAGATATACCTGCTGGAGCGCGTGCTACAGGTAGGTGCTGCTATGGTGACCAGCGAGCTGAGATAAGGGGGGACTTTACCTAGCAGGGTCTTGTAGATGACCTGGAACCAGTGGGTTTGGCGACGAGTATGAAGCGAGGGCCAGCCAACGAGAGTGTACAGGTCGCAGTGGTGGGTAGTATATGGGGCTTTGGTGACAAAACGGATGGCACTGTGATAGACTGCATCCAATTTATTGAGTAGGGTTTTGGAGGCTATTTTGTAAATGACATCACCGAAGTCGAGGATTGGTAGGATGGTCAGTTGAAGTCGGAAGTTTACATACACCTTAGCCAAATACATTTAATCTCAGTTTTTCACAATTTATGACATTTAATCCAAGTAAAAATCCTGTTTTAGGTCAGTTAGGATCACCACTTTATTTTAAGAATGTGAAATGTCAGAATAATAGTTGAGAGAGTGATTTATTTCAGCTTTTATTTCTTTCATCACATTCCCAGTGGGTCAGAAGTTTACATACACTCAATTAGTAGTTGGTAGCATTGCCTTTAAATTGATTAACTTGGGTCAAATGTTGCAGGGAGCCTTCCACAAGCTTCCCACAATAAGTTGGGTGAATTTTGGCCCATTCCTTCTGACAGAGCTGGTGTAACTGAGTCAGGTTTGTAGGCCTCCATGTTCGCACAAGCTTTTTCAGTTCTGCCCACAAATTTTCTATAGGATTGAGGGCAGGGCTTTGTGATTGCCACTCCAATACCTTGACTTTGTTGTCCTTAAGCCATTTTGCCACAACTTTGGAAGTATGCTTGGGGTCATTGTTCATTTGTAAGACCCATTTGCGACCAAGCTTTAACTTCCTGACTGATGTCTTGAGATGCTGCTTCAATATATCCACATACTTTTCCTCCCTCATGATGCCATATATTTTGTGAAGTGCACCAGGCCCTCCTGCAGCAAAGCACCCCCACAACATGATGCTGCCACCCCCGTGCTTCACGGTTAGGATGGGGTTCTTCGGATTGCAAGCCTCCACTTTTTCCTCCAAACATAACAATGGTCGTTATTGCCAAACAGTTCTATTTGTGTTTCATCAGACGAGAGGAAATTTCTCCAAAAAAGTACAATCTTTGCAAACCGTAGTCTGGCTTTTTTATGGCGGTTTTGGAGAAGTGGCTTCTTCCTTGCTGAGCGGCCTTTCAGGTTATGTCGATATAGGACTAGTTTTACTGTGGATATAGATACTTTTGTATCTGTTTCCTCCAGCATCTTTACAAGGTCCTTTGCTGTTGTTCTGCCACTTTTTGCACACAAGTACGTTCATCTCTAGCAGACAGAACGCGTCTCCTTCCTGAGCGTTATGATGGCTGCGTGGTCCCACGGTGTTTATACTTTCATACTATTGTTTTGTACAGATGAATGTGGCACCTTCAGGTGTTTGGAAATTGCTCCCCATGATGAACCAGACTTGTGGAGGTCTACAATGTTTTTTCTGAGGTCTTGGCTGATTTCTTTTGATTTTCCCATGATGTCAAGCAGAGGCACTGAGTTTGAAGGTAGGCCTTGAAATACATACACAGGTACACCTCCATTTGACTCAAATTATGTCAATTAGCCTATCAGAAGTTTCTAAAGCCATGACATAATTTTCTGGAATTTTCCAAGTTGTTTAAATGCACAGTCAACTTAGTGTATGTAAACTTCTGACCCACGGGAATTGTGGCTGAAAACTTTCTACTTTTAAACTCGGACAAAACAGAGATGCTTGTTCTAGGTCCCAAGAAACAAAGAGATCTTCTGTTAAATCTGACAATTCATCTTGATGGTTGTAAAGTCGTCTCAAATAAAACTGTGAAGGACCTCGGCGTTACTCTTGACCCTGATCTCTCTTTTGACGAACATATCAAGACTGTTTCAAGGACAGCTTTTTTCCATCTACGTAACATTGCAAAAATCAGAAATTTTCTGTCCAAAAATGATGCAGAAAAATTAATCCATGCATTTGTTACTTCTAGGTTAGACTACTGCAATGCTCTACTTTCCGGCTACCCGGATAAAGCACTAAATAAACTTCAGTTAGTGCTAAATACGGCTGCTAGAATCCTGACTAGAACCAAGAAATTTGATCATATTACTCCAGTGCTAGCTTCCCTACACTGGCTTCCCGTTAAGGCAAGGGCTGATTTCAAGGTTTTACTGTTAACCTATAAAGCGTTACATGGGCTTGCTCCTACCTATCTTTCCGAGTTGGTCCTGCCGTACATACCTACACGTACGCTACGGTCACAAGACGCAGGCCTCCTAATTGTCCCTAAAATTTCTAAGCAAACAGCTGGAGGCAGGGCTTTCTCCTATAGATCTCCATTTTTATGGAACAGTCTGCCTACCCATGTGAGAGACGCAGACTCGGTCTCAACCTTTAAGTCTTTACTGAAGACTTATCTCTTCAGTAGGTCATATGATTGAGTGTAGTCTGGCCCAGGAGTGTGAAGGTGAACGGAAAGGCTCTGGAGCAACGAACCGCCCTTGCTGTCTCTCCAGGGCCGGTTCCCCTCTCTCCACTGGGATTCTCTGCCTCTAACCCTGTTACTGGGGCTGAGTCACTGGCTTGCTGGTGCTCTTTCATGCCGTCCCTAGGAGGGGTGCGTCACTTGAGTGGGTTGAGTTACTGACGTGAACTTCCTGTCTGGGTTGGCGCCCCCCCTTGGTTGTGCTGTGGTGGAGACCTTTGTGGGCTATACTCGGCCTTGTCTCAGGATTGTAAGTTGGTGGTTGAGGATTTCCCTCTAGTGGTGTGGGGGCTGTGCTTTGGCAGAGTGGGTGGGGTTATATCCTTCCTGTTTGGCCCTGTCCGGGGGTTTCTTCGGATGGGGCCACAGTGTCTCCTGACCGCTCCTGTCTCAGCCTCCAGTATTTATGCTGCAGTAGTTTATGTGTCGGGGGGCTAGGGTCAGTTGGTTATACCTGGAGTACTTCTCCTGTCTTATCCAGTGTCCTGTGTGAATTTAAGTATGCTCTCTAATTCTCTCGTTCTCTCTTTCTCTCTGAGAACCTGAGCCCTAGGACCATACGTCAGGACTACCGGGCATGCTGACACCTTGCTGTCCCCAGTCCGCCCGGCCTTGCTGCTATTCCAGTTTCAACTGTTTCTGCCTGCGGTTACGAAACCCCTACCTGTCCCAGACCTGCTGTTTTCAACTCTTAATGATCGGCTATGAAAAGCCAACTGAGATTTATTCCTTATTATTTGACCATGCTTGTCATTTATGAACATTTTGAAAATCTTGGCTCTCTCTAATTTTCTCCTTCTCTCTTTCTCTCGGAGGACCTGAGCCCTAGGACCATACGTCGGGACTACCGGCCGTGGTGACTCCTTGCTGCCCCCAGTCCGCCTGGCCTTGCTGCTATTCCAGTTTCAACTCTTCTGCCTGCGGTTATGGAACCCCTACCTGTCCCAGACCTGCTGTTTTCAACTCTTAATGATCGGCTATGAAAAGCCAACTGAGATTTATTCCTGATTATTATTTGACCATGCTTGTCATTTATGAACATTTTGAAAATCCTGGCTCTCTCTAATTTTCTCCTTCTCTCTTTCTTTCTCTCGGAGGACCTGGGCCCTAGGACCATGCGTCGGGACTGCCGCCCGTGGTGACTCCTTGCTGTCCCCAGTCCGCCTGGCCTTGCTGCTATTCCAGTTTCAGCTGTTCTGCCTGCGGTTATGGAACCGCCACCTGTCCCAGACCTGTTGTTTTTCAACTCTTAATGATCAGCTATGAAAAGCCAACTGAAAATTATTCATGATTATTATTTGACCATGCTTGTCACTTATGAACATTTTTGAACATCTTGGCATAGTTCTGTTATAATCTCCACCCGGCACAGCCAGAAGAGGACTGGCCACCCCTCATAGCCTGGTTCCTCTCTAGGTTTCTTCCTAGGTTTTGGCCTTTCTAGGGAGTTTTTCCTAGCCACCGTGCTTCTACACCTGCATTCTAGCTGTTTGGGGTTTTAGGCTGGGTTTCTGTACAGCACTTCGAGATATTATCTGATGTACGAAGGGCTATATAAAATAAAATTGATTGATTGATTGATTGATTGATTGATACAGTAAATTATAAGTGAAATAATCTGTCTGTAAACAATTGTTGGAAAAATGACTTGTGTTGTGCACAAAGTAGATGCCCTAACCGACTTACCAAACTATAGTTTGTTAACAAGATATGTGTGGGGTGGTTGAAAAACGAGTTTTAATGATGTATGTAAACTTCCAACTTCAACTGTATTTGAGAATGCTATTCATTAAATTTAACTCAGCGTTCAACACCATAGTGCTCTCAAAGCTCATCAATAAGCTAAGGACCCTGGGACTAAACATCTCCCTCTGCAATTGGATCCTGGACTTCCTGATGGGCCCGCCCCCAGGTGGTAAGGTTAGGTAACAACACATCCACCATGCTGATCCTCAACACGGGGGCCCCTCAGGGGTGTGTGCTCAGTCCCCTCCTGTACTCCCTGTTCACTCATGACTGCACGGCCAGGCACGACTCCAAAACCATCATTAAATTTGCCGATGACACAACAGTGGTAGGCCTGATCACCGACAACGACGAGACAGCCTATAGGGAGGAGGTCAGAGACCTGGCCATGTGGTGCCAGGACAACAACCTCTCCCTCAACGTGATCAAGACAAAGGAGATGATTGTGGTCTACAGGAAATAGAGGACAGAGCACGCCCCCATTCTCATCGACGGGGCTGCAGTGAAGCAGGTTGAGAGCTTGATGTGCACACCAACAAACAAACATGGTCCAAGCACATCCAGACAGTCATGAAGAGGGCACAACAAAACCTATTCCCCCTCAGAAGACTGAAAGGATTTGGCATGGGTCCTCAGATCCTCAAAATGTTCTACAGCTGCACCATCGAGAACATCCTGACGGGTTGCATCACTGCCTGGTATGGCAACTGCTCGGCCTCCGACCACAAGGCACTACAGAGGGTAGTCTGAATGGCCCATTACATCACTGGGGCCAAGCTTCCTGCCATCCAGGACCTCAATATCAGGCGGTGTCAGAGGAAGGCCCTAAAAATTCCTAAAGACTCCAGCCACCATAGTCTTAGAGTGTTGTCTCTGCTACCACACGGCAAGCGCTACCGGAGCGCCAAGTATAGGTCCAAGAGGCTTCTAAACAGCTTCTACCCGCAAGCCATAAGTCTCCTGAACATCTAATCAAATGGCTACCCAAACTATTTGCATTGCCCCCCTCCCCCCTTTACACCACTGCTACTCTCTTTTGTTGTCATCTATGCATAGTCACTTCAATAACTCTACCTACATACATGTCCATACTACCTCAATTAATCGGTGCCCTTGCACATTGACTCTGTACCGGTATATAGTCTCGCTATTGTTGTTTTACTGCTGCTTTTAAATTACTTATTACTTTTCTCTCTTATTCTTTTCCGTATTTTTTAAAACTGCATTGTTGTTTGGGGCTCGTAAGTAAGCATTTCACTGTAAAGTCTACACCTGTTGTATTCAGTGCATGTGACTAATAAAATGTGATTTGATGCCACTTCACTAATTCTGCTTCAGCCATTACCATGAGCCTGTCTTCCCCAACTAAGGTGCCACCAACCTCCTGTGGCGGAGACAGTAGATAATATGTATATCTTTATATCTCGTGTTATTCGGATCCTTGGGACGTCCCTACCCTAAACCCTAACCATAACGTTACCCCTTACCTTAATCATGGCGCTCATTTGACATTGTTGTCTTTTTCTTTCAGGCAATACAATTGGACACACTTAATGACGTCAATATTACTCGACTACGGGCAAAAAAGACCATTTCAACGCGTTATTATCGCGCCTCGAAATAACCTGCATAGAGGGTGATTTTGGGGTCAGATTTGCGGGTCTGGTGGTAAAATCATGGCGTTACGGGTGATCCGTTTGGTCATCCCCTCGGGGACATCCGTTTTCAAAGCAGGGACACTTATTCAGACGGTAAGATTGTAAGAAGAATTGCCAAAATGCTCTCTAGCGCAACGAAAGGTATCAAGTTCACAAGCCGCCCTCGATACAAGGACACCATAACAAGAATTTGAATGCTAAGAAGGTTAAATAGCAGATTGGTGTTTTGCGTGACCAGCTGCGTGTTCTGTGGTTGTCAACAACTATTGTGTAGCAATGTATTATTAGCGGCAATATTCATTCATTTGTTAGCTAGCTTATTTGAACTAATTGTCTAGTTACCGTTATCCCATTCTTGTCATCCTCCTGACATGCTAGCTAGTATTTCAGTTTGATCAATTACAATGAAGCATGCTTAATTCATAGTGGGTAGGATGGTCAGAAGAATGACACTCACATACTCATTCTATTGATACTGAATACAATTTAATATTTGATTTGAGAATTAATTGATCAACATCTTATATCTTTAGGCTGGTATTCACACAAGTTCATTAAGGAACCTACGGTACGGCTGGTGGGCATATGCACTGGGCGAGAGGACAACTCCAAGGTTCAAAGAGAACAGCAAGATCATCTCCATTGATGGCAACCTGGCCTCAGGAAAGGGGGCGCTGGCCAAGAGTCTGGCTGATAAGCTGGGTAATGATCATGTTGTCGATGCAGTTATTGAAGTCTAGACTACTTATTTATACATATTTATAACTTGGGGAGATAGATGTTTTATAATGCCAGTTGCATTATCAAAAAAAAAAATATATATATATTTCCTACCTTCTGGTACAAAACAAGATTAATGTATATTGACTACATTAACACTTTGTCTGATGTCTGTAGGGATGCTGTACATGCCTGAGCCCAACACACACTACTTGGACAAGATGACAGCGGAGAAGGAGCCTCTGCCAATCGCCTTCAACGGTAACTGCAGCTTGGAGAAGTTCTATGCAGACCCCAAGGCTGCTGATGGGAACTCCTACCGGCTACAGGCATGGATGTACCTCATGAGGCTCCTTCAGTGGTCAGACGCCATGGAGCACCTGCTCACCACAGGTACGGCTGGCTGGCTATGGGAATGCGCTCAGATATCACTCACAAATGACATCAGGATTGTGTTAGGGAATCGGGGAAAACAAAGAATTTAGCTTTTGAGCTTACATTCCTGTAGTTAAATTAATGCCTTGTGTTATTCTAAATGGCTTTTTGCAAAAATATGATTCTGTCCATTTTGGGTTTTTAGTCATGTCCTTCTCATAAACTTTCTCCATTCTAGGCCAAGGTGTGATCTTGGAGCGCTCGCCCTACAGTGACATGGTGTTTGTGGAGGCCATGTTCAAACAGGGCTACATCAGAAGGCAGTGTAAGTACTGAAATCCCTATAATGAGGGTGGTACAGATCTGAATAGTCTTATTGCATTGTTATTTATTTATTTATTTAATTTCACCTTTATTTAACCAGGTAGGCCAGTTGAGAACAAGTTCTCATTTACAACTGAGACCTGGCCAAGATAAAGCAAAGCAGTGCGACACAGACAACAACACAGAGTTACACATGGAATAAACAAACATTCAGTCAATAACACAATAGAAAAGTCTATATACAGTGTGTGCAAATGAGGTAAGATAAGTGAGGTAAGGCAATTAATAGGCCATAGTGGTGAAATATTTACAATTTAGCAATTAAACACCGGAGTGATAGATGTGCAAGTAGAGATACTGGGGTGCAAAGGAGAGAGAGAAAAACAGTATGGGGATGAGGTAGTTGGATGGGCAATTTACAGGTGCAGTGATCTGTGAGCTGCTCTGACAGCTGGTGCTTAAAGTTAGTGAGGGAGATATGAGTCTCCAGCTTCAGTGATTTTTGCAATTCGTTCCAGTCATTGGCAGCAGAGAACTGGAAGGAAAGGTGGCCAAAGAAGGAATTGGCTTTGGGGGTGACCAGTGAAATATACCTGCTGGATCGCGTGCTACGGGTGGGTGCTGCTATGGTGACCAGTGAGCTGAGATGAGGCAGAGCTTTACCTAGCAAAGACTTATAGATGATGAATCAGATCTGGTTTAACACCAACCTGACAAGCCAGGATATTGAAAGGTCATTAGTGTTTTAAATAAAAACTGTGGGTGAAGATGCTTTTTTATGTATGCCACCATTACTACAAAAGGGGCATATTACATTGCTGTGGTTGAATCTCATATGTTCTGTAATGCAGGTGTAGACCACTACAATGAAATCAAAGGTATCAGCATCTGTGAGTTCCTGCCCCCTCACTTGGTCATCTATGTGGACAAGCCAGCAGAAGAAGTGCAGAAGAAGCTAAAGGCATCAGGCAAAGTAGTGAGACACAATCAAGGAAATTATAATCCATGCTAGACTTTTCTAGGCATATCGTTTGTCTGTTTGACTGAATGACCATCCATTATCAGCTGGTAGAGAACCTATGGAAGTTTTACTCAACCAATTTTGAGTCCTGTCCAGTAATTATTCTAAATTGTGTAAACTTTTTCTAATATTGACATATTTGGGGCTTTAAACAAAACACATTTTAAACTCCTCAAAAAGTCTCTACTGTGGTCATGAGCTAGGTTAGAAACAGAAAAAACGATTATCAGTCTGTTGCTAACAACAAGTAATGTTCTTAATTGGAACCTTTCCTTTGCCAAATGCCTCTGGTAATGTGTAAAAATTATAGAAATTAGTTGTTGCTTTCACGTACGCCCATTTAGGACCTCTCACATTTGGCAGGCGGGCGGGCCACACAAAGCCTGGTAGTTATTAGCATTATGCAATTGTGGCCCCAGCAATAATCCTGTCTTTAAACATAATCATGGAGGACTGGTGGAATTTGGTGTGAATTGAGATAAATATGCAGTCTCAGATTCTACCAGAAAAAGTTGTGTTTAGGACAAGTCTAGGTGCTTAAAGTCTAGACTATTTTCAACTTAGGTAGTTTGATTCATACTTCAAATCAGTGTTCCAAACTTTTCTTTCTGAAGTGTAATTCTCACATCTCTGATTGGATTTAAATATATTACATGTTTAAACCTCAGTTTTTATAACGTGTTGAATCACACTCCCTTATTTAAAGCCAGATGTATCCTTTCAGTGATCAACATGATGGATCTTTTTTTATCTATGCAATGTTTAGGGTGCATGTTTAATAACCATTTTCATCGATGGTCTTGTTTAGGCTATTGCCTTCAGAAAGTATTCACAGCCCATGACTTTTTCCACATTTTTTTGTTACAAAGTGGGATTAAAATGTATTTAATAGTCATTTTTCTGTCAACAATCTTCACAAAATACTCTGCAATATTGAACTGGAAGAAAAATGGTAACATTCTGTAAAAAAAATATATAAAAAAATAACTATTTAGGGCTGTCCTCAACTAAATCTCGGTGGACCGAAAGTCGTCTGTTCTTTCGACCAATCAATTGTCTGAAATTTTAGTTTGTCCGTGCAACTTATATGACTTGTTAAGTGACACTTTACTCCTGAACTTATTTAGGTTTGCCACAAAAATTTCAATAAACCTAATTCCACTATGACATGATGGGGTAGGCCAGTTACAAAAAAATCTCAAATCCATTTTAAATTCAGATTGTGTAACACAGCAAAATGTGGAAATAGGTAATACACACAAAAAAAAAAAATACTTTCTGAAGGTACTGTATATGCCCAAAAGCTGCACTGTTTTTAGATCACTAATAGTATTGGATGGGTAGCATTTTGGAAAGAAGCCATCTGTCAAACTTCTAAAGGCTTAATACTGGTCAATAAAGGAACTAAATCAAGCTGAAGCCTGGATAAGAATTCAAGCATGGCCCTTCAAATAGATTCATATCAGTTGCCTCTGAGTTATTTGATTTTGTGTGCCATGATTATTCTTACGTTAGCTTTAATTACCTTTCCGCTCTACGGATCAGATCATTGAAGGTGAGAATCTGCTTCAACAGCTCCAAACAGATCTTCTGCTTCTTTACCACTTTGGGTGTTCCGCTTGTTAAGTTAAATCCATTTAAGGCACTTTGACTGAGCAAGAGAATTGTGTTGGGTCTGGTGTTAGCTGTCTTTTCAAATAGTCTATTTTCTGATGTGTGTTGTTCCTGTCTTTATTCGTCTATCCTGTCTTACCCTCAGGATGTGCCCCTACCCTATCTGAAGAGCATTGAGGATGCCTACAAGAAGACCTACCTTCCCAAAATCAGGTTAGTGGATTAGAAAGCTCTCTAGTGAAACGTATATTCATTATATCTCTGAGATGACCCTGTCTTTTAACAACTTGAACGTTTTTTAACAACGCAATTTTTCAAGACTACTCCGATCGGACCTTCAACCATTTACAAGAAAGGTGTTGAGTGTTTCTTTATTTCAGTGAGAATGCAGAATTGCTCGCTTATGATGCTACCCAAGCACAAGACATGGAGAGGGTAAGAAAATGAAGTGAATGACTAGAGGCATCAAATTCTATAATAATAACCTTGTAGTTTCTGGTGAGAAAACAAACATGGTGTTGATATGTTAGGCCTAGCCAATGCATCATACTGGAATGCACTGACTGCTGTTGAAAACCTGTCTTATTCTCTCACAAAACTCTCTCGTCAAACAGACTTCACTTTTTTGTTTTTCTCTTTAGATTGCAGAAGACATTGAGTACTTGAAATTTGAGAAAGGACCTTGGGTAGAGCAGGATGATGTCACACTCCACTACATGAGAATGCTGTAAGTATAACCACTTAATTTGTTCCCTACACGTGTAGACCTTACTTTTCCATCACGTACATGGGTAGGCCTATATAGTTCATATTGGAGCTCTGGAAGCTTTCTCATCAGCCTGCTGTTTTCCTTCCTCTCTCCCAAGGGTGGAAAACAAGATGAGGGTTGCAGACCTGACCCTTGTACCCAACTTCCTCCCTGAGGTCACCATCGGGGCTCACGAGTATGACGCAGGCTACTATGCCTTCAAATCAGTAAGGGAGAAAAGCACTCTACTTCTCTTATGATGTGGTGTGGCTAGATCACTTGATTTGACCAGATTATGATAAAGTGGGGTATGAGCTATAGGTACCATACTGCATAGGTAGAGAACTTTCTCCCTCCTTCAATAGTATTTTCCCTCTGTCTCTTCTGGGTTTTGTGGCCGTCTTTTGGTTTTGCCTCCAGCATATTAAATAACTATTTTGGTAGCTGAAATATCAAATGATATACGAAAAGGGAAATGCCATATGTGGAATATTCTCCAAGTCATTGGTGTCATCAGTCTTGCAGGAAAACATTCTGTCCTGACCTTTAAAGTTTATTGACTGGAGATGTGGGGGTATATAATGTGCTACAGGATTCTTTGAGCTGACATTTTGCTCGGTGCCCGCTATTATACTGGAACGAGTGGGAGGACAAGCTTGGGGAATGTGAACTATGGCGGGCTTAGGTTGTCTGCATTTTCTCATCCATACTTCTACTTGACAAAGTTCACTTCTTCTGAAGTGCAAGCTAGGATTCCGCAGTAGAGTGTGTACTGTTTGACAAGAACAACAACAGATAAGGGTTTGTCGGGTGATTTATAATTTTGGTTTCACCAGCTTAAACTCATGCTAAGTTGTACCTTAGATGTAAAACTAGGTAAACAAAACTTTAATGCCTATCAATGTTGCTATTTGCAATCCAACACCACTTCTTCAATCTTGGCTGATTTTGTTTTTGAGGCTGTAAATGTCTTTATATTTAAGTCTGTTTTCTGCTTCTTTGGCTGACTGATAACAGTTGAAAGAAAGAGAAGCAGTGTTAATGTAGGCCTTAGTTTAACACTAGACTATCTTTTTTGTTTCATATTCACAAGACTGATGGGCTAGTGTCGCCTGGGTGACTGAGAGCAGCCTGGCTGTCTATCAGTCTGTCACTGACGTTGCTTCACATTAGCAGGAACTCATAACGTGCTGTTTGCTAAGGCTAGGGGGTGATGGACTGCAATGTCGCCCCTAGTGACAAAAACACTTTGCTATACCATTAGTCTTTGCTGTCGTCCCACATCTAAGGATGGATGAGTCTTGAGTGGCTAGTTCTTCAAAGCTTAAGAGAATAAGAAGGCCTGGCTTCTTAAATCGGAGAACTGTTAAACCTGCCCAAGTGTCCTGTGGAATATCGTGTGTCTCTTTTTACCCAGGCAATTCCCACAAATGTTTTTTTTTAAAGTCAAGGATGACTCCTTGACCCTCGCATTGGATTCGTTTTAAGGATTTCATCAGTAAAGTGTAGGTTATGACTTGTATGCCCAGACTAAGAGGGTTACAGAACTCTCAGAATAACTATTAGGCTACTAACTTGATTTATTTCCAAAAAGGCAAAACATTTATTAAGTTGTTCTATACCTAACTTAACTACATTGTATTTTACTTGCAACTTCACTAAGATTTGCTCTCCTATATTTTTGGCAACTGTTTCAGCAAATACATCCCAGATGTTTTAGCAAACATAATAGGCTATATCCCCTATCACTTCTCTCACTCTAATTAAATTGACTGTCCTTTTCTTTTCTGTCCAAAAGCTCCTGGGAAAGAAGTACGCTGCAGGTTATAACGCAGACATAGGAGACACGAACATCTGGCTGAAGTGAATGAGTGGACCTGACTACTCTGGAGCTGATTGCTGTAGATGAATAGTTCGTTCCTCATTCCCTCCCTCAACCCCCCCCCCCCACACACACCTGTTCACTCCTCCCTATGGGTGGAGAAGTCTAAATATGGGATTATCCGTTTGATCCAATCTGGAACATTTTCTTCTCTGGTCCGACTGTATCAAGGAGAAATTGTATTATGTTCATGAATTATGCATTAAAAGTAAATCTAAAAACTTGTTATTTTATTTTTGTGAAATGTGCATCTAGCCTTTTCAAGAGGGATAATGGCAATTGGATTAAGAGGAGAGATTACAGTTTATCCTCAATCATATTATGTTTTTTATAAACTGGGACAGTAAACTTGAAGGTTAAGTGTCTTTACTGACTTGTATCATTATAATGTATCCGCAAGTCTTTTCTTTAGCAGATGCTTCACACAGTGACTTTGTCAGTGCATAGTGTGGTGTCACATAGCCCCGTAAGGGTTTACTGTTTTTCTAAACCACAGTTCCAGGTATGGAAGCAGGTAGCCAATTAGGCAGGCCTTCAGTGTGCCTGTTGTACTATATGTGTCTGCAGATACTGTCTGGGCTCATACTGATTGGCTTCCAGCCGTTCCATAATGGCATATCAAACACAATAAATAAGGAAATCTAAAATCTGCAGTTATGACATGTTCTAAGGGCAAGATTAGATATACTACTTCCATGAAAGAGAAAGATGATCATTCATGTGCTGCTAATTTCAGACTGGTGGTATGGATCACTATGAACGTATTGAAGTTTAGCTTTCTTATTGAACCAGACAATTGAAAGTTATTTTTAGTTGTTTATCGAAGATAGCTGGCTAACTCATTGATCCTGCTTTGTATCATAACCTTCAGGTCTTCATGTACCAAAAAAGAAGTGCAATTCCCTTCACACTCTCTTTTCACAGGGTGATTTTAAGAGCCTGGTTGTTTTTAATTTACCACCAGCTGACTCTTCAGCATTTCTCACTCACACACCTCCAGCATTTACACACCTACGCCACTGTAGCTCAGCGAAGATGGACGACACGGAGCTATTACACTGACCGAGAGGAACAGGGCGGCAGCAGGCTGTGGCAATTAGACGCTGGGTATAGTACCTGGCCGGCTGGTGTCATCTCCCAAAGTGTTAATCGAACACATGGCATTAAGTACGATTAAATGATCCCTTGTCGACCTCACCTTAAAGTGTCCGCGTGATCCTTGACTGAAGCGCTGCTGCTCTTTACTGTGCAAATGGATCTAGCAGGTGAAACCCTGTGAAATGAACAAACGCCTCCCTCCCATGACTACCTTTTCACATGGGCCACTTTGAAATCTATCGACAGTGGGGATTTTCACAGCCCATGAGACAGGGAAGAGTTGTAATTGGCATTATATGAAATGAGCAGTCAGTCTCATGACTTGAAATAGGATGTCACGGTCACAGTTGAAATCTGTTTTACAGAACTCTCTTATGGCCTCAGACGGATCATTTCCTAAAGCTAGACCCCAACCATGTGAAAGAATGGGAAAACACATTCAAAAGGGCAACTGGAGGACAAAGAGTAGCCTACATTATGAATATGAAAGTTAGATTTCTACAAGATTATGACCCAATTCTTTAGTGCAGTTTATCTGGGCTATAAACCATTCAGCTGAAAAAGTCCAACTCTGAAAACTGAGCAGCACAGTTCATGTGGTAGTTCAGATTTATTGTTTTGCCATACGATGCTGTCGTTGGCCAGTCTGGTCTAAATTTTTGTTCCCAGTGGCTTGGCTGGCTAGGCCTGAAATGCAGTGACCACAACTCTAGAAATAGCTATGCCTCTGTGAGAGAAGCAGTGATTTATTTCTCTTTCTTTTGTCAGTTGGAGGAGCTAACGTCTCGTAGTTCTAATCTACTCTTGATTGCTAGTGGTGATACACACAAAGGGCTCAATAGCTGAGGGTGTTAGTGAAACAACAGGAGTTCTCGAATTACGCACATCCTGCTGCTAGATCACAATGATGATAGCAGCCTATCTTGTGTCTTGGACTTCATGTGATACTTTCTACCAATTGAAACACTGAAAAATATGTAAATACAACATGTGTTGGTCCCATGTTTCATGAGCTAAAATAAAATGTTCAAGAAATGTTCCATACGCACAAAAAACTTTTCTCTGAAATGTTGTGCACAATTTTCTTTATATGCTCCTTTGCCAATATAATCCATCCACCTGAGAGGTGTGGCATATCAATAAGATAGTTAAACAGCATGATCATTACACAGGTGCACCTTGTGCTGGGGACACTAAAAGGCCAATCTAAAATGTGCAGTTTTGTTACACAACACAATGTCACAGATGTCTCAAGTTTTGAGGGACCGGGCAATTGGCATATAGACTGCAGGAATATCCAACAGACTTGTTGCCAGATAATTTAATGTTAGTTTCTCTACCATAAACCGCCTCCAACGTCGTTTTAGAGAATTTGGCAGTACGTCCAACGGCCTCACAACCTCAGACCACGTGTAACCACGCCAGCCCAGGACCTCCACTCCTTGCTTCTTCACCTGTGGGATGGTCTGACACCAGCCACCCAGACAGCTGATGAAACTTGGGTTTCACAACCAAATAATTTCTGCACAAACTGACAGAAACCGTCTCGGGGAAGCTCATCTGCATGCTCGTCATCCTCACCAGGTTCTTGACCTGACTGCAGTCCGGCGTCGTAACTGACTTCATTGGGCAAATGCTCACCTTTGATGGCCACTGGCACACTGGAGAAGTGTGCTCTTAATGGATGAATCCCGATTTCAATTGTACCGGGCAGTTGGCAGACAGAAGTGTACGGCATCGTGTGGGCAAGTGGCCCTTATAGAGGAACAGAAATATAACCGAACATGCAACAATTTCAAAGATTTTACTGAGTTAGAGCTTATATAAGGCAATCAGTCAACTGAAATAAATGCATTAGGCTGTAATCTATGGATTTCATATGACTGAAAATACAAAAATGCATCTGTTGTTCACAGATACCTTAAAAAATAAGTAGGTGCGTGGATCAGAAAATCAGTCCGTATCTGATGTGACCACCATTTGCCTCATACAGCGTGACACATCTCCTTCGCATTAATAAGGTTGTTGATTGTGGCCTGTGGAATGTTGTCCCACTCCTTTTCAATGGCCGTTCGAAGTTGCTGGATATTGGCGGGAACTGGAACACACTGTTGTACACGTCGATCCAGAGCATTCCAAACATGCTCAATGTGTGACATGTCTGGTGAGTATGCAGGCCATGGAAGAATTGGGAAATGTTCAGCTCCCAGGAATTGTGTACAGATCCTTGCTACATGGGGCCATGCATTATAATGCTGAAACATGAGGTGATGGCGGCAGATGAATGACACGACAGTGGTCCTCAAGATCTCGTCACGGTATCTCTGTGTATTCAATTTGCCATCGATAAAATGCAATTGTGTTCATCGTCCGTAGCTTATGCCTACCCATACCATAACCCCACCGCCACCATGGGGCACTCTGTTCATAACGTTGACATCAGCAAACCCACTCACCCACACGTCGCCATACACGCTATCTGCCCGGTACAGTTGAAACCGAGATTAATCCGTGAAGAGCACGCTGCCCCAGTGGCCAAACTGCAGTCAGGTCAAGACCCTGGTGAGAACGACGAGCATGCAGATGAGCTTCCCTGAGACGGTTTCTGCCAGTTTGTGCAGAAATTCTTTACTTCTGCAAACCCACAGTTTCATCAGCTGTCCTGGTGTCTGGTATCAGATGATCCCGCAGGTGAAGAATCCTGATGTCGAGGTCCTGGGCTGGTGTGGTTACATGTGGTCGGTCTGTGGTTGTAAGGCCGGTTGGACGTACTGTCAAATTCTCTAAAATGATGTTGAAGCGCTTATGGTAGAGAAATTAACATACAATTATCTGGCAACAGCTCTGGTGGACATTTCTGCAGGCAGCATGCCAATTGCACACTCCCTCAAAACTTGAGACATCTGTGGCATTGTGTTGTGTGACAAAACTGCACATTTTAGAGTGGCTTTTTATTGTCCCCAGCAAGGGTGCACCTGTGTAATGATCATGCTGTTTAATCAGCTTCTTATTATGCCACACCTGTCAGGTGGATGGATTATCTTGCCAAAGGTAAAATGCTCACTAATAGGGATGTAAAGAAATTTGTGCACATTTTAGAGAAATAGGCTTTTTGGGCGTTTTGAACATTTCTGGGACCTTTTTTCTCAGCTCATGAAACACTGGACAAACAATTTACATGTTGAGTTTATATTTTTGTTCAGTATATGAACTAACTCTATCAAGTCTTTGAAATTGTTGCATGTTGTGTTTATTTTTGTTCAGTGTAGTTTAATCAACAGTTTGAATCAGTGAAGATTCAACACTTCAATGCTCTCTTGTTTCATTGGTTTCTATTTAAAATTTGTATGACAGTAATTTCTTTGGTTTTATGAAACATGGAACTGCATTTTTCATGTTTTTCTTGTCCTTTTATCTTCCTTTTTCAACTGACTGCGTGAGAGATTTAGGATTATGAAGCGCAAAACAGAGTAGGTGCAGTAGACATGTCAGCATGGCCATAGTAGAGACGGTTTGCAGTTGCACTGAAGGAGAGGAGGCTCAGTTTCAAAAGGGGGCACTGTTGCGCCATTGCAGCCTTGCAAAATTACATTTTCCTGTACTAAATGTATTTCTCTCTTTGATATGCACACTGTGGTGTGTGATTTTTTTGTGCTTTTGTCTTGGGTGCAGTTGATGTTAAGAAGCTTCTATTTTGACATCAGCATTTTAAGAGTATACATTTTTAATGCCCTCAGAAGGTCTTATCCAGCAGTTGTTGTTAAGGGTTCTTAAGCCTCTGATTTGAGATAATATTCAGGATGCCAATGCTGTAATACACCTGTTACTAGTAATACGAGGCTGTTAAGCAGAGGTTTATGAGATAAGAAACTACAAATTACCAATTAATTAAATAAACAATGTAATTTATTGAAAAGTAATATGTTTATTTAATGAACATCTGCCCAGAGCACTTAAATTAACAGTATTTTCTTCTTTTCATCTTTTTACATTCATGGCAATAAATCAATTCTGGTCACGTGTTGTAGTTTGAGGATGAATACACATGATACTACAACTCTCTAGGGATCCACAAATGTGATTAATCTGAATGGGCTAAAGTCTGTTGTGTAAGGCAGAATGTGTCACTCGTAATGCATGCACAAGCTTTACATCACATCAAATATAAAATATTCCCAACAGATTTGTGCTTCCAACAATAGCCCCCCTGATTTAAAAACAGCATCCCAAAGCTCTAGAAATAACACGTAGAACCACAGTGACAGTCCATGTCAATCTCAAGGAAGTTTATTTGCCTGAGACCCCATATTCCCTCACATCCAAGTTAGGTCCAACAGACTCTAGTCTATGTCAACCTCTAGGACAGTGGGAAGGGAACTGAGCGAGCCCCATGACAGGTGGCATGCTGGGAAGGCAGAGGACTGGGTAGATGTAGACACAAGCGGTTGGAGAACATAATGAGCAGATCAAAGTGTCTGACACGGCAGTGTAGCAGAGTGTCAGAGGAACAGTGCTGTTGCAGCGTGGGGGCGGGGGACATGGGAGGTCTCAATGACAAGTCAATCAGGAGCACTCCACATTCCCAATGACATGTTCTCTCCCCCTTGACAGGCCCTCCTGCGCTGTTCGTTAGGCAAACTCATCATTCAGGTGGGGTCTATACAGACTTAAAGAGAAGTTTACGGCACGCTTGCGAGTAGCTCACATTTACACACATTGGCATGCATGCACAGATTGGCAAGCACACACAAGCACAATCTTTTGAGCACAGCTATTGTAAACTCAGCAAAAAAAAGTCCTCTCACTGCCAACTGCGTTTATTTTCAGCAAACTTAACATGTGTATATATTTGTATGAACATAACAAGATTCAACAACTGAGACATAAACTGAACAAATTCCACAGACATTTGACTAACATAAATGGAATGATGTGTCCCTGAACAAAGGGGGGGTGTCGAAATCAAAAGTAACAGTCAGTATCTGGTGTGGCCACCAGCTGCATTAAGTACTGCAGTGCATCTCCTCCTCATGGACTGCACCAGATTTGCCAGTTCTTGCTGTGAGATGTTACCCCATTCTTCCAACAAGGCACCTGCAAGTTCCCAGACATATCTGTGGGAAATGGCTCTAGCCTTCACACTCCGATCCAACAGGTCCCAGACGTGCTCAATGGGATTGAGATCCAGGCTCTTTGCTGGCCATGGCAGAACGCTGACATTCTTGTCTTGCAGGAAATTACGCACAGAACGAGCAGTATGGCTGGTGGCATTGTCATATTGGAAGGTAATGTTAGGATGAGCCTGCAGGAAGGGTACCACATGAGGGAGGAGGATGTCTTCCCTGTAACGCACAGCGTTGAGATTGCCTGCAATGACAACAAGCTCAGTATGATGATGCTGTGACACACTTCCCCAGACCATGTCGGACCCTCCATCTCCAAATCGATCCAGCTCCAGAGTACAGGCCTCGGTGTAACGCTCATTCCTTCAACAATAAACGCGAATCTGACCATCACCCATGGTGAGACAAAACCACGACTCGTCAGTGAAGAGCACTTTTTGCCAGTCATGTCTGGTCCAGCGACGGTGGGTTTGTGCCCATAGGTGACGTTGTTGCCGGTGATGTCTGGTGAGGACCTGCCTTACAACAGGCCTACAAGCCCTCAGTCCAGCCTCTCTCAGCCTATTGCGGATAGTCTGAGCACTGATGGAGGGATTGTGCGTTCCTGGTGTAACTCAAGCAGTTATTGTGTCCATCCTGTACCTGTCCCGCAGGTGTGATGTTCGGATGTACCGATCCTGTGCAGGTGTTGTTACACGTGGCCTGCCACTGCGAGGACGATCAGCTGTCCGTCCTGTCTCCCTGTAGCGCTGTCTTAGGCGTCTCACAGTATGGACATTGCAATTTATTGCCCTGGCCACGTCTGCAGTCCTCATGCCTCCTTGCAGCATGCCTAAGGCATGTTCACTCAGATGAGCAGGGACCCTGGGCATCTTTCTTTTGGTGTTTTTCAGAGTCAGTAGAAAGGTCTCTTTAGTGTCCTAAGTTTTCATAACTGTGATCTTAATTGCCTACCATCTGTAAGCTGTTAGTGTCTTAACGACCGTTCCACAGGTGCATGTTCATTAATTGTTTATGGTTCATTGAACAAGCTTGGGAAACAGTGTTTAAACCCCTTACATTGAAGATCTATGAAGTTATTTGGATTTTTACGAATTATCTTTGAAAGACAGGGTCCTGAAAAAGGGATGTTTATTTTTTTGAGTTTATATTCAGACCCAGTTATTAGCTATTTCTTTGAAATATGAGTGAAACATCCTTGCCCATGAAGTAAAACAGGCCTAGTTATTAGATATTATACTGAATAAAAATATTGATGCAACACGCAACAATTTCAAAGATGTTACTGAGTTACAGTTCATATGAGGAAAACAGTCCATTTAAATACATTCATCAGGCCCTAATCTATGGATTTCACATGACTGGGAATACAGATATGCATCTGTTGGTCACAGATCCCTTAAATAAAGGTAGGGGCGTGGATCAGAAAAGCAATCAGTATCTGGTGTTACCAAAATTTGGCTCATGTAGCGCGACACATCTCCTTTGCATAGTGTTGATCAGGCTGTTGATTGTGGCCTGTATAATGTTGTTTCACTCCTCTTCAATGGCTCAACTCCTCTCTATCAACTTCAATGGCGAAGTTGATGGATATTGGCGGGAACTGGAACACACTGTCGTACACGTCGATCCAGAGCATCCCAAACATGCTCAATGTGTGACATGCTTCCATTAATTGTGTACAGATCCTTGCGTCATGGGGCCTTGCATTATTGTGCTTTATCATGCTGAAACATGAGGTGATGGCGTGAATAGCACAGCTCTCCAGGGTGCCAGTGGCCATGAAAGGTGAGCATTTGCCTAATTAAGTCGGTTACAACACCGAACTGCAGTCAGGTCAAGACCCTGGTAAAGACAACGAGCATGCAGGTGAGCTTCACTGAGATGGTTTCTGACAGTTTGTGAAGAAATTCTTTGTTTGTGCAAACCCATATTTTCATCAGCTGTCCTGGTGGCTGGTGTCAGATGGTCCCACAGGTGAAGAAGCCAGATGTGAGGTCCTGGGCTGACGGGGTTACACTTAGTCTGAGGTTGTGAGGCCGGTTGGACATACTGCCAAATTCTCTAAAACAACTCTGTAGCCAGCTTATGGTAGAGAAATTCACATTAAATTCTCTGGCAAAAGCTCTGGTGGACATTCCTGCAGTCAGCATGCCAATTGCATGCTCCTTCATTTAAGTCATTTAGCTTCAAAACTTGAGACATCTGTTTCTTTGTGTTGTGTGACAAAACTACACATTTTAGAGTGGCTTTTTATTGTCCCCAGCACAAGGTGCACCTGTGTAATGATAATGCTGTTTAATCAGCTTCTTGATATTCCACACCTGTCAGGTGGATTAATTATCTTGGCAAATGAGAAATGCTCAATAACAGGGATGCAAACAAATTTATGCACAAAACTTTCGAGAAAGAAGCTTTTGTGCGTGTTCTGGGATCTTGTATTTCAGCTCATGAAACATGGGACAAACACTTTACATGTTGCGTTTATATTTTTGTTCAGTATATTTTACCGCATGGGGATGTCACCATGGAAGGCCAAACAAAACTACCCCACCAAAACAGGAGGAAATATCAGGTGGTCTTTTCAAACAGTTCTTACACTAAAAGGGCATTATCATCATTTTAACAATACTATTCTAACCTTAGTATTGAAATATACAGTCCCTTTACTACTATAGCCCAGAGAAACACGTTGAATAACACATTCATAAATGGCAAAAAAAAGACAGTAAAAAATACATATTAAACATAGTTTTGAAGTGTCTGTCCTATATCTAGGAGATATAAGAATGCTCAGGAAATATATATATATATATATTTTTTTACACATATTTAATCTCTTTTTTGGTTAGGCACAAAACTACCTTCACACTTCCTTGTTCGTGAGAATCTCCGCTTTCCACAGTGGGGTCATAATAGTTTCTAAGTCAAACCGTTTGAACGCTACAGACATTTTGGTGAGAAGACCGATTTTTGGGATGACAAACACCACTCTAGCTCTGCCACCTTTCACCGCATATGCGGAAGTGCGACATCGGCATATGCGATGGCTTGAGACGCATCCAATGCAAAAAATATTATCTCTAGTTTAAACTGACAGATTTTGATGGGGATGTTTTTATTATGTTACACAGATTGACACACCGGTGCATCAATAGACTCTAGGCGGTTAATGGATCAACAACATTGTAGTTACTCCACAACACTAACCTAATAGACAAAGTGAAAAGAAGGAAGCCTGTACAGAATAAAAATATTCCAAAACATGCATCCTATTTGCAACAAGGCACTAAAGTAATACTGCTAAAAATGTTGTCCTCTATACAGTGTTATGTTTGGGGTAAATCCATGCAACACATGACAAATAATGGGGCAAATATTGGGGCAAATAATGCAACACATTACTGAGTATCACGCTCCAATATCTTCAAGCATAGTGGTGGCTGCATCATGTTATGGGTATGCTTGTAATTGTTAAGGACTGGAGTTTCAGGATAAAAAATAAATGGAATGGAGCTAATCACATGCAAAATCTTAGAGGAAAACCTGCTTCAGTCTGCTTTCTACCAGACACTTGGAGATGAATTCACCATTCAGCAAGATAATAACCTAAAACAGACCGAAACAAATCTAAAAACATGTTTTCATTTTGTCATTATGGGGTGTAGATGGGTGTAGAGGGGAAAAAATAAATTTGAATTCAGGTTGTAACAGCAAAATGTGGAATAAGTCAAGGGGTATGAATCATTTATAAAACAGGAAAATCACATTTTTTACTGCACTAAGCCTATGCGTTTATTTTGTCTTCCTGTTCTTGTTACAGGAGCAGGCAGTCTTGACACCTATCCACTGAGCCTGCAGGATATGATTTCACAGACATGTGAAGGATGTGAAAGTGCCTCTGTCCTTTTGTCAGTTTCTTCTCTTTGGTTTTGTCCCATTTTGTATAGATAATGTTAGATTTAAGGCAATATGAGTACATGTTCTACTCAACTCATTGACAGATACACATTTGTCTAGAGTTTGTCAACATGACAATGTAATCTATCTAACCCATAGGTGGAGAGGCATCACATGTGTGGTAGTGCAAAACCAAAAGTTAGACAAAACAATTCAGTTCTCAAATGGGGATTTAACTCAGAAGACTTAACAGGCAGCTTGGGGAATAATGTCCCAAAATAAAGTCCTCACTAAAGCATGGCAAACACTCCAAATCAAACACTGGCTCTTTAAGGCAATAACGCAAGTAAACTTAAATACTTTGGAAGATAATCTTATACCCCAGGGCAGAGAGAGCTTAATCCTTGTGCATATTGGGGTTCTGATCTGGGTGGGCCAACACCCACAACAGAGCTTTGGCAGGTTCTCCTCACAACTCTATCCTCTCTGTGAATGCTACTGCATGGCCTATGTGTTGCTTCTGCACCGCTAATTGCAGCCAGGTGTGTAAGGTGTGCAGCTGCAGTCAATTAAGTCTCTGTGGAGTGCTGCCAAATAAACCTTGTATCGAGTCATTTAGCCACCAAATGGGTCCAAAAGCAGGCTGTTCCCACCCCTACACCCTTCGGGTGCTCAAAGTACATCCTAATATCAGTGTTATACGGGACCTGTATCATAGTGTAGCGGGAATACTGCAAGACTTGGGATGCCTCTCTGTTTTTAGCTCAGTTTTTCTCCAAACTCTAATAGCCGCTCTCTGTGAGGAAGGAGTCTGATTAGATTTAGCTTCATCACCCTGTGTGTTTCACTGCCAGCTTTAGCAGAAAAAGATCTCATTAATCTAGAATGCCAAATTGCGCCTACTAAAGATGTGTGCGGAAATGCATGCACTCTCTCAGCAAGAGTGACGAGCAATTTCTCCAGTCCGTGAAAATATTCCGTCCCATCCTTACCAGCTGCGCTGTAATTTCAGCTGAAAGAGACATTTAGAAAAGGAAGAGTGGCTTTCAAAAACATATTTGACAATAAATAGTGTTTGCCCCTGAACGCTTTGGCAAAGGAGATGTCTTGACAGCCCGTGAGTGGTGGAATCCACTGAGCCATGTGTGACTCTTCGAAGACATCTTTTGAAATGCAATCATGTCCAACACCATGCCATTTTCCACTTGAGATCTCGTTTATTTAACCGTTTGTCTCTCATTTCCCCCTAGATACACACCTCTATTATCGCCGCCTTGAAAATGGCCTCATTTAAAAAGAAAAACACAAACATCCCTCCAAGGCAATGCGTACCCAGTAAAAAGCCAGTACGTAGAGCCAGTGTATACGATTGAGTGATGAATAACTAAAGATGAATGTATAGCAGCCTAGGGTTGGACACCATGCTGGAGATGAAGATTTAGTTGATTAAGCTTGAAATTGCAAGTTGAACCCAAGAACCCATGTGAAATTGTGAAAATAAAATATGAATACATTCACAGACACTTTCAGTGCAGACTATAATACTCAATTGGAACACAGTAGTAGGCTAGACTGAAAGATGTGCAGGGTTTCATTTCAGCCATTTCTGTAAACATAGACTCCTTAATCATCTCTAGTTATATGAACTGAACCAATTCAGCATCTATTCCTAGTGTGAAAAGGATTGTATTGGTAAAGGAGAGCTAAAGGCTATTTGACTGGGTCCCCGAATGGGAGTGATTCTAGGAGGAAAAATAACAGTGTAATATACTCTATGTTAAAAACTCTATATCTCTATGTTTGGTGTAAACATAGGCCTGATAAGCATGGTTGAAACAGTGTTGAAAGGCCAATGAGCATTGATGATGTCCAATATGGCTTTTCACATCAAACTGATGCCCAATCCCTTTCATTAAGACATAATCCATTTTCAGTCTCTTCCTAACAGTTGGGATATTCCCCCAGGTCATGTAGCGATGGCTCGGGATTTTATCCACAATAACAAGTCTGCTTTCAACACCAGTGCCACTTGGCGGGAAATGCATGCATGTGACGCAACAACTCATGCCACAGAAATGGATCAAAGCCAAGCCAATGGCGATGAGACAGTGCAGGCTGCCAGTTTTAAAGCGTAAGTGCCCCTAAAACCAACTTCTCATTTAGAAAACAGCCTATTGTGGCATTGTTTCAAGGAAACCATACACAAAATGAATCATGTGACCAAATGTTTAGTCTGCGAAGGAAAAAAATCACATGGAAAAAGTGGTAAGAAAGATAGGTCTTTTTTTTGTTTTGATTTTCACAATGTAAATGAGACATTCTTTTTTGTTTCACTCCTTGCACATTCATTAAATGCTTTCAATATTTCTATATGCATTTATACAGTATATAGATGGTTTGACGAGACTGGCTTTATGAATACAATTATCCTATTTAGGGGAGAGGGGTAAGTTGAGACACTTTTTACATTCAGCAATACTATGTCAAGGGAAATATCTTATTTTTAACAAAGATATCTACATATATTTCAGGATGTTGTGTATCCCTTGAATTAATCAGAATTAATGTAAACATAACAGTTTTAAAAACATAGCTTGTTTAAACATGGTGGTCTCTTGGCACAACTTACTCCAGGTATGGGAGCATTGGGTCAGGGTAAGTTGAGCCGCCTTGGGTTAAGTGGGTGATGGTGTCTATTGACAGTGATCAATGGTGCTGGTAGGTCAAAGTTGAATTCATGGAAGGGGGTGTGATATATTGTATATCTTAAATGTACGCCTACATTCGGATATAGACATATTTGTTAAATATCACCTACCCTTCCATTACTTGACCAGTTGTCTAGGACAGAGATGTTGTTTCGATGTGCCAATTCGTAAGCAACTTCTCTGCATTTGAGGCTACTAAGCCCATGAAACTGGTTCGTGAAATTCTTGATATATTTAGCAAGCTCAGACTCCATGTCATAAGATAAGAACTTGTGTGCCTCTGCTACTCTATCGTAGCCTCTCTTCCGCACAGGTACATTAACATATTTTTTTGTCTAATGGACTTTTTCCCTTCTCCCATTTCCTTGGCTGCTGTCTAAAATCCTCAAAGGGTCCTAGACCCCTGCTTGTTTTACATTTGTATACACGGGGCATGATGATGTCAGCTAAGTAACAATAAAAACGTATGACACATTGCAAAAATATTATGCAGATTATACATAAAAGCATCATGAATCCTGTAACACAATACATTTATTTAACGTTCTGTAATTTATTGACGGTCCCTAACTAACCCCAGAGTGGGCTATCCAAAGTCAAACCAATTTTGCCACTGTCATACACCAGCCGGCTAAAGCTAATTGGCGAAATAATTTGGCTAACTCTTCCCACTTGCGAACACACACACACGAGACACCTACATCAAACCACACCACAAAACCAACTCATGCCATGGCTGCTAGCATTTCTTAAAAAATGAGGCCAAATCAGGAAGTGCAGTTGCCCTTCAACATCTTCCATAATTTACAAGGCCAGCCGAGTCCTCTGCCCTGGGATGGTTACATAACTTAAGACTTTTAACTCCTCCATTTATAGAGCTGGAGATACTCTGAGCCAACGCAGATTAAGGCACTCACTGAAGGGTGTAAAATCGGCATTGCCTCAAAACATGATTTGAACCTCCCTCTTGGCCATAATATTAAATAGCAACAACTCCTACACCACCAAGAAAACATCATTTTTCTGAGAATATACATTGATTACATTTTTTGGAGGGAAAAAATTGCATGAATTTGTTGGATAAGCTGTTCGGGCAAGCTTTAAATAGAACTTTTATTCCGATTTCCATATGTAACACACATTGAGGAGGAAAAGCTGGGAGGGGAAAATACTTTAGGGAATCTCTTGAAATCCAGTTAATTTGCTCCCTGGCCAAAATTAAGCCCGCAGCTTTCATAAATTACCATTTCATTAGGATTCAGAAGCAAAACAGATTTAACTATTCATGTATTCTTTGGCACTCTGGCCCCGTCTCTGATTAGATTTTAATTACATGACTTTGTCTTAAACAAATGAGGGGCGGCAGCATAAAGGCCTATTTGTCTTAACTGATAATGAGTGCACCTGAAAGGTAGCTCTGCTGAAAGAAGGATATCCTTCATGAGCAGGAACAAAAAGCCCACTTCTGGCTCCTCTCTCCTTCTTGTTGTTTACCTTCCACAGAAATGAATGTAATGAAACCCAGGCTCTCCATAACCGAGACCCAGAGGATACCATTTCACACTTAGTCACAGTGTCAGAACCTATCCTGTCTCTCTGTAGAGTCTCTCCTCACCTCTTATCTCCTCCCAGCTCTATGCCCCTGTTTCTTAAATGTCATTACTTTTCACAACCCTTCAGGATGGCATATTCAACGGCTCATATTCAACACCTGTGTCGGATGGAGAGCAACAGGAAGAGGTCAGGGTCAATTATTGTTCTTCTGTTGTAAGTTGGCGTGTTTGAATGTGTGTGACTGTGTGCGTGCGTGTCTGCTCGTACATGTGTGCCCGTGTATGCGTGCGCACGTGTGTGTGTGTGTGTATGCGTGCACATGCATGCACGTGTGCATGTCTGTAGCAGAGGAGGCTGGTGGGAGGAGCTCTAGGAGGACAGGCTCATTGAAATGGCTGGAATGGAATAAATATAATGGTATCAAACATATATGGAAACCACATATTTGACTCTGTTCCATTGATTCCATTCCAGCCATTATAATGAGCCCATCCTCATATAGCTCCTCCCACCAGCCTCCTCTGGTATGTAGGTGTATGCGATTTCTGTAGGTGTGTGTGAGTTCCACTGAGTGGCTACCATGCAAGCTTAATGTTATGTAGTCAGATGCAGAACCTTTTCTTTCATTCCTTGGCACGCTTTCCACCAGCTGTACAGCATCACTGTGTAAATGGTTTTAGAATGCCCAGGAACACCTCACCCACTTTGATACATTTGCTCACTTCCAGGGACAGACACCAGGATAACAAATACAAGGTGTCTGAGGGATGGTGATTTCCCCTCCCCAGCCTAAGAAGCTTCCATCTGCCATGTTCCCTTATGCCTGTAACAAGCCCCAGAATCCCATTCCAAAGGCACTGTAGAGGAAAGCAGCCTTGCCCCCGTGGTATGGTTGGCAAAGGAATTTGAATAGGCCTCTGCTGTTTGTAAATTGTAAATGTGCAACTTTAACCATGTTCTAGGAGTGTAGGTTCTCCTGTCATCTTGAGTCATGCGTTGTATTGTGTTCAAAATGACTACATAACAACTCATCTAAATGAGTTCTCTACACGGCACAGGCAGAAATGTACACATGCAATCTATATGAAATCACATGTCAACCATCTGTGCAGTGTTAGTATTCTACACATGAAAATATAATGAATAGAATAGTCTTGAAACCTCTGACCCTGACAATTTGACTGGCAAACTCATGGGAACACTCGCAATGGCTGCCTGGCATTGTGATACAATGATCTCCATGGTATGTAGAAAGTTCACTCAAATGTTGCTAACTGATGTGGCTCATGCAATGGTATATATTTTGTGTAATGTCAGTTTAAATTATTAAATAAATCACAGCACAGATTGATGGGTACACTTCCTGCTTTTACTTCCTGCTTTACCTTCCTGCTTTGCTCTTATGGGTACACTCAAAATGGCCGCCAGTCCACCCATTATGCCATTATTGACTTGAATGGGGACATCCATTCTATTTATTTTATTTTTATGATTCTACATGTGTGGGTAGGTTGTGCTAAAAATTGTGAATATCTCATCCTTTACATGGTTAGTACCCATAGTACTCCACTGTACCATACTACAGTATGACACGTGTTGACTGTAGCTTGAAGACCTCACATTTCTTCAGTTAGTGCTCTCTTATGTGAGGAGGGACATCACACACACCATCTCCTTATATGCCTGTGGGAAGGACAGTGTAATGATCCCTGATATTGATCTCTGTAAAACCCGGAAGCCAAGTTTTGCCACTGTAAGCAGCATGCGGTCCCTTATGGCTTGGCCACACTAATTCATTTTGGCTAATGGCCACAGAGCTGGGCTCTTCCCTCCCTCTCTCCCTTCCTCTCCTCCTCCCTTTTACATCCGTTCCTTCCACCAATTAGAGCCCAGCGATGAATGTTAATGAGACGAGGTGTTTGAAGTGGTTGTATCAGCCTCAGACATGTCCGGTGCCCTGAGGTCTACATTACATTACTCTTAACGTCTGCCGACTCTATCTATCCACTTTCTGAGAGTTCTATGGTTCTGTCATCCTTATTCCCCCTTTTCATCTTTATAGATCAGTACTAGACTCACTAAATGTGAGTGAAAGGATCCTCAAATGATTTTGTAATGCTGTGTAGGTGACCTTGTGTTGATGTTGATTGTGAGATCTGGATCATCTATTATGAATCATGATTACTTTCTGGGTTCATGTGTGTATTTTATGACTCTCGGCCTCTAGTGGTGAGGAGAGGAAACTGCAGTGCTATATTGCCCTAAGGCAGAAAAGTCAATTTTGATGCACGCAGCTTGGTAGCTAGCTGTCTATTCACACCTCAAGGCTAACAACTTAATGGTAATTGCCAGAGGCTTCATCTGGAGCGAAGCACACTGTTTTTACTACTGTGAACATATCTATGTCTTCACTTACAAAGCAGTTAACCTTGTGAAGAATACACACTAATTGCTGAGTTTTTTTCTGAGGTCTGGCGTAAGGATGGTATTTGCCGTACATACTATGAGTGAATGTACAGCAATGAGTTCAGCATGAGCACAATAAATACCAACAGTCATTATTTTAGAGGGGGCACGAAGTATGTGTGGATGGATGGGGGGTGTGCTCTGGATGGGGGCTGATCTACTCTTGGGAAGTTGGAAAATGTAGCATTTTTCAAACTCTTGCAATCTAGAGCTATTAATCATTATGCCTAATTCTATGTAAAAATATGTTTTATATTTTTCTGCATAGATTATTTAAGCATACCTATTTACCTGTTCAATTGTCATTTAAATGAATGATGTACATAGATTTTTTAAAGAACTTGTATGCCTTAAGAGTTTAGTACAACTGCCACACTGGTATATGCAGTAGTATCTAACCCTAAATATGCTACTCTGCATCTATGCTAAAATGTGGATAAAGGAATGTGAGTCTTATTCAGTAGGCCAACATTTAGTGCTTGCTTTTCTAAAGTCTACCAACCTTGCCAGCCGGCATGCCAGCTAAGATAGTTAGACAAGCTACTTTAACTTGATTGATAGCCTGAAATGGTAGCTAGTTATGAGGTTGGGAGATTGATAACCTGTCTAGCTAAAGCTAATTTCATAACATTGTTAGGTGGCTAGTATTACAGAGAAACAACAAACATGTTTTTTTATTCATCAAGGAATCAATAGGCTACATAGCTTGATCAAATTAATATACAAACATACCTTCTGCGAGTCCTTCCCATCACCGGCAGCTAAAATCAAATCTAGCACTGCGTGGGTCACTCTACATTCTCTCTCTTCTCCTCCACTGACGATACTGTCTGCACGCACTCGAGTATCTAGCATCCTGCCCAGCATAACTTTGCTCTGTGGTGCACCTTGGAAGTAACCACTTACTAGGGAGAATAACTCATTGCCTGTTCCTGTCAGTGTGCCCCCTCCTCAAAATACCACTGACAGATATTTTTTTATAAAATTAAGTTGAGTAATTAATTGAACTTCTGAAGAAGAACAAAATACAGGACAAGGAGGGGCCCATGCCCTTGTGCCCCCTATGGGCATGACGCCTCTAAATACCAATGGCCAACTGTAATAAACCCTGTCTTTGAAAGATAATTCGTAAAAATCCAAATAACTTCACAGATCTTCATTGTAAAGGATTTAAACACTGTTTCCCATGCGTGTTCAATGAAGCATAAACAATTAATGAACATGCACCTGTGGAAGGGTCGTTAAGACACTAACAGCTTACAGACGAAAGGCAATTAAGGTCACAGTTATGAAAACTTAGGACACTAAAGAGGCCTTTCTACTGACTCAAAAGAAAGATGCACAGGGTCCCTGCTCATCTGTGTGAACGTGTCTTAGGCATGCTGCAAGGTGGCATGAGGACTGCAGATGTGGCCAGGGCAATAAATTGCAATGTCCATACTGTGAGACGCCTAAGACAGCGCTACAGGGAGACAGGACGGACAGCTGATCGTCCTCGCAGTGGCAGACCACATGTAACAACACCTGCACAGGATCGGTACATCCGAACATCACACCTGTGGGACAGGTACAGGATGGGAACAATAACTGCCCGAGTTACACCAGGAACGCACAATCCCTCCATCAGTGCTCAGACTGTCCGCAATAGGCTGAGAGGCTGGACTGAGGGCTCGTAGGCCTGTTGTAAGGCAGGTCCTCGCTGGACTGAGGGCTCGTAGGCCTGTTGTAAGGCAGGTCCTCACCAGACATCACCGGCTACAATGTCGCCTATGGGCACAAACTCACCATTGCTGGACCAGACAGGACTGGCAAAAAGTGCTCTTCACTGACGAGTCAGGGTTTTGTCTCACCAGGGGTGATGGTTGGATTCGCGTTTATCGTCAAAGGAATGAGCGTTACACTGAGGCCTGTAATCTGGAGCGGGATCGATTTGGAGGTGGAGGGTCCGTCATGGTCTGGGGCGGTGTGTCACAGCATCATCGGACTGAGCTTGTTGTCATTGCAGGCAATCTCAAGGCTATGCGTTACATGGAAGACATCCTCTTCCCTCATGTGGTACCCTTCCTGCAGGCTCATCCTGACATGACCCTACAGTATGACAATGCCACCAGCCATACTGCTCGTTCTGTGCGTGAATTCCTGCAAGACAGGAATGTCAGCGTTCTGCCATGGCCAGCAAGGAGCCCGGATCTCAATCCCATTGAGCCCGGATCTCAATCCCATTGAGCACATCTGGGACCTGTTGGATCGGAGGGTGAGGGCTAGGGCCATTCCCCCACATAAATGTCCGGGTGCTTGCAGGTGCCTTGATGGAAGAGTGGGGTAACATCTCACAGCAAGAACTGGCAAATCTGGTGCAGTCCATGAGGAGGAGATGCACTGCAGTACTTAATGCAGCTTGTTGGCACAACAGATACTGACTGTTACTTTTGATTTGATCCCCCCTTTTTTCAGGGACACATTACTCCATTTCTGTTAGTCACATGTCTGTGGAACTTGTTCAGTTCATGTCTCAGTTGTTGAATCTTGTTATGTTCATACACATATTTACACATGTTAAGTTTTCTGAAAATAAACGCAGTTGACAGTGAAAGGACGTGTCTTTTTAATTAATATGAACATTAATCATATAAATTAATCCCCAAGTACCAACCATTAAACATGCTCAGTGTACTGGAAAGTTAATAACCAACTGCAACATTTTGTTTGTTGTTTAATATTGTCCAGTAGGAGAAAGAACACATTCATAGCTGTTTAGTGATATTTGGCAAACAACAGATAATATTGTGATTTTAGTATAATTTCAAGTCCTCACAGTCACAGCTCCCTGCTCTCCGACCGAAAGCAGCTGGAGCTGAAATGTGTGCTAGTTGTGAAATAACTGAAATGGATCCTGGTTGTGATATAACTGTGGTGAAATAACCATGCCAAATAAAGGATGATACATCAGATCTTTCTTCTGATAATTGTGCCTTCAGGGGATTGATGGTTTGTGGATAATTGCCCTTCTGAAACACACCACATTTGAGTGGTGCTAGATCAGAGACTGAGTCAGCACACAGAGCCTCAGGGAGTCACTTCTATTATTCTCATTTCCGGGGTACATCTCCTTTCCTGTATCTGTAGTTCTACAGTGAGCTCCAAAAGTATTGGGACAAGGATTTTTTTGTGTTTTGTTTTGGCTCTATACTCCAGCACTTTGTGAAATGATACAATGATTATCAAATCAAATCAAATTGTATTGCTCACATACACATATTTAGCAGATGTTATTGTGGGTGTAGTGAAATGCTTGAGTTCCTAGTTCCAACAGTGCAGTAGTATCTAACAATTCACAACAATACAAAAAAAAACGATTTAAGTAAAAGAATGGAATTAAGAAATATATAAATATTAGGACAAGCAATGTCGGAGTGGCATTGACTAAAATACAGTAGAATAGAATACAGAAGGTCACATTTTGTCACGGCCGTCGAAAGAAGTGGACCAAAGTGCAGCGTGGTGAGCGTACATATTCCTTTTATTATAGAAAATGACGCCAACAAAACAACAAACGAAGAAAACAACCGTGAAGCTTACAGGGCTATAGTGCCACTAACAAAGATAACTACCCACACTGAAAGGAGGGAAAAAGGGCTACCTAAGTATGATTCCCAATCAGAGACAACAATAGACAGCTGTCCCTGCTTGAGAACCATACCCGGCCAAAACATAGAAATAAAGAAACATAGAAAACAAAGCATAGAATGCCCACTCCAAATCACACCCTGACCAAACAAAATAGAGACATAAAAAGGCTCTCTTAGGTCAGGGCGTGACACATTTTCAAAGTGACTAGTGTTCCATTATTAAAGTGTCCAGTGATTCCATGTCTATGTACATTTTGAAGTTGTAAGTTTACATACACTTTAGCCAAATACATTTAAACTCAGTTTTTCACAATTCCTGACATTTAATCCTAGTAAGAATTCCCTGTTTTAGGTCAATTAGGATCACCACTTTATTTTAACAATGGGAAATGTCGGAATAATAGTAGAGAGAATGATTTATTTCCTCTTATATTTCTTTCATCACATTCCCAGTGGGTAAGAAGTTTACATACACTCAATTACTATTTGGTAGCATTGCCTTTAAATTGTTTAACTTGGGTCAAATGTTTCGGGTAGCCTTCCACAAGCTTCCCACAATAAGTTGGGTGAATTTTGGCCCATTCCTCCTGACAGAGCTGGTGTAACTGAATCAGGTTTGTATGCCTCCTTGCTCGCACACGCTTTTTCAGTTCTGCCCACACATTTTCTATAGGATTGAGGTCAGGGCTTTGTGATGGCCACTCCAATACCTTGACTTTGTTGTCCTTAAGCCATTTTGCCACAATTTTGCCACATTTCGACCATATTCCCAGTCACCTTGCCATGGTTAAATCAGGTGGTTCGCTCTTTCAGTTTTGCGCAAATGCTGCCATCTATACACGGTTTCTGGTTTGGGTAGGTTTTAATAGTCACAGTGTGAACAACATCCCCTATGCACTTCCTGATGAACTCAGTCACTGTGTCCGTGTATACGTCAATCTTATTCTCAGAGGAAACCCGGAACATATTCCAGTCCACGTGATCAAAACAATTATGAAGCATGGATTACGATTGGTCAGAAATAGACCTTAGCACGGGTACTTCCTGTTTCAGTTTCTGCCTATAGGAAGGGAGGAGCAAAATGGATTCATGATCTGATTTTCTGAAAAGAGAGCGGGGAAGGGCCTTGTAGGCACCTTAAAAGGGGGAGTAGCAGTTGTCGAGTGTATTTCCAGAGCGAGTACTACAGTCAATGTGTTGATAGAACTTTCTGTAGCGTTTTCCTCAAATTTGCTTTTTTTTTTAAAATCCCCAGCTACAATAAATGCGGCCTCAGGATATGTGGTTTCCAGTTTGCATAAAGTCCAGTGTAGTTCCTTGAGGACTGTCTTGGCATCGACTTGAGGGGTAATATTCACGGCTGTGACTATAACCGAAGAAAATTCTCTTGGGAGGTAATACGGTGGGCATTTGATTGTGAGGAACTCTAGGTCAGGTGAACAAAATGACTTGAGTTTCTGTATGTTATCACAATCCCACCATTAGTAGTTAATCAGGAAACATACACCACCGCCCTGCAAGATTTACTGTGAACCCAGCTGGCTTTATGGATGGGGACAGTATATCCCAAGAGAGCCATGATTCCGTGAAACAGAATATTTCACAGTCCCTGATGTCTTCCTGGAAGGAGATCCTCGCCCTGAGCTCGTCTACTTATTGTCCAGAGACTGAACATTAGCGAGTAATATACTCAGAAGCGGTGGATGGTGTGCACGCCTCCTGAGTCGGACTAGAAGTCCATTCCAAATACCTCTTCTCCGCTGGCGGCGTCTTGGAGCAGTCTCTGGGATAAGTTCAATTGCCCTAGGGGGTACGAACAAAGGATCCACTCTGATATCCAAACGTTATTTCCAGCTGTATGTAATAACAAAAAAAATGTTCTGGGCTAATAATGTCAGAAATAACACACAAAAAAACGAAATACTGTGAAGTTGCTTAGGAGCTAGAAGCAGAGCTCCCATGTCTGTCGGATGTCATTTGAGGGTATTTTCATTCGTATCGGGGGAACCATTTAAAAATTAAATAGCTTTTTGTACATAGTTCCTGCATTTTAGGGGACCAAAAGTATTGGGACAAATTCACTTATATGTGTATTAAAGTAGTTAAAAGTTTAGTTTTTGGTCCCATATTCCTAGCATGCAATGATTACATCAAGCTTGTGACTACACACATTTTCTGTTTGCTTTTGTTGTGTTTCAGATTATTTTGTGCCCAACTGTCAGGGTTGTGTGCGGAGAATATTTGGAGTCAAACGCAGGACACAGTGTTGAGCGAAACCACAGTGTTTTACTCAAATTAAATGCACAATTCCACAAATGGAAAATAAACAGATACATACACGTATCAACTACAACACCTAACGCACAAACAATCACGGACAAAACAGAAATGAAAGCCAGAGCGTTAAATAGGGAACATGATGGGGGAATTGAAACCAGGTGTGTATAACACAGACAAAACAAAACGAAACTGAAAAATGGATCGATGGTGACTAGAAAGCCGGTGACGTCGACCGCCGAACACCACCCGAACAAGGAGAAGGGCAGACTTCGGCGGAAGTCGTGACAGTACCGCTCCCCTGACGCGCGGCTCCAGCAGCGCGACGACACCGGCCTCGGGGACGACCCGGAGGGCGAGGTGCAGGGCGATCCAGGTGGAGACGGTGAAACTCTTGTAACATGGATGGATCTAGAATGTCCTCCACCGGTACCCAGCATCTCTCCTCCGGACCGTACCCCTCCCACTCCACGAGGTACTGAAGGCCCCTCGCCCGACGTCTAGAATCCATGATGGCCCTTACGGTATACGCCGGGACCCCCTCGATGTCAAGAGGAGGCGGAGGGACCTCCCGCACCTCAGACTGCTGGAGCGGACCAGCCACCACCGGCCTGAGGAGAGACGCATGGAACGAGGGATTAATACGGTAATCAGGGGGGAGTTGTAACCTATAACAAACCTCGTTCAGTCTCCTCAGGACTTTAAATGGCCCCACAAACCGCGGACCCAGCTTCCGGCAGGGCAGGTGAAGGGGTAGGTTTCGGGTCGAGAGCCAGACCCGATCCCCCGGTGCATACACCGGGGCCTCACTGCGGTGGCGGTCGGCACTCGCCTTTTGTCTCCTGATGGCCCGTTGTAACCGCACATGGGCAGCGTTCCAAGTCTCCTCTGAGTGCCGAAACCATTCATCCACTGCAGGAGCCTCAATCTGGCTCTGATGCCATGGTGCCAGGACCGGCTGGTAACCTAGCACACACTGAAACGGTGATAGGTTGGTAGAGGAGTGGCGGAGGGAGTTTTGGGCCATCTCCGCCCAGGGGATGTAAACTGCCCACTCCCCCGGCCGGTCCTGGCAATAGGACCTCAGAAACCTACCCACATCCTGGTTTACTCTTTCCACCTGCCCGTTACTCTCGGGGTGGAAACCTGAGGTAAGGCTGACCGAGATCCCCAGGCGTTCCATAAACGCCCTCCAGACTCTAGACGTAAATTGGGGACCCCGATCAGAAACTATATCCTCAGGCACCCCGTAGTGCCGGAATACGTGGGTGAACAGAGCCTCCGCAGTTTGTAAAGCCGTAGGGAGACCGGGCAAAGGAAGGAGAAGGCAGGACTTAGAAAACCGATCCACAACGACCAGGATCGTGGTGTTACCCTGCGACGGCGGAAGATCCGTCACAAAATCGACCGATAGGTGTGACCACGGTCGCTGTGGAACGGGAAGGGGTTGTAATTTCCCTCTGGGCAGATGTCTAGGTGCCTTGCACTGTGCACATACCGAACAGGAGGACACATAAACCCGCACGTCCTTAGCTAAAGTGGGCCACCAGTACTTCCCAGCAAGGCAGCGCACCGTCCGACCGATACCAGGATGACCAGAGGAGGGTGACGTATGAGCCCAACAGATCAAACGATCGCGGACATCAAACGGAACGTACATACGCCCAGCTGGACAGTCAGGTGGAATGGGCTCTGAACGTGACGCCCGTTCGATGTCCGCGTCCACCTCCCATACCACCGGTGCCACCAGGCGAGAGGCTGGAATGATGGGAGTGGGATCTGAGGACCTCTCCTCTGTATCATACAGCCGGGACAGTGCGTCTGCCTTAACGTTCTGGGAACCTGGTTTGTAGGAAAGGGTGAAATCAAAACGGGTGAAAAACATGGCCCACCTTGCCTGGCGAGGGTTCATTCTCCTCGCTGCCCGTATGTACTCCAGATTGCGGTGGTCAGTCCAAATGAGAAAAGGGTGTCTAGCCCCCTCAAGCCAGTGTCTCCACGCTTTCAGAGCCATGACAACAGCCAGCAACTCCCGGTCCCCCACATCATAGTTTCGCTCCGCCGGGCTGAGCTTCTTCGAAAAGAATGCACAGGGGCGGAGCTTTAGTGGCATACCCGAACGCTGAGACAGCACAGCCCCTATCCCTGCCTCGGACGCGTCCACCTCAACTATGAATGCTAAGGAAGGATCAGGATGAGCCAGCACGGGAGCTGAAGTAAACAGAGCCTTCAGGTGACCAAACGCCCTGTCCGCTCCAGCTGTCCACTGCAGTCGCACCGGTCCTCCCTTCAGCAGTGAGGTAATGGGAGCCACTACCTGACCAAAACCCCGGATAAATCTCCGGTAGTAGTTGGCAAACCCTAAAAACCGCTGCACTTCCTTTACCGTGGTTGGAGTCGGCCAATTACGCACTGCTGAAATGCGGTCATTCTCCATCTCTACCCCTGACGCTGAAAAGCGGTACCCTAGGAAGGGGATGGACTGTTGGAAGAACAGACAGTTCTCAGCCTTGACGTACAGGTCATGCTCCAACAGTCGACCAAGCAACCTGCGCACTAGGGACACATGCTCGGCGCGTGTAGCGGAATATATTAGAATGTCATCTATATACACCACTACACCCTGACCGTGCAGGTCCCTAAAGATCTCATCCACAAAGGATTGGAAGACTGATGGAGCATTCATTAACCCATACTGCATGACGAGGTACTCATAATGCCCAGAAGTGGTGCTAAATGCTGTCTTCCACTCATCTCCCCCTTGATACGCACCAGGTTGTAAGCGCTCCTGAGGTCCAATTTTGTGAAGAAGCGCGCCCCGTGTAATGACTCGGTCATACTCACTATAAGTGGTAGCGGGTAACTGTATTTTACCGTGATCTTATTTAATCCGCGATAATCAATACACGGGCGCAAACCTCCATCCTTCTTCTTCACAAAAAAGAAACTCGAGGAGACAGGTGAGATGGAAGGCCGAATGTATCCCTGTCCCAGAGATTCGGTGACATATGTCTCCATAGCCACCGTCTCCTCCTGTGACAGGGGATACACGTGACTCCTGGGAAGTTTAGCGTCTACCAAGAGATCTATCACACAATCCCCCGGTCGATGGGGTGGTAATTGAGACGCCTTCTTCTTACAGAAGGCGAGTGCCAAATCGGCATATTCGGGAGGAATGTGCATGGTGGAAACCTGGTTTGGACTTTCCACCGTAGTGGCACCTAAGGAAACACCTACACACCTCCCTGAACACTGACAGGACCATCCCTTGAGAGCCCTCTGTTGCCACGAAATAATCGGATCATGAGAGGCCAACCAGGGAAGACCCAACACAACAGGAAACGCAGGAGAGTCGATCAGGAAGAGACTAATTCTCTCCTCGTGATCCTCCCGCGTTCTCATAGCGATGGGCACTGTGACCTCCCCAACCAGCCCCGACCCCAAAGGACGACTATCTAGGGCATGTACAGGGAACTGAACATCAACCGGAATAATAGGGATCCCTAAGCTATGAGCCAAAGAGCGGTCAATAAAGTTCCCAGCTGCGCCTGAATCTACTAGCGCCTTATGCTGGGAATGTGGGGAAAACCCAGGAAATTCTATAGATAACCACATGAGTGCAACAGAAGGCTCTGGGTGAGTTATGTGCCTGCTCACCTGAGACGACCAACCAGTGCTCCGCCTGCTACCTCGACTCCCAGGAGAAACACCCCAGCACCAGACAGCAGTGTGCCCTCTGCGTCCACAGTTGGTACATGGAGTGGTTCCCCCTCCGTTCTCCCTCCTAGCAGCCCCTCCCAACTCCATAGGGGTTGGATCCAAGGAGCTGGGTAATGGAATGGGCGGACCCCGATCTAGACGCCCGCGGGAGGCCAACAGGTTATCCAGCCGGATAGATAAATCCACCAGCTGGTCCAGGTTGAGAGTGGTGTCCCTGCAGGCTAGCTCCCTACGAACGTCCTCTCGTAGACTACACCTGTAGTGGTCGATCAGGGCCCGCTCATTCCATCCCGCACCAGCGGCCAGAGTACGGAAGTCCAAAGCGAAATCTTGAGCGCTCCTCATCCCCTGCCTGAGATGGAACAATCGCTCTCCCGCCGCTCTCCCTTCAGGTGGATGGTCAAAGACTGCCCGGAAGCGGCGAGAGAAGTCATCATAATTATCCAGGGTAGATCCCTCTCTTCCCCAGATGGCGTTGGCCCACTCCAGGGCTTTACCAGTCAGACAGGAGATGAGAGCGCCCACCTTCTCGTGTCCCGAAGGGGACGGATGAACAGATGCCAGGTATAGCTCCAGCTGTAGGAGGAAACCCTGACACCCGGCTGCTGTTCCGTCATACGCTCCCGGGAGCGAGAGCCGAATTCCACTGGTTCCGAAGGGTGGAGGGATGGATGGTGGTGTAGGTTGAGGTGCGGGTGTTGGTGCTGGGTTATGATTTACCGGGAGACCTCCTCTCTCCCATCTTTCCATAGTTTGCAGCACGCGATCCATGGTCGCGTGCTGTTGAACCTGCTCCTCTACTGGGAGAGAAGGGCTGGCTGCGCCTGCTGACTCCATTTGAAGTTAAGGTCCGTGATTCTGTCAGGGTTGTGTGCGGAGAATATTTGGAGTCAAACGCAGGACACAGTGTTGAGCGAAACCACAGTGTTTTACTCAAATTAAATGCACAATTCCACAAATGGAAAATAAACAGATACATACACGTATCAACTACAACACCTAACGCACAAACAATCACGGACAAAACAGAAATGAAAGCCAGAGGGTTAAATAGGGAACATGGGGGAATTGAAACCAGGTGTGTATAATACAGACAAAACAAAACAAAACTGAAAAATGGATCGATGGTGACTAGAAAGCCGGTGACGTCGACCGCCGAACACCACCCGAACAAGGAGAAGGGCCGACTTCGGCGGAAGTCGTGACACCAACAGAAATGAATGGTGTCATTGTTATTGTAAATGAGAATAGAATATGTTTCTATACACTTCTACATTAATGTGGATGCTACCATGATTACGGATAGTCACTTTAACTTCATAGTCATTGTATCATTTCAAATCCAAAGTTCTGGAGTACAGAGCCAAAACAACAACAAATGTGTCACTGTCCCAATACTTTTGGAGATCACTGTATATACTATACAGTTATTGTTCGACTGGCTCATTATACATTCCATTATGTATCACCCCTGTTCTAGAAACAATCTTATAAACAGCCTACTTGGAAAGTTGGGTCAAACAGTGCTGATCCTGTGGTCAATTGAATATAGATGACTTTGACACTATAAGGAAAAGTTTTTGTATACCTTAGACCAGGGTTGGGGTCGATTCTTTTTCAATTTCAGTCAATTCAGGAAGTTAACCAAATTCCAATTCCACATTTATCTCATTGAAAATCATTGAGAGTTGGAATTTCAGTTCACTTCCTGAATTGACTGGAATTTAAATAGAATTGACCCCATCCCTGCCTTAGACCGGCTTAAAGAGAATCATCTTGGTGTCTGTCATGTTTACTCATGATACATTTATATTTTGGATGGGCTTGAGAGCTGATGCAAAATTTTTATTCAAATGCAGTAGTTTTGTATTGCCTACCCACTTCCCCTGACAGAAGTAATATTTTTTTCAGCTGCAGAGTGAATCATGTAAAAGAAAGGACTCTCCATCCTGCATTATTCTTAAATGTAGCATATAATGTGCATCCTATTGTTTTTAACGAAAATAATGATTTCACTGCCTTTGAATTCCTTATAATAGTTCCACATACTTTGCTTGCTTTGCCTTCAATGCGGGGGCATAAGGTACATCTACACAAATAATAAGGCCATGGCCTGTTAGTGGGTGACAGGAAAAATAAAAGTGCTTTGTAGCGAATGTGATCCATTGTATTGAAATGAAGGCGAGTGGAATCAACATTGGTCACAGAGCCTTGAAGACATCCTTTGAAGACATCCTTTGAGATATGACAATGTGGCATCTCATTGCCCTTAAAGGTGTCCCAGGTAAATAGCTGTCATTTCAGAATAATTTCCTCTCCAATATGTCCCTGGTATAGAAACCAACAACGGATACTGAAAGGTACAAAATCAAGACTGACACAACCACCTCAAGACGTACACAACCACCTCAACCACGTCATTCTTCCCTGTAGATTCTCAAAACACATTACAAAGACATTGTTCCGCCTGCAAAGGGCTATTATTGACAAGAATAATCTGTCAAAGTCAATGGGCTGGAGGAGGTTTACAGACAGTACTTTGAGATGAGGAAGGGGGTTTTGGTTGTGCGGGGTTGTGCTTAGACAGTAAATGTATTGTTGTGTATGAGAGCGATTGAGGTGCCATTTTTCCTCAATCTTCCATACACAACAATTCATACTGTGTAAGAACTGCCTTCCTAAGACACCTTCTTTAGCCTCCCCAGCCCATTCACTTTGTTGACTGATTTTTTATTTTTTTTAACTAGGCAAGTCAGTTAAGAACAAATTCTTATTTACAATGATGGCCTACCAAGAGGCAAAAGGCATCCTGTGAGGATGGGGAATGGGAAAAAAAAAAAAAAGTCTGACAAAACACACATCATGACAAGAGAGACACCACAACACGACTACATCTTTCCTCTCCGAATCTTTCCGCTCCCAATGTCCCCTCATTGTCCCTAAACAATACACTAGCCAGTCCCAATCGGTTGATACCTTTACCAAGGAAAGGCATGTTGCCCTACGTTCCTTCCACAAAAAGTGTAAAACGCTAACCCCACAACCATGTCTTTCCAGGAGACGTGCAGTACTAGAAAATCTTCTGCAAGAGGACCAAACAGTTGGTGGTTAAGAAGCCCTACACCACTTTTGTCAGTCTCATCCAGCTGGCCGTTCATCGCAGACAGGACAAGCCCTTCGCCATAAGCACAGAGTCTCAGCTTCCCCAGCACACCAAGCCGAACACAATTGACAGTGTACCGAAGCAGGTCCCTTCCATGGAACGGTTGACCTAACATAGGCTAATGTGATTAGAATGAGGTTGTAAGTATCAAGACAATTTCCCAGGACATAGACATATCTGATATTGGCAGAAAGCTTAAATTCTTGTTAATCTAACTGCACAGTCCAATTTACAGTAGCTATTACAGTGAAAGAAAACCATGCTATTGTTTGAGGAGAGTGTACAATTTGAACATGAAAAGTTATTAATAAATACATTTGGCACATTTGGGATGTCTTGATACAACATTTTGAACAGAAATACAATGCTTCAGTGGATCAGTCTAAAACTTTGCACATACACTGATGCCATCTAGTAGCCAAAATCTAAATTGCACCTGGGCTGGAATAATACATTATGGCCTTTTTCTTTCATTCCAAAGATGATGGTACAAAATAAATAAAAAACAACGTTTAGTTTTTTCTTTGTATTATCTTTTACCAGATCTATTGTGTTATATTATACTACATTCCTTTCACTGTTCCATAACTTCAAAGTGTTTCCTTTCAAATGGTACCAAGAATATGCATGTCCTTGTTTCAAAGCCTCAGCTACAGGCAGTTAGATTTGGGTATGTCATTTTAGGCGAAAATTGAAAAAAATAGGTTCATCCTTAAGTAAAGGACTCTGGCTGCATTTACACAGGCAGCTCAATTCTGATATTTTTTTCACTAATTGGTCTTTTGACCAATCAGATCAGTTCTGAAAAAGACCTGATGTGATTAAGACCAATTTGTGAAAAAAATTATCAGAATTGGGCTGCCTGTGTAACGCAGCCAGTGTTGCTCAGCATAAGACCATGTAGAACTATGTAGAAGTTACATAAAGGTTAAATAAAAAAATTAAATAAAGAAACCCAGAAGAGGCTGCTGAGAGGAGGACGGTTCATAATAATGGCCCGGAACGGAGAGAATGGAACGGCATCAAACATGTGTTTGATGTATTTGATACTATTCCACTTATTCCACTCTAGCCATTACCACGAGCTCATCCTCCCCAATTAAGGTGCCACCAACCTCCTGTGGTAGAACAGGGGTCTCCAACCCTGATCCCGGAGAGCTACCCCAGTTTTAACTAACCTGCTTGAGCTTATCAACCAGCTAATTATTAGAAACAGGTGTGCTAGATTAGGGTTGGAGTGAAAACCTACAGTACTATAGCTCTCCGGGAACAGGTTTGGAGAGCCTTGACTTAGAACCATCATAAAATAAATATGGATATTTTCTATTAATCTTTGAAATTTGTCTGCCCTTGTGGATTCACAGAATATATGTATATAAACTGTACAGGGCTCTGTAGCATCAAACAGATGATAGACATTCAGATAGCCAAAGAATGTTTGTTTATTTATAAAATTCTAAAATACAGGGGTTGTGTTTAATTTAACTATTTAATGCTAACTCAAGAGAACTGAGTATTCAACAAGAATGTTATATGGTAAAAGTAACATCTTTTTCTTTTGTATGAACAGTGTAGTTCGGTGTGTCCAGGTGTGTCTCAGGTGTAGAAACACACAAGTGCAGAGTACTGTAGCTACAGATTGTTACACCAGATAATGTGATTTACCCAAAGATTTTTGCCAACATCTTGTCTATTTCAAGTCTTCCCTCATTGATCGAGACAGGTGGGTGTCCACCCCAAAATGCTGCATGTTATGATGACAGAGACCTGTTTTGATCAATGAGTGAGAAGACTTGAAATAGACATGATGGTAGCGCACATATTGTTGGATTACATTACGGAGCATTTTCTAAATTCAAACTGACCCCCTGCAACTGGACACAGACATTTTATGAGACTCCTGTTTCCCCAGATCAAGGACAAAGACGGCATCGCTAAGGTTTGTCGAAAATTCTCTGTGCTACAATATACAGTACCAATCCTGTAACTCCCAGGAATGGATACCAAAAATCTTTGGTTAAATCACATTATCTGGTCTAACAATCTGTATCTAAGAGAACTGGTGATCAACAGATGGGAAAGGTGGTCGTAATGAAATTGGCATTCAAAAGAAACATACAGTAAGTTCAGGGAATACTTGTAAAGCTGTGGGAGGAGTGTTGTCGTGATAAAACTGCCCTTCAGTTCCTCATGAGTCATCTTCTTCAAATCTAGCACAATGTCTAATTCCTTGATAGGGATAGAGTTCACAGGATACAGTTTTGCTACAATGAAACACAGAGGTAAAGGAATTATGTTTCTGTATCTAGAATCCACTCCAGGAAGAAGCCCAGGTACCACACAGTATTTTCTATAAGAAGAAATAACTAAAAAATAATGTACCAGTAAACATTTTGGACACCTACTTATTCAAGGGTTTTTCTTTATTAAAAATGTTTTCTACATTTTAGAAGAACAGTGAAGACATTAAAAGTATGAAATAACACATATGGAATCATGTAGTAACCAAAAAAGTGTTAAACAGATAAAAATATATTTTACATTCTTCAAAGTAGCCACCCTTTGCCTTGATGACAGCTTTGCACACTCTTGGCATTCATTCAAATAGCTTCATGAGGTGGTCACCTGGAATGTGTTTCAATTAACAGGTGTGCCATGTTAAAAGTTAATTTGTGGAATTTCTTTCCTTCTTAAAACTTCTTACGGCTGAAATCCCGTTAACGGGATCTATTTGACAACAGCCAGTGAAAGTGCAGGGCGCCAAATTCAAACAACAGAAATCTCATAATTAAAATTCCTCAAACATACAAGTATTATACAACATTTGCATAACTTGTTGTTCATCCCACCACAGTGTCCGATTTCAAAAAGGCTTTACGACGAAAGCACACCATCTGATTATGTTAGGTCAGCGCCTAGTCACAGAAAAACACAGCCAATTTCCAGCCAAAGAGAGGAGTCACAAAAAGCAGAAATAGAGATCAAATTAATACCTAACCTTTGATGATCTTCATCAGATGGAACTCATAGGACTTCATGTTACACAATACATGTATGTTTTGTTCGATAAAGTTCATATTTATATCCATATATCTCAGTTTACATTGGCGCGTTATGTTCAGTAATGTTTTGCCTCCAAAACATCCAGTGATTTTGCAGAGAGCCACCTCAATTTACAGGAATACTCATCATAAACGTTGATAAAAGATACAAGTGTTATGAATAGAATTAAAGATATACTTCTCCTTGATGCAACCGCTGTGTCAGATTTAAAAAAAGCTTTATGGCATAAGCACACCATGCGATAATCTGAGTACAGCGCTCAGCCACCATACAGATACCTGCCATGTTGTGGAGTAAACAAAAGTCAGAAATAGCATTATAAATATTCACTTACCTTTGACGATCTTCATCGGAATGCACTCCCAGAAATCCCAGTTCCACAATAAATGTTTGTTTTGTTCGATAAAGTCCATAATTTATGTCCAAAACCTCCTTTATGTTCGCGCATTTAGTTCAGTAATCCAAATGCACAAGGCGCGAGCACTAAGTCCAGACGAAAAGTCAAAAAAGTTCTATTACAGTTTGTAGAAACATGTCAAATGATGTATAGAATCAATCTTTAGGGTGTTTTTATCATAAATCTTCAATAATGTTTGAACCGGACAATTCCTTTGTCTTTAAAAATGAAAAGGAACAGAGTTCGCTCTCACGGCCGCGCGCCTGACTTAGCTCATGGCATTCTGCCAGCTCTTATTCTCTCCCCCTTCAGAGTAGAGGCCTGAAACAAGGTTCTAAAGTTTGTTGACATCTAGTGGAAGCCTTAGGAAGTGCAATCGGACCAAATTTACACTGTATCTTGGATAGGCAAAGACTTGAAAACCTACAAACCTCAGATTTCCCACTTCCTGGTTAGATTTTTTTATCAGGTTTTTGCCTGCCATATGAGTTCTGTTATACACACAGGCATCATTCAAACAGTTTTAGAAACGTCAGAGTGTTTTCTACCCAAATCTACTAATAATATGCATATCTTAGCTTCTGGGCCTGAGTAGCAGGCAGTTTACTCTGGGAACGCTTTTCATCGGGAACATGAAAATAGCACCCCCAGCAATAAGAAGTTAATGGGTTTGAGCCAGTCAGTTGTGTTGTGACAAGGTAGGGGTGGTATACAGAAGATAGCCATTTTGGTAAAAGACCAAGTCCATATTATGGCAAGAACAGCTCAAATAAGCAAAGAGAAACTACAGTCCATCATTACTTTAAGACATGAAGGTCAGTCAATCTGGAACATTTCAAGAACTTCGAAAGTTTCTGCAAGTGCAGTCGCAAAAACCATCAAGCGCTATGATGAAACTTTCTCTCATGAGGACCACCACAGGAAAGGAAGACCCAGGTTTACCTCTGCTGCAGAGGATCATTTCATTAGATTTACCAACCTCAGAAATTGCAGCCCAAATAAATGCTTCACAGAGTTCAAGTAACAGACACATTTCAACATCAACTGTTCAGAGGAAACCACATGAATCAGGCCTTAATGGTTGAATTGCTGCAAAGACATTTCTACTAATGGACACCAATAATAAGAAGAGACTAGTATGGGCCAAAAAACATGAGCAATGGATATTAGACCAGTGGAAATCTGTCCTTTGGTCTTGACGAGTCCAAATTTGAGATTTCTGGTTTCAACGGCCGTGTATTTGTGATACGTGAAGTAGTTGAACGGATGATATCCGCATGTGTGGTTCCCACCGTGAAGCATGGAGGAGGTGGTGTGATGAAGTGGGGGTGCTTTGCTGGTGACACTGTAAATTATTTATTTAGAATTCAAGGCACACTTAAACATCATGGCAACCACAGCATTCTGCAGCGATATGCCATGCCATCTGGTTTGTGCATAGTGGACTATCATTTGTTTTTCAACAGGAAAATGACGCAACACACCTCCAGGCTGTGTAAAGGCTATTTGACCAAGAAGGAGAGTGAGTGCTGCATCAGATGACCTGGACTCCACAATTAACCGACAACAACCCAATTGAGATGGTTTGAGATGAGTTGGACCGCAGAGTGAAGGAAATGCAGCCAACAAGTGCTCAGCATATGTGGGAACTCCTTCAAGACTGTTGGAAAAGCATTCCAGGTGAAGCTGTTTGAAAAAATGCGAAGAGTGTGCAAAGCTGTCATCAAGGTGTGGCTACTTTGAAGAATCTAAAATATAAATTATTTTTTGATTTGTTAAACACATTTTTGGTTACTACATGATTACATATGTGTTATTTCACAGTTCTGATGTCTTCAATATTATATTACAATGTAGAAAATAGTAAAAGTAAAGACAAACCTTTGAATGAGTAAGTGTGTCCAAACTTTTAACTGGTATTGTATACTCTATTGTACAGTTTGAACAACAGTTGACCTGTGCCAGCATGACATCAACATTAGGGTAGAATAGTTGAACATGCATACAATGTGCGCAGGCTTTACAGAGATTAAATTTACAACAATATCTAGCCTAATAGAAAGAAATTTGGCATAACCCTTAACCTTTGCAAAATGATAAGACCGTACAAATGAGCCTAGGTAGATAGGCAGTACCAACAGTTGAAGTCGGAAGTTTACATACACCTTAGCCAAATACATTAAAACTCTACATTTTCACAATTCCTGACATGTAATCCTAGTAAAAATTAGGATAGGATAGGACAGTTAGGATCACCACTTTATTTTAAGAATGTGAAATGTCAGAATAATAGTAGAGAGAATTATTTATTTCAGCTTTTATTTCTTTCATCACATTCCCAGTGGGTCAGAAGTTTACATACACTCATTTGATGTTTGGTAGCATTGACTTTAAATTGTTTAACCTGGGTCAAACGTTTCGGGTAGCCTTCCATTCCTCCTGACAGAGCTGGTGTAACTGAGTCAGGTTTGTAGGCCTCCTTGCTCGCACACACTTTTTCAGTTCTGCCCACAAATTCTCTATAGGATTGAGGTCAGGGCTTTGTGATGGCAACAACAATACCTTGACTTTGCTGTCCTTAAGCCATTTTGCCACAACTTTGGAAGTATGCTTGGGGTCATTTGGAAGACCCATTTGCGACCAAGCTTTAACTTCCTGACTGATGTCTTGAGATGTTGCTTCAAAATATCCACATAATTTACCTCCCTCATGATGCCATCTATTTTGTGAAGTGCACCAGTCCCTCCTGCAGCAAAGCACCCCCACAACATGATGCTGCCACCCCCGTGCTTCACGGTTGGGATGGTGTTCTTCGACTTGCAAGCATCCCCCTTTTTCCTCCAAACATAATGATGGTCATTATGGCCAAACAGTTCTATTTTTGTTTCATTAGACCAGAGGCCATTTCTCCAAAAAGTACGATCATTGTCTCCATGTGCAGTTGCAAACCGTGGTCTGGCTTTTTTATGGCGTTTTGGAGCAGTGGCTTCTTCCTTGCTAAGCAACCTTTCAGGTTATGTTGATTTTGGACTTGTTTTACTGTGGATATAGATAATTTTGTTCCTGTTTCCTCCAGCATCTTCACAAGGTCCTTTGCTGTTGTTCTGGGATTGATTTGCACTTTTCGCACCAAAGTACGTTAATCTCTAGAAGACAGAACGCGTCTCCTTCCTGAGCATTATGACGTGGTCCCATGGTGTTTATACTTGCATTCTATTGTTTGTACAGATGAACGTGGTACCTTCAGGAGTTTGGAAATTGCTCCCAAGGATGAACCAGACTTGTGGAGGTCTACAATTTTTTTTCTGATGTCTTGGCTGATTTCTTTTGATTTTCCCATTATGTCAAGAAAAGAGGCACTGAGTTTGAAGGTAGGCCTTGAAATACATCCACAGGTGCACCTCCAATTGACTGATATGATGTCAATTAGCCTATCAGAAGCTTCTAAAGCCATGACATAATTTTCTGGAATTTTCCAAGCTGTTTAAAGGCACAGTTAACTTAGTGTATGTACCTAAAACTGTACCTACATCCATGTCTATCAGGCATGCTTATGCAAATATGTTTTTATAGTAAAACCAGCTTCAGTTTTAGAGATTTACAACAGTAAATCTCTGTTTGCTAGTAAATTTAGCTAACTAGCCTGCTGAATATGCAATCCTTTTATTTACATCTGTTTGGAATCCTATCTTGCGTCCTGCCTATAATTTTGTGGGATTGAAGTGCATCCACGATCATAATCATAACCAATGTCAACCCTCATCAATTATGTTACATAGCTAGCTAGTAAAATCATTTACAGTTGCTGATGTTACATATGTTTGCGAACAAGTTACAAATGCAAGGTGTGGCACATAACAAATTAGCAGGCACCAGGCTAACTAGCTACTGCTGACGTTTGCTGGTTAACCTAGCTTTAGGTGGCTTGTTGTGACGTTGTAGCTTGCAGTTTAATAGCTAGCCATATCTACGACAAAAAAGAGAAAAAGTATTACAATCGAGATATAAAAGAGCCCCAATCGTAATTTTTCTTCTATTTTTAGTCATAGATATGGCTACCGGTAGTTGTTTAGCTAGCTGACTTAGTTAGCTAGCTAAGTTATCAAACAGAAACATAATTCAATTTCCCCCCACTGTAACACAGTAGTATGTTAGCCAGCAATATACAATATGGGTTTCAGTAGATAAACTAAAGTTAGCTAGGTGGCTTGCAGGAAAAATAACTTACTTAGCTAGGCACCGCATTTGTCATCTGCCCTCTTGGTGGTGGCATCGGCTGTTGCTGAGCTTCTAACTTTGCATTAGCTAAATCCAACTCTTTGTTTTGAGTCCTCTTTGCTATATTCCAGTTGAAACATGTATGGTTGAATGTAACGATGTAGCTAATAGATGTTCCATCATCAAATTCATGTTGATGAGAGGAATCACTTGAAGCCATTGCGTCTGGTAAGTTCTTTCAGTTTGCCCAAAGGATTGTTGTTAGTGTCCGCCTCCTTTTGAAAAAAGCCTGCCTTAGTGGAGGGACGGGGGCCAGAGCATGAAGCACTACCCAACACAAGTTGTAGTCTTCCAGAGACTGGACAAAATGTGTCTGCTTGTATATTTAGCAATGAATCCCCCAATAGAAACATTGCTGAAAGACGTCCAATGGCTCTATCGAAAAGTACAACCATATCTACAAACACAAAAATGTATTGTGTGATCAGTTTAACATGGAGCCTTCGCAAAATGCCACAAAGCAGGAATATGTTCATTTTTAGATCCACCCCCCCATCAATACACCGGAAGCCGTCATGGGGTGTATCATTCAGGGAACAAAGCCCTGACCTGCCTTCCTCCTGGGTAATTATGTGTGAAACACATCTCACTGTCCTAGAAATGCCTCAGACATGATGAAAACAAGCCCAGATTCCCCCAGGGTGAAATTCCCCTTTAATCATATGGCTCAGTGAGTAGCTGTACATTTTTCAATTCAAGGACCTTAAGAACACTTTGCAAGATGAAGTTCATTAATAATGAAGCACAGTACTAGGTGTGGAATGTTTGATTGATTTACATGTACTGAAAGACAATACATTATTCCTATGAATACGTTATTAGTATTATTATATTTCCAAATACATGAGCTGTGCTTGATTTAGTTTGTCCAATACAATCCAACCAAAAGAATAGTCTCGAAGGTGTAATTTCCACACTAAATAAAACATTATGGTTGGAAACATCATCACAAGAGTTTCAGAATCCTTTGTATTATCACTTTAATTCAGTTTACTCTTAAAATCCCTTCTCTACAGCATGTGTCGATCTTCAGGTCAGTTGTTGCCCAGCCTCCCCTCCCACCCCTCTGGCAGAGGGCTAATCTCAATGTCTAAAAATACCTTCAGTACCGTAACAGAAGTGATGTATGCCCCCATCCTGTGAGGACAGATGTCACAGAGTCAGCAGGGGAGACGGGACGCTCTCCAAAAAATGACCCCTCAAAGTAAGCATCGCTCTTGCAAGTAAAGTAATCACTTCTAAAACTGGCTGGCAGGCAAATGTTTGAAGCATTTTTTTAGAGGATGCACACAAACTTAAAAAACGAAAATGATTAAAAAGTATTGTTGATGGAGAGATTAAGGACAGATCTGCTTCTTTCTCTGCACACATTTCTAAAAACTCTACCACTCCCAGACTGCATCAGTGGTGGTTCCTCAGTGAACTTCATGAACATTAAAATAGTGAAACATTATTATGATTTTTAGATAAAGCAAAATATATTCACATCACCAAATAATTCATTAAAACACACTGTTTTGTAATGAACGTCTACGGTAGCCGCAGCAGCGCTCTGTAGGGTAGCACCATGGTGTTGCCAGAGGACAGCTAGCTTCTGTCTTCCTCTGCGAACATTGACTTCAATACAAAATCTAGGAGGCTCATGGTTCTCACCCCCTTCCATTACCCAGTAATTATGACAACTTCCGGAGGACATCCTCCAACCTATCAGAGCTCTTGCAGCATGAACTGACATGTTGTCCACTCAATCAAATATTCAGAGAATCAATCTAGTACTGAAAGCATAAGCTACAGCAAGCTAGCACTGCAGTGCATAAAATGTGGTGAGTAGCTGACTCAAAGAGAGAGACAGAAAATAGTTGAATAGTTTTGAACAAATTAATTTCTTCCAAAATAAAGGAGAAATGAGTGAGAGAGATATATTTGGTTGTATTTTTTTAAACTTTCACTTTCACTTATCTAGCAAATGCAGCTAGCTAGTTTAGTCTACTCAAACACCCAACTCAAACAGAGAGGGATGCTATGTTAGCTAGCTGGCTATGGCTAACCAACAATCAAGGTAAGACTGTGGTCTTATAAATGTATTACCACCGGGGCCCGCCGGTGTAACTTCTAAACTGCTTTCTGACTGTACACTGTACTGCATGATTGTAGCGAAAGAGAAGAAAATAAGAAAAAAGATGAAAAGAGGAGAGCGCGTAGAGAGTTGCGATTAGGAATTACACTACCGTTCAAAGGTTTGGGGTTACTTAGAAATGTCATTGTTTTTGAAAGAAAAGCATATTTTTCGTCCATTAAAATAACATCAAATGATCAGAAATACAGTGTAGACATTGTAAATGTTGTAAATGACTATTATAACTGGAAATGGCAGATTTTTTATGGAATATTTACATTGGCGTACAGAGGCTCATTATCAGCAACCATCACTCCTGTGTTCCAATGGCACGTTGTGTTAGCTAATCAAAGTTGATCATTTTAAAAGGTTAATTGATCATTAGAAAACCCTTTTGCAATTATGTTAGCACAGCTGAAAACGGTTAAACAATTAAAGAAGCAATACAAGGTTGCTTCTGGCCTTCTTTAGACTAGTTGAGTATCTGGAACATCAGCATTTGTGGGTTCGATAACAGGCTCAAAATGGCCAGAAACAAATACCTTTCTTCTGAAACTCATCAGTCTATTCTTGTTCTGAGAAATGAAGGCTATTCCATGCGAGAAATTGCCAAGAAACTGAACATCTGGTACAACGCTGTGTACTACTCCCTTCACAGAACAGCGCAAACTGGCTCTAACCAGAACAGAAAGAGGAGTGGGAGGCCCTGGTGTACAACTGAGCAAGAGGACAAGTACATTAGAGTGTCTAGTTCGAGAAACAGACGCCTCACAAGTCCTCAACTGGCAGCTTCATTAAATAGTACCCGCAAAACACCAGTCTCAATGTCAACAGTGAAGAGGCATGTGTCACCTTGAACGTGTCACTGTCTGACACCTTGATTACTCAAAATTCTCTTGACCTGTACACCTAATTTGTAAACTAGGTTGTAGCAACCTCATGATGGGTACAGGGATTATTCTAGTATCATGTACTGTGCCAGCCTAAACCTATCTATGTTACATTGAGCTGGGTTAATGGAATATGAATGACAGTCAGCCATATGCCGTAATAGAAATAAGGCCATGCTCATAAAAAATAAATAATCCTCCCTCATCTTAAATGGCACCGACCGCCACTGCTGTGCATCAAATGTAGCATGTGTACAAACTCAATACCCAATACTCAAATATTCATAATTGTTTACCATTTGCTATAAATTGAGTACCAGTTATTTTCGAATGTCATATATTAATGGTCATTTTCTGTCGATTAGGCCCTCAGAACTGCCTCAATTCGTCTGGGCATGGACTCTAAGGTGTCGAATGTGTTCCACCGGGATGCTGGCCCATGTTGACTCCTATGCTTCCCACAGTTGTGTCAAGTTGGCTGGATGTCCTTTGGGTGGTGGACCATTCTTGATATGGGAAACTGTTGAGCATACGGGAAACTGTTGAGCGTGAAAAACCCAGCAGCGTTGCAGTTCTTGACACAAACCAGTGCGCCTGGCACCAACTACCCCGTTCAAAGGCACTTAAATATTTTGTCTTGCCATTCACCCTTTGAATGGCATACACACAATCCATGTCTCAATTGTCTCAAGGCTTAAAAATCATTCTTTAACATGTCTCATCCCCTTCATCTACACTGATTAAAGTAGATTTAACAAGTGACATAAAAAAGTGATCATAGCTTTCACCTGGATTCACCTGATCTGTCTATGTCATTGTACACTCAGTGTAGATGTAGAGTAATAATCAAAGCTGCAATTTGAGATTTCAATCTTTTTATAGCAACTTCTGGAACTAGTTATCCAGTGCACAGCAGCCATTTTACACCAGAGTGCTTACCACACATCAGCTAATACAGCCAATGGATTGAGTTGAAACTGTTTATTACTCTTTTAAATCAGCACTATTAAAAAACCCTAGATTCGATGTCCACGCCTCAAGTAAATATAATTAGCATAATACAAATCTCACCATCAAATCCGTCTGCTTAAAACCTCTTAGACATAATGTCCCCTGTTTAGGGTACCTGCGTGGTTTTGGTACCGGTTCCAACTGACATTTCTGCTTATAAATCAATCTGTGGACACTGTAGATCGAAATGGCTTGCATTGAGCGATAGCCCTGGTTCCCCTCGGACACAGTAGTATTATTATTTTTGCCTGATGTAGGATTTGAAATCTGAAACAACTTGAAGCTGGGATGTACCTCCTACCATTTCATTCGCTCTTCCGAAATATGTATTTTGCAGTTATAAGGAAGGTGAAATCTTATAGTTAGTAATTTTATATTTTGATTATACTATATTTAGAAAGCATATAGGTAATTTCAAGCCTTCTTCAATACAGTTTTGTTGAATAGGAAACACATGATATCAAATATTTCACATTTTCATATTTGTATCATATTTGTACTGTGTAGTTGAGCTTGTGTCCTCAAAAGTGACTAGACATCTAATGTATAACTATTTTTACCAGAATGGTGAGATTTTAACATTTATTGGAGTATGCAGCATTAATAGTTATTGTTTATGGCCCTATAATGATAAATTATTACTTTTGGGGATTACGTAGATTACATTTTTGATTACATTTAGTTACATTTAACTTTAAAATAGAGATCCATCTCATCTACCAATGGCAGCCTTCCGCATCTGAGATGGAAGGTGGCCGAGCTACAGCGATGTTTGTCAGACCATCCAAAATCCAGAAAATCACAAACACCTACATGTTTTGCTATAGGACGCTGAAGGTCGCCTGATACCAGTAAAAAGTGCCAAAATATGGGGTTAAATATGGGTAAAAATGAATTACAATAATTTCCTGATCTTTCTGATGTCTCTCAGATATAGGACATCACAAATTTCCTTTTGACACATTTTTGGACTATCTGTTGTTCACTGTGTTTCTATGGGTTATGAGCAGTAAGGCCAAATTCAACGTTTCATTAAAAAAATTGTATAAAACACCAGTCAAAAGTTTGGACACACCAACTAATTCCAGGGTTTTACTTTAAAAAACGTTTTTTTTTAAATTACAATTTAGGGCTGTATTCAACTAAATCTTTGTGGACCGAAAGTCGTCTGTTCTTTCAACCAATCAATTGGCTGAAATGTTTAAATGTGTTTCTTTCCATATATAGACACTGTTTACTGTGTGTTTTTAAAATCAACTATACATTACCAGTCAAATGTTTTGACGCATACTCATTCAAGAGTTTTACTTTATTTCTCTTTATTTTCTACATTGTAGAATAATACTGAAGACAACAAAACTATGAAATAACACATATGGAATCATGTAGTAACCAAAAAAGTGTTAAACAAATCGAAATATATTTAATATTTGATATTTTTCAAAGTAGCCACCTTTTACCTTGATGACATCTTTGCACACTCTTAGCATTCTCTCAACCAGCTTCACCTGGAAGGCCAACAGTCTTGAAGGAGTTCCCACATATGCTAAGCCTTTTTCCTTCACTCTGCGGTCCAACTCATCCCAAACCATCTCAATTGGGTTGAGGTCGGGTGATTGTGGAGGCCAGGTCATCTGATGCAGCATTCCATCACTCTCCTTCTTGGTCAAATAACCCTTACATAGCCTGGAGGTGTGTTGGGTCATTGTTCTGTTGAAAAACAAATGATAGCGCAAACCAGATGGGATGGCGTATCGCTGCAAAATGCTGTGGTAGTCATGCTGGTTTAGTGTGCCTTGATTTTTAAATAAATCACTGACAGTGTCACCAGCAAAGCACCACCACACCATCACACCTCCTTCTCCATGCATCACGGTGGGAATCACACATGCAGAGATCATCCGTTCACCTACTTGGCATCTCACAAAGACAAGGCAGTTGGAATCAAAAATCTCACATTTGGACATCAGACCAAAGGACAGACTTCTGTCAGTCTAATGTCTTCTGTATACCACCCCTACCTTGTCACAACACAACTGATTGGCTTGAAGAAGGAAAGAAATTCTACAAACTAACTTTTAACAAGGCACACCTTTTAATTGAAATGCATTCCACATGACTACCTCATGAAGCTGGTTGAGAGAATGCGAAAAGTGATCAAAGCAAAGGGTGGCCACTTTGAAGAATCTCAAATATAAAATATATTTTGATTTGTTTCACACTTTTTTGGTTACTACATGATTCCATATGTGTTACGTCATAGTTTTTATGTCTTCACTGTTATTCGACAACATAGAAAATAGTACAAATAAAGAAAAACCATTAAATGAGTAGGTGTGTCCAAACTTTTGACTGCTACTGTATATATTTTTTAGATACCTGAAGGGGTCCTAAAATTCTAAATCAAGTAGCTAAATGACCCTTGGTATGACCATCTTTAAAAATTTCCATGTTAGCTTAGTAGAACCCCCACACTCACACACTTCCCCACCCTCCCTTAGGCTCTTAAGGATTAATTGATGTCTTCATGGTAGCCCAAGACATATACTTATTGCGTAACTATCTAAATGAGTAGCAAAGAATACTTCCTTTGATAAGATCGCTATATATTATTTTAAGTGTTATATATCGGCTGCTTCAGTATATTGACGTTGTGCAACTCTTGATTAATTCATTTTCTGAACAGCAACAAGGCACATTAATCTGCTTGGCCAGCTCTTCCTCCCTTATGTCCCTTTTGATGCACAGTTAAGTTCTTATGATTCTGGTCCCCCCACTTAAGCTCTGTGAACATTTATGTTGCACCTCATCTAAAAGTCTTATTGAGTTTCTATTATTCATAATTATCTGCTAACACTACATTCATATTAGATTACTAATTATATTTTTGATACACAGCAATTTCCTGGGTGGTGCGGCAGTGAATTCTCCATATCCTGTCTTGACAGTGTAGCCCTTTGCAGATATGAATCTATGAGTAGCCTAATTGCTAGCTATAATTCATCCAGAGTTCAAAAAGTAGTAAAGTGCCACCATGATTAAAAACGTATCCCAGATATACAGAAATCTAAGCTACATGATGTTTGTACACCTCCTTAATTTAAAGCAACATACAGGAAGAGTACATTATGTAGGCAAATCTTGTGTATTATCATGCCTTTGAACCAATCTGTATAAACCCCTGGGTGATGTCACGGCTGTTGAAATGAGCGGACCAAGGTGCAGCGTGGTGTGCGTACATTTTCTCTTTATTTTAGAACTGACGCCGACAAACAATAAACAATACAAAACAAACCGTGAAGCTCAAAGGCTATGTGCCCTAAACAAAGTCAACTTCCCACAAACACAGGTGGAAAAAAGAGCTACCTAAGTTTGGTTCTCAATCAGAGACAACGATAGACAGCTGCCTCTGATTGAGAACCACACCCGGCCAAACACAAAGAAAAAGAAAACATAGAAATAAAGAAACTAGAATGCCCACCCTAATCACACCCTGGCCTAACCAAAATAGAGAATAAAAACCTCTCTATGGCCAGGGCGTGACAGGTGATCAACATAAAGCAATGTCAACTCCCAAACAACAGCTTTGGACCAAAGAGCCCAGCTTGAACTTTTTAAACTTTGACTCACACACACACAAAGCAGTCATTAAACATCCAGAACTATTTTGCTGGTGGGCAAATGTTGTCATGAAGAATAGCTTATTAAATTCTCCCAGTTGAAACTTGACTTTGATATGACAATCCTGAGCACACCATGTCACCACAAGGCAACACAATGAACAAATCAAACAGCACGCTAAGCTTTTATCACAAAGGAGGACACTCAACACTCAAATGCATTTTCTTTTTCCCTTATCTTGCTCACTCTTAGAGAAGGGGTGCTTTCAGAGTTTTATAGAATACTAATATAAACGTCAATAAAGCTATTTGTCCTTGGCAAGAATCACTGTGCGTCATCAATGTCCGAGGGAGATTCAAAATAGTCAATCTCAGTCAAGACTGGGGAAGGGCGAGCTTCCACCAATCTTTGTAGTTTGTGTAAACGCCAGCACAAAGACTAATACTTCTTGTACTTGTATTGGGGATTCATAGCTAAATTAACTGTCCTGGCTGCAAATGTGATGGTGCAGAATGACTCAGGCACTCTCATCTCTCTCTGTCTTCTTGGCACTGGTCCCTGTTTGCTGAGGAGCTTCAAGCTACGGTCACAAATTTTGAAAGTGTGAAGCTTGAAATGAGCGGCGGTCTGAAAAGGGATCTGACAAGAAGTGTCCAACGGTCATGTCTGTTAGACCACACTGGGAATTATTTACGGTGATTCTCTTTTCCCAGAGAGGGGAGATCAATCAAGGCAAATGTCTGGGCCATAACTCCTGTCTGAGACCTGTCGGCTCAAACAGGCCTTATTGTGTCTCTCCACATGAGTGTCTGAGAGAGGGCTCAATTTTTGGGAGGGATATAAACCAGGCGCCAAACACAGCTAAAATATGTTACGGAAAGTACGGTAGCAGTAGGCCTACATATTAATAAAAAATTGTCTTGTTTGAGTGTGAACGATTTTTATGGACAGTATATGGATGGAAAGAGAATAGATTATTTAAATGAAGCTGTTGCGAGACATTCATATGCTCTAGGCTTGAGACCGAGTATTTAGTGACTGCGATGCAACCTGACCAGAGAAAATGACGTGGTTTTGTCAGTTTTATACTGTACGGCAGAAATAGATTATTTCCCCTGGAATCATGGTGGAGCTTAGAGATTTCAAGAGAGTGGCTTACATGGAAGCAATGCTCAGTTCATCTCAGTTCATCATGCTCAGCTTGTTTACCGTTCAGAACTAAATCTTCCCTGCAAGGGGAGCCATGCTTGATAAGTTTCACAGCAGTCTTTTGATAGTGGGCTCATCAGAGTTCTTCACAAACAGACTACACTATGGCTATAACTACACTCGGCTGTCTATTGATCTGGAAGACCAGTCACGGCTCACGAGTCGTGGAAAATACTTCTGAACCCGAGCAGCACTTTTCACTTAATAATACATTTATATATGTCATTTTCGAAAACTTGGAAATAGTACATTTGACTTAGAATGCCTTTTATTTGCTTTTAGTTGGATTTACCTCGTGGAAATAAATAAAACATTTGAGCTTCAAAATAATGCGCCAACATGAATAATTCAACAGTTAAGAAAACATTCAAGGTGAAGGGGACGTAAAGAGTAAATTCCTGCCACTTGAATCTGGTAATCCCACAGTGCAAAAGAAACAGAGAGTAAAGTTGTATTTCTTACTGCCGCTGAGGCTAGCTCAGATCTATCCTCTCTGTTTCTCAATGCCAGTGGTCTCCTGTCAGTTAAGAATGAAAAAAAATAAATGAACTGTAGTTACAGAGAGCTCTCAGTTTGAAAGCTGCCAATAATGTATGAAATACACTTATAGAGAAAGTCTATAACATGCACTATTGCAAAGAGGGCCAAAAGCAAACAAATGATGCACAATTCTGGGATCAAGGTATCTTCAGTTCTGGAAAAGCTTTTGTTAAGTGCTATACCTTGGCACAGGCATGCATCCTCTTACTACAAGTCTTTTCATTTTTATCTTGTGTTTGGAAATTACAAGCTAGAGAGAATTTAGTTATCTTCAGCAGAGATTAAATACATTTTGGTAGCAATTGTCTTACACTCCATTTAAGGTGTGATCTAAAAAAAAGTGTCCGCCCTCAGGAGAGTGAATAATTATATTGCTGCGTATGTGTCTTATACTTGTTTGCATCAGCACTAGTTTTCAAAGCATAATTTGCAGAGGAGCCATCTCGCATTGTCCTCTCTAACAAACCTTCTTTTTGAATCAAGAAAACGGTTGTTTCTTTTCTTTTAGTACTTGGCAATCATGGAGACAAAGAAAAGTTCACATTAATCAAAGCCAGCAGAGAAGAGAAAAAGGGTTTGGGGAATTGAAACGAGATTTGGAGCATGGGGGGGGGGTTATTTTCAGTTGCCATTTCCACCACAATAAAATTAATTGACAAAAAAAAACAAAGCCTTGGTGTACTCATTTTTAGTATCATCCTGGCGGAAAGTCTCAAACAATATCCAATGATTGCAGTTGTCGTTTTACTGAGTCAGTGCAGTTACAGCTGAATGAGTTGTACTTTAATATTTTTCCTTAGCAAGGCAATTTAAAAAGCATCATTACAGTGTTCCAAGAAATCGCCCCACAAATAGTTCTACAAATATGGTTACGGCTTTGACCAGATCACAACACTTGTCCACCCTTAGACATTTATACAGGAACCTCTGGTGCTCACAAAGTCATCATGGATTTCTGCATCAATCCAAAAAAATGTCAGGTCTATAATGTTCATGCTAAACATTTTATGGACACAAACCGCACAATACTTTTAGTTAGTGTAATTTATTAAGCCCAAATCAGGATGGGAAGACCACAATATGTTTCGTTTTCTGTGGCTATCCAAATAGCATGTCAATATACTTGGAATTGATTTTAGTCAGTGTACAGGCTACTAGTGAGAAAATGTCATTAGGAACCTGTTTGAACCCTGGTTCTCCCTGTCTAAGACAGAGCATCACTTTGGTATTCACAACTAACCTCATCCGGCAAGGTTTTCCTGCAGTTTTAGCTTGTTCAGCTCTCACTTTATCTCTTTGGATCTGTAATTAACTAGTTATTAACCATTGCTAAAGGCAGTCCCTTGACACTCACAAATTGACATTCACAATCCAAACAAATGTTCTTCAAAAGTAATTCATGGAGCAACCAGACATATTCAGGATTTTGGTAAGGGCCCATTGGTGATTAATTTTACTACAGTAAAAGTTGCTTCCTTCGACATAATTTGTTCCATGTTTTCCACCTACAATTTATTAAAAGGTTTCTTCATTCCAAAATTGATTTTGCTTTGGGTTCAATACCATTAATTACAACTCTCTGTTCTAGGAATACTCTTGCTTTTTCCACAGAAGGCATAGGTGTCTATGGGTGCCTTAGATCCTCATAAGAAGCATTTTCCTGACAGTTCCCCATTTCTGCATGCCAAATATAGCCTCCTAATAGCAAAGTCAGTGTTTTGAAAAGTATATATGCTTGGTGATATGCCAAATATATTGGAGAGAAAAACAGATAGGGGGAAGAATACCGAATTTATATTATTGTAAGATGCATCTGATATTTCTTTGGTAGATTGTCTGAACAGTTACTCTGAGCCTCAGTATGGCGAGGGCATTTTCACCCCCTCTCCAAGCTTTTCTATCCTCCAACCCCAAAATACACTTCTTTTGGCAGACTCAAGTTCATTGTAAACAGCAGGGGGTGCCGCTCCTGCGATCAGATGAAGTACTCCTTCTTGCTCTCGTCCATGGCATCCTGCAGAGCCGGGTCGCCTCGAATTGCCGCATCCGCTGTTTCGGCAAACTCAGTGCCCTTGGCCTCGTTGGTGTGGTAGGTGCCTTTGTGCCGGTACATGTAGCGAATCACTACCACTGCCAAGCAAAGAAGCACCAGGACCACAGCAGCAATGACAGCTGCAAATGGAGATAGATGAGGGTGTTACAGCAAGGACTTTGGTCTCACAATGACAATTCACTATCACAATGACAAAATACAATGGGGGATGCTTTTCACAATAGCCCGCGATTCTGCACAGGCAGGACTTCAACATTGAAGTGTCATTGATCTTTGAATGGGCAAAGTCATTGGACTGTATGTGGATCAGAAAGACGACCGTTCCTTGATGGTTGGTAAACGCCAACCCAAAACCAAAAGGGATGTGCATCTCCAAATACTTATCAAGCTTAAATCTGCCAACAGAGTGCAGTACAGAACAAGAGCTTGTTCAATAATGTGGTGTTCAGAGACAAGTACAGGCCTAAACAACTGTTTCTCTGTTATTTTCAAAGGACAATATTTCAATCAAAGTTCATTGTGATGGTTAGCCAACAGTGAATGGTAGCGGTAATGTGGTAGGAGAGACACATTGTCCTACAGTGACCTGTTAAGTTTGAAAAAACTGTCTTGGGCCAAAAATCACAACTTGTGAAGATGTTTTGCAACTTAATTGTCTATTTTGTAGAATGCCAGTCTCTTGATAATAAAAAGTCAGTTTCACGCTAGATTCTAGTTTGAACACATTACTGGTAGAAGAAGGACAATGTGTCTTCTTAAATGCATATTTTGTGGTCTGTTACAGCTGTTGGCAGACAAGGACAGTATTTTGTGCCATAAAAATAGCAGTGGCATTACATGTAAAATTTGTCCCGTTGGTTGGCTGACTCCAGAAATTAGCTTTAAATAGCTCTGTTCCGAAACATTTAGCAGACTGCTGCTTTGAAAGAAAGGGAAAGTGATGTCTTTGTGTTGCATCGTTAAACTAAGGAGGATGTCTGCCTCCAGCATCAAATCCATCAGCCATATCGACTTGGATGAGGTTTGCAGAGGGAAGCAAAGCTGATGGAAACCCTTTGAATGTTCTGGGCATGAGAAGAACTCTATTATAACTCACCTCCTAGTATGGCATCAAAGTTTCCATCATCCACGTCGCAAACTAACGAGGCAAAAAGAAAAGAATTTCAGATGTGCTCATATACACTACTGTTCAGAAGTTTGGGGTCACTTAGAAATGTCCTTGTTTAAAAAGAAACACAAATATTTTGTCGATTAAAATAACATCAAATTGACAAGAAATACAGAGTAGACGTTGTAATGTTGTAAATGACTATTGTAGTTGGAAACGGCAGATTTTTTTGTAATATCTACATAGGTGTACATAGGCGTACAGAGGCCCATTATCAGCAACCATCACCTCTGTGTTCCAATGGCACGTTGTGTTAGCTAATCCAAGTTTATAATTTTAAAAGGCTAATCGATCATTAGAAAACCCTTTTGCAATTATGTTAGCACAGATGAAAACTGTTGTCCTGCTTAAAGAAGCAATACACCTGGCCTTCTTTAGACTAGTTGAATATCTGGAGCATCAGCATTTGTGAGTCCGATTACAGGCTCAAAATGGCCAGAAACAGAGACCTTTCTTCTGAAACTCATCAGTCTATTCATGTTCTGAGAAATGAAGGCTATTCCATGTGAGAAATTGCCAAGAAACTGAAGATCTCATACAATGCTGTGTACTACTTCCTTCACAGAACAGAGCAAACTGGCTCTAACCAGAGTAGAAAGAGGAGTGGGAGGCCCCGGTGCACAACTGAGCAAGAGGACAAGTACATTAGAGTGTCTAGTTTGAGAAACAGACGACTCACAAGTCCTCAACTGGCAGCTTCATTAAATAGTACCCGCAAAACACCAGTCTCAACGTCAACAGTGAAGAGGCGACTACGGGAGGAGAGTTCCTCTGTCCAGTGTCTGTGTTCTTTTGCCAATCTTAATCTTTTCTTTTTATTGGCCAGTCTGAGATATGGCTTTTTCTTTTCAACTCTGCCTAGAAGGCCTCCATCCCAGAGTCGTCTCTGGGATGGTTTCCCCAGGCTTACTTTGTTATTTTAACAAATGTAAATGTTTCATAAAGGTTTGTTTTAATAGACAGCTGTCTCCCTGGTGTGTGTGTGTGCAGAGAGGTACTTTGTATCCGTCACCGGGGGGACAAAACTCTCATTAAAGAAAGTGATTAAAGGTAATCATGAATTATTGCACAGGCAACATCTGCCCATCTTGACTTGACTTTCTCTGAAGGACAGAGTCACAGAGTCAGTCAGTCAAAGCCGAAACCGTGTCATTTATAAAAACACAACGTTAAATCCAAAATTGAGATCGATCCCTGCAAGCATGAGAAAGCGCTATAGCTGAAGAAGGAAGAAAGAAAGGAAGAACAAAATGGTGATTAGTTAATGGAGACCCCAAAGTGCGCAATTAAAAGGCAGCCTCATTAATGCCTAATCACCCGAAACACATCTTGGTGTTCGCCCACTCATTAGATCCTCATCTCGATGCATTGTTTATGATGTGGACACATTCTCAGCAATTAAAAAGCCCTAACAGAGCATTCTCATTTGGGACGGAGGGAGGGAAATTCAACAACAGATCCTCAGTGTGTAGTTGTGGGAACAGAGTAGTGAAGTGAAGCAGCTGGGATGGGACAGTGTCCAGGATGCGTGGCTCATTCAGTTACTGTGTACTAAATCAAGATTTGATTTTTTTTTTTCTTCAATTGTGTAAAAAACATCAACTTTAGGCCTATGGACTTTGACAAATGCTTGCCTGTTCTGGGGGCCTCAATATACATATGAATTACATAAGTCATTCAATCTTGATCCAAATATGATTGGCTATTTTAGATGCAGACTCACAGACCCTCAGTTAGACCTGACCAAAGCAACACATACTCCGTTATGAGACTGTGGGTGTTTCTCAAAATGCATACTACCATGCTCCGAGCATGCAAATTGGAGCACGGAAGGATCGGAGTATGTGTCCAAATCAAAGTATGTGAAACGGAGCACGGAGAGCACTTCTCGAATGCGTACTCTGTTTGTACATATTTTGAAGCATGCATCGATGTAATCTTCAAAGGAAAGTATGCAAAGAAATAATGACGCAACCATGTAAAAAATGACGCAACATTTATTGAAGTTAAATTACTTGAGCTGAAGCGAGAGAAAATACACTCCGACTTCGGAATGAAATGTTACCTATTCACATTTCATATATTGCCTGACTACAATATGTTATCTTGATATCTAAGTAAATACATGCTGTGTTAATTTTGGCATGTTTACCTGCCTACGTACTGTAGATCGCAAGCCCATACTAAGTCATTAGGGCTGATTGGCTAGCTACTATTGCTAGTTAGCCAGAAAGTCACAAAGAATTGTTAGCTAGCTACCCACAAAGAATTTACATCTACTTTGCATCGCATTAATTTTAGGTCATTTTACCTGTAAAACTATATGGTTAGCGACATTATTACGATTCACATATAGCTAATTGATAGTTATGAAGTAAAATGTTTGCTTTGTGTATATCTTGTTTCGTCTCTTGCCATTGTCCTGGCTGGAAGAAGGTTCAGTGAATGGGTAACTCAATAGGGCCTACTGACTAGCAAGCTAGCCATGAAGAATTGGTAGCTAGCTACACACGGCCAATGTACATCTACCTTGCATAACATTAGTTTTAGGTTATTGTTGCCTGTTTAACTAGCTGGGTGGCTAGATTACTACAATTCACATATATCTAGCTGACAATTATGAAGTAAAATGTTTACTTTGTGTATATCTTGTTTTGCCTCTATTGTTACCATTGTCCTGGTTGGAAGAATGTTCAGTGAATGGGGAGATGCAGCGTCAGGTAATACAGTAGGGGGAGTGCGAGGACTTCTCAAATGTAATGTTTTATGTGTTCTCCACACTCTTGTCCTCAAGAGAACATACTCAAGAGAACATCCTGGGAGAATGCACTCGGAGCATGAGAGTGTGGAGCACGGTAGTATGCATATTGAGAAACGCCCTGTGTCTGCTGCCGAGCTGCATGTATTTTGTCTTATCTAAATATAACCATTCTTTAGTGTGGTGTATTATCGCTGTTTATCAGATAGAAGGCAGGATACCTCTATGCAATCTCATTCCCTTGTAAAAATCTAGATTGGATTTCGGAATGAATAACCTTATTCAGATTGCAGAAACTTAAGATACTTTATCGAAAAATAAACTCACCAACAGGGGTCATCATGTCTGGTGTTTCACTCAGACCTGTGAATACACAAAGAAAGCAAGCAGTGCTTGGTTGTAGAATACAGTGGAAGATTCAGAAGACAATATCACTTTCACTCCAGAAATGTATAATCATAATACATTTTTCACCTCACAGTCTTACTATATATGAATAGTCGCTGAAACAATATTTTTACATAATTACACAACAGCTATAACTGTTATACTTCTTATAAAGTGTAGGTAGACAATGTTACTCAATATTTTGTTACAGAACTGCACTCTTTCAAGTGCATGCATAAATTCAAATACTTGCAAGGAAACCCTGCTGGAAAAAATAGCAACTTTGCTTAAGGCAAGATTCAACATCACATGAGGCAGCAAGCAGGTCAATAGTTTAAGCTGCTACTAAGATGCATGGTGAAATTCAGAGGGAGGCAGCCTATCCTATCCTTTTTTTAAAGCAAAAATATATCCATCCATAATTCAGGGTAGGGGAATGGGTTAAGTTTAATTTCTTTATATGGTCTACACTTAATCAGGCCAGCCAAGATCTGAGAGCTGTGGAGAGAGCTCAAATCCCTGATAAATTTGCCAGCAAACACGGGGGGCCTGTCTCGCCCGGAGGTGCCTCCTCGTTAGCCTCGTTAGCAAGATCCGCTCGCTGTCGCAACATGGAGAGTGGGACATCTGCACTGCCCCCGATGGGGACCACTAAGCCACATCCAAGTGCAGATTTCTCTTCCCGTCACCAGAAGCCAAAGAGGCCGACAGGCAGGCAAAGGCGTGAGGAGGGTGGTGAGTATTGGATGCCACAGAGCATTAGCCAACGTGCATCACCTCCTTCTTTCACTTCGTTCGCCGACACATCCGCAGAAGAGTTTGCCCCGGGAACGAGACACTGCTTTCATCGCATTCCCAGAAGTGGCGTTAATCTTGCCCAAAGCCGGCTGTGAAGCAGGCCTGGTAAGTGTCTCCCTGTAGGAAGGAAGGGGGAACTGGAAGCCAAATTAATTCCACCCTGCAGATCTGTGGCTGACACTGTGCTGATATGATATTCTCAGGAAATAAATATATGCTAAAGCCTGGCCGCATCTAGCTCTAGTGGCTCTTGGTCCCTAAATGGCTGTCCAATGTAGTGGCCATCGTAAGGAAAAGTAAATAATAGCCATTTAAATGTTAGAAAATCTGGCATCTTGCTTCTCACACTATCAGACTGCATGGGACAATCTTAATGAAAATGTTATCACGTAGTGCAGAGTTGGCGCTCTAAAGTAGTTTTCAGTATAGAGGTATTGCAGTTGGACAGTCAATTTCCTGGTTCCCTCTCTGGGCCAGCTGGCATAGGGGATGTCATTAATGGAGTTGTGATAAGTCTTGAGAGGTGAATGCAAATGCTAGCAACCATGACAATAACACTCTTGGTTTTTTGGCAGCGGTCATTTGAGGCCATCCATGCTGTCGCAACACAATTATGTCTCAAATCAAATCAACAGTTGTGGTGTTGTTACTAACTTGTACTTATTGGTGAGTTGCTGTTCAATTTGTAATCCCAAAAATATTTGGGATCATTTAGCTTGTTGGACCAATGCTTCTCCAATTATGAAGTGGCAGAAGGGGATTGAGAATAATCTCCATCTCAGTCTGAGAAGCAGAGCCTATCAAACAACATGGGAGATTGGGAGACTATCATAAAAATTCAGTGTCAAATATGTAGATGCTAGATATGAATTTTGATAACACTGCAAAAAAACCTGCAAACTCTTCAATACAGCCTTCAAATTTCAAGGATTGAACAGACGGTGTTCACAGTTTCACCTCAGAGGATTTCAAACTTTTTAATATCGATGGGGTGCAAGGGCGGTTTCTCAACTGTATTTCCCACCTGTCGTTGTCTGGTGGATATGGCTGACTCCCGCTGCCTGTGCCTAACTGAGGGTGAAAACATCCACTAAATGACTGGATAAATACCTCTCTCTTCCCCCATCTCTCTCTCTGCTCTTCCTCTTTCGGTAATGTTCCACAGAGAAGGATGCTCGTCTTGTATTATTTAACATGCTGAGGGCTGCTCATGCAGCTGTCTGAAAAATCGAAATACTTAGTGTCTTTTAAAATGAAATGCACCTCTTTGGAGTTCTGGCAGGCGGAGTGCTTGTGTCTTGGTTAAACATGATAATATTGCAATTCCCTTTATTTATTTTCCCCTTATTATACTGTGTACTGCATTTTCTAAATACATATACTGCATGTCGAGAAAATGATACACAAGCCTATAGCATGTTCAATGTACAGCATTTGTGTTTGTGGATGAGCTAAGCACCAACCATTAGCAACACTATTCTTAGGTATATGTTATGTAAGCAACCAGGAGAAATCATAACCAATCACATCAAAAACCTACTCCTGGTCTTGAGACTGCAAGGTCTCCATAAATGAACAATGAACTTTCTCCCAACGTCAGGGTCTTAGAATGCATTAAGATAACGCTCCTGAGTAAAATGTCAAATATTTCAATTTGCAGACCAAGCGAACTTTATCCTTGCAGAAGAGTTTTAATATGCCGAGTTTGTCTCTTGTATCTTTCATTCACCTCAAACTCCCTGCCTGGGCTCATATTTGACTTTATTACTTTTTAAAAACGTTGGTCTAATATTCATATACATGTGTTTCTGAACCCTGCCTCTCCCACACACTGCAGGTATAAAAAAAGAACTTTGGCTTTCTCAATCATTTTCCTCGTCACATCACTTAGAGGAGAAAACATATTTCTTATTTATCCCCTGCAGTAAGAGCACTGTCAGAGTAACACTGGTATGGGGCTGTACAACAAAAATAATATCTAAATGGACTAATCAATGAAAGGGCAATAAATGGTTGACTGAAGAATTGCTTTGATTTCGTCACTTGAGTCAGTAGCTCATAGCCATTCTGAGGAACTGAAAGCCCGAGCTTACTGCTTCCATTAAGTCCAAGAGCGCAACTCCCCGATAGACTATACAAAAGGCAGAATGTATGGGTATGTATGGGTATGCACGGGTATGTATGGGTATGTACAATGGACTGCAATCCAGTCTTACCACATTTTCTTGGCTACATGCACATTGCTGTTTGAGAAAACAATCGTGCTTCGCTAATCAAAATGGCTACTTTGTTTGAGCTGGCCAAAGCTACCTTTTCTCTTCCATGTTCCAGACTAATATTTCCCTCACATACTGTACTATACTCATGCACTGACCTCCAAGTCACGTTGTGATAAGGATACGGAGGAAAGGATTGGGTAGCGGTGGGAGGCTGGAGAGGGGGGCATCTTATCAGCTCTGAAACCATGCAGACATGCCATTTTAAAATATTAATCTGAGAGGTTTGACCAGCCTCTATGAGTTCATTAGGTAAAAACAGATATCTAATGGGAACCACTTCATATTTTCTCCATACTGTATTTGTTACTGTGATTGCTAGCTACTCAGCTCTGGGATAAACACTTACATTAGACGGTATCTTTACTGAAGAACTGTACGTTCAGTATTAGCAGAAAGCCTATGCCCTTGTGTGTTTAGAGATCTCCTGCAAAACACTGTTCAAGTTGCATGGCAGCCGTTTAGGCTAGATAGGCACCAGACTACTCAGCGTTGTTCTATCTAGTGCATTCTGCAGCAGTGATGCAGGTTGATCATCATCTCTAGAGATGGTAATGAAAGTAAATGACCGCCTGAGAGACGAAGCAGCAGAACGACACATATTTGAATAACTTGCGAACGGCCCGCCAGGCATAACTAATCAACACATTCTAATGACTTTCTTTCTTCTGTTGCTTTAGACTGGGTTGATTGGGAGGGCAATAGTGCAATCTCTTCAACAGCAGTGATGTCAGATGCTTTGATGAAATGCAAGCAATGCCAGTGCAATCTGGCAATAGGGAAACATCAGTAATGAACTTGCAATGAAGTCTTTACAAACAGACACACAGCAAAGTCATCATCAGAATAGTTCTGTGTACCGCATACGGACAGAGAGAGAGAGTGCGGTAGTAAAACAAAAATGGCTTCAAAGTTTCATTTAATGAAATCTGGCTGGGTATCTCAATCAATACAGACTGTACAAAACAAAACTCAATCCATCTCGTAGATACAGAATACAATTTTCAAAACAAAACAGTCAGCTGTTATCTTCTCCAAAGGGTCCACTGAATAAACACAATTATCAGTACACTTCATCTAGGCCTATTGATAAACAGTAGGTAATACACAGTCTGTGTTTAAGGTAAAATATGATTAAGTCTGAGGTCTTGTAATTGTTGCCAAGGATACTACGTAAAGTTAATTTGTGGAGTGAAATGCTGTATACAGAAGAAGACCAGGCCTGTAAGTAGCCTTGAGTGGGTCGCCCCCGTAAAAGCCCAATATATGAGTTGGAGTTTTAAGCTTGTCAGACACCATTTTGTGTTAAACTTGGACAGGCTTTACAAACCTGTATTTTCATTGTTGAACACTTTTTATTATCAGGCATCCCATCAAAAGCATATTTCTTCTGGCTGTAGGCATGATTGTACGAGAGATCTTATCAGAAAATTGGTCCTTGAGGGAGCGCTTCTTGGAACCTGAGGTTGTTTATCAAATGTTATGTGTTGTGTTGTAACAAGTTAAATATGTGGAGCGTTGGTTCTCGCAGACCTACCCATGTGCCATGATCATCCCTCTCCCCTTTCCTTCCACGGCTAGTTCGCTGCTCGTTGCTACCCTGACAACCCGTATCCATTTTCTGACAGAGGCTCTAACCGGGACCAGAATTCTCAATGACAACATTTCAATCACAGCTCTGGAAGGAAGCAAGTGAGTGAGGAGGCCAACAACTTGCAGAAAGCAGGTGTCTGAAGGGTGTGGCGTGAGGGTAAGCAACCGGGACAAATGGAGAGGAAAAAAAGACAATTAGAGAAAAAACCTGGAATTATATACAAAGACAGGGAGAGGAAGAGTGAAAGGAGAAGATGGAATAGAGAGGTAGGGCTTCTAGACTGAGGTTACAGGGCAGCCACTCCTCAGCACAAACTCTTGTTTGTGATCCAGTGGGCCGTACTGTAATAAAACATGTTTGGCCCCTCCAAACCCTTCCACCCACGCCCCAGAACCATTATACTGAACCATTACACTGTGTCTCAAGTATTTGGCATTAGTTTCCATTTCCCCTTATCTTTCCTTGCCTCTCCCCAGATTCTTACTCTGCTTTTCTCTGTCTGTATCTGGCTGTGTTCAGGCTTTTCTCTCGCTATCGCTCTCACACTCAGGCTCTCAGACTCCCTAGTCTCTGTCTGCAAGTTCTGTTGCAAAATCAAAGTTCTACTAGGATGATCGATGACAATGTTATCATCGGACTGCCATAGAATACTCTAAAAGTAATTAACCTGTTGAGGAAGCCTCTAGATTGGCATCTTATAATTTACCATGCCACCATGAGGACGGCTCTCAATAGAACATTGGATCCAATATCGCAGCTCTGATTAAGAAGACAAAACAAATTATCTTTCTCCCCCACTTGCAGTGTCACTTATTTGTCAGCCCCAGAGCTGTCAGAACGATGGATTAGGGTGCGCCCCAGATCCCCTCTCAGAGACTTGTTACCAGGAGCCTTACAACCTATCAAATAACCATATATTTTAGGTCAAACCTCCAGGGAAGCACAATGGTAACTTCTTTGGGTGTTTGGTTTCGAGCACTGGTTGTCAAACCAATTATAATCTGTGGCCTGAGTGACCAGTTAAAGATTTATATCTAACATTGTGGACACATGTTTCCTGAGTCACTGGGTGAAGCAGGGCTGGCCCTCTGCACATCCTGTCTGATGACACTGTCCGATCTCACTTCAAAACAAAAAGTGAAAAATGATAACAAATTCAACTGGAGTCGAATGCTCGGAAAAATAAATGAGGAGCTTTGCAGAAATAGTGTTTACCAAGCACAAGGTCAGTTTAAAATTGCATGAAGGAAATGTTTTCATCTTTCAGAGGCAAAAATGGATTCTGAATTATTGAGAGAGTTGACATGTGGGAGATTGTGAATGACCCATTGGTCACCAGGTCACATATATAGTTATTTAGTGACTGGGAAATAATATTATGATGTTTCAGGGAGATCATATTGGAAAATTAAGCTGGAAGGGAAACACTGTTTGTCTCTTATTCCTGTGAGACCTCCAAGTGCAGAAATGCAAAAATGCAACAGGTCGTGAACTCATGTCAAACACTACATAGTTAATATCCTTAGACCCAGTATCTCTTGCTGTGTGTCCCCCTGTCTTCTCTATGATGTAGTGATTCTGTATAAAAAAATTGAGAAACAAACATTCTTAGCTTGAGTAATTTTTCTAAGTGCTGCAAAAACGCTTGGGTGTCACAGGGTTAAAATGGCTGGTTGACTGGACATAGCCCAAGAGTCTACGACCAAATTGTGAAAAACTGTTTGAGGACATAGGACCTACCTAGTGAAGATTCGGGAAATAAACTGGAAATATTGTGTTGGACACATATAGTAGCAGCATCACTCTCCCTGTTTTTTACCTTTCTCCTTAACTTTACATCAACACGAAATGAGGAATACAGACAGAATAGATTGAGAAAGTCACACACCTTTAGAGAAAGAGGTGGTGCCCTGAATGTGTGGCAATCATCAAAATCAAACAACTAGACACCTCAATAAACATGATTTCATCTGGCAGATCAGACACCTCAATAAACACGATGTCATCTGGCAGATCAGACACCTCAATAAACATGATGTCATCTGGCAGATCAGACACCTCAATAAACACGATGTCATCTGGCAGATCAGACACCTCAATAAACATGATGTCATCTGGCAGATCAGACACCTCAATAAACATGATGTCATCTGGCAGATCAGACACCTCAATAAACATGATGTCATCTGGCAGATCAGACACCTCAATTAACATGATGTCATCTGGCAGATCAGACACCTCAATAAACATGATGTCATCTGGCAGATCAGATCACTATTCCAGCATGTTGCGAAAGCCTTACTTGACCTGACTGACCAAAGTTAACCAGTCGCCCAGCTATGCTAACAGTTGTCATCTTAACTTTAGGCTACTAATACTTAAAACTTAACATATGCACCCTGGCTGAAACAGTTATTAGCCCTAATCAGACACTGTCAGCTGGAGACTGCCTCAGGGATTGTTATTTGAGAAATGAAATCACTTTCCCTCAGATCCTTTCAATTATCTCAGTGCTCCCCTGTACCGATTCAATAGCAGGACCACACTTTATCATTACAAAATCACACAGAGGGAAAATAATTGGAGGCTAAAGGTTACTGGCAGCAGGAAGAAAGATCTTTCCCCCTGTGAATTATGGCAATGCAATTGTATTTGCGTCGGAGTGGCTTATGAACAATAATGAGCATACGTTTTATTTTTGGAGAACAACCAATGGTTGCATTGTACTTCAGAATAAAATATTAGGCAAATATAAACAACAAGGAAAAGTTAGGGTTCATGAACTTGTTTGAGACCATGGAGGCCCATAATGGTATGTAAACCTGCCTTTCATGAATTAGTCTATCCTTCTGAATTGTTGTTTGGGAACTGTTTTTAATGAAAGCTGAACAATGGTATCTGTGTTACATTGACTTCAACAGGGGGATATCCTCAAGAGAGTCCACTTCAAACCCCACTTCATAATGCAAACACATTCACACGACAGGCTGAAGGAGATGACAAACACCCATTCCTGTGCCTTCTCCTCATTCTTCTTGGAAAGACACTGGTAGGCAGCAAACTAATCCCTCTCTCTTACTGGCTGGCAGCCTTGGCAGCCCGGACTTATAGACTAGACGTAACATAGAAAACAAAATACAAATTTGAGCATCACGGATTTTTGTTTACTATGTTAAGTCTTCCACTGAGTCCAGGTTGGCCTTGGGGGTCACATCTGGCTGGGAATATAGCTTTGAGACCCTATCTCTTCCAACCATATGGCACTGGCAACTGTAGAACACTACTTCCATTTCCGTTCATCTTCCTATCTTTCCTTGTAGTGTAAAAGGTACAGCAGTTGTCCCATTGCTGACTGGGTAAAGGGGGAATGGGAAGAGTCTGGGCCAGGTTGTTAATGGCTATGAAATCTTATGGCAGGATCAGATGACTTGCTTCAGGCATGATTGAGGATTATTGGGGACAGATGGTGCCTTGTCCTGTGCTCCCCGTCGCCTTACCGCCTATGGGGATATACAAAGAGGTCTGTTCTCTGCCGGCCTAACTACTGTAGACACACACATAGAGACCAGTGAATCAGGGAGAAACAGATAAACAGAACAGTCCAGACCGTGGCAGATAGGTTCAGCGCCTGGCGAAGGCTTTTGCTCTTTTGTAGAAAAGCAGTGAACGTTTGTTGCCATGGTTTTGGCCTAATTAACTGCGTCTCAACTCTGCACCCTGCACCCGAATACTTGGAATTTGATTCATTGCAAATGCTATACATTTTTTACAAAATCGGAACCAACTTTTAAATATTACCCATAACATTTCTGTGGTTACTGACGACAGAGGATATTAGAGCCTGAAACTTTTGGTGAGATACCGTACCATTTTCTCCTGCTTTTCTCTCAGTTTAGATATGTGTGTAACACTACCGCACTGAGATTTACACTGTATGGGAGTGCTATAAACATCTGAGAGTGCTCACCCTTTACCCTGGGTGGAATCAATTAAGCACCTCTGCTGTCTCCAGAAACTGAAAGACAGACGCTCCAAGGGAATTGGAAAACGTACTGGACAGCTGTCCTCCAGGACCAGCATCTAGCCTCCCTGCCAGGCACCTGATTGGCTCTCCCTGGTGTGAAGCCATAGCACCAGCATGAGGGAGAGAGGGAGAGTGTGAGGTAGTTGGTGCTGCTGCTGTGGCAGCACATCTGTCCTGTTATCTCTGGAGCATGGAGCTGAGGGATGAAGTGGATAGGGGAGGAGACTCTGGGCGGAGTGAGATAAACACACTACAGAGACGCCAGTCTGGGATTGTTGTTGGGTCTCTCCCCTCTTTCCACACTGGTTAAGAAACACATCCTCCTCCTCTTCTCCCTCATCTCCTGTAAAAACACAGTTCTAAATACAACACATCCTCCTCCTCTTCTCCCTCATCTCCTGTAAAAACACAGTTCTAAATACAACACATCCTCCTCCTCTTCTCCCTCATCTCCTGTAAAAACACAGTTCTAAATACAACACATCCTGCTCCAAGAAAACAGAAAGGGTTATTTCCTGTTCCCATCTCGTCTTTAATTCTACTCCAGTTCTCCCTTTAATTTCTTATCGATTTCTCCAACTACTCCATCCATCCCAGGCTCAATCTATCTCTGTAGCACTTTCTCTCAGCCTGCCATGTAATGTTCCCTTCTGTCACTCTCTGCTTCTCTGTATTTGTCTGTGTCCTCCTCTGTCAAGCATGCTCTCTTTCTCTCTCCAGCTTTTTTCTTTCTCTACCTCTCTCTATCAATCTTTCTACCTGTCTGAAAGTAGAGTAAAAACCTTGACAGTGAGAGCAGAGGAAGGGGAAATCTCCTTCTCTGCCTCCTCACAAGCACAGCCTCTCCCGAATGCACAACTCCAGCAGCCCAGACAAGTCAAGGTCAGCTCTACTGTCATCTCCTCTCAGCTCCTCTGACACATATGCTTTCATACTAAAAATGGAGAATCTCCATTATCCTGTGTCCTTTCCTGACTCGGTGTCTGAGATGCTACATGCTTGTCTCTGTGAACTAAGATAGGGGCACTGGGGGTTAGTGTGTGTGGGAAAATAATAGCTCTATTTCCATGTCTGATTATTCATAGGTTGCAGTTATATGCTGCAGGAAGTTAACATGGTAGCTAGCACAGTGAAAGTTGATAACACATAGAGAAGGGCCTCTTTTCTATAGCAGGCTAATGAGAACATGTTGAGTGACAGCCACCAGAACAGCTTATACAAACAAACATCAGGTCGCTGCCTCAGTGTTTTTGAACAGCCCTGCCAGCTGGTTGAAAAACAGATCATTATTCTTCAACACCTATTTAATGCACCTATTCAATGTGTCCTGGTCCACAATTGGTGCTTGATGAGCAAATGGATGTTAACAGATCTGTATACATACGGTCAAATTGACATACTCCTTAGTGTGTGGTTAAATTAATCTAGCATTCGTGGCTGTGTGTGACGTCATGTAGTTGTTAACTAAAAGCCTTACGTACATAAACCCTAGAATCACTCACAGTCTGCTAGTTGTTTATTTATCCTCAGCTCACCAACAAAATGTCTCCTACACAACACAAAGCTTACTACAGTCATATTGCAGTTGTATGGTGAAGGATATAGACACCTGAATGAGCCCAGGTGTATACCCATCTTCGGTCCCACCATATGACAATGTGAGGATGATCTCAAAGCACACCTATGACACTGCCACACATGTACTTTATTTCAAATCAAATCACGTTTTATTGGTCGCATACACATATTTAGCAGATGTTAATGCAGGTGTAGCGAAATGCTGGACTTTGTGGCTCCCATGGTGTTATTGTCTTGTGCTACAGGCGGGGAATGATTCAACCTGTAGGCATGGTGGCAGGTAATTGTCAATTAACATTAAAATCACATTTCCCTCCTAGCACTTTAGGGTTATCAGCAGCCAAGCACGATAGCAAATTTTATGCTCGCTTAATCATTAATATCTCATAAAGCAGAGTTATTGGAGCTTATCCTCATCAAAAAGTGACAAGTCAGTCTCTAAAATTGGGTCTTCATCGCCTATTTTGAGATAATTGGAGCTCGAAGTGATCACCTCTTTTTTGCTTCAACCTAATTCCTGTCAGTAGTTACTGTACAATATCGAATTAAATCTACAACCCTCTAATATTCTTTTACGGGTTTCAGGCTTTCAGGTGTGCTCAGTGAAAGGAATGTCATGCTTACAAGGAGAAATAATAAATTCACAGACTTGTGCAGAGGAAAATTTTACCCTCCCTTCCTAAAGCTTATTATGCATGGGTTGGAGAACCAGTCATTTTCTGAAGTAGCCGAATAAAATGATGTTTGCTGCTGCCTCTCCTCTGTTATGAAAATGGAGTTTAAAAATGCATCACCGGAAAATAGGAGAAGGAACAATCAGGCCCTGAAAGACAGCTTTATAATGTCTGCAGGCGCTTGCCTGCTTCTTTCTTTGGCCCATAACTGTCTCTCTCATAGTAGCCTACAGATATATTGAGTGATACGACTTGCTATTATGTCATTAACTTAAATGCTTCAGATAGTACAGATGTATGGAGATAAAATTTGATCTACACACTGACGAGACAGACACTGACTAAACCTGTGGCCCATGTGGTGGTGTTCTCCATACAACCTCACTTTGTGGTCCTGTAATTTATCCTGAAACCCACAGAGATGAATATATATATATATGAATATAATATAATATATATAGTATTAAATGTTCATAACATCTTCAACCCAACCTGAGCAATTTGCTTCTAATATCCAGCCAGATTAACTGTTTGTCACTGCATCACTAATGAGGGAATACTTTTTCTCGTGATAAAATTGCACCTTGTTAAATCCCACAACTCTGTAAAAGTGGTTGGTTGTGAGAGATGACTGTTTTTATCCTGTGGGTGTCTAGCTGTCACTCTGGTAACACATTCCCCACTGTCAGGCCCAGGGCCCGGGGTCTGAGGAGATCTATATTCACAGCTGTCATATCGCCTGCCTGCTCCGTCTCCCCCAAACCCTAGCAGACAACCCTAGCACGCACAATGGATAGCACACACAATGACAGCTGTGAATATAGCATAGATGGAGTCGCCCGGCTTTTAAAAGTGAAGGCATTTCTAACAGACAAGAATCTACTTAACCCCCCCCCCTGCCACCCCCCCATACTTATGTGCCTTAGGTATTTTTTGTATACATGACCATGCACTTCCAGCATTTATTTTTGGCTCATGGCAGCTGCCATCCTAAAACAACACATTTGTGTATGTGACAATGTATATATTTTTTTACCTGTCTGTCAATACAGTACATATTCAATGATGAACTCTTAAAGACTGAGAATGTGTTTTTCTTCACGCCACATGAAATCGTATTGTATATCAAAACTTGCTCAAATATAGGCCTATTTATTTTTTGTTGTTGCTCAAATCAGATTTTAATGATGAACTTTGATTGATCTGATAAAAGTATAAACCCTCAAATATTGCTCGTTACAACATCTGGATATTTCAAAATGTAAAGTTTTCAATAGATTAATATAATTTGCATTTCTTGATTCTAACATTTTATTTAGTAATTTTCTTTCATACAGTAAATTTGTGGATGTGTAAGAGCTATTTAGTGTATATGTAACAGTCGTCACGCTACTTGCTTAGCGAGTACCGCTTCCTCCTGATTCAGCTCACCCTGAGATCTAGGAGATCTGCCTTTATAGTACACCGCCTTCCCGAAGCGTCTTACCAGTCGGCGCCTTCGGAAAGCTAGCAGTTTTTCAGAGCAAGTGGTGACACTTCAGGCTGAGGAGTGAGTTTCACACATCACCATATTCCATATAGCAATGAAAATGTACTGCAAATATAGAGAATTACAGTAAATATAAATGTTCATTAATGTATGGAAACTGTAGGGAAATGCTTTTACTTTTCTGATATCTACTTTATTTAAGAGAAATGTACTTACTATGACTGAGATATGTGGTTATCTCACCTAGCTAACAGTCGTTCTGGATAAGAGTGTCTGCTAAATGACTCAAATGTTAAAACATTTAAATGTCAATGCTTTGAAAGAAATTCTAACAACTGTAACAATCTTCTTCCTGCTCTGTCAATGTTTGGCCACTTTACAAGGCAGCTCTTGACAGGGCACACACAGGTGGAGTCTAATAAATAAAGACATTTAAAAAATGATGAAATTCAAATCAACAATGGAAGATCACAAGGAGTAAAATAAAACAGCTGCTTTTTGTTGTTCATGTTGTTTTGTTTTCTTGATTGGAACACTCCTGGCCCAAACCCAGTAATACAAGCAGCACTCAGCATGCCTCTTAGCATGCCCCTCACTACCAGGTGTTCGATATATGTTGTGATTCTTCCATTTTTTTCTCTCTCAGGGGTAGACAAGGTCAGGTGCTGTGTGCTTTACAACAGTGTGGAGTATAGGGGGTCTCGAGAGTGAATCTGTTTTAGTACTTTCACCCTGACTCCACCCTGCATACTACAAACCATTATCCCTTCCTGTAAAATACTGTGGTGGAGCAGAAGGTGACACTACAATCTGTTTCTGTTCTGCAAGGCACAGCCCAGGCTGCTCAGGCATGCAGAGAGAGTTGTGTGGTGGTTCAACGGTACCAGATTGGACAGTTGAAGAATACTTACTGGTTGGCATGGGTTGTGTCATGGCTTCTGGTTTCGCCTAGTCAGGGTTCGTGTTAAAGGCCACAGCCGTGGAGTTCCACATGCCGGGCAGAGCGGGTGTTAGGCAGGACGTCCAGAGAGAGAAAAAGAAAAAGAAAAAGATAGAGACATAAATGAGAGAAATTAAAGGTGTATCCTGATGTAGGAGTGTGGGGGTGTTACTCGGCTCTCTGGTATCACATCTCTATGGGAAAGTAAGTAAGAGGAGATGGTACGTAAATATCCTAATCCCTCTTAGCCTGTTTAGTATAGGTGCAAAGAAACGTATACTGTACACACACACACAAACACAAATGCTTGCACACATGAACAAAGACAAACCCACACACCTGTTACGGTGTTGCATTCACTAGGTCTTGCTGTTCTGTTCTTTAAATCACATCTTTCATTGCTACACAGATACAATGTAAGACACATTCCTGTTGAGTATCTCACTCCAAACTGTCAAAACCAGAATCAAGGCTGATTAATTATTTAATCATATCCCAGTTTACCTATCTACTTATGGCCCTGCCTAGACCAATTAATTTTTTTTTTTAATTATAGAGCAAAAATTATTCCACTTTATTTTGAACGGCAAACCAAACTAAATTAAACGGGCCTATTTATATAATGAATAGGGAGAGCTGAAATTACTAAATATTAAAGCATTGAACCTCTGTCATATAAAAGTTGTACTTTTAGTCCTAAATGGTTTTCCAGCAGATTAGTAAGAATGGCTAACCCTGTGTTAAAAAATGGCCTTGTTCCTTTTTTCAGATTGCAACCTTTCACTTTCTGCATGTCTCCCCAGCAACCTTTCAACCCTCCTGCATGTCTCCCCAGCCTGGTGAGTCCTGTGCCTGCTCCCAGAGCCAGGCCTCCTGTGTGTCTCTCCACTCCAGTGATGATCCATGGCACAAAGCCTCCAGTGATGATCCATGGCAAGAAGCCTCCAGTGATGATCCATGGCACAAAGCCTCCAGTGATGATCCATGGCAAGAAGCCTCCAGTGATGATCCATGGCACAAAACCTCCAGTGATGATCCATGGCAAGAAGCTTCCAGTGATGATCCATGGCAAGAAGCCTCCAGTGACGAGTTATGGCACGAGGCCTCCAGCGACGCCCTTCAGTCCGGAGCCTACAGTGACGCCCTCTAGTCCGGAGCCTCCAGCGTCGCCCTCTAGTCTGGAGCCTCCAGCGTTGCCCTCTAGTCCGGAGGCTCCAGCGACGCCCTTCAGTCCGGAGCCTCCAGCGACGCCCTCTAGTCCGGAGCCTCCAGCGCTGCCCTCTAGTCCGGAGCCTCCAGTGACGCCCTCTAGTCCGGAGCCTCCAGCGACGCCCTCTAGTCCGGAGCCTCCAGCGACGCCCTCTAATCCAGAGCCTCCAGCGACGCCCTCTAGTCCGGTGCAGCCAGAGTCTCCCTCTAGTCCGGAGCAGCCAGAGTCTCCCTCCTGTCCGGAGCAGCCAGAGTCTCCCTCCTGTCCGGAGCAGCCAGAGTCTCCCTCCTGTCCGGAGCAGCCAAAGTCTCCCTCCTGTCCGGAGCAGCCAGAGTCGCCCTCCTGTCCGGAGCTGCCAGAGTCGCCCTCCTGTCTGGGGCCCGCTGCTAGGGTCCCCAGTCCGGGGTCGGTGGCGAGGGTCCCTGCTCTAGAGGCGCCACCTAAGTGGGCCAAGCCAGAGGTGGAGCGGGGTCTATGTCCCGCATCAGAGCCGCCACCGCGGTGAAATGCCCACCCAGACCCTCCCCTATAGGTTCAGGTTTTGCGGAGTCCGCACCTTTGGGGGGGGGGGGGGGGGGGGGGGGGGTACTGTCACGCTCTGAACTTAGTTCCTTGTTTATGTCTCTATTTTGGTTTGGTCAGGGCGTGAGTTGGGGTGGGCATTCTATGTTTTGTTCTATGTTTTGTATTTCTAGGTGTTTGGCCTGGTATGGTTCCCAATCAGAGGCAGCTGTCAATCGTTGTCTCTGATTGAGAACCATAATTAGGTAGCCTGTTCCCACCTGTGTTTGTGGGTAGTTGTTTTCTGTTTTGTGTATTGCACCTTGCAGAACTGTTCATTTGTCGTTTTGTTCATGTGTTAGTATTTATTAAATGTATTATGAATACTTACCACGCTGCACCTTGGTCCTCTTCTCCTTCTCCAGACGACGTTCGTTACAATGTGAACAAATTTGTGCACAAAATTTGAGAGAAATAAGCTTTCTGTGCTTATGGAACATTTCTGGGATCTTTATATTTCAGCTCATGAAACATGGGACCAACACTTTACATGTTGCGTTGATATTTTTGTTCAGTATAATAATACTCTTAGTAAAAATGTTCATCTTTAATTTACAATCTGTAGAAATTATGAGAATAGAAAGGTTCAAAACTTCTGTGAAACATTAAAGCACAGTTAAAATATATGGAAATTAGAAATCAAAAGTGGATGGTTTTCAGGGATAGATGGGTGGGTTTGAGGGTAGCTGAAGGGTGGTACTAAAAACAACTGAAAACAATAAAAAAAGATAACTAATTTAAAATATACATACCATGTCTGTAAAATGTATAAAGTATGTATAAGCTGGAAGTTGAAGCCTACATTTTGCTGTCCATTAGTTTACTCCAATTAGCGGAGGGGTGATAGGGTTAGGGGAAAATAATAAAGAAGGACAAAATATTTGGGGGATTGGAAATTATGCAGACAATTACATTGATAGAATCCACAATCTATCTGCAATATTAAAGTGGATCTACCCTCTAATACAATAAAACAAATACAAAATAACATCTGAGGCTGCCTATACTACCCCATTCCCTTAGACATGGTCCACAAGCCCTCCTCCCTCTGCTTCCCTGTATCTGCAGCATGCTGACCCAACAGCTTTCTAACAAATAGAGGAAGTGCTGCTGTGAGGAAGCATGGAGCACAGCCTTATCACAGTCAAACAGTCAGATATACAGTTTAGTCTGGAGAGCTGAATAACTCTCCTCAACCCCCTCTTCTGCCCTCCTCACACCAACCCTGTGAATGCTCAGGTTTTTAAAGCTCAGTACTAGTGACTTTTTAGTGAAAAAGATAAAGACAAATATTAACTTACAGATTTAGAACGCTAAGGGGGGCCTTGCAGAGGGTCACTTACTCTGGTACAATCCAATCAGTCTTAGGGCCATGACCATTCATACTGTACTGAATACCAGTGTGAATGTTATGTGGATATACTCAATTTAACCATTTTGTACTATTTCTCTGCTACTGTATGAATAATTTCCTAGCATTTCACTCACTTCCCCTATGTCAGGTTGTTACTACTTTTGCTCTAAATAATGTGTAGTTTTTAACGTACTATTTTCTACTTATAATACAGTTGTAATAATGTAATAATAACCAGCAACATACACAGTTAAACATTTTTGTATAAAGAAAAGGTAGGCATGAACGGTCAAACTGAAATTAATCAATCTCCTCTCTACAAAATTATTTAAAAAAAATATATATAATCATGGCTGCCTCTCTCCTGCATGAAGTTAACTCATGCAAAACATCCTCTAAACTTAAGCCGCTATCATTTAATCAGAGATCATATATAATATGTCAGATTGATTCACACTAAGACAGATCATCAGTCTATGAACTCTATGAGCTTGGAGAGGCTCTCTCTCTCTCTCTCTCTCCCTCTCTCTCTCTCCCTCTCTCTCTGTCCCTCTCTCTCTCTCTCTCTCTCCCTCTCTCTCTGTCCCTCTCTCTCTGTCCCTCTCTCTCCCTCTCTCTCTCTCTCTCTCTCCCTCTCTCTCTCTCTCTCTCTGTCCCTCTTTCTCCCTCTCTCTATCGCTCTATCCCTGCCTGTCTGTTCATGGGTATCATCATGGCTGCCTCTCTCCTGCATGAAGTTAACACATGCAAAACACCCTGTAGACCAGGGACGGGCAACTTTGATGGGGGTGGGGGCTCGGTTCTGTGTACCCACATACTGTTGAGAATTAGAAAAGCAAAAAAACAACGTGCAAGCCCCCTCCCCCGGCTACCTGGTTACAGGAGATCATTTTGTCTCAGAACTTACCTTCTGTGTCTTGGAGAGTCTTGCAGTACCCAACCAATGTCAAGTCATAACCATAAAGTTTTGACTCAAGGGCGTCAAGTAGAATCCAAGCATTGATTCTGAACTTCATGTACCACAGAAGTAATTTTGACCGAAGTTTTCCGTGTTAATGGCTAATGGCTGACTAATGGCTGACTAGGTGCCACGATGAGGGCAGATGTCATTCACAGCTGCACCGTCACATAAGCTGAAAAGGCAGTTTGTGTTTAGTTTTCATAAAATGCAGACTACTGCATCATAGATGTATAAAACTATGTAGGCTACATATCACTGTCTGCCTCAATTATAACTTTACAGAAGTGTCTTATGTGAGGAGACACAGCAACACTTTGACCAATGTTGAGGTGGGAAAACAGCCTACTGGTTATAACAAGCCTCAACATGTCAGTTGCAGGATGCTTGTGTAAGTAAACAACTAATCAACAAGTTGCTTCATTATTTCCTACTTTGTTAACAGCTACTATGCCACTGTATAGTATATCTCTAAACAGACTCAGGAAGCTCTGCCTTCATCTGGTCTATTACTATGACAACCTGTCGTGAGTCAAGAGCAGTAACAGACAGTTCTAACTTTGCCCAGGGTGCAGGAGAAAATTCTACCCTAACTGCATTAAAAGCATGCAGAAAAAACCCATACTAAATCGTTTTCAAAAAGGACCTTAAAAGGAGCATGCACTCACCAGCTGCACAGCAACAGGTTTCCAAGAACCCCTTCCTGTGCTCTCTAACTCCACTCTCCAAGAAGAAACCCTTATTCAGAACAGGGCAGCAGAACATTTAAAGGTAGTCAGTTCTCCCTCTTAACAAATATTTCACCTTAAGACATTCACCCTAACAGTGTCTGTAGCCAAAACAACATTTCTCTCGCCCTAAGAACCGGGTGTGCTGTGCAGCACATGAACAGTTTTTTCCCATTTTTTTCCCACCTGTGCCTGTAAACCTATTCCCCTAACTAATTATCTCTTCCACTCCACCAATGGACCGGGAGGCCCCTCCCAGCACCATGCAAATGATCCCCAGCTGTTGTGGGGCTGATTCTCACTTTATGCCGCTTTCACGTGCTATCCGGAACTAGGAAACTCTACTCAAGAACATTCACTTTCTGCATCAAGAGCCATACCAGGCAACCCAAAACCAACATAGAAACGGAAAACATAGACTGCCCACCCAAAAATCACGCCCTGACCATCACACACATACAAAACAACAGAAAACAGGTCAGGAACGTGACAGAACCCCCCCCCAAGGTGCGAACGCCGGGCGCACCAGCACAAAGTCCAGGGGAGGGTCTGGGTGGGCATCTGGCTCAGGCTCCGGACGCTGTCCCCACACCACCATAGTCACTCCCCGCTTCTGTATCCCCCTCCCAATGACCACCCTCCAACTAAAACCACCTAAATGAAGGGGCAGCACCGGGATAAGGGGCAGCACCGGGATAAGGGGCAGCACCGGGATAAAGGGCAGCACCGGGATAAGGGGCAGGTCCTGGCTGAGGGACTCTGGCAGGTCCTGGCTGAGGGACTCTGGCAGGTCCGGGCTGAGGGACTCTGGCAGGTCCGGGCTGAGTGGCAGCTCCGGACTGAGTGGCAGCTCATGACTGTAGGGCAGCTCATGACTGTAGGGCAGCTCATGACTGTAGGGCAGCTCATGACTGTAGGGCAGCTCATGACTGTAGGGCAGCTCATGACTGTAGGGCAGCTCATGACTGTAGGGCAGCTCATGACTGTAAGGCAGCTCATGACTGTAGGGCAGCTCATGACTGTAGGGCAGCTCATGACTGTAGGGCAGCTCATGACTGTAGGGCAGCTCATGACTGTAGGGCAGCTCATGACTGTAGGGCAGCTCATGACTGTAAGGCAGCTCATGACTGTAGGGCAGCTCATGACTGTAAGGCAGCTCATGACTGTAGGGCAGCTCATGACTGTAGGGCAGCTCATGACTGTAGGGCAGCTCATGACTGGAGGGCAGCTCATGACTGGAGGGCAGCTCATGACTGGAGGGCAGCTCATGACCGGAGGGCAGCTCTGGCAGCTCCTGACTGGCTGGCGGCTCTGGCAGCTCCTGACTGGCTGGCGGCTCTGGCAGCTCCTGACTGGCTGGCGGCTCTGGCAGCTCCTGACTGGCTGGCGGCTCTGGCAGCTCCTGACTGGCTGGCGGCTCTGGCAGCTCCTGACTGGCTGGCGGCTCTGGCAGCTCCTGACTGACGGACGGCTCTGAAGGCGCTGTGCAGACGGATGGCTCAGAAGGCGCTGGGCAGACAGATGGCTCAGACAGCGCTGGGCAGACAGATGGCTCAGACGGCGCTGGGCAGACAGATGGCTCAGACGGCGCTGGGCAGACAGATGGCTCAGACGGCGCTGGGCAGACAGATGGCTCAGACGGCGCTGGGAAGACAGATGGCTCAGACGGCGCTGGGCAGACAGATGGCTCAGACGGCGCTGGGCAGACAGATGGCTCAGACGGAGCTGGGCAGACAGGCAGTGCAGAAGGCGTTGGGCAGACGGCCGAGTCTGCCCTGCTGAGGCGCACAGTAGGCCTGCAGGGACAGGGCACACTGACCTCTCGAAGCGCACTATAGGCCTGGTGCGTGGTACCGGAACTGGAGGTACCGGGCTGAGGGCACGCACCTCAGGGCGAGTGCGGGGAGAAGGAACAGTGCGTACAGGGCTCTGGAGACGCACAGATGGCTTAGTGCGTGGTGCCGGAACTGGAGGCACTGGGCTGGAGACACGCACCATAGGGAGAGTGCGTGGAGGAGGAACAGGGCTCTTAAAACGCACTGGAAGCCTGGTGCGTGGTGTAGGCACTGGTGGTACTGGGCTGGGGCGAGGAGGTAGCGCCGGAAATACCGGACCGTGTAGGCATACTGGCTCCCTTCAGCACTGAGCCTGCCCAACCTTACCTGGTTGCATGCTCCCCGTAGCCCGTCCAGTGCGGGGAGGTGGAATAACCCGCACTGGGCTGTGTTGGCGAACCGGGGACACCATGCGTAAGGCTGGTGCCATGTAAGCCGGCCCAAGGAGACGTACTGGTGGCCAGATATGTAGGGCCGGCTTCATGACATTTGGCTCAATGCCCAATCTAGCCCTACCAGTGCGGGGAGGTGGAATAATCCGCACTGGGCTATGCACCCGTACAGGAGACACCGTGCGCTCTACTGCGTAACATGGTGTCTGACCGTACTCCCGCTCTCCACGGTTAGCCCGGGAAGTGGGCGCAGGTCTCCTACCTGCCCTCGGCCCACTACCTCTTAGCCCCCCCCCCCCCCAAGAAATTTTTGGGTAGTACTTGCGGCCTTCCAGCCTTGCTTCCGTGCTGCCTCCTCATAACGTCGCCTCTCCGCTTTCGCTGCCTCCAGCTCCGCTTTGGGGCGGCGACACTCCACTGGCTCTGCCCAGGGTCCTTTACCGTCCAGGATCTCTTCCCATGTCCAATCCTCCTTTTCCCACTGCTGCTGTCGTTGCTGTCCGTTAACCCGCTGCTTGATCTGGGTTTGGTGGGTGATTCTGTAACGGCTCTCTTTCGGTGAGTGAGTTGACCAAGGCGCAGCGGGTGATGAATACATAATGTTTTAATGACAAGACGGAAAAACACGAAACGAAATACACTTGAATGATTTACAAAATAACAAAACGAACTAGACAGACCTAAACTATGAACTTACATGAAACGAGGAACACATAAACAGGAACGACCGAACGAACGAGACGAGACAGTACCGTGTGGTGCAAAATACACAGACACAGCGACAATCACCCACAAACAAACAGTGAGAACAACCTACCTTAATATGACTCTCAATTAGAGGAAAACGCAAAACACCTGCCTCTAATCAAGAGCCATACCAGGCAACCCAAAACCAACATAGAAACGGAAAACATAGACTGCCCACCCAAAACTCACGCCCTGACCATCACACACATACAAAACAACAGAAAACAGGTCAGGAACGTGACACTTTCTTCTTGGTAAGCAAGTCCAGTGTAGATTTGGCCTAGTGTTTTCCTCTAGGATTTTGCCTGTGCTTAGAAAAAATGTTCCCCTGAAAAAGGCTTCAGTCCTTAATGATTACAATTTTACCACTATGTTTGAAAATATAGGGTGGTACTCAGTAATGTGTTCTATTGGATTTGGCCCAAACATAACACTTTGTATTCAGGACAAAAAGTGAATTGCAGTATTACTTTAGTGCGTTGTTGCAAACAGGATGCATGTTTTGGAATATTTTTATTCTGTACAGACTTCCTTCTTTTCACTCTGTTAATTAGGTTACTATTCTGGAGTAACTACAATGTTGTTGATTCATCCTCAGTTATCTCCTATCACAGCCATTAAACTCCGTAACTGTTTTAAAATCCCCATTGGCCTCATGGTGAAATCCCTGAGTAGTTTTCTTCCTCTCCGGCAACTGAGTTAAGGATGCTGTAGGGAGACCTACTTAAATTGTAATAATTTGTTTGCATATTAATATCCTTGCTCATTAATATCTAGAGTTATTCTCTAGAATCTTTAACAAAATGTACTAATTGAGGCAGACAAGGTTTAGACTACTCTGGCTTCATGTAGTGTGTTTTGCAACTGGACATGGCTTGTGGATAAACACTCCCTAAACATTGTGCAGCTGTTCAAATTCCAGTCGTTCTCTCATCACTCGTTCCACGCAACTGTAACTCTAGAGCCATGAATTTCATTCCCATAGGCTCAAAAATCCCTTTCTGTTAATGCAGTTTTAGCGAAACCTTGTTTGAATCGATACCAGAGTTTTGGACTACATAACTCCCATGATGAATATGTTTTTGCTCAGTCCACACCCTTTACAATTAAAGTCAATGGCAGTAATTCACAGATTACATTTTGGCAAGAGGACATAGCCCTACCCTTTCCCCTCCTCCCTCTTCCTGTCCCCTCCCTCTGGCCTACCCCGGATTGATGCCACGTTCATGTGCTAGTGGGAACTAAGAAATGCTGAATTTTCTGACTTGCTTAGTGGTTGAACGCGGCATGTGTATACCTACATCCAAAGCCATATATACTGTATAGAGAGTTGAGGTTTCTGTCTGAACGTTCCGAGAGAGCCACTTCCTCCTCCATAGCCGTCGCTAAGTGATAGTTGACTCTTCTGCGTTGTGCTGTTTACGAATTTATATAAAAAAGTTACCCCTTTTTCTCCCCAATTTCGTGGTATCCAATTGGTAGTTACAGTCTTGTCTCGTCGCTGCAGCTCCCGTATGGACTCGGGAGAGGCAAATATCGAGAGCCGCGCGTCCTCCGAAACACAACCCAACTGCTTCTTGACACAATGCCCACTAAACCCGGAAGCCAACAATCATTATATATAATATTCATTCTAACTCGAAGCCATATCCCTTTTAATGGGTTTGCTTATTATTCATTGTCACGTTGACCTCAGCAAGTCTCAATAGAGTGGTGAAGAGGTGAAGGAGCTCTGGGGACCTTTTGTGCCCGGAAGTAATTTAGCCAATCATTGCACTCTGTAGAGTTGCTATTTTCTTGAGTTTTCTTGTGTCAATTAACACGGGACATTTCTGGATTACTCATTACATTAATACATTCCAATTGAATCAACAAATACAATAGCCAGTTTTATAAAGGTTAAGGGTACAATATTTTGTACAAATCTGGCTGTGTTGGCAAAATCACCACTGTTGGGTTGTAATTTGAAATACTTGCTAGAAGTTAATGGTTGCATGTATGAGGAATGTATATGGTGGGGTCACTGGAGGTTGGTTATGAGCCAGGGGCTTGGAATGTTACTAAGTAAGGGAAAAAGGCAATCACATAGTAGCGGTCACTGGTAAGGGTGGATAGCTATGGATTAGTGAGGAATGGGGGCCCGAGGTCAGGTCAGATCACATGAAGGGAGAAGGAACAGTTTATTACCCACATTACTTAACTTCCTGCCTAGCAACAAATTTGTAGTGTCTAGAGAAAAGGAGGAGACTCTACCTAAAGGGTGGCAGAAATACTTGTGCTGGTGCAAACATGTCTTGGTCTTTTTCAGCTGTTTGACCCTGTGGGTGAATAAACTTGGTTTGAGCTTTAACTAGTTAAACAGAGTAAAGACGAACACAACATATCCCATCGAGCCAAGCGGGAAAGGCTGCCCTTTGTCACAGTTCCAAGGCCAGTCAGAACGACCAGCTAACTCTATGCCAATGATCTCAAAACTGAACTTGGATCCGCGTTAAGTAGCAATGATATCCTTCGCCCCCGCCGTCTTGCGACAGATATCTTAAACTAGTCATGACCATTCAACAAAACAATGAAACAACATTGAAGCAATGTTTATTTCCAGCAAATGTCTTAGTTACATGATTGTATAACTAGCAAAGGAGTTTTGAAGTTGAGGGTGCGGTATTTAGGAAGCTTGGTAATGAGAATGAAAACTAGCATAGTTAATTTATACAGCTAGTTTAGACAGGGAAAACTTGCTCTGGCCTAGTGTGCATGTGTTCCCATGCGCAACAGGCTAATTCAGGAGACAGATTGTAGTTTTTATGCCCGGATGGACTCGGGCTGGTAGGGAAAAGCTTGATTGAACAATTCAAGTTTCAAGTTTTAATGTCACATCCAAAAGTACAGTGAAATGCTTTTCTTGTGAGCTCTAAACCCAGTAATGCAGTAATCAATTTTTTATTTTATTTTATTTTACCGTTATTTTACCAGGTAAGTTGACTGAGAACACGTTCTCATTTGCAGCAACGACCTGGGGAGTAGTTACAGGGGAGAGGAGGGGATGAATGAGACAATTGTAAACTGGGGATTATTAGGTGACCATGATGGTTTGAGGGCCAGATTGGGAATTTAGCCAGGACACCGGGGTTAACACCCCTACTCTTACGATAAGTGCCATGGGATCTTTAATGACCTCAGAGAGTCAGGACACCCGTTTAACGTCCCATCCGAAAGACGGCACCCTACACAGGGCAGTGTCCCCAATCACTGCCCTGGGGCATTGGGATATTTTTTAGACCAGAGGAAAGAGTGCCTCCTACTAGCCCTCCAACACCACTTCCAGCAGCATCTGGTCTCCCATCCAGGGACTGACCAGGACCAACCCTGCTTAGCTTCAGAAGCAAGCCAGCAGTGGTATGCAGGGTGGTATAACGATGTAATACTAAAAATTACATAAGGTAGAACAAAAACACACGAGAAATATGAATACGAAATAAGAAGAACACGAGAAAGTAAGTAAGCATACTATATACACTCAGTTACAGTACCACATTTACAATGTGCAGGGATACTGGAGGGATAGAGGCAGATATGTAGAGGGGTAAGGCAACTAGGCATCAGGATATATATTAAACAAGTACAAAAAAATGTAATCCACCAGAAAAAAATAACTAATAATGCAACAAGTTTTGTGGCTAAACTCAAATATACCAACAGATAAAGAAAATAACATTATACCTTTTTTGCATTTTTTCCCCAAAAGATAATCTTTGTAAATAGTATCATAAATAGGACTGGTGGAGTTATGTCACACATGCAGCTAACAAAAACATATGGAAATGTCTGCTTACCCAAAATTACAACCAACTAATTGCAGCATTATGGCAAAAATGGAAGAGGAAAGTGGAAGGGGGATAAAGTAGGGAACTTGCCTGTCAGCCCTGCACTAAACTAAAAAACATAATTGGTTAAAGAAAAATGTGACATAAAAAAGTATACCAGTTTCATTTGAGGATAAAACATTTTGACAACTGTGCCATATAGATTGCAAAATAGTTGTGAAGAGATTTTTGATGTACTGATTCCATGGCACATTGTTTATGAACTGATACGCAAAAAGACGCCGGATTCAAAACTTCACAACTTTTGACTGGTACTGTATGTATGTATTTGTTTGAATATATTTATGTATGTGTATCTGTACAGTACCAGTCAAAAGTTTGGACATACCTACTCATTCAAGGGTTTTTCTTTTTTTGTAGAATAATTGTAAAGACATCAAAACTTTGAAATAACACATATGGAATTATGTAGTAACCAAAAAAGTGTTGAACAAATCAAAATATATATTTTTTGAGATTCTTGAAAGTAGCCACCCTTTGCCTTGATGACAGCTTTGCACACTCTTGGCATTCTCTCAACCAGCTTCACGAGGTAGTCGCCTGGAAATCATTTCAATTAACAGGTGTGCCTTGTTAACACTTTTTTGGTTACTACTTGATTCCATATATGTTATTTCATAGTTTTGAATTCTTCACTACTATAAAATAGTAAAATAGAGAAAAACCCTTGAATGAGTAGGTGTTCTGAAACTTTTGACCGGTAGTGTACATATATATATATCAATCAAAAAAATATATGGGGGATTGGAAGTGATGCAGACAATTACTATGTTGTAAGCTACAATCTATCTGCAATATTCCCGTGTGGCTCAGTTGGTAGAGCATGGCGCTTGCAACGCCAGGGTTGTGGGTTCGATTCCCACGGGGGGCCAGTACAAAAAAGTATGAATGTATGTACTTGTAAGTCGCTCTGGATAAGAGCGTCTGCTAAATGACTTAAATGTAAATGTAAATATTAAAGCTGATCTACCCCCTGAAAGAAATAAAAATATATATAATAATTATAGCAGCAGCGTATACTATGATTGTATGAGACTGGGTGTGCGTGTGTGTAGAGTCAGTATAAATGTTTGTGCATATTATCTGTGTGTGAGTAAATTATGGAGTGAGTGTTTGTGTGTGTGTTGGAGTGTCAGTTTGTGTGAGTGTGTAGGGCCCTGTGAGTGTGTACGGCACTGTGAGTGTGTAGGGCCCTGTGAGTGTGTGTAGAGATGGCTGGATGTCCTTTAGGCGGTGGACCATTCTTGATAAACTAGGGAAACTGAGTGTGAAAAACCCATCAGAGTTGCAGCTCTTGACACAAACCGGTGCACCTGGAACCTACTACCATACTCCATTCAAAGGCACTTAAATATTTTGTCTTGCCCATTCACCCTCTGAATGGCACACATACACAATCCATGGGTGTTTCTCAAAATGCATACTACCGTGCTCCATTATATTCACTCAACAAAGACTGAAAAAATGTATGTTTTGTTCATTTTGTAGCATTTATTTTCCTTTACTTCCATTTAGAAAGAAATGCTAACTTTAAGTTTTATGCCATCATTTAAAATCTTGTGACGTTCCATTGTTTTAAAATATTATAAAAAATAAAAGAATTGGCAATGTACCAACTCTGCAGCTTTTTCGGGGATACTGCATGTGAACTATTTATCTTGGTTTACGGGTGATACAGTACATATCTTTATTCCTTCCTGTCTGACTTTCCAGGGTGTTAGGTTTCTGAGAGAGATAAAGTTTGCTTCTCCAACAGCATACATTCATTTTGACACATACTGTACACACAGTGGGATTGCTCATCATCTGGCCATTTATTTAAGATGTCTTTGCATGTCGCACTCTATAAAATACATCACTATAGCTCTACTTTCACACTCGCACACACAATATGACTACACCCCTTCTGGCAAAGTCTTAAATCATGACCCAAGAGTCTGATCTAGTTTTTGCTCCACTGCCTCTGGATTGCCACAATGCAACTGCACCTCTGCCTTGCTGAAGTATTGTTGTCAACCTACCCTGATGAAGTTGTTATTTATTTACATTAATTTTAATGAACCTTTGTTTCATCAGGTAAATTGACTGAGAATCTGTTCTCATTTGCAACAACAACCTGGGGAAGAGTTGAAGGGTAGAGGGGGGAAATGAGCCAATTGGAAACTGTGGATGTAATGAGCTAGAACTTGATGCATTACATTACATTACATTTACATTTAAGTCATTTAGCAGACGCTCTTATCCAGAGCGACTTACAAATTGGTGAATTCACCTTATGATATCCAGTGGAACAACCACTTTACAATAGTGCATCTAAATCTTTTAAGGGGGGGAGGGGGTTAGAAGGATTACTTTATCCTATCCTAGGTATTCCTTAAAGAGGTGGGGTTTCAGGTGTCTCCGGAAGGTGGTCATTGACTCCGCCGACCTGGCGTCGTGAGAGAGTTTGTTCCACCATTGGGGTGCCAGAGCAGCGAACAGTTTTGACTGGGCTGAGCGGGAACTGTACTTCCTCAGAGGTAGGGAGGCGAGCAGGCCAGAGGTGGATGAACGCAGTGCCCTTGTTTGGGTGTAGGGCCTGATCAGAGCCTGAAGGTACGGAGGTGCCGTTCCCCTCACAGCTCCGTAGGCAAGCCCCATGGTCTTGTAGCGGATGCGAGCTTCAACTGGAAGCCAGTGGAGAGAGCGGAGGAGCGGGGTGACGTGAGAGAACTTGGGAAGGTTGAACACCAGACGGGCTGCGGCGTTCTGGATGAGTTGTAGGGATTTAATGGCACAGGCAGGGAGCCCAGCCAACAGCGAGTTGCAGTAATCCAGACGGGAGATGACAAGTGCCTGGATTAGGACCTGCGCCGCTTCCTGTGTGAGGCAGGGTCGTACTCTGCGAATGTTGTAGAGCATGAACCTACAGGAACGGGTCACCGCCTTGATGTTAGTGTACATTAAATATACCCGTAATACATTTAATGGACCATTTTTTATTAGATTAAAACAGAAAACATAATGGAAAACAACTGTGAAGCAAAAATCAGTAACTAACAGAGAAGGAAATATACAGTAAAACACTGTTTTGAATCAATTACCATTGGGGTTGTTCAACCTCAAAAATGTTTTGCTCTGTGACACTCACAAGCCACACAAGAGTAGTTCGAAGGTCAGGGGTTCTTCTACAGTACATACTGTATAATATAATAGGAAATCACAGGATATAGTGTCTATAATACTGTAATAATCTCACATAGTTGCTGTCAAAAACTCCAAACTCCTCACAGTTGACACTGACTGGTTGGACGTTCATTTCCCACTGAGCAAACAATTTCCGTACTTACAGTATTCTTATAAATTCACTTTCATCACTTTTTTTTGCTTGGAGGACCTTATTTTTTTATTAACATTTGAATGAAACTGTTTAAATCAAATCGAATAAAATAAAGTGTTATTAGTCACATGCGCCGAATACAAGAGGTCTAGTGTCACGTTCTGACCTTTATTTTCCTTTGTTTTGTCTTTAGTTAGTATGGTCAGGGCGTGAGTTGGGGTGGGCAGTCTATGTTATGTGTTTCTATGTTTAGGGTTGTCAATTGGCCTGATATGGATCTCAATCAGACAGGTGTTTTGCATTGTCTCTGATTGGGAACCATATTTAGGTTGCCTGTTTTCACTGTTGGTTTGTGGGTGTTTATTTCCTGTGTCTGTGTTCATACCACAGCGTTGATTTTTGTTGGGGTCCTTGGGCCTGAGGAGGTTTTAATGGAATAGTTCTCCCAAATTACAAAATTCCATATTGGTTTCCATGCTTTGGTTTGTTGTCCACTTCTTCAAATGCTAACTTTTTAGCATTTGTGGAAATAATCCAATGCAAGTCAATGGTACCTATATTAGCGTTTTCACGCTTCATGTCCAAATCTAAAATCTAACTTGTAGGATATGAAGCCCAAAATGCTAATATAGGTACCATTGACTTGTTCCACATATTGAATTTGTGCTACAAATGCCCGAAAAATTACCATTTGAAACAGTGGCCAGGTAAACAAAACCAAAGCATGGGTTGCCTTCATACGTAGTCCATAAACTACTTATAGTTAGCTAACGCACTTTTGTATATCGTGCTGTAACGTACAATTTACCTTATTTTAGCCCCCAAAAACAATACTGTAATATGAATACCATTGTAAAGCACCATTTCTCCCCTTTCCAGCAAAATCAGTGTCGAGACCTTCATGCTGCCCGTCTCTGCATGATTGAAGAAGGCATTGAGCTCTGTCGGGTCTTTTTTAAAATGATGGGTGGGGAGGCGAAACCTACATCATGATAGGGGAGATAAGCCGTGTGGGGAAACAGCTTTTTTTCACCTGATCTGTCCAACTTATCACCTCTAAAATGTAAATAAACCACCATAAAGAGTTTCTATCATGTGTCATTACATACCTATTTGAAGGTTTGTGTCAAATTTGAATCGGGTTTTTAGGGCGGAAGTTATCTTCAGAAGAAAACAGCGGCTGTCGCGGCTTTTGAGAGTCATGTTAGCTTGCAGTGATGACGCAAAAAATGAATGCATTCAGTTGTACAATTGACTAGGTATCCCCCTTACCCTGTTCTTGTCCCTTTCTTGTTTTTAATTTGAGAGAGAAGCATTACACCTGGTGGAGAGAGGCTGTATGACACAGAATGAGTTGCATTATGCGTGTGGTACGTTACGTCATGACAAGTCACAATTTAACGTACAGCGTCAGAGGGGTCCGTTTAAAAAAAACTTTTCTCCAATACTATCGGTTCATTACCATGTCAATCAATGCTTGAATAGAAACGTAGTTCCCACCCAGTCCCATTTTTTTTTCATTACAGCCTCGTTTGAATGCCGCGGTTTCGCAAATTTGTACGGAATGGGGTTAGTCAACAGTACAGGGTAAGGAAACTAAATATCGTTTGTAATTTGGGTGAACTATTCCTTTAACAGTTAGGGACAGCACCATCTAGTGGTCAGAGAATGGTAATATCAGGATGGGATATAAACCTAACCCTGGTGGGTTCGTAGGTGACCATTTATTTGGATTCCTCATGTCTTACTCATTGTTAGAAAAATGTTTAGTCCAAATCAGATGTTAGGTACTATATTTACTGAATATTATATGAATCCTATAAATTTGCCTAATTTATCATATATCAATCTCAAACAAAATAGAGCTACAGGGATGCTAATCTTATCTGTTGGTAACTACAGAAATGATTTCAAAACAATCTGAGATGGTGGGTGTCATGGCTTGCTGAAATGACATGGAACGACCCATTGAATAACTGTTTTATTTCCTCTGTAGCTGAGGAATTGTATCTAAGAAACAAGCTACTGACTCATCTATAGACAGCAAATATCTAATCATATGGATTAAACCTAGTCATAAAAGACAGAATAATAATAATAAACACAAATACAGACCACATTTTATTCATTTTGAAATAAAACTGAGTGAATCAAGCTTGTTTATAGATAAATGTGAGTTATAGTCTTGTTATACTCGTATTTCAAATACACATCAACCACTGAGCGGAGAGCGCTGCAGGGTTCCTCGACACATTGATGGACTGAAATGTAAATAAAGCTTGGCTAGCCGGAACTGAATAGCTTTTTAATTGTGACCATTTTCTTTTAGAAACGGGGGTGACTGGTGGCTGTCAGCAACTACAGATGCCAGGCAAACAGGTTTCATACCCATCTCGCTGGTGCTAGGATTTTTGCCTATTATTCGAGTTATTACATGAATTACCTAGAAAACAAATTGTCTCGCTAATTTACTGAAGTGGGTGATACACAACATTGACATAAGAGCTCATTCATTTACATCACCAACTTGCAGTCATAGAGCATGGTGTTGTGGTAACAACAATACATAGTCATATCGTGTACAGCGATAAAGTTTTTGCATACTGTAGGTTCCTGTAGTAGCCTGATTTAAACCTAACCCACATAACACGCCATCAGCCCAGGTGTATATACATAGACCCATGTGAGCTTAATGGTATTTTTTAAATTATTAAAGATCAGCATTCTATAAATATTCCCCTCCAATGACGTGCGGTGAGGTTGGTGGCTGAGTAGGCACTAGCTATTATTGAAGCCAGATTTACTCACAAATAAACCTTCATGAAGCCCAAGCTCACCATACAACAGATAGATCCAACAACCAGAGTGACATTGGCTATTAACCCGAAATGGAGAAAAAAAAATCACCAAGTGTAAATACCAGTGCAGCGAAGTTACTCACGCGATAGCTTCTGATGACGGCATATTTGATATCATCTGACAAAATGACACACTGCTCAACTCAGCTCAGCCATAGACCAATGTAGCATCCACAGTTACAACTTATAGGTGGCACTAAACAACCACTATATGAACACATTTCATCTTAATCATTTGGAATGCTGACTACACATTTCATCACAGTAATTTGCCATGCAAACTACACAGCCTTTCACAATGTACTTACAATTCTACACACACACATGCATACACACAATAATGTTACAGAGTGGCTGCGGTTCAGGATTTTCTGGAACCCGACTTGCCATGGCTATTGATACGGAGATTTCCGTGCATGTGCAGATAGATGTACAGTATTTATTTTATGTGAACGCTGCTCACTCTGCTACCTGTGTAGCTTCTGCACAGTGCTTCCACTGCTCCGCTGCCCCTTCCCCCACCTTGACATGGACAGGGAAACTTCATGTTGTACACTAAAGATATGGTCAACATATTCAAACTATGTATGCCATTGTTTCAAGTGCGATTTAACATTCGTTTTTCAGAGAGGGGGTGTTAGGCTACATGTAGCTGTCACGTTCCTGACCTATTTATGTTAGTTTTTGTGTGTTAATTGGTCAGGACGTGAGGTTGGGTGGGCATTCTATGTTATCTGTTTCTATGTTGGTTTTGGTTTGCCTGGTATGGCTCTTGATTAGAGGCAGGTGGTTTGCGTTTGCCTCTAATTAAGAGTCATATTTAGGTAGGGCATTCTCACTGTTTGTTTGTGGGTGATTGTCTCCTGTGTCCGTATGTTATGTTCGTACCACATAGGACTGTAGCGTTTGTTTGTTTCGTTTTCGTTTCGATGTCGTCTGTTACCTGTACGTAAGTTTATGTTTAGTTATGTAAGTTTATGTTCAGGTCTCGTCAACGTCGTTTTGTTATTTTGTAGTTTTGCAAGTGTTTGTTTCGTTTCGTGTTGCCATCTTTATCGTTGTTTAATAAAGATGGCTTATTTCCCAAAGCCTGCGTTTTGGTCTTCAGATCCCTCTCTCCTCACCTCATCCGAGGATGAGGAGAGCGTCACTCGTTACAGAATCACCCACCTAGCTAAGACCAAGCGGCAAAGGGAAACTCAACGGAGTAAAGGACAGGAGAGAAACAAGGATTTCTGGACTTGGGAGGAAATATTGGACGGGAGAGGTCCATGGGCACAGCAGGGAGAATATCGCCGTCCCAAAGCTGAGCTGGAGGCACGGAGGAGAGCAGAGGCTACCGGGGAGAGGAACCGGAGCTATGAGGGAACGCGTCTGGCACGGAAGCCAAAAAAGCCCGTAAGTAATTCCCAAAAATTTCTTGGGGGGGGGCTAGGAGGTATTGGGCCAAGGGCAGGTAGGAGACCTGCGCCCACTTCCCAGGCTTACCGTGGAGAGCGGGAGTACGGGCAGGCGCCGTGTTACGCAGTAGAGCGCACGGTGTCTCCTGTACGAGTGCATAGCCCGGTGCGGGTTATTCCACCTCCCCGCACTGGGAGGGCTAGATTGGGTATTGAGCCAGGTGTCATGAGGCCGGCTCAACGCGTCTGGTCTCCAGTGCGTCTCCTCGGGCCGGCATACATGGCACCGGCCTTACGCATGGTTTCTCCGGTTCGCCTACATAGGCCGGTGCGGGTTATTCCACCTCCCCGCACTGGCCGGGCAACCGGGAGCATTCAACCAGGTAAGGTCGGGCAGGCTCAATGCTCAAGAGAGCCAGTACGCCTCCACGGTCCGGTATTTCCGGCACCACCTCCCCGCCCCAGCCTAGTACCTACAGTGTATACACTACGCACTAGGCTACCAGTGCGTATCCTGAGCCCTGTTCCTCCTCCACGCACTCTCCCTGTAGTGCGTGTATCTAGCCCGGTGCCTCCAGTTCCGGGTCCACGCACTAAGCTACCTGTGCGTCTCCAGAGCCCTGAACCCACTGTATCTTCTCCCCCTACTAATCCTGATGTGCTTGTCCTCAGCCCGGTGTCATCAGTGCCGGTACCACGCATCAGGGATAGAGTAGGCTTTGAGAATACAGTGTGCCCTGTCCCTGCTCCCCGCACTAGTAGGAAGGTGCTTATCATTAGCACGGTGCCTCCAGTTCCGGCACCACGCACCAGGTCTACAGTGCGCCGTATCCGGCCAGAGCCATCCGTCTCACCAGCGCCATCTGAGCCATCCGTCTCCCCAGCGCCATCTGAGCCATCCGTCTCCCCAGCGCCATCTGAGCCATCCGTCTCCCCAGCGCCATCTGAGCCATCCGTCTCCCCAGCGCCGTCTGAGCCATCCGTCTGCCAGGAGCCTGCAAAGCCGCCCGTCTGCCATGAGCCTGCAAAGCCGCCCGTCTGCCATGAGCCTACAGAGCCGTCAGCCAGACAGGAGCCGCTAGAGCCATCAGCCAGACAGGAGCCGCTAGAGCCGTCAGCCAGACAGGATCTGCCAGAGCCGCCAACCAGACAGGATCTGCCAGAGCCGCCAACCAGACAGGATCTGCCAGAGCCGCCAACCAGACAGGATCTGCCAGAGCCGCCAACCAGACAGGATCTGCCAGAGCCGTCAGAGAGCCATGAGCAGCCAGAGCCGTCAGAGAGCCATGAGCAGCCAGAGCCGTCAGAGAGCCATGAGCAGCCAGAGCCGTCAGAGAGCCATGAGCAGCCAGAGCCGTCAGAGAGCCATGAGCAGCCAGAGCCGTCAGAGCGCCATGAGCAGCCAGAGCCGTCAGAGCGCCATGAGCGTCGAGAGCCGTCAGCCTGCCATGAGCGTCGAGAGCCGTCAGCCTGCCATGAGCGTCGAGAGCCGTCAGCCTGCCATGAGCGTCGAGAGCCGTCAGCCTGCCATGAGCGTCGAGAGCCGTCAGCCTGCCATGAGCGTCGAGAGCCGTCAGCCTGCCATGAGCGTCGAGAGCCGTCAGCCAGCCATGAGCATCGAGATTCGTCAGTCAGCCATGAGCTGCCCTTCAGCCTGAAAAGGCTGGATACCCAGAACTGCCCATCAGTCCAGAGCTGTCTCTCTGTCCGGAGCTGCCTTTCAGTCCGGAGTTGCCCCTCTATCCTAATCTCCCTCTCTATCTTCATCTATCTCTATATTCTTATCTATCCCTCTTTCTTGATTTATCTCTCTGTCCCGGTGTTTTTCCTATTAGATATGTTGTTAAGGGAATTTTGTGGGGGTCAAAAGAGGGTGGACATTCTTGGAGGGAAGAAGTTAGGATGGATTATGGTGGGGTGGGAACCGCGCCCCGAGCCTGAACCACCACCGTGGTTAGATGCCCACCCAGACCCTCCCCTAGACTTTGTGCTGGTGCGTCCGGAGTTCGCACCTTGTGGGGGGGGGTACTGTCACGTTCCTGACCTATTTATGTTAGTTTTTGTGTGTTAATTGGTCAGGACGTGAGGTTGGGTGGGCATTCTATGTTATCTGTTTCTATGTTGGTTTTGGTTTGCCTGGTATGGCTCTTGATTAGAGGCAGGTGGTTTGCGTTTGCCTCTAATTAAGAGTCATATTTAGGTAGGGCATTCTCACTGTTTGTTTGTGGGTGATTGTCTCCTGTGTCCGTATGTTATGTTCGTACCACATAGGACTGTAGCGTTTGTTTGTTTCGTTTTCGTTTCGATGTCGTCTGTTACCTGTACGTAAGTTTATGTTTAGTTATGTAAGTTTATGTTCAGGTCTCGTCAACGTCGTTTTGTTATTTTGTAGTTTTGCAAGTGTTTGTTTCGTTTCGTGTTGCCATCTTTATCGTTGTTTAATAAAGATGGCTTATTTCCCAAAGCCTGCGTTTTGGTCTTCAGATCCCTCTCTCCTCACCTCATCCGAGGATGAGGAGAGCGTCACTCGTTACAGTAGCTATCATGTTGTACACAAAAGACATAATCAACATGTTTGTACAATCTTTGTTGTGTGTTGTAACAGTATTGCAAACAGAAGCCAGAAACAAAGGCAGTTTATTTCGTGTTTTTAGCTGCTGAGTTACATGCAGCTATTTAGGCAAGCAGATCAAACACAAGCGAGACACTGGCAGGCTGTCAAAATAGCAATCATCATTGCAAAAATGTGCTAGTTTTTTTCCCGACAGAAATAGTAGGCAGTCAGACAAACGAACTAAGGAACTTTAGCGTGCAGGGCGATGCAAAATGATCTCCGCCATTGTCAGACTCTGGTTACCGGTCCAGATACATATGCCCAGCTGCCTACAAAGTTTGGCCGCCCAGAGGTGGAGCAGTTAGGTAGCCTCCTCATGCGGTACTTGCATGAACATTGAGAAGCTAAATAGCAGTTAGTAGGGCCTGTGTGTGGTTAAAATGCTAATTGTTTTTTCCCCCCTAATGTAAAACTCAAGTGGGGAGTTACATGCAGCTATCTAGGTAGCATATCAAACACAATCAAGATACAGACACACAGTCTAATTAGCAATTTAAACTCTGCATTCGCAGCCACTGCCATAATAATATTATGTCAAATATTATTACACACTGTTACGTTCCCCAATTGCTCAACATAAAAGGGAAACTAACAAATGAGTCACGGACAACCACAGCTAAACTAGGTGGAGTTTTAAAATGGGTTCTGAAAGGCATCCTAATCCTAATGTCAATCAACTTAGGTTAGGGAGTTAAAATAGACATGGAGCAAACCAAAAAGGGAGACAAAATAAAAGGCTTTTGTATTCACAAACAAACAGGACGAGCTAAATGGCTGTGTAGCTCTTCCAACATCTCTCATGCCAAGCGAGTCTCTGCAGCTCTTGAATATCACCTGTGCAGAACCAACCTTCAAATCGAAAAAACAATAACAAAACAAAGCCTGTAACACACACATTCAGTGCCTTTAGAAAGTATTAACACCCCTTGACTTTTTCAACATCTTGTTGTGTTACAGCCGGAATACATTGAGATTTTGTGTCACTGGTAGACAGACAATACCCCCTCATGTCAACAGTTTTTACAAATGATTAAAAAATGTAAATCTTTAATGGCAAGCCTCAATAAATTCAGAAGTAAAAATGTGCCTGACAAATCACATAATACGTTGCATGCACTCACCTTGTGTACAATAATAGTGTTTAACATTATTTTTGAATGATTACCTCATTTCTGTACCCCACACATACAATTATCTGTAAGGTCCCTCAGTCAAGAAGTGAATTTCAAAAACAGATCCAACCACAAACCAATGCCTCATGCCTATTGGTAGATTGGTAAAAAATAGAAAATAGAAAAGCAGACATTGAGCAAGGTGAAGTTATTAATTACACTTTAGATGGTGTGTCAATACACCCAGTCACTACAAAGATACAGGCGTCCTTCCTAACTCAGTTGCTGGAGAGGAAGGAAACAGCTTAGGGATTTCACCTTGAGGCCAATAGTGACTTTAAAACAGATACAGAGTTTAATGGCTGTGATAGGAGAAAACTGAGGATGGTTCAACAACATTGTAGTTACTCCACAGTACTAACATAAATGACAGAGTGAAAAGAAGGCTTCTACAGAATACAAATATTCAAAAACTTACATCCTGTTTGCAATAAGGCACTAAAGTAAAACTGCAAAAATGTCAAATGCGTCACAGGGATGTTGTCCGTAAATCTAAACCATAAACAGCTAGACCTCTTTAGGAAATGAAATACAAATTAAAACCACTGTAGACAATAGTGAAAATGATGGAGGCTACTAAGGGACATCTTTTATACTGTTGAATGGACATCGCCTTGGGGGCAACTTATATGATAGACTATAGGTTAACTCCATGGTGCTGAATGGAGTAGCCTGTTGAATGAACATGAGCATTTAGGCCTACCCTTACTACTTGTAAATGAAGTCCATCGGGGTGAACCTCTCGGTGACAGTGTTGTAAAAGTCTTTATTCCCTTGGAGTTTGACAAGTCTCTCAGTTTCAATTGGCATGAGGGCCAAGAATGGCGTGGTTGTACTTTCCCAACACTCCCAATACATAATCCGCCAAGGCCGCAGCTCATTTGTCATCGCTCACTTCATCAAATCCCCAAAACTATTCATTGACTTTGCATTTATTTATCTCATGATCACGACATAACTAAAGTTACTTTGTTGAGATCACGATATAAACGCTATAAGTAGGAGTGGACATATTGATGATAGATTTACAGTATGCCTGTGGCCAGGTGCGCCGTATGGGGGGAAAGTTAGGACGATTCTAAGGGCCTGTGACTGACAGGGGCACTAAAAAATTATTAGAACATTAGGTACATTTTTATCAATATTAAATTATTAACCTATCATCATTAATATAATATTTTATTTACAATGTACTAATAAAACTAACGGTTTCTTTTTATTTTCTTGTTTTTGGCAAAACGAAACATCCAGAGAGCCTCTGTATTGAAGAGGTTAAAACTTCTTGTTAATAGGGGGGCGCTGTTTTCACTTTGGAAAAAATCGTGCCCAAATTAAACTGCCTCGTACTCTATTCTAGATCGTACAATATGCATATTATTATTACTATTGGATAGAAAACACTCTCAAGTTTCTAAAACTGTTTGTATTATATCTGTGAGTAAAACAGAACTCATTTGGCAGCAAACTTCCAGATAGGAAGTGAAAAATCTGAAAACGAGGCTTTGTTTCAGGGCCTGCTTATTCAATTGCCTAATATTTATCGATATGCATGCACTCCATACGCCTTCCACTAGATGTCAACAGGCAGTGGAAGGTGGAATGGGGTGTCTAGCTTGATCTGAGGTCGAACAAGAGCTCATGGAATGACGTATCCAGAATTTCCTTTGTCTTCCAAGGCTCGGGAAGCACCTCCATATTGTCTTATGATAAGCGTTCGGTATACACGGCTAATATCTCTGGCTCTGATTTTATTTGATACATGTGATAATAACATCGTAAAGCAGGTTTTTCAACCGAGTTCTACCAGTTTATTCAACGTTTATTTGGACTTTTGGAGTTTTCCGTTCTTTGCGTCGAGAGAAACTGGGAACGTCATCAACATTGGCTAGCATTGTGGCACGAATTCGACAGGAGAAAAGGACATTCTAAAACCAAACAACGATTTATTCTCGACCTAGGACTCCTTGTACAAGATTCTGATGGAAGCTCAACAAAAGTAAGAACAATTTATGATGTTATTTCGTATTTCTGTGGAAAATGTTGATTCCTATTCTCTGCCGTTTTGGCGGGCGCTGTCTCGCAATAACGCAAGCTGTTTGTTATGGTAAAGTTATTTTAAAAAATCTAACACGGCGGTTGCATTAACAACCAGTGTATCTTTCATTTGCCATATAACAAGTATTTTTATATCAAGTTTATGATGAGTTCTTTGGTCAGATTAGGTGAGTGTCCAAAATAGCTCTGTACATTCTGGTGAATCGATGCTACATATTCACAATGTCTAACCACGGTTTGCAGCTCTAAATATGCACATTTTCGAACAAAACATAAGTGTATTGTTTAACCTGATGTTATAAGACTGTCATCTGATGAAGTTGGTCAAGGTTAGTGATTCATTTTATATCTTTTGCTGGTTTTTGCGAATGCTATCTAAGAGGTGAATAAATGCGGTTGTGTGTTTGGCTATTGTGGTAAGCTAATATAATGCTATATTGTGTTTTCGCTGTAAAACACTTAAAAAATCGGAAATATTGGCTGGATTCACAAGATGTTTATCTTTCATTTGCTGTACACCATGTATTTTTCATAAATGTTTTATGATGAGTATTTAGGTATTTCACGTTGCTCTCTGTAATTATTCTGGCTGCTTTGGTGATATTTTTGATGGTAGCTGCAATGTAAAACTATGATTTATACCTCAAATATGCACATTTTCGAACAAAACATAAATTTGTTGTATAACATGTTATAAGACTGTCATCTGATGAAGTTGTTTCATGGTTAGTGACTAATTATATCTCTATTTGGTCGGTTTTGTGATAGCTACCTATGCGGTAGAAACATGGTGAAAATATGCGGTTGAGTCTTTGGCTATTGTGGTTAGCTAATAGAAATACATATTGTGTTTTCGCTGTAAAACATTTTAAAAATCGGAAATGCTGGCTGGATTCACAAGATGTTTATCTTTCATTTGCTGTATTGGACTTGTGATTTCATGATATTTATATGCTATTATTTACTTGTGGCGCTATGCTAGGCTATGCTAGTCAGCTTTTACTGATGAGGATGCTCCCGGATCCGGGATGGGTGTTAAGTAAAGGTTAATGTGTATTTAAGTTATTCAGTAATGGTAAGAGAATTTTCCATTCAAGAATTTTACCATTCAAATTACATTTAGACTGTAAAAGATGGCTTTTAACACATTTCTTATAGAGGGTATCAGTCTTGCATCAAATAGTGAATTCCACTGTATGCAGAATGTTGCATGCATGTCTGCACAGTGTTGTATTTTCACAGCTCACTGTCAGTATATATCGTACAGTAAATATTGGACTACAAGAGAGTTGCAAGCCTGCAAAGGTAGAGTTATTTAAAGCTTTGAAGGGTCGATTGGGTTCTGGAGGTGTGTGGTTACAGCAATTGTGCAGGGTTGGTGTGGCCTGTGGTGGTGAGGACCAATGTGATATATTTTCATGGGGTCCAAAATGCCTGGCTGTGATGAAGACAAAATGCCCTGCCTGAGGCAGCAGAGCCCACTTGGATCAGCCCATACATTTTTATTGATTGCTACACTAAGGGATAGTACATTCCATTCTAACATCATGCTTTCATTTGTGTTTGGAGCTCATTATCCATTTATTAGTTAGAATGTTAACAAGCTAATTGTCCCTTACCTTGAGCCAAGAGCGTGTGGGGCATCTAAGCCCTCATGGGGCATCTAAGCCCTCATGGGGCATCTAAGCCCTCATGGAGCATCTAAGCCCTGAACGATGCCTGACAGGCAACTCTGTCTCCCAGGCTGTGTGCCACACCTAAGACCACCGGCAAGTGCATGCAAGCAACAACGCAGCAAACTTGGCAAGTCTTGTGAGCGAGCTAGCTAGCTAGGTAGTCTTTTTAGCTAGCTGACTAGCTTGTTATCTGGGCTGGTTGTTAGCTTGCATACCTGATATGTGCATAATTGTAAGGTGCATTTCATGTTTTATGAATAATAATTACATTTACAGAGTGGGTGAGCGCCGTTCATGACAAGCTAATCAGATTCAATTTCAGCCTCAGAGGCTGATAAGTCAGGGTTCTGCTTTGTAGGCTGTTTCATAGGTAAAGCTCCTTACAGGCAGATTAGCAGTCATTATGTGTCAAGAGTGGGTGCGCTCTATTCCTGGAAAGCTGATCAGATTCAATAGCAGCCTCACACACTAATACATCTGGATGCTGCTTGTAGGCTGTCTGCAAGGAGCCTTACACATGAAACAGCCTACAAGGCAGCATCCTGATTGATCAGCCTCTGAGGCTGCTATTGAATCTGATCAGCCTGCCAGGAATAGAGCTCACTCACTCTGGATGATATGCATCAGCCGATAATTTTTTATTTTTTTTATTTTTATTTCACCTAACCAGGTAGGCTAGTTGAGAACAAGTTCTCATTTGCGACTGCGACCTGGCCAAGATAAAGCATAGCAGTGTGAACAGACAACAACACAGAGTTACACATGGAGTAAACAATAGACAAGTCAATAACATGGTAGAAAAAAGAGAATCTATATACAATGTGTGCAAAAGGCATGAGGTAGGCAATAAATCGAATAATTACAATTTAGCAGATTAACACTGGAGTGATAAATCATCAGATGATCATGTGCAAGAAGAGATACTGGTGTGCAAAAGATATGCGCTGACAGTTAATCTGCCTGCAAGGAGCTTTACCTATGAAACAGCCTACAAGACAACCTCCTGACATCAGCCTCTGAGGCTACTATTGAATCAGATCAGCCTGCCAGGAATAGAGATCACCTCCTGGATCAGATATTCATCTGCCTATAAAGCACTTGAACTGCTATTTTGCCTGCAAGGTGTCTTACCTACAAAACAGCCTAAAAGGCAGCATCCTGACTTATCAGCCTCTTGAGGCTGAAATTGAATCTAATCAGTCTGTCGTATTATATTATCCACAAAACATGAAGTGTCCCTTATAATTATATACAGATCAGTATTGGAAGCTAACAATCAGCATAGATAAAAGATAGTTTTCTAGCTAGCAAAGAATATTAGCTCACAAGACTAGCCAAGTTATCTGCATTGTTTCTTGCATGTGATTGGCTTTGGTATTGGGGGCAGTACGCAGCCTGGGAGACAGGGCTGCTTGTAAAGCAACATTCAGGGCTTAAATGCCCCACGAGTGCATTGCGATTAATGCAACCACAGGGATCTTTGATGAGGTGGTTATCGTGCATCTGCACAAATGCGTGGTACTTTTGATTATCTCGTCATCTTCACAAAACAACTTTTGTTATGTAGTGATCATGAAACAAATGCGTCGTGATCTCGACATAACGAGGAAATTTCATTTTTTATTCATATGTCCTCTCTGGACTTCCATAGGTATTGGATGTGTGATGTCGATTTTTCATGTTTGTTGAGGGCATTGGTCAGGCAACTTAGTGTCTATTTTTCAGGTAGTTTTTTCTAGCTAGCTAGCTTCATTTAGTTTAAGGGATGTGCCCTCCAAATTATGTAGACATGCCCAAATGTGCAGAGCTTACCCACACAACATGTTAAGGCACTACGAATGAGCAAAATACAAAAAAACGCACAATGCAACGAATGTCAGCTAGGAAAAGCAATGAGTCCTATACTGACCCTGTCTATTAACAGTGACTGCAGTCAGGTATTGGCACGCGTGTCAACAATTTGAATGGATTGGGACATTGGGAAGGCATGCAGACCCTGGCACCTTTCCTGAGGTTTTGATGCAGATTTAACAATTGTTTTGATTTTGAGCATAAAAAACACTGCACAGCGGTCTAAGGCACTGCATCGCAGCGCTAGAGGCATCACTACAGACCCTGGTTCCAGCCCAGTCTGTGTCACAGCCGACCGGGAGACCCATGAGGCGGTGCACAATTGTCCCAGCATCGTCCGTGTTAGGGGAGGGTTTGGCCAGCCGGGATGTCCTTGTCCCATCACGCTCTAGCAACTACTTGTGGTCCGCCGGGCACGTACACGCTGACGAAGGTCTCCAACACATTGGTGCGGCTGGCTTCCGCGTTAAGCAAGCAGTGTGTCAAGAACCAGTGAAGCTTGGCGGGGTCGTGTTTCGGAGGACGTATGGCTCTCGACCTATGCCTATCCCGAGTCCGTACGAGAGTTGCAGCGATGGGACAAGACTGTAATTACCAATTGGGGAAAAAATATACATAAAAAAATTGAATGACCAATTTTGATATAATTCAATGTTTTATTTGGCTTAGATTATCACAGGGTAAGCACTGCCTACCCGGCCTACCCTGACTGCACTATTGTCCTCTGGGGACTGTATCTTAATTTCTAGCTAAGGTGCTGGCAGGCTTGTTCAGTAAGACCCAGCTCTCTGATCCATTACTGAGATGGACTGTTTGTTGTAATTACTGAAAATACTTCTACATTCTTACAGCCAGGCAGGTCCAGGAAGACTTCTGATGATTGGTTTGAGGGCACAAACACATACTTAACACAAGTACGCAACACACGCACGCACGCACGCACGCACGCACGCACGCACGCACGCACGCACACACACACACACACACACACACACACACACACACACACACACACACACACACACACACACACATATGCACAAATTGATTCAGGAGTAAATTGAACACATAAAACCATTTGCATTTTGCCTCCAAAAGACATGAATTGCATCTGATTCAACTGGTTTGATTTACGTTGGTGATGCTATTACCATGGTTCTGTCAGCTTAGGCTCCTGATACAATGTGTGTGTGTACATGTGCGCATGTGTGTATCTACATGTGACCTGGCATTATAGTATATGCTTAAATGTATATTGTTGAGAATATATTTTTCATCATGTCTGTTCCCGTGGTGATGCTGACAAAACATGGACAATTGTTTTGGCAGTATTCTTCCAAGGGCAAATTGACAGCTTTCTGAACTAATGCATAACACCACTGTAATATCACATATTATCACATCATCTCGCTAATTAAAATAATTTCTTTAACATAAAAGTCATATTTACATCGACTTCAACACACTAATTACTTCTGTCTTCTTTTGTTGGATTGGTTTTCTTATTCTCTGATAACTTACCTCCTTGCAATTCCCTCTATCCATTTAACAGTGAACTTGTTCAAAGTGTAAAATGCAACTAACACCATTTTAATTGTCTAATTGAACAAATGGATGCACTAATTGAGTCATTAAGCACAAAGAAGTGTAGCGAACTCAAAGGTTCACAGCTCTAATGGGTTTCAGCTCTAAATAACCATCTGAAATGAATAGATTCAGAACGATCAAAAACATGGTAATGATTTCTGTTGCATGGAAGCCATGTCAACTTTGAGTTGACATTATCTAGCAGTGTCAGAGTGGAACAATGCTTAAATGGTGGATCACGTTGTTTTTATTTTTTATAAAGTTGTTTATTTCAAAAGAGGAAGACAAAAGAGATTCATCACAGAGTTCTCTGTTCCGTTTCATTTTTCTTTGACTGTTTTTGCGGGAAAGTTGAGATAATGGCAGGATGAGATGTGCGATGGATGTCAAAGACAGTATACCCAGTGGGGATTCTCACTGGTTGGCATTTTGGGCTTGTCAGTACTAGTGTCTCATCAGGTGCCAGAGGCAGATGCCAGATAAAGAGATGGAGGAAGGAAACGGATGGTAGGATGGGAAAGAACAGATGATAAACTCGAAACATAGAATTAGAATTCTATTTCTATGCCTTAAACAGCGGGAGATTTAAAAATACAGGTACTGTATCACAGCTTTGAGTACAGCCCTTCTGTCTCAAAGTGAAATTGGTTAAAAATGAGAGCAGTTAGCAAAGTTTCCTGATTTCACGTCAACTATATAATTAAGGTACAGCAAAGTGACAAAGTACATTCCATACTGTAAGATACAGCATACAAACACACCATTTGAATAGAACAAACTTTACCATTTAAATCAACATTCCCTGCTTGGTGCACCATTTTGTAAGTGCCATTTAGAATGTTCAGACTAATTATTCAAAATCGTAATTTCTCCTCCCTCTTATTGTTATTGAGGTGACAAATGCTGAATGACTCTGGATAAACAACACCCATGTATCAAGAGGGACAGAGATTTTATAGTCCGCTTAGCACAAATTAGAATACATTCCCACCAGCCTGCCCACATCACCCAACACTAGCAGGTCACATACCCAATGTATAATACCAACGGTCACGTACCGTCAACATTATATTATAGCAATGCTCTCATTATGTTGTCTGTGTTTAACTACACTAAAGAAATTGATGAATATAGAGAAACAATGGAAGTAGAAAATAACTCAGGAAAAAACATGGAGTAACAATTATTTTTTAACTGTTAGCTACTGTATGCTGATGTAACAATATAACTACTCTTGATTGGAGTTTGTTCTGCTTCCAACAACTGGGTTTTAGGCCTAATTAAAAACTGTCAAACTGAACCCTTCCATTCCCTGTCCGTGAGAGATGACATGCAGCTCAAAATGTAGCCAGTGTGCTACTACTTATAGCTTCTTCTTGTGCAGCAGCAGAAGGACGAGTGCAGTGCACGCTTGCTGGGGGGCAGAGGGACAGGGGAGGTGGAATTTTCCATTGTATTTTTTTACTTAGCTAATTTGATGGGCAATTCTGTCACAGAACAGGAGAGAAAACCTACTTAAAGTCAAATAAAAATGTATTAATAAAAAATGCTACCAATCTGAAAGGGCACTTTTCTCATAGGAGGTCACAAGGGCAGATGCTCAGGTGCCCTAGAGCCCCATCTGTGCACATGTCTGCTCCTACACAGCACTTTCAACTTTCTATTTTCCTTATCATCTTCCTTTAGTTCTATGGAACACAAACTGCTCTCAGGTGCCAGGGTGGAATAGTGCAGCAGTACCTAAACCAACCAATAAGAGGAGCTCTGGCTCTTATCTTTCTGCTGATGAGTCCACAGAGAACACTGTTGTTCATCAGTTTTCATCACTTTCACACTCCTCCTTTAGTTGGGTCTCTGTAAGGACTGTAATTGCATCATCTTGTACAATGTGTCCCTCAGAATAATCTCCTATTCCATTAACATAATGCCGTATGAATGTCATTCTCATTAGAAGTATTGACAATGCCTTATGTGCTCTCCCTCCCTCAGCTCTGTGTTGCTGCCACGCGTACTCTCTCACCAGCCATCTTACCAACCCTCTTTTCTTTATTTTTTCCTCACTCACTCTCCATCCTCCTCTGTTCCATCTGTATTCCTTTATTCCCTTTTCCCACCACCGACTCTCAGTCTCTCCTCTCTCGCTCTTCCTTTACCCCTCCGTCTCTCCTTATTGCTTATTCTGTCTAGTGCCCTTGCTTTCCCTCCCTCCCCTGCCTGCCTCTCCTTCTCTCGCTCCTTCTTGCATTGCACATGCTCAGATGCACATGGCTCAGATAAGGTTGAAAGAGAGCGAGCGATCCAGTGGATGCGGGCGGGAGTCAGAGGCTAATGCCAGACGACTGGAAATCTATGACGCTTGGTTTGGCCCAGGGGGTGGGCGACAGCAGCCGCACAAATGCCAATACAGTGTGTGTCTCAGACACAGTCTGGTGGGAGAGAAACATGGGGAACCAAAGCAAAGATCACAGGGAGAGTGTGTGTGTGGGTTGGTGTCACTGTAGGTCAGCCATACAACCACCAACACACCCCACAGGCCTTTTCCAACCAGTGGTCACCCTTATGTGAGAGAATCTGGGTAAAGAAGAAGAATAAATAGCTGGGGATAGCCTGAGGGGAACGGCATACAAACGTTTTTGCCTTGGGTCAATAGACAGACACCAGTGTGTGTCTGTGGTTCTATGTGGTTCCTGTAAACTGCTGTGTGCGTGTGTGAGTTTATGTGTGTGTGTGTACATTTTGCCCATGTGTGCTGTTCTATGGGAGTAGTGCTTACACCACAGTGTTCTCTCTCTCTAATCCATCCTCTGTCGTCAGGGCCGGTTTATCAAGGTTTACATTGTGAGAGGCCACAGTAAAGCTGAGCTGTACACCTGCATGTGCAATGATACAGATCTCCAGGAGGGCACTTGTGTGTGTGTGTGTGTGTGTGTGTTTGTGTGTGTGTGTGTGTGTGTGTCAATCTGTTCTCTTAGGGCTGATATGATCTTGTGTCTATGTAGCCATCGAATTTACATCCCCCTGTGCATTTTTGGTCTGTGAGTTTAATCAGCTGAGAAGAGGAGAACGCATAGATGTGGTAATAAATCTGCAGCAGCTCAGTAAGCCATGTCTGAGCCTCGCCGATCATGGTTAAATCAATTACCCTTTGTGTTTGCTCTTCCCGGCATGCTTTGGTCGCACGACTCTGACCTTGTAGAAACACCCTCTGAGCAGACTTGAGCTAAACAAGGTGCAGCACTAATCACTGAAATTGAAATTTCCTCCAGTACAGCAGGGAAACAATCTGCGAGCGAAGAACTTGAGCTGGAAAGAAAGAAAGAATGCAGTGACCGTGGTGAACTGTGGATGCGATATCCATAACTGGGACAAAACAACTGCCTCGGCAGAAACTTGGCGAACAGGCCACAAATCCATTTGGGGAGAAGAAAAGCACGGGTTATTCCTCCAATTTATTTCAGCGGATCTGAAGCTTCTCCTTGCCGGAATCTGATTGTTTTGCGTTACAAAAGCCATTAATAATATCATAGCGCCTCTCATTGAAGAGGGAAATGACTCTGGGTGTTAGGCTGACTGTGGACAGAGGTTGGCTGCTGCTAGAGTAAAACCTTTCATTAGTGATGCACTTCATCCTGGGTAGCTGGTTAACCCGCGGGTGACACCCTGACAGCGTTTAGTCACTGACTCACAAATCTCTCATGAATGATGGACTGAATGGAGAAATCAAATCAATCAGTCTCTTTTTGATCACTGTGTGCCAAGCAAATCCCCTCCAAAGTGCTACCTTTACGTGTGTGTGTGTGCTAGCGTGCATGTGCAGCGCATATGTGTTCTTTTGTGTGTGTGGTATAGTTCTGACACCATAATGACACCATAATGGAACCCAACTGGACATACAGGTAGTAAGGTTGGAAGGGTTGAAAGTTACATTTTGAAGGACAACTCTCCTGTTGTTGTTCTGTACTCCTGGTTCACCTGACATGCCTTAAAGCAGTGCAACATGTCAGCAGCAAGCAGCCTCTAAGTACTACATGTAGTTGGAGGGGAGGAGGTGACCGACTGACTGTTTGTCATTGATTTAAAGCCCCATGAGACCTAAAACCTCTGGGTCTCATCCTTCTCCTTCCACGTTAGACGCTCCGCTAATCGATCAATCAGCCAATCAGAGGCTTTCTCTGGAGAGACATCTTCCTCCCTCTAATGATTTCAGAAGCATGATCACGCCACTCTTACTATGAACACCATATCCTTGTAGCGTACCTCTCTTCACCTCCCTGGAATGCTTATTGTTGAGCTGTTTGCAGCTATTTAAGTTACCATGCTCTTCCTGAGCTCTAATATACAGTACATACAGACAAGTCCCAACCAATACATGCAGCTTTCTCTATGGCAATCAAGACAGGCCTTGTGCAATCAGACATGTTCCTTGGTATAAGCGGAACTTTACAATGCCTCTTTGCAGTTTAGATAATAATGTTTGACTTTACAATGGAACATGTAAACACAAAGTTTAAAACAAAGCCATAGACAAGTAATTACACAGGAAAGGAAGTACTCATAAAGCTGAGACAATGCAGCTTCTTGTCAAAACAACATCCAATGCATGCATTCCTGATTACAATTTCTGCTTCAGAGAGCACTAATGAAAAAGTAAATAGATAAAATAAAAGTTCCATGTCGTCCTCACCGATTAACCTTGTGAGATTGCGGTCTTACAAATTCATTTTCTCGATCTGCAGTAAGACTAAAAGGCACAAATCAGACAGTGTGAAATTCGATTCCTCCTGCCAATGTGCATGAAATTGGCAGATTTTTTTCTTCTTCAAGCCATGTTTTTTCTTTCTCTGTTATTTTTTATTGCCAAGTTTCACTTAGCAAGGTTGATATTAAGTAGGAACCCAAATTAATGGCTCCCGACATCATAAACAAAAATCACTACCATTACTTCAATTTGTTTTTTGGCATGGCTTGTTGGTGTATAAGCAATTCAATCTATGAAAGTTGGCAGTGGGTGGCCAATTAGTCTTAGCTTGTCGATACCCTAATTAACATCAAACGACAACAGAGACTCAAAAAATGTATTAATGTATTTTCCAGTCTCTGTAAAGTTATTGTCTCACTTATGCATTTAAATAGCTTATCATCCCTTGAAAGATGACAGTAATTTATTTACTTAGTTCATATTAGTAACAATTGGTAAACTCCCTCCATGGTCCCACTTTCTGAAAAAGTGAATGGAAAGTACTGTAGATTCACTGATGATGTAAAGTAAAGGTTAGGAATGGCACATTGTGTACTGACAGCGAAGCAAACAGATAGTTAAAGCTTAAAAACCTATGAATTTTACTATAGCAAAATAGAAAAATTGAGATTGGTCATTTTGATACATTTTGTCATTTCAGACAAAACTAGAAAAGAAAATTGACTAAAGTAAATGTGGTGTGCTTGCTGGTCTTGAAGAATTTGTGCTTGTGAAATAGTAGTGGGAGTGATGGCAGTAGTAATGGCATTAGCAGTAGTGGTAGTAATAGGGTTTTCATAGTTATTGTGACCTATTTTGGGGTGGTTTGTTGGTGTGGAATTATTATAGTGTGTTATAGTGGGCTAGTATAGTAGGCTAAGTAAGTACAATATCATCATAAGCCATATAATGGGTTTTTAAGCTCTCAAACATTTTTTAATTTGAACATTCTGAAGGTTTGGTGGCAGTGATTTCAGTTTAGAATGTTGAAGCCTGCATTCCGCCATTGAAATTAATGGGGATACAACAAGCTTTAGAGTTTATGAAGTAGGAATGGTAGCAAAAAGCTGTGATGAAGCAATCTAAATTGAGTCAGTCTGCACATGTCAACATTGTGGCGATGTTTGTGGCTTTAATTGTTCAAGAGCACTGGTGAATCCAAATACTTCCCATTCAAGCCTATGGAGCTTTTATGCTAAGTTAAAACAGTTATAGTTTGAAAAGTACAAATAGCACCAACTATCTTTTAACAAACAATCTAAGTTGAGTCAGTTTGTACATGTCAATGTTGGTGTGGTGTTTGTAGCGTAAATCAGGGCTGGATTAATACAAGGGTTTACTGGGGCTGAAGCCACTGGGCCCAGGCATGTGGGGGGCCAAAGAGGCAGATTTTTATTTATTTATTATTATTTAAAACAATTATAAAGGAAATATAGACTGCATTTATTATATATACAGTGCCTTCAGAAAGGATTCATACCAGTTTACTTTTTCCAAATTTTGTTGTGTTACAGCCGGTCTTCAAAATAGATTAAATATATACATTTTTCTCACCAATCTACACACAATAATCCATAATGACGAAGTGAAAACATGTTTTTAGACATTTTTGCAAATTGATTGATAATGAAACACTGAAATATCTCATTTACATACAATAAGTGTTCACACCCCTGAGTCAATACTTTGTAGAAGCGCCATTCACAGGAGAAAGAGACTGAGGTTTCCGGAAGGAGAGCGGGGTGCCTTGTGAGGATCAGGCGACGAGTGGCTAATCTGCCTTTGCCATCCGTACTATTGGTCAATGTACAATTGCTGAATAATAAATTGGACAAACTAAAAGCACATATCTTCTACCAACGGGACTTTAAAAACTGTAATATCTTATGTTTCACCGAGTCATGGCTGAACGACAACATGAATAACATACAACTGGCGGGTTATACACTGTATCGACAGGATAGAACAGCAGCCACAAGGGGTGGCGGTCTATGTATATTTGTAAACAACAGCTGGTGCATGATATCTAAGGAAGTGTCAAGGTTTTGCTTGCCTGAAGTAGAGTATTTCATGATAAACTGTAGACCACACTAACTACCTAGAGAGTTTTCATCTGTATTTTTTGTAGCTGTCAACATACCACCACAGACCGATGCTGGCACTAAGACCGCACTCAATGAACTGTATACCGCCATAAGCAAACAGGAAAAACACTCATCCAGAGGCGGCACTCCTAGTGGCCGGGGACTTTAATGCAGAGAAACTTAAATCCGTTTTACCTCATTTCTACCAACATGTTAAATGTGCAACCAGAGGGGAAAAAAACTCTAGACCGCCTTTACTCCACACACAGATGTGTACAAAGCTCTCCCTCACCCTTCATTTGGAAAATCTGACCATAATTTTATCCTCCTGATTACGGCTTACAAGCTAAAATTTAAGCAGGAAGCACCATTGACTTAGTTAATGAAAAAGTGGTCAGATGAAGCAGATGCTAAGCAACAGGATTGTTTTGCTAGCTCAGACTGGAATATGTTCCGGGATTCCTCCGATGGCATTGAGGAGTACAGCACATCAGTCACTGGCTTCATCAATAAGTGTATCGATGATGTTGTCCCCACAGTGACTTCACATACATACCCCAACCAGAAGCCATGGATTGCAGGCAAAATTCGCACTGAGCTAAAGGGGAGAGCTGCCGCTTTCAAGGAGCGGGACTCTAACCCGGAAGGTTATAAGAAATCCCTCTATGCCCTCTGATGAAACATCAAACAGGCAACGCGCCAATACAGGACTAAGATGGAAATGTACTACACCAGCTCCGATTCTCGACGGATGTGGCAGGACTTGCAAACTATTGCAGACTACAAAGGGAAGCACAGCCGAGTACTGCCCAGTGACACGAGCCTTCCAGACGAGATAAATAACTTCTACGCTCGCTTCGAGGTAAGTAACACTGAAACATGCATGAGAGCATCAGTTGTTCCAGACGTGTGATCACGCTCTACACAGCCAATGTGAGTAAGACCTTTAAACAGGTCAACATTCACAAGGCCGCAGGGCCAGATGGATTACCAGGACGTGTACTCTGAGCATGCACTGACCAACTGGCAAGTGTCTTCACTGATATATATATATATTTTTTTCTTTTTCTAAAATGTTATCCCCTTTTCTCCCCAATTTTCGTGGTATCCAATCGCTAGTAATTACTATCTTGTCTCATCGCTACAACTCCCGTACGGACTCGGGAGAGACGAAGGTCGAAAGCCATGCGTCCTCCGAAGCACAACCCAACCAAGGGTTGTTTTGATACAACACAACCCAACTGCTTCTTAACACAGCGCGCCTCCAACTCGGAAGCCAGCCGCACCAATGTGTCGGAGGAAACACCGTGCACCCGCCCCCCTCGGTTAGCGCGCACTGCGCCCGGCCCGCCACAGGAGCGTGATGAGACAAGGATATCCCTACAGGCAAAACCCTCCCTAACCCGGACGACGCTAAGCCAATTGTGTGTCGCCTCACGGACCTCCCGGTCGCGGCCGGTTGCGACAGAGCCTGGGCGCGAACCCAGAGACTCTGGTGGCGCAGCTAGCACTGCGTTGCAGTGCTCTAGACCACTGCGCCACCCGGTAGGCCCTTCACTGATATTTTCAACCTATTCTTGTCTGAGTCTGTAATACTTACATGTTTTAACCTGTTTGGGCTGCAGGGGCAGTATTGAGTAGCCGGATTAAAGGTGCCCATTTCAAACGGCCTCGTACTCAATTCTTGCTCGTACAATATGCATATTATTATTACTATTGGATAGAAAACACTCTCTAGTTTCTAAAACCGTTTGAATTATATCTGTGAGTAAAACAGAACTCATTTTGCAGCAAACTTCCTGACAGGAAGTGGAAAATCTGAAATCGATGCTCTGTTCTAGGGCCTGCCTATAAATGTCCTTTATATATATCAGTATACATGCACTTCATACGTCTTCCACTAGATGTCGACAGGCGGTGATAGAAGAAATGGAGTGTATAACTTGATCTGGGGTCGAACAAAAGCTCTTTGTATGACGTGTCACCAGTTTCCTGTTTTCTGGAGAGCGCGTGAAGGGACCTGGTTTTGCCTTCTGTACAGCTGTCGTTATAGACAACTAATATCTCTGGCTTTGATTTTATTTGATACATGTGACAATATCATCGTAAAGTATGTTTTTTCGATATAGTTTTATTAGATTATTGAAATTTTTTCGGGACGTTAGGCGTGTTGCGTTGTGTGCCTTTGTTCAGGAAGGAGAGCTTCGTGCCACTTTGCTAGCTTTCCGTGCTAATTGTCTGGAGAAGAGGACATTCTAAATCCAAACAACGATTGTTCCCGACAAAGGACCCCTTGTACAACATTCTGATGAAAGATCGTCAAAAGTAGGACCCATTTTATGATGCTATTTCATATATCTGTCGAACATGTGAAATAGTCGTTTGCGCCCAGATTTTGGGTACTCTCTCGCTATACCTAAGCTGGGTGTCGTAATGAAGCTATTTTTAGAATTCTAACACAGCGATTACATTAAGAACTAGTGTATCTATCATTTCCTATACAACATGTATTTTTTAGTAACGTTTATGTATAGTTATTTGGTCAGAATAGTTGAGTGCCATAAAAATATCTGCACATTCTGGGTTAAAAGATGCTACGTTAGCACAATGTATAACCACTGATTTCAGCTCTAAATATGCACATTTTCAAACAAAACATAAGTGTATGTATAACCTGATGTTATAGGACTGTCATCTGATGAAGCTTATCAAGGTTAGTCAAAAATTATATATCTTTTGCTGGTTTATTCGCTATCACTAACGTGCCTATTGCTATCGCTAACGTGCCTTGATGAATGAATGCGGTAGTGTGGTAGGCTATTGTAGTAAGCTTATATAAACTATATTGTGTTTTCGCTGTAAAACACTTAAAAAATCAGAAATATTGGCTGGATTCACAAGATGTTTGTCTTTAATTTGCTATACACCATCGATTTTTCAGAAATGTTTTATGATGAGTATTTAGGTATTTGACGTTGGTGTCTGTAATTACTCTGGCTGCTTCGGTGCTATTTTTGACGGTAGCTGTGATGGTAGCTGCAATGTAAAACTGATTTATACCTCAAATATGCACATTTTTCTAACAAAACATAGATTTCTTGTATAACATGTTATAAGACTGTCATCTGATGAAGTTGTTTCTTGGTTAGTTTGGTTGGTTCTTGGTTAGTTAGGTTGGCTTTGTGCATGCTACCTGTGCTGTGAAAAATGTCTGTCCTTTTTTGTATTTGGTGGTGAGCTAACATAAATATATGTGGTGTTTTCGCTGTAAAACATTTTAAAAATCGGACATGTTGGCTGGATTCACAAGATGTTTATCTTTCATATGCTGTATTGGACTTGTTAATGTGTGAAAGTTAAATATTTCAAAAAAATATATTTTGCATTTCGCGCCCTGCACTTGAAGTGGCTGTTGTCATATTGTGCCCGGCTTCGGGCTTGCAGCCCAAAGAAGTTAAGTAGACCACCATAGTCTCTGTGCCCAAGAACACCTTGGTAACCTGCCTAAATGACTGCTGACCCGTAGCCATGAAGTGCTTTGAAAGGCTGGCCATGGCTCACATCAACACCATTATCCCAGAAGCCTAGACCAACTCCAGTTTGCATACCGCCCCAACAGATCCACAGATGATGCGATCTCCATTGCACTCCACACTGCCCTTTCACACCTGGACAAAAGGAACACCTATGTGAGAATGCTATTCATTGACTACAGCTCAGTGTTCAACATCATAGTGCCCTGAAATCTCATCACTAACCTAAGGACCATGGGACTAAACACCTCCCTCTGCCACTGGATCCTGGACTTCCTGACGGGCCGCCCCCAGGTGGTAAGGGTAGGCAACAACACATCTGCCACGCTGATCCTCAACTCGGGGGCCCCTCATGGGTTTGTGCTCAGTCCCCTCCTGTACTCTCTGTTCACCCATGACTGCACAGCCAGGCACAACTTCAACACCATCATTAAGTTTTCCAATGACACAACAGTGGAAGAACTGACCACCGACAACAATGAGACAGCCTATAGGGAGGAGGTCAGAGACCTGACTGTGTGGTGCAAGGACAACAACCTCTCAACGTGATCAAGACAAAGGAGATGATTGTGAACTACAGGAAAAGGCGACCAAGCACACCCACATTCTCATTGACAGGGCTGTAGTGGAGCAGGTTGAGTGCTTCAAGTTTCTTGGTGTCTGAATCACCAACAAACTAACATGGTCCATGCACACCAAGACAGTCGTGAAGAGGGCACGACAAAACCTATTCCCCTCAGGAGACTGAAAAGATTTGGCATGGGTCCTCAGATCCTCAAAAGGTTCTACAGCTGCAACATCGAGAGCATCCTGACGGGTTGCATCACTGCCTGGTATGGCAACTGCTCGGCTTCCGACCGCAAGGTGTACTGCCCAGTACATCACTGTGGCCAAGCTTCCTGCCATCCAGGACCACTATAATAGGCGATGTCAGAGGAAGAACCTGAAAATTGTCAAAGACTCCGGCCACCCTAGTCATTAGAATGTTCTCTCTGCTACCGCACGGCAAGCGGTACCCGGAGTGCCAATTATAGGTCCAAGATGCTTCTAATCAAATGGCTACCCAGACTATTTGCATTCCCCCCCCCCCCCAACTTTTCACGCTGCTGCTAGTCTCTGTTATTATCTGTGCATAGTCTCTTTAATAACTCTACCTACATGTACATATTACCTCAATTACCTTGACTAACCAATGCCCCTGCACATTGACTCTGTACCGTTACCCCCTTTATATAGCCTTGCTATTGTTATTTTTTTGCTACTCTTTAATTATTTTTTACTTTCAGTTCTTTTTTTGTGTATTTTTGTTAAAACTGCAATGTTGTTTAAGGGCCTGTAAGGAAGCACTTCACTGTCATGTTGTATTCGGTCTGCTAAAAGAACTTGTGTAGCCCACAGCCATATGACATACCCAGATCAGGACCTAACTTGAGGACAACTTAGAGTATGCTATTCTGTTCTTCTGAAATAAACTACATTTATTTCATCATGTTTCTTTAGACCTGTCTAAAATTAATAATGGATTGATTGTGAGGCTATATTACATCTATTTATTAGACTTTTTCAATGGTATCCAGGATTAGACCCACCTGTGTCTGTCTAATCCTGAATGCTTTTTGGATAAAACTGCATTCCAGCCAGTGTCTATTCCACAAGTTACAACCAGCTAAATCTACGATGTTAAAATGCCTATTTACTCTTTTCCATCTGACTGCGCAATCCACTGTCTCATCAGTCCAGCCAGGCAAATTACAAACTTGATCTCAACTATAAAAAGAATCAAGACATTATCTCACATTTCTTTTAGACTAACTTTTCGTTTTCAACAGCAGAGATTTGTATAAACCTTGCTGTCTGTCTCTCTGACGTTTGCAACATTGTTTCAATATTCAAATTCCATCTCCAGCTGTCCCATAGTAATGAACGTGTCGGGAGTCGGGATGAGACAGACAGGCAGGCAGCTTTTCTCAGCCAGTCGAAATCATGAATCAGCATAATTTCTATGGATATATACAAATAACTATCAATAGAAAACAGGTAAAACGAAACAAAAATCATAAAGTCTGCTGTCTTTCCAGCTTCAGTTTGATGGGATTGTGTTAGCTGTGTTGTTGGCTAGCTCTGAAGAACAGTATCCTGATGAAAGAACACATTTTCTACGCCAGGCGAAATCACGCATCATTAACTCATTGTCATGGATGTATCCAATTAAATGTTAATAGAAAACAGCTTAAACAAATGCAAATGCAGTGTCACGATCGTGTTGACATGAACGAGAGGACCAAGGCGCAACATGATTTGAATACATCTTCTTTTTTAATAGCAACGACGAAGATGAACACTACACACTTATACAACACTAACGAAAACAACAAACGATCGTGAAAACTTCAAACGTAAGTGCACACACAAACTACTTACGTCGAACTATACATATACACAAACAATGACCCACAAACAGCTAAAGCCCATGGCAGCCTTAAATATGGCTCCCAATTAGAGACAACCGAAATCAGCTGTCTCTAATTGAGAACTCATTCCGGCCACCATAGACTTTCCTAGAACTACACCCAACATAGACACAGCTAGACACATACACTCAACACCAAACCATAAACTACACCAAACACCCCCTCTACCATATAATACCCCAAAATACACACATACCCCATGTCACACCCTGACCTAACTAAAATAATAAATAAAACAAATAATACTAAGGCCAGGGCGTGACATAACCCCCCCCTTAAGGCGCGAACTCCGGACGCACCAACACATAGTCTAGGGGAGGGTCTGGGTGGGCTTCCTTCCACGGCGGCGGCTCCGGCACTGGTCGTGGTCCCCACCCCACCATAGTCATAAGGGGCAGCACCGGGATAAAGGGCAGCACCGGGATAAGGGCCAGCACCGGGATAAGGGGCAGCACCGGGATAAGGGGCAGCACCAGGATAAGGGGCAGCACCAGGATAAGGGGCAGCACCAGGATAAGGGGCAGCACCAGGATAAGGGGCAACACCAGGATAATGGGCAGATCCTGGCTGGACGGCTCATGGCTGGCTGACAGATCTGGCTGCTCATGGCTGGCTGACGGATCTGGCTGCTCATGGCTGGCTGACGGATCTGGCTGCTCATGGCTGGCTGACGGATCTGGCTGCTCATGGCTGGCTGACGGATCTGGCTGCTCATGGCTGGCTGACGGATCTGGCTGCTCAAGGCTGGCTGACGGATCTGGCTGCTCATGGCTGGCTGACGGATCTGGCTGCTCATGGCTGGCTGACGGATCTGGCTGCTCATGGCTAGCTGACGGATCTGGCTGCTCATGGCTAGCTGACGGATCTGGCTGCTCATGGCTAGCTGACGGATCTGGCTGCTCATGGCTAGCTGACGGATCTGGCTGCTCAAGGCTAGCTGACGGATCTGGCTGCTCATGGCTAGCTGACGGATCTGGCTGCTCATGGCTAGCTGACGGATCTGGCTGCTCATGGCTGGCTGACTGATCTGGCTGCTCATGGCTAGCTGACGGATCTGGCTGCTCATGGCTAGCTGACGGATCTGGCTGCTCATGGCTAGCTGACGGATCTGGCTGCTCATGGCTGGCTGACTGATCTGGCAGATCCTGTCTGATTGGCGGCTCTGGCAGATCCTGTCTGGTTGGCGGCTCTGGCAGATCCTGTCTGGTTGGCGGCTCTGGCAGATCCTGTCTGGTTGGCGGCTCTGGCAGATCCTGTCTGACGTACGGCTCTAGCGGCTCCTGTCTGGCTGGCGGCTCTAGCGGCTCCTGTCTGGCGGACGGCTCAGTAGGCTCATGGCAGACGGGCGGCTTTGCAGGCTCATGGCAGACGGGCGGCTTTGCAGGCTCATTGCAGACGGATGGCTCAGATGGCGCTGGGGAGACGGATGGCTCAGATGGCGCTGGGGAGACGGATGGCTCAGATGGCGCTGGGGAGACGGATGGCTCAGATGGCGCTGGGGAGACGGATGGCTCAGATAGCGCTTGGCAGACGGGCAGTTCAGGCATCGCTGTGCAGACGGCAGACTCCTGCCGGCTGAGGCGCACTGTAGGCCTGGTGCGTGGTGCCGGGACTGGTGGCACCGGGCTAAAGGCACGCACTTTCAGGCTAGTGCGGGGAGAAGGAACAGGGCATACTGGACCCTGGGGACGCACATTAAGCCTAGTGCGTGGGGCCGGAACTGGTGGTACCGGACTGGGGACACGCATCTCAGGGCTAATGCGGGGAGCAGCAACAGGATGCACAGGACTCTGGAGACGCACAAGAGGCTTAGTGCGTGGTGCCGGAATTGGTGATACCGGGCTGGAGACACGCACCATAGGACGAGTGCGTGGAGGAGGAACAGGGCTCTGGAGACACACTGGAAGTCTGTTACGTGGTGTAGGCACTGGTGGCACTGAACTGGGGCAGGGAGGTGTCGCCGGAAATACCGGACCGTGCAGGCGTATTGGCTCCCTTGAGCATTGAGCCTGACCAACCTTACCTGGTTGAATGCTCCCCGTTGCCCGACCAGTGCGGGGAGGTGGAATAACCCGCACCGGGCTATGTAGGCGAACCGGGGACACCATGCGTAAGGCTGGTGCCATGTAAACCGGCCCGAGGAGACGCACTGGTGGCCAGATATGTAGGGCCGGCTTCATGACATCCGGCTCAATACTCAATCTAGCCCTGCCAGTGCGGGGAGGTGGAATAACCCGCACCGGGCTATGCACACGTACAGGAGACACCGTGCGCTCTACTGCGTAACACGGTGTCTGCCCGTACTCTCGCTCTCCACGGTAATTACAGGGAGTAGGCGCAGGTTTCCTACCTGACTTCGCCACTCTCCCTTTAAGCCCCTTCCCAAGAAATTTTTGGGGTTTTCCCACAGGCTTCCTACCGCTTCGTCGCGCTGCCTCCATTCGCCGGTATCCCTCCTCGCACTGCGCCAGAGAATCCCAGGCGGGCTCCGGCACTCTCCCTGGGTTGATCGATCTCCGGCACTCTCCCTGGTACCTGTCGATCTCCTCCCACGTAGTGTAGCCCAGATCCTTTGTAGGTTCCTTTTCCTGCCTCCTAGCTAGCTCCTCATATCGCCGCCTCTCTGCTTTCGCTGCCTCCAGCTCAGCTTTGGGGCGGTTATATCCTCCTGGTACCTCCCGGTCTAAAATTTCCTCCCATGTCCATGAATCCTTGCATTGCTCCTGTTGCCGCTGGTCATGTTGCTTGGTCGTATATAGGTGGGTCATTCTGTCTACCTGGTTGCACTGCCTGTAGAAGACTTACTGTCGATACAAAACATGTAATCCATGGATGTGGATTTAGTGCTGTTAGGACTGATCATGTCACGATCGTGTTGACATGAACGAGAGGACCAAGGCGCAACATGATTTGAATACATCTTCTTTTTTAATAGCAACGACGAAGATGAACACTACACACTTATACAACACTAACGAAAACAACAAACGATCGTGAAAACTTCAAACGTAAGTGCACACACAAACTACTTACGTCGAACTATACATATACACAAACAATGACCCACAAACAGCTAAAGCCCATGGCAGCCTTAAATATGGCTCCCAATTAGAGACAACCGAAATCAGCTGTCTCTAATTGAGAACCCATTCCGGCCACCATAGACTTTCCTAGAACTACACCCAACATAGACACAGCTAGACACATACACTCAACACCAAACCATAAACTACACCAAACACCCCCTCTTCCATATAATACCCCAAAATACACACATACCCCATGTCACACCCTGACCTAACTAAAATAATAAATAAAACAAATAATACTAAGGCCAGGGCGTGACATGCAGCTACTATGCTGTTATTCTGGCTGCACTGTTTGACATGACCGTAAGTTAGCTGTAGTTGGCTAGCTAGCAAGCAAGTGTAACATTTAGAATGAATGTCTTGGTCCATAGACACAGAAAAAAAGGCTGAACGTCTGGGTTGCGTCTCTGGCAACCGGACGGATAGAACATCGACCAAACCCTAGATTTGTGTCGGGACTATATTTTGTTGAAGGATGAAATAGTAGGAGTAAATTCATCAAAATTACGTTTTTAATGAAAATCTGTCAATCATTATTTGAATCTGTTGGTAACCCATTGTATAAAAGTGATAGTGCCCTCGAAGCCGGTGTTTGGAGGACATTTTTGGCACGGTTTGCCAGCCCTTGACTTTGTCTCGGGCCTAATAACACACGTGCCAATACTTTATATATACTCCATTATCAATTAATTATTCATTCCATTTGTGTAATAATAGCAAAAATCTTTGTGTTTGTCAACAATCCAATGCTAAAGAGTTCTAAAATGTTGTAATGATTGCTGTTTTAATATAACATTACATGGAAGATCACAGCTCACTGTCTCAGGTCTGCTTACATCCATAATGGTATAACGTATAATAAGGTCTTCTAACCATAATAATTGGACTGAGCAAGCCCGGATATAGAATGGAAATGCAGACTTGTGAATACCATGATTATTAACATTGTTATGTGCAGAAACGATTTTCCCCCCATGAACACCAAAGTATTCTAATGTGTTTTGCAGGGAAGGGGTGACAGAATTCCAAGCTGAATCAATTCAGCTGAACTGACATGCTGGGTGGTTTTCTAACCAAAGCAATGGGTTATTCTTTGGGGTCTATTTATAAAGCTTGGTCTGTGATAGAAGAAAAAAGAGCTCCATCCAGACTTCAGCTTTTTTTTACCCTCACGTAATTGGATGGATGAACTAAATATCTTGTAGCAATCAATGGCTATTGATCGGCCCCCTGTGATGCTTTTATTCCTCTCGTAGCTTGAGCGCACTTGAAGAGACTTTGGTCATTGTGAGTGTGGAAGGGAGAGAGAAGAAAGGATGTTACATTTTGGTCCGGCTATTGTGTTGTGATCTGTCTTTCACACGACCTCTAGATTCACAACCAGTATAAAGTTACTTTATTGTATACTCAAACTATCTAGCCTTTTGGACATACTTTTTCATCTGGGCTTGTCATGCCAACATTACTCCGATCTTGAATCTCTCCGAAACGGCAGACATACATGAGGTTTGACAAATGACTGTGAATGAATGCCTCTATACTGTACTGTATGACAACGGGGACAAAAAGGCATAGCAGGCACAGCTATATACCGCAACTATAAATGTTCTTTGTTCTTTAAATGTTTTTTGCTCTTTATCTCTCTCTGTCATGTGAAAACCAGGTTTTTCAATCAAGGATAAGTGTATGGGTATCAGATTACAAGAACTGCTACTTTGTTGGTGAATCTGTGAAATCTTCTGGGCAAGATCGCTAGGTAATTTTACCAGAACAGCCATGTGAATGTGGCACTTTGTGCAAAACCATCCCCCCAAAAAATATAAAAGATGATTTGTTCTGTCATATAAACTGCATGACAACATTACATTGAGATATTCAACATAGAATCTACAACTCTATAGAGCAATATATACATCAGATGAACACCATGTTTAGAAAAGGCTGCATGGTGAAAAGACCATGAAATTAGATTGCACTGGGCCGGGGCCGATGAAATTGACTGGCTTCTGACATACAGGTTTGAGTAAGCTCTCCAAGGCTATCTGGTCTTCAGGTCTTTCACCAGAGGCCATCTACCATTCACCTGGGTTTGTGGCCCATGCCTTTCCTGTGGCCCCAAGCTGCAAGAGGGCACCAGCGGAAAGGTCTCATATGCTTTCCCATAACTTTGGATAGCCTATGCCTAGTCTGTCACCCAGATCTGTCTCCAACATCCATTATTGGCTGCAAAGATCTAGAGATCTGAACTGAATTTTCAGTCTGATCTAATTTACAAGATAGCACATAAGACATCAATAATTTATTCAGATTTGGTCTGGACCAAAAAATTATGTCTGTGGACTTTGAAATCAAGGCCAGGGCATACGGACCAAATTTCAATGTCTTTTCAACATCCATGGACATTGGTGTCGGACGGTGCTCACTGTCAATGCATTTTCCCCTAATATTTAATAACATATGAGCAGTGTTGGGGGTAACACGTGTTGGGTGTACTCAGATTACTTTTTTGTGGTAACGAGTAACTTAACACATTCGTTTTTCAATTTAAGTAATCAGTTACTTACAGTAGTTACTTTTCAGATGAGCAAGTTGCTACTTTTACAATATTATTTCCCTTTTTCTTTGCTGGCGCAAATAAAATAAAAACTCTCCCCCCTATGTTTTCTGTGGTTCAGAGGTTTTGAGAGACTTCTTCTTCTGTGGTATAATCGCTACTGAGGAAATAAATATCCAAAGTGTGAATGAAGGTGAACTTCAGTGAGGACCGTAAAGATTGTGCAAAAGAAGATAAAGGAGCGCAGCATCATTGCCATGGATGAAACAGCAGGGTGGTTTGACATAGTTGGCTCAACTCTTGTGAATACAGGAGCAATATGTGAGAGAGTGGTGTGGTCACCACCAGTCAGCCTGCCGAGCCAATGATGGCCCATCGACACTACTGTACACCTAAACTATAGAAAATCGCATTTCACACAATGAGTAATAGTTAGCCTAAATACAATATTAAATTAACAATAGTCTGAGGCGTGACAATTTGATCAGTTGTTTAAATTGTACATGAAGAATCTGATGAACAGTTCAGTGCAGGAATTGACACAGAGGCATGGAAATGGTGGACAAAATGTGACTTTTTCAAATTCTCCTATAGTCACAAGCAGATAAGACATTTTGATTTCTATATAGTACCAGAAAAAGCAGATTTTGTTGTTTCCAAATCACCTACCTTGCCACATAACTTAAAAATTACAAATTGAGCTCTATTTCAAAATAACCTTTTGGCAGAATTACACCACGATTACTACACTCAAAGCACAGTAATATATTTAAACTCTAAATATGCTGTTCTTTTCAAATGCATTTTCTTATAGACATGCCCTTAATGAATAAATAATGAATGATCTTTGTGATGTTGTTTATTTAATGGATTTTAACACTTGAATTCCGGTGTTTTAGAGGTTTTTTGATTGTACATATAGCCTATAGTTACATAAACTAATGAAAATGCTATTGTGTTTTTTTAAATACATTTTCTTTACCTAAGATCTTCATAAACAAAAACAAATTATTATTTTTGCGACAGGCATAGGCCTATATTAATAAATTAATTATTAGACTGTTAGAATGTTAACGTCAAGAAGATTTGTCATTGGCTTAAGTAGCCTAGGGGGATATCGAGGCCCGGCTTTTCTAATGTTAAAGGGAAACTGTCTGAAATGTGAATCCTAATACATCTCTTAATTGTGATATATTCCATATTTAATGAAAGCCACAGTACCAGTCAAAAATTTGGACACACCTACTCATTCAAGGGTTTTTCTTTATTTGTACTATTTTATATATTGTAGAATAATAGTGAGGACATCAACACTATGAAATAACACATATTGAATCATGTCGTAACGAAAAAAAGTGTTAAACAAATCAACATTTATTTTATATTTGAGATTCTTCAGAGTAGCCACCCTTTGCCTTGATGACAGCTTTGCACGCTCTTGGCATTCTCTCAACCATGCATTTCAATTAACAGGCGTACCTTGTTAAAAGTTAATTTGGGGAATTTATTTCCTTCTTAATGTGTTTGAGCCAATCAGTTGTGTTGTGACAAGGTAGGGGTGGTATACAGAAGATAGCCATATTTGGTAAAATACCACGTCCATATTATGGCAAGAACAACTCAAATAAGCAAAGAGAAGCAGTCGCAAAAACCATCAAGCACTATGATGAAACTGTCTCTCATGAGGACCGCCAGAGGAAAGGAAGACCCAGAGTTACCTCTGCTGCAGAGGATAAATTCATTAGAGTTAACTGCACCTCAGATTGCAGCACAAATAAATGCTTCACAGAGTTCAAGTAACAGACACATCTCAACATCAACTGTTCAGAGGAGACTGCAGGAATCAGGCTTTCATGGTCGAGTTGCTGCAAAGAAACCGCTACTAAAGGACACCAATAAGAAGAAGAGACTTGCTTGGCCAAGAAACACGAGCAATGTACCAAATGATTCCCATGTGTTATTTCATAGTTTTGATGTCTTCACCGGTGGAAATCTGTCCTTTGGTCTGATGAGTCCAAATGGGAGATTATTGATTCCACGGCCGTGTCTTTGTGAGACGAAGAGTAGGTAAACGGATGATCTCGGCATGTGTGGTTCCCACCGTGAAGCATGGAGGGGGAGGTGTGATGGTGTGGGGGTCCTTTGCTGGTGACACTGTTGGTTATTTATTTAGAATTCAAAGCCCCCTTAAACCAGAATGGCTAGCACAGAATTCTGCAGCGAAATGCCATCCCATCTGGTTTGCGCTTGGGACTATCATTTGTTTTTCAACAGGAAAATGACCGAAAACATACATCCAGGCTGTGTAAGGGCTTTTTGACCAAGATGTAGCGTGATGGAGTGCTGCATTAGATGACCTGGCCTCCACAATAAACCCAACCTCAACTCAATTGAGATGGTTTGGGATGAAATGGACTGCAGACTGTTGGAAAAGCATTCCTCATGAAGCTGGTTGAGAGAATGCCAAGAGTGTGCAAATCTGTCATCAAGGCAAAGGGTGGCTACTTTGAAGAATCTAAAATCAAATGTATTTTTTTTATTTGTTTAACACTTTTTTGGTTACTAAATGATTCCATGTGTTTTTCCTAGTTTTGATGTCTTCACTATTATGGCCAAAACATATTACTTTTGGTGCATTCAAGACAACTGGGATCAGACTGGGAAATATCCTTACATCAGTGATCTTCAGGTTGGAGACATCGGCGCTCTAGAATAGTCGGATAAGTCATAATACCCATACAACATTGCGGTTTAACATGGAAATGGTTCCAATCGTCTCTCCAACATAATTTTTCACGTAGTGGATTTTACAAACACTTCAAATGAAGTATGTTTTTGGTGTAGGCTTACCCTGGCGTGACGTTTTGAAAACTGTGTAATTCTCTCCCGGACAAGGTGAGTTTTATCAACATATTTGCCTAAATTTACTCTAAAAAATGTGAAATGCTAATTAGTAATGGAGAAGACCTCCTGCACGTCATCGCTAGCTTCATACTTCTCCTTTCTCTGTCTTAGCTAGCCACTGACTACACTTTAGATAGCTAGTTAGCAGAGCAGTTGATACCACATTTTTGTTTTATTACTTAGCCTAGATAATTGTTTGCATAGTATGTCCACTTTGGTGTCTATTTCAGACCTTATGGCATTTTTCAATGATGAGCATAAGAGCGTTAAAAGGAGAAAAGACCACTATAAGAAGTCTGGCCATGTGGAGAAGTGCAGTCACAGTGTGGGGCAACTCTCCCGGTTTTGTCAGGGCCAGCATGACGGATAAAGTTTATCCTGTGTTGGTGAGTGTAGCTATTAAGTTAAGTTTGAGCATCTTAGCAATACAATGTGTTATATACAACTGTCAACATTCTACAAGGAAAGAGCCACTAAATCAATTATACAATCATTAACCAGATTACCCTGGATACCAGACTTAGATGAGTGATAACTCAGTTCTAGAATGTTGTCATTGATGAGAATTAATCTAAAAATCTATTGACATTCAGAATTGACTTTGTTTAGCAATCCAGCCTGTACTGTAGTTGACCAGAGACAAATCTTCAGTCACAGTATTTATTTATTCAGAGTGGTACATGCATTTACACAGTGAATTTATAGGATCTGATAAAAAAATTGAACTTGCCCTTATATGATACTTTTGGTAATGTAGTGTATGTGGACACCTGCTCGTCGAATATCTCATTCCAAAATCATGGACATTAATATGGAGTAGGTCCCCCTTTTCTGCTATAACAGCCTCCACTCTTCTGGGAAGGCTTTCCACTAGATGTTGAAACATTGCTGCGGGGACTTGCTTCTATTCAGCCACAAGAGACAATGTTTGTCTATGGCGATTGGCTGGCTGTGAGCTCAATTTTAAACACTTGTCAGCAACGGTGTGGCTGAAATAGCAGAATCCACTAATTTGAAGGGGTGTCAACATACTTTTTATATATAGTGTAATTACATATTTTTATCAAATATTCTACAGCTGTAATGTCATCAGTCAAAACTCCATTTATATAGCACATCTTACAACAAATGCATTTCAAGGTGTTCAAAGTCATGCATTGAAAGGCATGTGGCACTTAACATCCTTGCTCTTGGCAGGTCTCTATAGGTGACCAGGGGATTCTCTCTACTACATGCAAATGCCTCCGTGGAGATCATACGTGTAGCCATGCAGCCTATTTTGGGGGTTCACAATATCGTCCGTACCGATGTGGAATGCGAGTGGAGGAAACCAGCCTTGACCAACCAGGTGCAGTCAGTGGAGGACCTGTACCCAGCCGAAGACTACAACCCTCTGTCTCGAGAGCCAACAGAGGAGGAACTTCAGCGGCTAAGGAACCATCTCCGGGGCAGGTTCCGTGGAATATCATGTATCCTTGAACCTGAGGCAGAACAACCGCTACCCTCCCTGTCATCCTTGTCTGTACCTGACATTGTTCAAAAACAAGGGCACCTGGGGCATGCAGGCATCCTGGCTGGCATAGGCTGTCGGTGCAGCAGCAGGAGGCTATATGGCAGGCAACAGTTGGACAGCGCACCAATCTCAACTGGCACACCATGAGGAGAGGGAGGTTGACGACCAGCAATTATGGAGCAGTGGTTAGGGCCAAACGCATTACACCATTGCTGCTAAAAAGGGTTCTCAGATCACAGTTGTTGGATGGGGTGTTGTCTGTAAAGTGGGGCACAGATAATAAGGTGGGGCACAGGTCATCAAAATGGCTACAGGGATGGATGTGCAGGAGTCGGGGCTTTGGGTCACGGGGTCTGGGATCCTGGGTGCTTCACCGGATGATCTGGTGGGCACCACAGCAGGGGTGGAGGTCAAGTGTCCCTATGGTGCCAGGGACCTTACCATTGAAGAGGCAGTGAAGTCAAATGATTTCTATATCCAGGAGGAGGGAGGGTCTTATCGCCTCTGTGAAGATCATCCTTACTGGCAAGAGGTCTAAGGTCAGCTCCACATCACTGGAAGGGACACCTGCTTTTTTGTTGTGGGGACCACCAAAGCCTCCATCACCATTCCCATCCCAGCTTAACGACGTTTTACAGACTCATATTGCTCCTCCTGTCAGTACCTGTTTTCAGGGAAGCCAATAGTCCAGAAATATTCCACATAGTTCATACACAAACACTAGGCACCCATAATAGGTTATATTACATGCAAGTTTTTCTCAAAGCAGACAACTAAAGTAATATAGTTCACTTCCTCATGGACACAGTGGGAATTTATATCTATGACGTTCCAACTATTTATTACCCCTTGTGTCTTACTTGCTGAAGGCCCCAGTCATCCCTGCATGCACATGACATTGTTCAAAAACAAGTGAACAATTAATATAGATCATACACAAACAATAGGCTTCTAGAATTATATTGAGTTCAAGTTTTGCTCAAAGCATACAACTAAAGTAATGTAGTTAACTTTTGTTCAATCACAAATACTGGTCTGAGTACTTCTCCTCACAGTTTCATTCAGTAGTACAACACAATTCACATTGCATTTTATCATGGGCACAGTGGGAATTTATATCTGTAATGTTTAAAGGATGTTTTACCCCCAGAGTGAGACTGAGTACATCACTTCCATCAGATCTCCTTGCTGAGTGAGACGTTGATTGTGGACTGCTCTCGTGTGGTGAGCCTAATGTTCCACATGTTACGCCTCATGTCTAAAACATGGGGAATAGGAGACATGAAGTCAAAATTTCAATGCATCTACAAATTCAATGTTTTACTCAATATTGTATCATACTGGATAAATGACTGACCTGTCTGTCCACAGGCTCGTTGTGCTGTAGTCTCCACAACTGAAAGCTCGCGCACGGATCACACTGGCACAGGATGTTCATGCATCGGATGGTCTAAGGGATGCATTCCTGTTGAACTAGAAAACAAAGAGACATTTGGTCAGTGGTAGGTCTTTTTCAATGCGTTCAACATCTTCATCTGGACAGAAAATGCGTTGTTTATCATAAAACAAACCTTGGACAATGTGACAAGTGGTCCCTCAGTAATGGTAAAATAGACTGGACTTTGGTCAATCTGCAAATCTAAAATCCTACTATGTGGATGGGACATTTCTGCTGGGATGGAGTAAATATCTGGAATGCTCAACTAGATGATCAGGACAGCCTAGGGTACTATTTCCTCAAACAGGTGAAGTATTGCGATTAGCTATACGAATGTACTTCTGATTCTAGTTCTAAAGACCTTTAAACATGTCAACATTCACAAGGCCGCTGAGCCAGACGGATTACCAGGACATGTACGCCGAGCATGCGCTGACCAACTGGCAACTGTCTTCACTGACATTTTCATTCTCTCCCTGTCTGAGTTTGTAATACCAACATGTTTCAAGCAGACCACCATAGTCCCTGTGCCCAAGAACACTAAGGTAACCTGTCTAAATGACTACCGACCCGTGGCACTCACGTCTGTAGCCATGAAATGCTTTGAAAAGCTGGTCATGGCTCAAATCAACACCATTATCCCATTATCCCAGAAACCCTAGACCCACTCCAATTTGCATACCACACCAACAGATCCACAGATGATGCAATCTCCATTGCACTCCACACTGCCCTTTCCCACATGGACAAAAGGAACACATATGTGAGAATGGTATTCACTACAGGAAAAGGAGGACTGAGCACGCCCCCATTCTCATCGACGGGGCTGTAGTGGAGCAGGTTGAGAGCTTCAAGTTCCTTGGCGTCCACATCACCAACAAACTAACATGGTCCAAGCACACCAAGACAGTCGTGAAGAGGGCATGACAAAACCTATTCCTCCTTAAGAGACTGAAAATATTTGGTATGGGTCCTCAGGTCCTCAAAAGGTTATCCAGTTGCAAGAGAGCACCGAGAGCATCCTGATGGGTTGCATCACTGCCTGGTATGGCAACTGCTCGACCTCCGACCGCAAGGCACTACAGAGGGTAGTGCGTACGGCCCAGTACATCACCGGGGCCAAGCTTCCTGCCATCCAGGACCTCTATACCAGGCGGTGTCAGAGGAAGGCCCTAAAAATTGTCAAATACTCCAGCCACCCTAGTCATAGACTGTTCTCTCTGCTACGGCACGGCAAGAGGTACCGGAGAGCCAAGTCTAGGTCCAAGAGGCTTCTAAACAGCTTCTACCCTCAAGCCATAATACTCCTGAACAGCTAATCAAATGGCTACCCAGACTCAGACTATTTGCATTGCTGCCCCCCCCCCCCCCCCCCCCACCCCACAATGCTGCTACTCTCTGTACTACTCTCCGTACTACTCTATGTCCTACTCTCTGTACAAGCAACTACAGTTGGTGGTCATCTAGCCAATTCTCCTAAAAGCATCTAGCTAACCACAGATCTTTGACCTAGCCAAAATAGCTTGTCAGCAGGTAGCAAACAAGGCTTACCGTATCACACAGCTCCAGCAATGCCTCTCGCTTTATGAGGTCGAAAAACGATAAAATGCACGTGTGCTTATTGGGGTAGTGGTTACAATCCGGTACATAGCACAGAACCATCCTTGCTTCTGTTCAACGGAGAGACCAAATGTTAGCTAGTTAGCTACAAATGCCAGGGTAATTCAAACAATTCTAGTAATTCAAAAATGCTAAGGGAGCTAGCTAGGTAATTAGGAAAATGCTAAACAAGAATATTTAACCTTTATTTAACTAGGCAAGTCAGTTAAAAACAAATTCTTATTTAAAATGACAGCCTACCAAAAGGCAAAAGACCTCCTGCGGGGACGGGGGCTGGGATTAAGAAAATATATATAGGGAAAAACACATATCACGACAAAAGACACCACAACACTACATAAAGAGAGACCTAAGACAACAACATAGCATTGTAGCAACACATGACAACACAGCATGGTAGCAACACCACATGACAACAACATGGTAGCAACACAACATGGCAGCAGCACAACATGGTAGCAGCACAAAACATGGTACAAACATTATTGGGCACAGGCAACAGAACAAAGGCAAGAAGGTAGAGACAGCAATACATCACTCAAAAAAGCCACAAATGTCAGTAAGAGTGTCTATGATTGAGTCTTTGAATGAAGAGAGTGAGATAAAACTGTTCAGTTTGAGTGTTTGTTGCAGCTCGTTCCAGTCGCTAGCTGCAGCGAACTGAAAAGAGGAGCAACCTGGGGATGTGTGTGCTTTGGGGACCTTTATCAGAATGTGACTGTCAGAACAGGTGTTGTATGTGGAGTAGGTATCTCAGATAGGGGGGAATTAGGCCTAAGAGGTTTTATAAATAAGCATCAACCAGTGGGTCTTGCAATGGGTTTACAGAGATTACCAGTTTACAGAGGAGTATAGAGTGCAGTGATGTGTCCTATAAGGAGAATTGGTGGCAAATCTGATGGCCGAACGGTAAAGAACATCTAGCTGCTCGAGAGCACCCTTACCTACCGATCTATAAATTACATCTTCCTAATCTAGCATGGGTAGGATGATCATCTGAATCAGGGTTAGTTTGGCAGCTGCAGTGAAAGAGGAGCGATTACGATATAGGAAACCAAGTCTGGATTCAACCTTAGCCTGCAGCTTTGCTATGTGCTGAGAGAAAGACAGTATACCGTCTAGCCATACTCCCAAGTACTTGTATACTCCTAAGTACTCCCTCAAGCTCTAAACCCTCAAACATAGCAATCAAACCGGTGGAGAGAGGGGCATTCTTCTTAACAAAACACATGACATTTGTTTTGGAGGTGTTCAGAACAAGGATAAGAGCAGAGAAAGCTTGTTGGTCACTAAGACATCTTTATCCCTTTTTTGGGTCCCTTTTTTTGGGATAGGGGGCAGTATTCAGAAGTTTGGATGACTGAGGTGCCCAACGTAAACTGCCTGCTACTCAGGCCTAGAAGCTAGGATATACATATCATTTGTATATTTGGATAGAACACACTCTAAAGTTTCCGAAACTGTTCAAATAATGTCTGTGAGTATAACAGAACTGATATGTGAGGCGAAAACCTGAGGAAAATCCATCCAGGAAGTGCTATTATTTTGAAATGGCTGTGTTTCCATTGAAAACCTATCCACCATACAAATACTTATGACGCAGTTCACGATCCCTATGGCTTCCACTACATGTGGCCAGTCTTTAGGCATTGTTTCAGGGTTTTACTCTGAAAAATGAGGGAGACACACCACTTTCAATAAGAGGCCAATGGAAATTTCCAGAGATGTGTCCTGCGCGATCCCGAGAGCGCACCTTTCTTGTTTTTCCTTTTCTATTGATGACAAAAGTATTGTCCGGTTGAAATATGATCGATTATATATAACAAAAAGAACCTGAGGATTGATTTGACATGTTTCTACGAACTTTTATGGTACTTTTTAGATTTTTCGTCTGCCTGCTGTGACTGCGCTTTGTGCCAATGGATTACTGAAAAAAAAGCAACAACAAAACAGAGGTTTTTGGACATAAACAGGGACTTTATTGAACAAAACGAACATTTATTGTGTAACATGGAGTCTTGTGAGTGCAACCATACAAAGATCATCGAAGGTAAGTGATCAATTCTATCGCTATTTCAGACTTTTGTTACTCCTTTGCCTGGCTGGTTACTGTTTGTAATGATTTGTCTGCTGGGCGCTGTTCTCAGATAATCACATGGTTTTCTTTCGCCGTAAAGCCTTTTTGAAATCTGACACAGTGGTTGGATTAACAAGAAGTTTATCTTTAAGCCGATGTATAACACTTGTATGTTTTAGGAATTTGTATTATGAGCATTTCTGTTTTTGAATTTGGCGCTCTGCGATTTCACTGGCTGTTGTCGACTATCCCAAAGAAGTTAACACAAAACCCGGGGAGGGGCCAGCTGAGTATAAATTGGCCTATAAAAGTTAATCAGCTTGATCTGCCCTTTAAGTAAAGGATGCACCGTGGCTGCCTTCCAAGCAATGGGAATCTCCCCAGAGAGGAGAGACAGGCTAAAAAGGTCAGAGATAGGCTTGGCGATGATAGGGGCTGCAACCTTAAAGAAGAAAGGATCTAAGCCATCTGACCCAGATGGTTTTTGGGGTCAAGTTTAAGGAGCTCCTTTAGCACCTCAGACTCAGTGACTGCCTGCAGGGAGAAACTTGGTTGAGAGGTAGGGGGAAAAGGAGGAGCATTGGGACTAGTCGCATTAGAAGGGGTGGGAGATGAGGAAATGTTGGACTAGCAATGATGCAAGCCTTGTCAGTAACAACCACATCATCAATATTAAGGGACATCGGCAGCTGTGAGGAGGAGGGTTTATTCTCCAGGTCTTTTACTGTGTCCCAGAACTTCTTGGAGTTAGACCCACAGAGAGAGAACTGCTCTTTAAAGTAACTAATTGTGGCCTTCCGGATAGCCTGAGTGCACTTATTTGTCATTTGCCTGAACGAGAGCCAGTCAGCCTGAGAATGCATGTGCCGAGCATTTTGCCAAATGGAATTCTTGAGGTGGAGTAACCGTGCCAGATCACGGTCGAACCAGGGGCTGAACATGTTTTTAATTCTCAATTTCTTCACCGGGGTATGTTTGTTAACAATACCACTGAAAATATAAGGTCCAGGCTTCTTCGACAGAGGGGATCAAGCTGATTCTATACCAATTTACAGAGGCCGGGTCATGAATGAAGGTTTGCTCATAAATTATTTTTGCAAGCGTCTGTGACAAATCAGGACATGTAGTTTCACTGAACAGCCATTACGAACACAGGCTATAAAACAATTATCACTAAGGTCATTAGAGAAAAAAACAGACGGATAACTATCAGGATTATTTGGATAACATCAAGTAGAGTAGCATTTTCTGGGTGTTTGGAGTCATACCTTGTGGGATTGGTAATAATCTGAGAAAGATTTAAGGAGTCCCATTGCTCTAGGACTTGATCAGGTGGTTTAAGCATGTCCCAGTTTAGGTCACCTAGCAGGACAAATTCAGACTTAGTGTAAGGGGCCAGGAGAGAGCTTAGGGCAGGTAGGGTACAGGCTGGTGCTGATGGTGGACGATAACACTCAGAAACAGTCAACAAAGTGCTATTGGAAAGTGTATTGCTTAAACCAGCAAAGCAAATAACCATCACATCAAGAAACTGATTTGTAATAGGTCATAGTTAATGGTGAAACGAAGGTGCTCATTCATAGAGTTTAGACAGGCATGGAATTCCAAGAGTTCTTCCTGGGTCCCTGTATATGATCTTTTGAAATCTGTGGACCATATACCTGAAAATTCTATTCTATGTACTTTTGATGTTACCAGTCTATATACTAACGTCCCCCATCAGGGTGGCCTAGAGGCCCTCATGTTCTACCTCAATGAACGTCCCCCTAATGCTCTTCCCAGCACCAATTGTATTGTGGACTGAACTGGTACTAACCTCCAACTATTTTCTCTTCAGAGGATACTTTTTCTTCCAGACCAAAGGGACAGCGATGGGAACAACAATGGCTCCTAATTATGCGAACCTATATCTAGGAATGTTTGAAAAACAGGTGGTTCTGTATCCAGACTGGAACCCCTTTCTCTCCAATATTCTCCTAATTCTGAGACATTTGGATGACGTTTTTGTGATCTGTACAGGGACTCAAGAAGAACTCTTGGAATTCCATCCCTATCTAAACTCTATGAATGAGCACCTTCGTTTCACTATTAACCATTGGGCTCCCGAGTGGTGCAGCGGTCTAAGGCATTACAGTGCAAGAGACATCCCTACAGTCTCTGGTTTGAATCCAGGCTGTATCACATCTGGTCAGATGACGTGGCTGCTACACTACAGGACTGTTTTGCTAGCACAGACTGGAATATGTTCCGGGATTCTTCCGATGGCATTAAGGAGTACACCACTTCAGTCATCGGCTTCATCAATAAGTGCATCGACGACATCGTCCCCACAGTGACCGTACGTACATATCCCAACCAGAAGCCATCGAGCTAAAGGCTAGAACTGCCGCTTTCAAGGAGCGGGAGACTAATCCGGAAGCTTGTAAGAAATCCCGCTATGCCCTCAGACGAACTCTCAAAGAAGCAACGCGTCAATACAGGATTAAGATTGAATCCTACTATGACGGTTCTGATGCTCGTCGGATGTGGCAGGGCTTGAAAACTATTACGAACTACAAATGGAAACCCAGACGTGAGCTCCCCAGTGACGCAAGCCTACCAGACGAGCTAAATGCCTTTTATGCTTGCATCGAAGCAAGCAACACTGAAGCATGCACGAGAGCACCAGCTGTTCTGGATGACTGTGTGAAAACGCTCTCGGTAGCCATTGTGAACAAAACCTTTAAACAGGTCAACATTCACAAAGCTGCTGGGCCAGACGGATTCCCAAGACGTGTACTCAAAGCATGTGCTGACCAACTGTCAAGTGTCTTCACTGACATTTTCAACCTCTCCCTGACGAGTCTGTAATACTTATGTTTCAAGCAGACCACCATAGTCCCTGTGCCCAAGGAAGCAAAGGTAACCTGCCTAAATTATTACCACCCCGTAGCACTCACGTTGGTAGCCATGAAGTGCTTTGAAAGGCTGGTCATGGCTCACATCAACAGCATCTTCCCGGACACCCTGGACCCACTCCAATTCGCATACCGACCCAACAGATCCACAGATTACGTTATCTCAATCGCACTCCACACTGCCCTTTACCACCTGGACAAAATGAACACCTATATGAGAATGCTATTCATTGACTAGAGTTCAGCATTCAACACCATAGTGCTCACAAAGCTCATCACTAAGCTAAGGACTCTGGGACTAAACACCTCCCTCGGCAACTGGATCCTGGACTTCCTGATGGGCCGCCCCCATCTGGTAAGAGTAGGCAACAACGTCTGCCACGCTGACCCTTAACACTGGGGCCCCTCAGGGGTGTGTACTCAGTCCCCTCCTGTACTCCCTGTTCACCCACAACTGTGTGGCCAAACACGACTCCAACACCATCATTAAGTTTTCTGACGACACAACAGTGGTAGGCCTGATCACCGACAACAATGAGACGGCCTATAGGGAGGAGGTCAGAGAACTGGCAGTGTGGTGCCAGGACAACAACCTCTCCCTCAATGTGAGCAAGACAAAGGAGCTGATCGTGGACTACAGGAAAAGTTGGGCCAAACAGGCCCCCATTAACATCGACGGGCTGTAGTGGAGAGACCAGATGCTGCTGGAAGTGGTGTTGGAGGGCCAGTAGGAGGCACTCTTTCCTCTGGTCTAAAAAATATCCCAATGCCCCAGGGCAGTGATTGGGGACACTGCCCTGTGTAGGGTGCTGTATTTCAGATGGGATGGTAAATGGGTGTCCTGACTCTCTGAGGTCATTAAAGATCCCATGGCACTTATTGTAGGGGTGTTAACCCTGGTGTCCTGGGTAAATTCCCAATCTGGCACTCAAACCATCACGGTCATCTAATAATCCCCAGTTTACAATTGGCTCATTCATCCCCCTCCTCTCCCCTGTAACTATTCCACAGGTTGTTGCTGTAAACGAGAATGTGTTCTCAGTCAACTTACCTGGTAAAATAACAGATATGAAAAAAGTATTATTTACAAGGACAGCATACTTCTTCCTCCCTGTCGGGAAATTGAACTACACTCTCCCGCATGCCACCACGACACAGTGATTCTTTAGACCAGTACTGTACTCCTGACCATCACATTGTACAGCTCCATATTTTCTCTTCCATCCTAATGGAAACCAAGAGGGTTTTTATTTTATTGGAATAGAAACACCATAATATTAATTTAATTAATTAAGCAAGTACCAGGAAAACGTTTGGACAAATCTACTCATTCCAGGGTTTTTCTTCATTTTTACTATTTTCTACATTGTAGAATAACAACTATGAAACAACACACATGGAATCAGTTAAGGACAAATTATTATTTACAAGGACAGTCTACTCCTTCCTCCCCATCAGGGAATTGAACCGCAATCTCCCGTGTCTCCCTGCATTCTAGTACAGCCACTATTGAAGGCTATCAAATGCTTCTCAAAGATGCCCTCTGGTGGTCAAACTAGCACTAACTAGCATTAATGGAACCAGTGGTTCACACTTAAAAAACGTGCCATAGAATTTTGCAGAACCGTACAAGCTGTGCCGCAGCACGCTGCACAACTGAGCAAGATGACAAATACATTAGAGTGTCTAGTTTGAGAAACAGACGTTGAGACTGGTGTTTTGTGGGTACTATTTAATGAAGCTGCCAGTTGAGGACTAGTGTGGCGTCTGTTTCTCAAACTAGACACTCTAATGTATTTGTCCTCTTGCTCAGTTGTGCACCAGGGCCTCCCATTCCTCTTTCTATTCTGGTTAGAGCCAGTTTGCACTGTCCTGTGAAAGGAGTAGTACACAGGGTTGAACGAGATCTTCAGTTTCTTGGCAATTTGTCGCATGGAATAGCCTTAATTTCTCAGAACAAGAATAGACTGACGAGTTTCAGAAGAAAGGTCTTTGTTTCTGGCCATTTTGAGCCTGTAATCGAACCCACAAATGCTGATGCTCCAGATACTCAACTAGTGTAAAGAAGGACAGTTTTATTGCTTCTTTAATCAGGACAACAGTTTTCATCGGCGCCTGACTCCGCCTTACCTGCTACACCTAGACGCCTTACAGAGCTTGAATATTTTTGATAAGATAAAGGGCAAATGTTGCACAATCCAGGTGTGGAAAGCTTCTCAGAAACCCAGAAAGACTCATCTTTAATTGCTGCCAAGGGATGAGGGCCAATTCGGGTGTCGGGAGTAAATCCCTCTCGTCCAATTAAATTATTCATCCAATTCAAGGTGAGGAATCGCTGTTATGATGCCTGCCGACCTGTTCCTTTACCCCACCTCTGGATTATTGACCTCTGCCTACCCTGACCCTGAGCCTGCCTGCCTTCCGGTACCGTTGGCCCACCTCTGGTTTACTGACCCCTGCCTGCCTCGACCTGTCTATTGCCTGCCCTTGTTGGATTATTAAACCATTGTTAATTCAACGTTGTCTGACTCTGGGTCTTACCTTCATACCTGATACATAGAAAAGCTGCCTTTTCATACTTAATCAAAAAAACTGGAAGGAAAACTACATTTCTCATATTGTAATTAATTATAAGTGATGTTTCATAGAAATCTGGAAACACTGGACAGTTACTTTACTTTAATTATGTACACCCTTCAGCAGCACAAAGTTAATCATTCAATATTACCCCAACTTTCTCTCTAAGAAGAGCGCTGAATAGTTCCTGTTTTATATTTGTTAAATAGTGGCTTGCCTTTAAAATCATGTAGGGTGTTAGTCTCAAATAGCTTGAAAAAAGTTACAAGTTAGAGTATAGTGTAATTTAATCAGCATCTACATTTAAATAATTTCAACAACTCATTGTAATCCACCATTCAAATCCAAGTCTGATACAGATGAAAATATAGGTTAATCTATCATGGGGACTGTGAAACATTTGTTTGGATAGACGCAGTTGCACAAGTAATATTTCTATTTGATATTACATTTACTTGTATTTATTATGGATCCCCATCCGCTGCTGCAGTTTATACAATTTTAAAAACATTACAATACATTTACAACAGATTTCACAACACATTGTGTGCCCTCAGGCCACTAGTCTAAGAACACATATCTACAATACAAAATCCATGTGTACGTACGTTTATAGGGCGTAGGTTTTTGTATTTGTGTATATTTGTGTCTGTGCCTGTGTTTGTGTCTCTTCACAGTCCCTGCTGTCCCATAAGGTGTATTTTATATATTTTTTTATTAAATCTGATTCTACTGCTTGCATCAGTTGATGTGGAATAGAGTTCCATGTAGTCATGCCTCTATGTAGCACTGTGCGCCTCCCATAGTCTGTTTTGGACTTGGGGACTGTGAAGACACCTCTGGTGGCATGTCTTGTGGGGTATGCATGGGTGTCCGAGCTGCGTGCCAGTAGTTCAAACAGGCAGCTTGGTGCGTTCAACATGTCAATACTTCTCACAAATACAAGTAGTGTTGAAGTTACTCTCCCCTCCACTTTGAGCCAGGAGAGATTAACATGCATATTATTAATGTTAATTATCTGTGTACCTCCAAGAGCCAGCCGTGCTGCCCTTTTCTAAGCCAATTACAAGTCCCTCTTTGTGGCAAATTGCAAGTCCCTCTTTTACTCAAAGCCAGTGTCATGTCGTTAGTAAAGATTGAGAATAGTAAGGGGCCTAGACAGCTGCCCTGCGGAATTCCTGATTCTACCTGGATTATGTTGGAGAGGCTTCCATTAAATAACACCTTATGTGTTCTGTTAGACAGGTAACTCTTTATCCTCAATATAGCAATTGATGTTAAGCCATAACACATGTTTTTCCAGCAGCAGACTATGATCGATAATGTCAAAAGCCACACTGAAGTCTAACAAAACAGCCCCCACAATCTTTTTATCATCAATTTCTCCCAGCCAATCATCAGTTATTTTTTTGTTAGTGCTGTGCTTGTTGAATCACCTTCCCTATAAGCGTGCTGAAAAGATGTTGTCAATTTGTTTACTGTAAAATAGCATTGCATCTGGTAACAGGCTGATTGGTTGGCTATTTGAGCCAGTAAAGGGGGCTTTGCTATTCTTAGGTAGCTGTAACGGCGGTCCTCCTCCTCTTCAACCGAAAAGGAGGAGTATTGAGGGAACCAAGGCGCAGCGGAGTTTGAAGACATATTTATTAAAGAAAACACGAACTCGACTATACACTAACAAAACAACAAACGACGTAGACGCACCTGAACATAAGAACTTACATATAACGAAGAACGCATGAAACAGGAACAGACTACATAAACCGAAAAACAAACAAACCGAAAACAGTCCCGTGTGGCGCAACGACATACACAGACACAGGAGACAACCACCCACAACGAACACTGTGAAAACACGTACCTAAATATGACTCTTAATTAGAGGAACGCCAAACACCTGCCTCTAATTAAGAGCCATACCAGGCAACCCATAAACCAACATAGAAACAGAAAACATAGAATGCCCACCCAAACTCACGTCCTGACCAACTAACACATACAACAAACTAACAGAAATAGGTCAGGAACGTGACAGTAGCGGAATTCCTTTTATTTCCCTCAAGGCCTGAGGGCACACACTTTCTAGTAGGAGTGGCAATTTCGTCTGCTATTAACCACAGTAATTTTCCATCCAAGTTGTCAGACCCCGGTGGCTTGTCATTGTTGATAGACACAAAACAAAATTGTACTGAGTGTGCGGAGAGTCGGGAAGCAAGTACAGGGAGTGAATGTTTTAATAAATAAAACAATAAACACGAAACACAAACAATTCACCGACATGAAACTGAGTCAATAACACCTAAGGAAAGAACCAAGGGGAGTAACAGATATAGGGAAGATAATCAAGGAGGGGATGGAGTCCAGGTGAGTGTCATGAGGTGCTGGTGCACTTGACGATGGTGACAGGTGTGCGGGATAATCAGCAGCCAGCAGATAATCAGATGACCTAGAGGCCGGAGAGGGAGTATACGCGACAATCATGATCTCCCATGCATGTCATCCTTTGGGTAATATACTGAAATGATCTAATAGAACAAGAGGAATTATACGAATGAATCTAAGCGTCAATATTCTTCAACCAGGCAGACACAATTGTAATATTCCCTCACCTGTGGGATACTTACTCTGCTTCAGAGGACAGATATGTGTAAGTAAAATACTCAAAATACCAAAATAGGGAGTTGAATATAGGACACTTTTTGAAGTGTTTAACTCACAACATGCAAGGCCTCTCTGTCTCTGCCTGGCTGGCTTCCCTCTCTCCATTGGGCTTCTTTGCCTCTGACCCGATTATGGGGGGGTGAGTCAATGGCTTGCTTGCGCTCTCTAATGTTGTCCCTAGGAGGGGTGCATCACGTCGTGCTCGGAGGCCTTCAGACGGAGAGAAAGAGAGAACTAAAATAAATGGTGTAAGCAAGCAACCCTACCTATCCCTTTACACTTCTCTCTGAAGGTGTGAAGACACATTTATACTAGAACATTAAAAGCGCCTTTTCTTACACTTCTCTTGGCAGATTTGCACCTTCAGTGAGACCGCACTCGAGCTGGTGAGGGAGGAAATTAGTGCAATGTTGCCCTAGGTGATGATAGAACTAAGCCTTATGAAAAGGTACATGCGCCCAATGCATATAAACAACCCAAAAAGTTTTAAGTCCTATCTGAATTATTTTAAAAGTGTGTATTTTTTCCTAATGTTCCAAAAGGATTTGTGTCTGGAAAGTGTCAGCCCATTGCAGTTTTGTTTAAGCTTGGCGAGGAATGTTTACTGAATGTTGATTTCCACCAAGAGACGTCGATTAGTCAAGGATGTTTTCTCCTACATCTCAGGGGATAAGGGATGTAGCAACACCATTCCAATGAGGATCATACTTTTTTCTGTAGTTTATTTGGAAATCTAAAGAAAAGTTAAACTAGGTGAAGCATGGAATTTGGGATATTCCACTTTATACATTGTAGCAAATGATAATGTAATAACTGCCAATAATGTAATAGCTGCCAATAATGTAATACCGTTTGCATTTCTAATATAATAAAATGCTGATAATGTAATAAATTGCCAATAATGTAATAAATATGCTAAACGCATTTTTGTACATAATATAATATGATTATTACATTATGAAGGGGGTACTTATTTTTCATGAATAGTGTCATGCTTCAGTAATAGCTGACTACACACCAAACCACATTCCTGAATCCTAGCTCCAAACCTTATTTTTGCAGTAATATTAAGACCCACAACCCCTACCCTCCCCCAATATAATCAAACAAATTCTTCACCTCCTAAGATGCTGTTTACTGTTTCTAGTAAGGCCAGGCACCACAGGATGAAATTACATTTTTTGCACCAACCTATCAATTGTGAGATTTGTTGGTATTTTGGTCCGTTAATATTAGTATTTTCAAAAAGTAAACTTAAGAATATCAAAAACTTCATGAAAATGTATATTTGGTTAACCTTTCACGAGTATCTACCCCGGGTCCGGGAGCACCCCCCACCCCCCCCCCACACTGAGTAGCATAGCCTAGCATAGCGTCACAATTAAATAGTAGCATCTAAATATCATTAAATCACAAGTCCAAGACACCTAATGAAAGATACAGATCTTGTGAATAAAGCCACCATTTCAGATTTTTTAAATGTTTTACAGGGAAGACAAAATATGTAAATCTATTAGCTAACCACGTTAGCAAAAGACACCACTTTTCTAACTCAATCAGTTTCTTACTCCATCAGGTGCTATCACCAATTCGGCTAAACTAAGATATTGATAGCCACTAACCAAGAAAAAAACTCATCAGATGACAGTCTGATAACATATTTATGGTATAGGATAGGTTTTGTTAGAAAAATGTGCATATTTCAGGTAGATATCAGAGTTTACAATTGCACCCACCGTCACAAATGGACTAGAATAAATACATAGAGCAACGTGTTTACCTAATTACTAATCATCAAACATTTCGTAAAAATACACAGCATACACTAATCGAAAGACACAGATCCTGTGAATACAGACAATATTTCAGATTTTCTAAGTGTCTTACAGCGAAAACACAATAAATCGTTATATTAGCATACCACATATGCAAACGTTACCAGAGCATTGATTCTAGCCAAAGAGAGCGATAACGTAAACATCGCCAAAATATATTAATTTTTTCACTAACCTTCTCAGAATTCTTCAGATGACACTCCTGTAACTTCACATTACAACATACATATACAGTTTGTTCGAAAATGTGCACATTTAGCCACCAAAATCATGGTTAGACAATGACAAAAGTTGCCCAGCTGGTCAGACAATGTCGTGCGCCATATTAGACAGTGATCTAGTCGTATACATAAAAACTCATAAACGTGACTAAAAAATATAGGGTGGACAGCGATTGATAGACAATTTAATTCTTAATACAATCGCTGATTTACATTTTATAAATTATCCTTACTTTTCAATACAGGTTGCGCCAAGCGAAGCTACGTCAAACAAAATGGCGTCATAAGCGATTAACATTTCTCGACAGAAACACGATTTATCATAATAAATTGTTCCTACTTTGAGCTGTTCTTCCATCAGAATCTTGGGCAAAGAATCCTTTCTTGGGTCTAATCGTCTTTTGGTCGAAAGCTGTCCTCTTGCCATGTGGAAATGCCAACTGCGTTCGGCATGAATTGGAAACCTGCCCGGCTCTTCAAAAAGTCTCAGAAATAAATGTCCCAAAATGCGCACTAAACGGATATAAATTGCTATAAAACGGTTTAAATTAACTACCTTATGATGTTTTTAACTCCTATAACGAGTAGAAACATGACCGGAGAAATATAACTGGCTACACTAATGCTTGGAAAAAGAGCAGGTCGGTGTCCACCGCGCGCCCGACGCATCTGGAAAAGAGTTCCTACCTACACGTGTTTTTGTTTTATAGGGGCTGTGATTGCGCAATCGATACCATTCAAATCGTCATCACGTAAAGGCATCCAGCGGAAGACGTAAGCAGTGTCCGTATCCTGATAGCGTTCACAGTGGCCTTTAAACTGACTCCAGATCAGGGGCCAAAATGTGTGAAATCTGACTCCATGTCAGGGAAATTGCTGTAGAATGAATTCTGTTCCACTCAGAGACAAAATTCCAACGCCTATAGAAACTAGAGAGTGTTTTCTATCCAATAATAGTAATAATATGCATATTGTACGAGCAAGAATTTAGTAGGAAGCCGTTTAATCTGTAATGCAATTATGCTAATGAGAAAACAGCACCCCCTGTAGTCGCAAGAAGTTAAGTTTATCATACTACTGTCATCCAATTTTTTTATGAATTTGAATCACTTTAAAATGGACATCAATAATTTCAAAGCTCACTACATTGAATTACACATAATGTCAAACCCTGATTCATAGAGACTATAACAAAATGGACTACATTTAGTAACTTACTTTGAAGAGGTGATTGGATCTAAATTGGCTTTTGGCTGTGCTAATTCAGTGTACTTGTCTTTAATTTGGTGAATGCAGATGCTTATTGTGTGTGGTTATCCTTAAATATATTCTCAAGACTTGCCCAAAGGGAATTGCTGATGTGTTGTAAATGTTTTATTCTTAATAACATTTTATTTGGAAAAATGCATCAAAAATAGTATTTTACAGATTGAAAGATTTAAAAAGTACTTCTCCACAAATATATATTTTTTCACCTTTATTTAACCAGGTAGGCCAGTTGAGAACAAGTTGTCATTTACAACTGCAACCTGGCCAAGATAAAGCAAAGCAGTGCGACAAAAACAACACAGTTACACATAAACAAACGTACAGTCAATAACACAATAGAAAAATCTATGTACAGTGTGTGCAAATGTGGTAGAGTAGGGCGGTACGGCAATAAATAGGCCATAGTGGCGAAATAGTTGTGCAGATGATGATGTGCAAGTAGAGATACATGGGTGCAAAAGAGCAAGAGGATAAGTAACAATATGGGGATGAGGTAGTTGGGTGTGCTATTTACAGATTGGCTGTGTACATGTACAGTGATCGGTAAGCTGCTCTGACAGCTGATGCTTAAAGTTAGAGAGAGAGATATAAGACTCCAGCTTCAGGGATTTTTGCAATCTGTTCCAGTCATTGGCAGCAGAGAACTGGAAGGAAAGGGGGCCAAAGGAATGTTGGCTTTGGGCGTGACCAGTGAAATATACCTGCTGCAGTGCGTGCTACGGGTGGGTGCTGCTATGGTGACCAGTGAGCTGAGATAAGACGGGGCTTTACCTAGCATAGACTTATAGATGACCTGGAGCCAGTGGGTTTGGCAACGAATATGTAGCGAGGGCCAGCCAACGAGAGCATACAGGTCGCAGTGGTAGGTAGTATATGGGGCTTTGGTGACAAAATGAACAGCACTGTGATAGACTGCATCCAGTTTGCTGAGTAGAGTGTTGGAGGCTATTTTGTAAATGACATCGCCAAAGTCGAGGATTGGTAGGATAGTTAGTTTTACGAAGGTATGTTTGGCAGCATGAGTGAAGGAGGCTTTGTTGCGAAAAAGGAAGCCGATTCTAGATTTAATTTTGGATAGGAGATGCATAATGTGAGTCTGGAAGGAGAGTTTACAGTCTAACCAGACATCTAGGTATTTGTAGTTGTCCACATATTCTAAGTCAGAACCGTCCAGAGTAGTGATGCTAGTCGGGCGGGAGGGTGCAGGCAGCAATCGTTTGAAGAGCATGCACTTAGTTTTACATGCATTTAAAAGCAGTTTGAGGCCTCGGAAGGAGTGTTGTATGGCATTTGAAGCTTGTTTGGAGGTTTGTTAGCACAGTGTCCAAAGAAGGGCCAGATTTATACAGAATGGTGTCGTCTGCATGGAGGTGGATCAGAGAATCACCAGCAGCAAGAGCAACATCATTGATATATACAGAGAAAAGAGTCGGCCCGAGAATTGAACCCTGTGGCACCCCATAGAGACTGCCAGAGGTCCGGACAACAGGCACTCCGATTTGACACACTGAACTCTATCTGAGAAGTAGTTGGTGAACCAGGCGAGGCAGTCATTTGAGAAGCCAAGGCTGTTGAGTCTGCCGATAATCTACTCCGGACAAGTTCAGTCCTGCAGTTTCTTAACAAAAAATATATACACTGCTCAAAAAAATAAAGGGAACACTTAAATAACACAATGTAACTCCAAGTCAATCACACTTCTGTGAAATCAAACTGTCCACTTAGGAAGCAACACTGATTGACAATAAATTTCACATGCTGTTGTGCAAATGGAATAGACAAAAGGTGGAAATTATAGGCAATTAGCAAGACACCCCCCAAAACAGGAGTGATTCTGCAGGTGGTGACCACAGACCACTTCTCAGTTCCTATGCTTCCTGGCTGATGTTTTGGTCACTTTTGAATGCTGGCGGTGCTCTCACTCTAGTGGTAGCATGAGACGGAGTCTACAACCCACACAAGTGGCTCAGGTAGTGCAGTTCATCCACGATGGCACATCAATGCGAACTGTGGCAAAAAGGTTTGCTGTGTCTGTCAGCGTAGTGTCCAGAGCATGCAGACGCTACCAGGAGACAGGCCAGTACATCAAGAGACGTGGAGGAGGCCGTAGGAGGGCAACAACCCAGCAGCAGGACCGGTACCTCCGCCTTTGTGCAAGGAGGTGCACTGCCAGAGCCCTGCAAAATGACCTCCAGCAGGCCACAAGGGTTATGTTGAGAATTGATGACCAGATTTAGAGTGTTTGTTTTATAGATACAACCCAGTTGTAGACTGAACTGAAGTGTAATCCTCTCTGACGGTCATAGGGGTGGTGTTGGTGGAGACACATCAGGCAGTGTGGGAGGGGCTACCCTCTGCCTCGCCACAGCCTGCAGCAAGTGCTGCCGAAGAGGTGGTTTTCCCACCTAGACATGAGTCTAGTTCCATCTCCACTCTGTAAGGCAAAGTAGCCTGGCCAATTCTGGGATAAGCAGGAGTTAAACTTCTGTTGAATAGTTTTGTGATCATTACAATTTAGCTCATCACATGACTCCAAGGTGTGTCTTCAAATTGAGGAGTTTTGTCTTGTTGTTTTCTCTGACAAATTTGGATGTTTGCAAGGTCAGAACGGAAGTGCACTAGTAACACCCCCCATTGCAATTCTGTTGTGGCAATGGATGCAAATGCAGAGTGTTCCTCAAGTGTGTGCCTCAAGTGTGTGCCACTTAATATGTATGCCATTAAAGAAAGAGAGTGATTATAGGTTGCTATTACATTATTGGTTTAAGTAATTACATTTGATGGATTTTTTTTTTTGCCTCTTTATAATGTCATAATAAATGCACAAAGTAATAATTATTACATTATTGTAACGGCTGTCGAAGTCGTTCTCCTCCTCAGACGAGGAGGAGCATGGATCGGACCAACACGCAGCGAGGTATGTAGACATAATGAATTTAATCATAATAACGAATACGAAAATACAAGACAAACTACAAAACAACAAACGACGTCAACAGACCTGAACATGCGAACTAACATAAAACGAAGAACGCACAAACAGACTAAACAAAACGAAACTGTACCGTGTGGTGCAAAAACACAGACACAGCAACAATCACCACAAACAAACAGTGAGAACAGCCTACCTTAATATGGTTCTCAATCAGAGGAAACGTCAAACACCTGCCTCTAATTGAGAACCATATCAGGCAACACATTAAACCCAACATAGAAACACATAACATAGAATGCCCACCCCAACTCACGCCCTGACCAACTAAACACATACAAAAACAACAGAAAACAGGTCAGGAACGTGACAATTATGCACAAATGTTATTACGTTCAGAATATTTATTACATTATTGGCAAATTATTACATTATCCTCATTTATTACATTACAAATGCAAAAGTGATGCATCATTAGCAGCTATTACATTATTGGCAATTGTTACATTAACAGTTGCTACTTACCTGAACATCATTAAAGAACCCTACATTAGGTCTGCTCTCTGAATCACATTATTCATGGCTGAGTAAGATCGAGTCATATTTAGACTGAACATCGCTAAGGGAGAATACTTTCTATTTGTAGGGAGATCAAGTTATTACACTTACAGCAATTTATCAGATTCACAATAGAAGCCTCCTCACTACATTGTTCACACAAGTGAGAAGAATGTGTGATAACACGATTTGTAGCCCACTCAACACCTGCCAATTCAGGAACACTGTACCATATAGACCTCTAGATAATTTGACATATTTGTTCAATATCTCTTATTATTTCACTCTCTCACAGTAGTCTTTATAAACCATTTTGTGCTAATTTAACCCTCATCACAAGTGTGACTATTGAAAACAACAGTGGGTGCAGATCATCACTAAACAGTGGGCAATGCTCATACATGTTCAGCTCTGTTGATAGCATCCCATATGTGACTCATTTCAGGAAAGTAGGCGTATGTCACACCTCACTACTTCACAGGAGAGCCACTTGAACCTAACCATTTGTTGTCTAAATCAAAATGCGTTTTCTTCGCAGAAATGCCTTCTGTAACATGTGAACTTCCATGTGCTTTAATAACAAACATGTATTCTATCCTAAATACAAATAAAACTGTTAAAATTAGTTGGCTTAGTCACGGAAAAAGACGCTAGCCATGATAGGCTAAGATAATGGATGGGCTGGACATGCCGGGAGATGAGTTAAGATTGTTCTGCCATGTAGCAGACTTCTGTCTATAATGTGAGCTGCTCAGTATGTGTTGATTGTCTTTTCTACCACGCCGTTTCAATTTTTTATACATTTCATATTTTTTATACGTTTCTAATTTTGTCAGTTAAAGCATAGTTAGCTACAGTAGCTAGCGAATGTTAGCTTGCTGGCTCACTAGCTAACATTACATGTATGATCTGTGTAATAATATTATTAGAATAAGAAATCCATTTGCATTACTAGTTATAGCCTAATGTTAGCTAGCTACATGTCTGAACATGTAGTTATTTAGCTTCCCGCAGATTCATACTACAGCTACGACCATGTTTGTATTGGTATTAGTACGAGTTGGGATTATCCTGGTTCATTGTTTATGTAGCTACCTACATGTCTAAACATAAGACTCCACTTCGCCAGATGATTACATGACGCATCAAGTTAGTCAGGTGTGTCTTGTGGTGATTATGGCAATCTATTGTATTTCATGAACATGTGTACATGTCTAGACAATAGGGACCCATCCAACTAGCTAGATGTGGCTGGGGAGTGGTTATAGCATTTCCTTCACGTGACCTATCAATTTAGACAAGCGTGTCCGGGGAAGTGTCATCTAATAATTATAAAATATTTGTATCTGGACACTCTGTTTTTGATATTGCTACTATGCAAGTAACCACTTCAATGCATTGTTTACACCTTCTGTATTCTGTGCATGTGACAAATAAATGTCGATTTTATTTGATATAGTGTGTATTTACCAGAGACGGTAATATGAAGAACAACATGAACTGCTCCAAGATAAAGTGTATTTTTTCCTGGAGTTTTTCCTTATTGTAGGCTACTACTTTTACCACTTTGTCTTAATCTTTGGTTGTTTACTAAACTACTCACTAAGAGTTAGCACATGGCCTCACATGTGAATCTTTAAAGAGATGGGTGGGGCTAAGGCTTAAGAGAGCGTGAACGATGCTGAATGGGTGTAGACAAGAAAGAACTCTCCAGGAGGTGTCTCAAAGCATTGAGGGCCATTTTCTAAAAAGTGGGGTTACAAGTTTATCAACATTCAAAGCAGAACTAATTTCCCATTGTTCCTCAACTGTAGTGTATGATATATAATTTTGTAGCTCTGAGTCTTTACTTTTATCCAACGTAAAAAAAAACACAATTTTAAATTTTGTTACAGAAGACCATATCGAGGCAGTCGGTCACATATATCTTAAAAAGTCAATATATTAAATTAAAGGAAAGCTTCATACTGTTCATATGCAAATAACGAAAATGTAATGGCATTTCATTTCAGCATTGGAAATCAAATCATGATAAAACAGAATACTTCGATAGTGTAAAGGAAAATCAAGGGAGATGTTTTAACATACTGTACAACTTTTGGAGAATGGGTGCAGTGGATAAGAAGCAAAACCTCAATTTGTTGCGTTAATACCTTTACAAGGGTATTCAATTTCAAATGGCTAGAAAACTGGTTGTCTTACATAAGCCTGCAATCAATTTCCCTCCTATCTTATTGCGAGTAATGAGAACAGGTCTGGGAACAGTTTATCTCAGGGGTCACCATGCACAGAAACCATTATCCTTTTCCTTTGATTTGCTTTTAGAGTGAATATTACCTACAAACCAACGCCACTGCTGAGGGATTGTTCTCTTTGAATTCCTTTTAATTCTTTTGCAGTGCATCGCCGCGAGGAAGGAGAAGAAGAAAATGGGTGGAAAAACAACGTTCTCCGCTGGGATTTCTCTTACAAGACTGTTTTGCGAGTCGGAAACAGAGAGGAGTGGAAGATAGCAGGAGATAAAGCACTCACTTTAGACTTCTTACTATCTCATAAAGAAAGGCACACATTTAAACGTTTGCTAAACTATGTTAGTTACTTGCATTTCCCAAATGTCTCAACTCTCCAATTAAATGTTCACATGACTCAGTCATCTTCTATAGGGGGAAATGTTGTTAATTATAGATTACATAAACTGCCATAACGTCTTGGCCTGAATCTGAGAAGGAGTTATGATAAGCTCGTTGTTGCGTAATCCCACAAAACAGCCACACAACTAAATCCTACAATTATGCACCATTGTGCAGAGTGAGACTGATCGGCTGAAAGAGCTTTGCTTGTTTAGGTCATGAAGAGACCATTTTGGTGAGACTATTGGTTCTAATGTATTATTCTCATTAGTTCTCATTGCTCAAGCTGCCAGCTATAGGGATACATGTTCGATTAAGCCACAGGCTTTCATTCTTGCTCTGGTTTGCCAGCCAACCATGTAATTGTTTTTAATTGGATAATTTATTCAGACTAATTCAGCTAGTAATTACTGCTGTGCCTTACTTCCTCTTACCAATTTGTGAGAAACATCATTGATTTACTATCAGTTGTTTGTAAGGAGCTGTATGTCTCTGTCCCTACACATATGGGAAGATGGATTGTGTGTACTTTTTGTTAACATTATTTCCTGCATGATTTCAAGAAGGAGTTATTGCCCAGATGAACACACGGGAATGGGCATAAATTACAAAATACAATTACAAAATACCCTGAAGGAAAATGTATTAAAATAAATCACAAAATACAGTTGAATTCTGAAGTTTACATACACCTTAGCCAAATACATTTAAACTCAGTTTTTCACAATTCCTGACATTTAACCCTAGTAGAAATTCCCTGTCTTAGGTCAGTTAGGATCACCACTTTATTTTAAGAATGTGAAATGTCAGAATAACAGTAGATATAATTATTTATTTCAGCTTTAATTTCTTAAATCACATTCCCAGTGGGTCAAAAGTTTACATACACTCAATTAGTATTTGGTAGCATTGCCTTTAAATTGTTTAACTTGGGTCAAACGTTTCGGGTAGCCTTCCACAAGCTTCCCATAATAAGTTGGGTGAATTTTGTCCCATTCCTCCTGACAGAGATGGTGTAACTGAGTCAGGTTTGTAGGCCTCCTTGCTCGCACACGCTTTTTCAGTTCTGCCTACAAATTATCTATAGGATAGAGGTCAGGGCTTTTTGATGGCCACTCCAATACCTTGACTTTGTTGTCCTTAAGCCATTTTGCCACAACTTTGAAAGTATTCTTGGGGTCATTGTCCATTTGGAAGACCCACCCACTTGTGACCAAGCTTTACCTCCTTACTGATGTCTTGAGATGTTGCTTCAATATATCCACATAATTTTCCTCCCTCATGATGCCATCTAATTTGTGAAGTGCACCAGTGAAGTGCAAAAATCTGTCTGTAAACAACTGTCGGAAAAATTACTTGTGTCATGCACACAGAAGATGTCCTAACCGACTTGCCAAAACTATAGTTTGTTAAGAAGAAACTTGTGAAATGGTTGTAAAACGAGTTTTAATGACTCTAACCTAAGTGTATGTAAACGTCCGACTTCAACTGTCCCTTTGCAAGGTAATTAAAATACAAATGACACATGTAAGTAGACCCATAAACTACAACAATATTCTCAGTAATAGTTAAATAAACATGTTACTGTGATTTGTGGTTGTTTAAAATTGTAAAGCACTATGAAAAATGGTATAGAAATGTATTTTGTATTTTGAAAATGTGTAACATTACATGGTGAAAAATGACTGTTATAACCAAGGATATAGCAAGGCTGGGGGTGAACTACTGTATTTCATTTGATTAAACAACCACATATCACAGTAAAGGTTGGTGGTATTTTGGTGTTTGGTCTTTTTTTAGGATCCCCATTAGCTGTTACAAAACCAGCAGCTACTCTTCCTGGCGTCCACACAAAATATACTACAGATTGACATAATCCAGAACATCATTAGACAAGAACAGCTCAAGGACAAAACTACATACATTTTTTAAAAAAGGCACACGTAGCCTACATATCAATGCATACACACAAACTATCTCGGTCAAATAGGGTGGAGGCGTTGCTTTATCTGTTTTTTAAACCAGGTTTGCTGTTTATTTGAGCAATATGAGATGGAAGGAAGTTCCATGATGTAAGGGCTCTATATAAAACTGTACGTTTTGTTCTGGATTTGGGGACTATGAAAAGACCACTGGTGGCATGTCTGATGGGATAAGTGTGTGTCAGAGGTGTGTAAGTTGACTATGTAAACAATTTGGGATTTTCAATACATTAATGTTTCTTATAAAAAGAAGAAGTGATGCAGTCAGCCTCTCCTCAACTATTAGACAAGAGAGACTGGCATGCATAGTATTTATATCAGCCCTCTGGTTACAATGAAGAGCAAAACGTGTCGCTCTGTTCTGGGCCAGCTGCAGCTTAACTAGGTCTTTACTGGCAGCACTGGACCATACGACTGGACAGTAATCAAGATTAGACAAAACTAGAGCCTGCAGAACTTGCTTTTGGAGTGTGGTGTCAAAAAAGCAGAGCATCACTTTATTGCGGCTAGACCTCTCCCCATCTTTGCAACCATTGAATCTATATATTTTGACCATGACAGTTTACACTCTAAGGTAACACCAAGTAATTTAGTCTCCTCAACTTGTTCAACAGCCACACCATTCATTACCATATTCAGCTGAGGTTTAGCACTTAAGGAAGGATTTGTACCAAATACAATGCTCTTAGTTTTAGAGATTTTCAGGACCAGTTCCTTACTGGCCATCCATTCCAAAACAGACTGCAACTCTTTGTTAAGGCTTTCAGTGACTTCATTAGCTGTGGTTGCTGATGCGTATATGGTTGAATCATCAGCATACATGAACACACATGCTTTGTTTATTGCCAGTGGCAGGTCATTGGTAAAAATAGAAAAGAGTAGAGGGCCTAGAGAGTTGCCCTACGGTACGCCACACTTTACATGTTTGATATTAGAGACGCTTCCATTAAAGAAAAGCCTTTGAGTTCTTTTTGATAGATAGCTCTGAATTCACAATATGGCAGAGGTTGAAAAGCCATAGCACTTAGGTTTTTTCAACAACAGGTTATGGTCAATAATATCAAAGGCTGCACTGAAATCTAATAGTACAGCCCCCACCAGCTTCTTATTATCAATTTCTTTCAACCAATCATCAGTCATTTGTGACAGTGCAGTACATGTTGAGTGCCCTTCTCTATAAGCATGCTGAAAGTCTGTTGTTAATTTGTTTATAGAGAAATAGCATTGTATTTGGTCAAACACATTTTTTTCCAACAGAGCTGGCAACAAGCTTATAGGTCTGCTGTTAGAACCAGTAAAGGCCACTTTACCACTCATGGGTAGCTCCTTAATTGGGGAGAACGGGCTCGTTGTAATGGCTGGAGCGGAATTGTTTCAAATAAATCAAACACATGGAAACTCAGTGGATGGGGAGTCAATTAAATAAATTCATTAGGCCCTAATCTATGGATTTCACATGACTGTGCAGGGCTGCAGCCATGGGTGAGCCTGGGAGGGCATAGGCCCACCAATTTGGGAGCCAGGCCACCCATGTCTGCACCATTGCCCAGTCATGTGAAATCCACAGATAAGGGCCTAATTAATTTATTTCAAATGACTGATTTCCGTATATGAACTGTAACTCAGTAAAATTGTTGAAATTGTTGCATGTTGTGTTTATATTTCTGTTCAGTATACATGGAGATAAGTATTTGAAGACACAAGGAAATAATTACAAAGCACATAGGATTTTCTGATGTTTTGTTTGGATTCTACTGGTTAAGCCTGTTTCTCTTATTTTAGTGACAAACGGGAACATCCTCCAACACACCATCTGTGCTGTATTAGGGCGCTGTAGAGGATGTCATGGTTGATAAAGCTTGTAACGGCGAGACCCATTTAAAACTACTGACTGGTTCTGGGTCGTGAGAGATTAAAAGAGTGATGGACTTTCACTCAGGCTCTCAGCATATGCTCTCACTGGGGGCCAAGTTCAGAGGAGAGGAGAGGGAAGAAAATAGATGTTAACTTTAACGTATTCAATGAAAATGTCTTTCTATTTGTTTTACTGTAGAGTACAATGTTTGATGGATGTATTATTTTTAAATTGTATGGAGATGTTGTTACGGTCGTCTTCTTGAATGACAGTGGGCCAAGGCGCAGCGTATGCAAAATACATCTCTTTATTTTGTAAGAGAGGGAAAAAACACAAAACAAACACTATACACAAACTAACCAAAACAACAAAGGACCGTGAAGCTACAAACGCAAGTGCACACAAACTACTTACGTTCAACATAGACAATTACCCACAAATGCATGATGCCTATGGCTGCCTTAAATATGGCTCCCAATCAGAGACAAATGAAAGACATCTGTCTCTGATTGAGACCCACTCAGGCAACCATAGACATACCTAGAAACATACACTCCACCATAGGCTAGACTTCTATACTACACATAAACCCAACTACTCTAATAAACCCCCTAAGCCTTACAACCACCCTAGACACTACAAAAACCACATACATTCCCATGTCACACCCTGACCTAACTAAAATAATTAAGAAAACAAAGAATACTAAGGCCAGGGCGTGACAGATGTTACAAGGAAAACTATGAAATTATTATATGACGTGACACTACAGCTACCACAAAAGTAAGACTATGGTCATCTAAATTCTTCAGAAATCTCTAAAGCTTGACTTCCACAGAGAACCTCTGATTCATATAAACATCACACATAGTGTTCAACTTTGTTTATCCTTCATCCCATAACGTCGGTGGTAATCTGTCGCTCTCCATCTCTGCTTTTGTTTTAGTGACTTTGGACATAAAATTGCATCGGCTCATAGATAAGAATACGCCAATGTTCTTTTCTGACTTTCATGCCTCTCTTTTATCAATAGATTGGTATTAAACCTTGTGTGTCCTACACCTCAGGGTCAAAAGCGCCCCTTCAACAGACTCAAAGACATTGTATTTGTCACATGTTTTGTAAACAACAGTGTAGACTAACAGTGAAATGCTTACTTACAGGTCCTTCCCAACAATGCAGAGTTAAAATAAAGATAATACAAAATAGTGACACGAGGAACAAATACACAGTGACTAACAAAAAATAGTAATGACTAAAAGTAACATGGCTATATACATGGAGTACCAGTACCGAGTCGATGTGCAGGGTATGAGATAATTGAGGTAGCTACAGTATGTACATACACTGAGTGTACAAAACATTAGGAACACCTTCATCGGGGCATGTACTCTACAAGGTGTCGAAAACGTTCCTCAGGGATGCTGGCCCATGTTGTGTGAAGTTGGATGGATGGCCTTTGGGTGGTGGCCCATTCTTGATGCACACGGGAAACTGGTGAGCATAAAAAACCAAGGAGCATCGTAGTTCTTGACACACTCAAACCAGTTCGCTTGGCACCTACTACCTACTAAAAAAAACAACTGATGAATTGGTTTACAATTACCATCATAGTCATAAAAACCAACACATTCCTCTTTTAGGGGTTATTGAGTCCTGTTAGAAATGTATAAACCAGCAACCCTGAAAACGTTTACAAGGCTTTTGCAATACAGAAAAATATTTACAAGGGCCCTTTTTTATTAAGTGTAATAATAATAATGCATCAAGTCCAGCTTTGGCACTCAATGGTCTTGCCAAAAGGCACTTAAATCTTTTGTCTTGCCCATTCCCTCTGAAGGGCACACATACACAATGTCCATGTCTCAATTGTCTCAAGGCTTAAAAATCCTTCTTTAATCTGTCTCCTCCCCTTCATCTACACTGATTGAAGTGGATTTAACTGGTGACATCAATAAGTGATCATAGCTTTCAACTGGATTCACGTGGTCATGCTATGTCATGGAAAGAGCAGGTGATCTTAATGTATAGGTTGAGTTAAAGTGATTAGGCACCAGGATAGATAATAGACATTAGCAGCAGTGTATGTGGTGAGTGTGAATATGTATATGTGTGTGTGTGTGTGGCTTCAGAATGCATGTGTGCGCGTGTTGTGTGTGTTGGATGTTAGTGTAAGTATGTGTAAGTGTGTGGGTGGAGTCAGTGCAAAAAAGGGTAAATTCAAGTAGTCCAGGTAACCATTTGACTAGCTATTTAGCAGTGTTGTTTAGGGTCAGCGTGGCAGATGTGTTGTTGCCTACCCTCACCATCTGGGGGGCCAGGATCCAGTTGCAGAGGGAGGTGTTCAGTCCCAGGGTCCTGAGTATAGTGATGAGCTTGGAGGGCACTATGGTGTTGAACGCTGAGCTGTAGTCGATGAACAGCATTCTCACATAGGTATTCCTCTAGTCCAGGTGGGAGAGGGCAATGTGAAGTGCAATAGAGATTGTGTCATGTGTGGATCTGTTGGGGCAGCATGCAAATTGGAGTGGGTCCAGGGTGTCTGGGATGATGGTGTTTATGTGATCCATGACCAGCCTTTCAAAGCATTTCATGGCTACAGATGTGAGTGTCAGAGGGCGATAGTCATTTAGACAGCCTACCTTGGCGTTCTTTGGCAAAGAGACTATGGTGGTCTGTTTGAAACATGTAAGTATTACAGACCGGGTCAGGGAGAGACTATTGTCGCTTGACATCAGTGTCTCGAGACTAAGCCATGCAGTCTCTGTTCAGTTTGATGAATAAAGAGAGAAAGCTTTTCGTCACACTTGGCCTTCATGCTTTGTCAGGGGAGTTCAATGTGAGGGAAAACACTTGATAAAACCATGTGTACTTTACTTACCGTCAAAAAGAAAATTGCTTTAGGTGTTTACCATTTCTGTTACATCAAAGTCTGAATTGCACACTTGCAAATCTAAGATGAAGCGTGCCAATGGCGGTATAGTGTATTAATAACCCAAGTGATCTACTAATATATCTGAACAGGTTCTCTCTGAGGCTTTGGTCGAAATATTCGATGACCACCCAATAATTAGAGTTCATTCTGGTGCTCTTGTGGAAGTCGGTAGTAACATATTGCAAACAATGTATCCGCTGCTTCAATCCCCTCGGTTAAACTTTATAAAGCCTCAGAAAAAGAAAGACAGGCTATATTCTTGGAGCTAAACTCCCAACCCAAGAATGTTTATAATCCTGCCATAGACCAATTTTCCATGTTGGTTTGAAATCCGCCCACGGATCTGCCTAAACCAGAGGCTCACACAGGCTCTAAAAGTACGGACAAAATCATTAGGATCCACACAGCATATTGAACAGTCTTTTTGCTTGTTCTAATGGATGAAAAATGCTTGTCACTTTGCCATTGAATGTCCCACATCCTTGCAATAACAATTTTCTAATTCAGGAAAAATCCATTCCCCTGGCCGCCCTCTTCTAGAGCACGAGCCGCAAACAAGGGAATATGCATCATGCCATTGATTCAATCTCCACCCCCTCCCTCAGAATAATTATTTTATTGAGTCCAGAGGATGTTCTGATTGATCTACGCCCAAATTACAAGGATGGTTTCATTTGTATACAATTTCGATTTGCTAACTTTTGTTCGACATGCTATTTATGTGCATTGCTGTTTGAAATTGATATGCAGCTCAACAATAAAGGTCAGCATTGTTTGCTGTGGCTGGGTGGAATAGGAGTACGTCTCGATTACCCTAAGGACATCCACGTTGATCCTTGCCATGTCTACTGAGGTGGAGTTGAGGCCTAAAGATGAGTCATATCAGGACCAAGTCAGTCAACGTCTTCATTAGGGCAGGAAAAGAAGGCTCTTCAAAGAAATGTCTTGTTTTGTTTTGATAGGTAGACGGACTGTTGCTGAAATTGTTTAATCATCCATCCTGCAGTGTTATTGCGCAAGAGCAGAACTGCCCAAAGTGTGGCCTATGGGTCAAAGATTGCCAACGACAGTGTATTGTTTGAGTCAAATGGATTGGACATACCGTACAAAAAACTTGAAGGGAGGATGATAAATGTATTCTCTTTGAAAGACCACTAGACACTACCATACATCTTGCTAGAGAACCCATTCAGATAAATGAAGTTACTTCCATCCTGAATAACAACAACAAAAATCACAAGGCTAGGAGTTTTCCGTGAAGGTGTCCCTCTCTCCCATGCTGTTTGACATTAAATAGATTATAGTGGACTCAGAAGACATCTCATAGACTAGATGTAACATAGTAAAGGTAAATCTGGGACACTTAAATTAGTATGATACAGTATGTTATGTTTGGTAAGGTTACATAAGACAGATGGTTACTTAAGGCAAAAACAAAAGTAGGTTGCGAGTTCAAATCTCATCAGGGACAATTTTAGCTACTTACTACTTTTTAGCTACTTTGCAACTACTCAGCATGCTAGCTAGCCCTTCCCCTAACCTTAACCTGAACCATTTTAGCTAATCTTTCCCCTGTACAACATGAACGTCTAGTAACCCAAAGACTGTGTGTTCAAATCTCTTTACAGACAACTTTAGCAACTTTTCAACTACTTACTACTTTTTAAGCTTCTTTGCAACTACTTAGCATGTAAGCTAACCCTTCCCCTAACCTTAACCATAACCCTTTTAGCTAATCCTTCCCCTAACCTTACCCATTTTAGCTAACCCTTCCCCTAACCCTAACGTCAACCCTTTAACTTAACTACTAAACTTAACCCTAACCTTAGCTAGCTGGCTAATAGCTAGGCCATGGGTTAACGTTAGACACCTTGCCAGAATGCGTAACATACAATACATTTTACTAATTCATAAAATATAGTACATTTTGCAACATATAATATGAATTGTAATTCCTAACATATCATACGAAATTTGGGACAGACATTCACAGATTAATACATACCATACAAAATGTAACATATCATACTAAATGGAGTGTAACGGGCTTACGTACAGAATAATACAAAATGCCCTGAGACCAGGTTGCCTCAAGAGACATACGTAGATATACAGTCCAAACTTTCTCACTCCCTCTATTGTCTTTGACGGTCCTCATATGTTCGCCACTGTCATGGATGCCATGGAGCTCTGTGATTTTATTGTTTATTTGGTGAAAGTGCACCCAAAGGGTGATTAATCATCAAAAGGCGCTACCAGATCAGCAGTGAATTATCTGCATCCTCCCCTAGTGCCTTATCCTGAGATAATTACCCGCTGTGTTTTCCTCTTCTCTGTGGCCTACAACATGCACTTAATTAGATTAAGACATTCTTGAGTGGAGATGAGATTAATCATTGTAATCAGTGACAGATATTTTGGGAAGAGCAAGGATGCACTCATCGTTGGACACTGATAGAGATAAAAAGATAAGCATGTATTTAGCTCATTATGACAGGCTTTGGTTTTATCATTGAGAAGACGCTCCATACTGCACATGTTTGGTTCATTAAAACGATGCATTTATACCAGGTATTTATACCCCAAATCCTCCCTTAATCTGAAGATATTCCAAGGATTAGTTCACTCTCTGAAAACACAGTTGTGCCACAATGGGTGTGACATATCATTGAGAACAGCGACTTGACTCTGGTAGGAAAGCCCCGACTGGTAGCAAAATTTACCAAGTTGGATTAACGATGCATACAAATGACAAAGATTGCAGTTGCTTTATTAGCAAGACAGCACAATGATAGGCTGAAACATGCTCTTGCAGATTGTATCAGATTGTTTACAGTGTGATCTGGTTGTGAGTGGTACCAAAACATGTGTACTAATTGGATGAACATCCTGTGTGTGAAAGATGCTAATCAATGCTGTTGTGGATGTCATTCAGGTCACAGCAAATGCATGGCAGCTCAATCGTCCCTTTAACACTACCCATGTTTTTGATGTACCACCTGGGATGAGGAGTGGCCCTGGTCATATAACAATCTTACAGTATCTGCAATACTTTGAAACCCATCCACTGGGTACACACTGGTTTTATCAACATTGTTTCCACATAATTTAAATTAAATTAATTTCAACCAATGTGGATTAGACATTGAATTGACGTCTGTGCCAAGTGGGCAATGAATATGCAAAATGTGGTAGCATATTGTGTAAGCTCATACATGATAGGGGCCTTAGGTGGTTATATAGATATCATCCTGACCAACCTGCCCTCTAAATACACCTCTGCTGTCTTCAACCAGGATCTCAGCGATCACTGCCTCATTGCCTGCATCCGTAATGGGTCATCATTCAAATGACCACCCCTCATCACTGTCAAACGCTACCTAAAACACTTCAGCGAGCAGGCCTTTCTGGAAGGATATTGACCTCATTCCGTCAGTAGAGGATCCCTGGTTATTCTTTAAAAGTGCTTTCCTCACCATCTTAAATAAGCATGCCCCATTCAAAAAAATGTTGAACTAAGAACAGATATAGCCCTAGATTCACTCCAGACCTGACTGCCCTTGACCAGCACAAAAACATCCTGTGGCGTACTGCATTAGCATCGAATAGCCCCCGCGATATGCAACTTTTCAGGAAAGTTAGGAACCAATAAACACAGGCAGTTAGGAAAGCAAAGGCTAGCTTTTTCAAACCAGAAATTTGCATCCTGTAGCATAAACTCCGAAAGGTTCTGGAACACTGTAAATTCCATGGAGAATAAGAGCACCTCCTCCCAGCTGCCCACTGCACTGAGGCTAGGAAACACTGTCACCACTGATTCAATAAGCATTTTTCTATGGCTGGCCATGCTTTCCACCTGGCTACCCCTACCCCGGTCAACAGCTCTGCACCCCCACAGCAACTTGCAACTTGCCCAAGCCTCCCCTATTTCTCCTTCACCCAAAATCCAGATAGCTGATGTTCTGAAAGAGCAGCCGTATTCATCAACCTGGCCAAGGATTTCGACTTTCGGGCCTGTTGTCCGGACCTCTGGCAGTCTTTATGGGGGTGCCACAGGTTTCAATTCTCAGGCAGACTCTTTTCTCTGTATACATCAATGATGTCGCTCTTGCTGCTGATGATTCGCTGATCCACCTCTACGCAGACGACACCCTTCTGTATGGACACTTAACTAACCTCCAGACGAGCTTCAATGCCATACAACTCTCCTAATAAATAGGCCTATTTAGTGGCCTATTTATTGCCTCCAACTGCTCTTAAATGCAAGTCAAACTAAATGCATGCTCTTCAACCGATCGCTGCCTGCACCTGCCTGCCCGTCCAGCATCACTACTCTGGACGGTTCTGACAAATACAACTACAAATACCTGGGTGTCTGGTTAGACTGTAAACTCTCCTTCCAGACTCACATTAAGCATCTCCAATCCAAAATTAAATCTAGAATCAGCTTCCTTTTTCGCAACAAAGCATCCTTCACTCATGCTGCCAAACATACCCTCGTAAAAATGACTATCCTACCGATCCTTGACTTCGGCGATGAATTTACAAAATATACTCCAACACTCTACTCAGCAAATTGGATGCAGTCTATCACAGTGCCATCCGTTTTGTCACCAAAGCCCCATATACTATCCACCACTGCGACCTGTATGCTCTCGTTGGCTGGCCTTCGCTTCATATTCGTCGCCAAACCCACTGGCTCCAGGTCATCTATAAGTCTTTGCTAGGTAAAGCCCCGCCTTATCTCAGCTCACTGGTCACCAAGCAGCACCCACCTGTAGCACACGGTCCAGCAGGTATATTTCACTGGTCACGCCCAAAGCCAACTCCTCCTTTGGCCACCTTTCCATCCAGTTCTCTGCTGCTAATGACTGTAACGAATTGCAGAAATCACTGAAGCTGGAGACTCATATCTCCCTCACTAACTTTAAGCATCAGCTGTCAGAGCAGCTTACAGATCATTGCACTTGTACATAGCTCATCTGTAAATATCCCACCCAACTACCTCATCCCCATATTGTTCTTTTTTTTTTGCTCTTTTGCACCCCAGTATATCTACTTGCACATACACCTTCTGCTCATCTATTACTCCAGTGTTTAAATGCTAAATTGTAAATATTTCACCACTATGGCCTATTTATTGCCTTACCCCCCTAATCTTACTTCCTTTGCCCACACTGTATATAGACTTTTCTATTGTGTTATTGACTGTATGTTTGTTTGTTCCATGTGTAACTCTGTGTTGCACTGCTTTGCTTTATCTTGGCCAGGTCACAGTTGTAAATGAGAACATGTTCTCAACTGGTCTACCGGGTTAAATAAAGGTGAAATAAAAATAAAAATATATACATATTACATGTCATTACATGCTTACTTTAATATATAACATCTTGGAAATGTGAACATTGATAATTGTATAATATTATTAATTCCCTCCATACCAAAAGGTACAATATGAATATGAATCTAAAAACCAGACAACATCTTTCACTGGCATGGAGACATGATAGGCTCCGGGAGAAAGCAGGCAAAATAGCTGGTATCAAGGGACAGCAAATAAAGACATCAGAAGATCCCATTAGAAATAAAAGGCTCTTTGACTAAATGGCAGCCCACAGAATGTCTGTCAACTCAGGAGGGATCTGTTACTGGGTCTCTGATGGGTTCATTTATAGTCATCTTCACAACATCAAATGATCCTTTACATTTTTCGTGACCATTACGAAAGCTAAGACTGACTAAAAAAATCAAAGCCAAGATCGTAGCTGCTGTCCTTCATTTCTAAAAATGTAACTTTATTTTGATTTGTCATGGCTGTCAACTTTAGACATAGACAATGACAATAAATAAGGATATTCATCATAGACACTCTTTTCTCTTTGTTGATATCTCCACCCAGAGCCTAGTAAGAAAATGTTGTGACCATACTCAGTATATATTCTACAAAAACTTAAACCACAAAAGTAATGTAAACACAGGTGATGTAACAATGAATTATAATTCACAACCTACTGGATTCATCACCATACGAAAACATTAAGTATATCAAATAACATGTGTTTTTACTTTGTATTGTATTTGTTCAATGTAAGGGAACATCATTCTTCTCAAAAGTCCCTTATTGTGTGCATAATAAATAGTTCTTTTCTGACATGTTTCTTAGCCTCTTAACAGTCTTCTGAATAGGCTCCCAATCAAAAACGAACACTGAATTGCTGCTGAAGCTGCACTTCGACTGAGCTACCTACTGATGAGCTATTCTCCAAGAGAACGGACTGCATTTGAATACTTTTCTTCCCACACTCAAATTACAGAAATCAGTTTGACAGCTTGTTTGTACCCAAAGAATTTAAAAAAAACTATGTGGTACCATTCACCTTGTTGTGGGCTGTTAGTAACAATTAATTCTGAGTTGCTGCCTAGTCAAAAGATATTACATTTTTGGATGACAATAGAGAACACAGTACAACAGGGCTTTACTGGTTTGAAGGTCTCTAGCATTCACACCAATACCTTTCTGCTTATTGTCTGAGTATATGTAAGGATAACTTTTAGATGGTAAAATAAGTGTAACTAGTAAGTTCATAATTTAAGACTAATGTGAAGACTAAGTCAGGCTTCTATTCACAACTTAATTACGGATAATAAAACAACTCTGGTTCTGTGGGAATCAGGACCCGACAGAGATGAATGAAGGATGCCAACTTGCCCACTCTGCCCGGGCAGGCTGCACAAACTTCTACATGTCCGCAGAAGGTCCCCCTTGCCATTTTAATTGTGTGGAAATAAGCTCTTAACAGGTAATTACAACAACAATTATCCTGTTCAATGGTTCATTATGGTTCATTATGCCTCCTACCAGCGGTCTATTAAGGGCAGATTATAGGGAGGTAGAAATAAATGAATATCAACGAGCTTAAACCCACTATAGAGTCACTGAATAGGACTGATAATAACAATCCCTGGATGATTAATATGCACAGTGGCGAGGCGAGGTCAAGAGCCCCCTTGGATGGAGGTCAGTCTGTAAATGTAGTTTGCCAAAGAGTGGCTTCCCAACTCCTTTGGGTTCTGTGCCTTCAAAACGCTTTCATTTTGAGAGGAATTTACGTCGATAATAGTGCTAGGATGAAGCATGCTTTATAGTCATACTATAACATTTATAGTTGGACAAAACTTTCGTCTTGACCAACAACAGTCTCAAAAGACTGAATGTTCATTTTGGTTTTGATGAGAGAGAAAAGAACATCAAGATATAAAATGGGACTGCAATCCCATGGCAACCATACAGAGCTGAAAGTAATACATGTTGTAAACAACATAGGCAGTGCTCCCCCTAAAACTTAAACATTAAAAGACAACACAATGCAACAAATACAATTAAGTGTGTCAGCGCAATTTATTGCATGAAAGCTTGTTCTTGTATATCAGGTGAACACTAGCAAACCCTGAAACATTTTATGTCCATGCTTGTGGTGTTACACAGGCAGAATCATTTCAGTTCATTATTTTTGCTTCAATTCAAACTTTGTGTTAGTTTAACATAAGGTACATTGGTAAAACAAGATGTGTGAAAAGGTATTCTTAAATTAAGTTGATCAAGGTTCTGAAACAACATGCTGGAAAGTCAAAATCAACCAGAAAAATACTGTACTACAATTTTGGTAGTATTACATTACTTGAAATACATCTGGTAACACAGAATTTTACAGGGTCCTTAATGTAATTACATACGTAATTACACTGTAACAAGTATTGTAATTCATTTTAATAAGACATAGTTACACTGAAATAACAACAGGTGGTAATTGCCGTCTGTAATTACAGAGGTGTAATAACGAATGATTATTGACATGCTTGTTACAAATGGGCAAGTTTTCAATAGCATCACAACCATACATGTGACCAAACAGTTTGATTTCGTCTTATGTATAAACATTTGAAGTTGTATTTTTTACATAGGATAAAAGCAAAGACACAGAGCTACAAAATGGTATATTATACACTGCATTTGAGGAACAATGGGAAAGTAATTCTGCTTTGAAAGTTACTCAACTTGTAACCTCACTTTGAGAAAATGGCCTTTGAATGTTTTGGTACCTACCGGAGAGCTCTTCTTTGTCTTCACCCATTCAGCAATGTTCATACCCTCTTAGGATTTAGCCCCACCCATCTCTTTGAGGGTTGATCCGAGTGTTCTGTCCTAACAACAACGTAATACTTCCAGGTCAACTGTAATATGAAAACCATTGTAAAGCACAATTTCTCCCCTTTCCAGCAAAAGCAATGACGAGACCTTCATGCTGCCCATCTCTGCATGATTGAAGAAGGTAATGAGCTCTGTCGGGTCTTTTTAAAAATGGCGGGTGGGGAAGCAAAACCTACTGTGTGATAGGGAAAAGGGGAGAAAAGCCGTGTGAGGAAACAGCTTTTTATCCCCGATCTGTCCAACTTATCACCTCTAAAATGTCAATAACACGCTCTAAAGAGTTTATTTAATGTATAGTTACATACCTATTTGGAGGTTTGTGTCGAATTTGAATCGGGTTTTTAGGGTGGAAGTTATCTTCAGAAGTAATGTCAGGGCTTTTGAGAGTTAAAAAATGAGTTGTATTTTCAGTTGTACAATTGACTAGGTATCCCCCCTTACCCAGTCCCTTTCTTGTTTTTAATCTGTGAGAGAAGTGCTTCACCTGGTGGAGAGAGGCTGTAGGAGACAGAATGAGTTGCATGCTGACCATTACGTCATGACAAGTCACAATTTAATGTACAGTGTCAGAGGGGTGAGTTCTCAACTTTTATCTGATACTATCGGGCCATTACCATGTCAATCAATGTAAGAATAGAAACTTAGTTCACACCCCCAGATCTTGATGCCAACACAGTCACTACAGTCCCATTAGTTTTCATTGCAGCCTCGTTTGAATGCTGCGGTTGCGCAAATTTGTACAAAATGGGGATAGTCAACAGTACTACACTGCATGAATCTGCAGACGTAGCTAGCGAGGTAAATAATGTACCATAATCTCAACTCATGTTACTACCGTGCAGGTACAGTTGATGTCGGAAGTTTACATACACTTAGGTTGGAGTCATTAAAACTAGTTTTTCAACCACTCCACAAATTTCTTGTTAACAAACTATAGTTTTGGCAATTCAGTTAGGACATCTACTTTGTGCATGACACATGTAATTTTTCCAACAATTGTTTACAGACAGATTATTTCACTGTATCACAATTCCAGTGGGTCAGAAGTTAATATTCACTAAGTTGACTGTTCCTTTAAACAGATTGGAAAATTCCAGAAAATAATGTCAAGGCTTTAGAAGCCTTGACAAACTGGAGGTGTACCTGTGGATGTATTTCAAGGCCTACCTTCAAACTCAGTGCCTCTTTGCTTGACATCATGGGAAAATCAAACGAAATCAGCCAAAACCTCAAGTCCACACGTCTGGTTCATCCTTGGGAGCAATTTCCAAACGTCTGAAGGTACCACGTTCATCTGTACAAACAATAGTACGCAAGTATAAAGACCATCGGACCACGCAGCCATCATACCGCTCAGGAAGGAGACGTGTTCTGTCTCCTAGAGATGAACGTACTTTGGTGCGAAAAGTGCAAATCAATCCCAGAGCAACAGCAAATGACCTTGTGAAGATTCTGGAGGAAATAGGTACAAAAGTATCTATATCCACAGTTAAACAAGTGCTATATCGACATAACCTGAAAGTCGCTCAACAAGGAAGAAGCCAATGCTCCAAAACTGCCATAAAAAAGCCAGACTATCGTTTGCAACTGCACATGGGGACAAAGATTTTAGTTTTTGGAGAAATGTTCTCTAGTCTGATGAAACAAAAATAGAACTGTTTGGCCATAATGACCATCGTTATGTTTGGAGGAAAACGGGTGAGGCTTGCAAGCCGAAAAACACCATCCCAACCATGAAGCACGGGGGTGGCAGCATCATGTTGTGGGGGTGTTTTGCTAAAGGAGGGACTGGTGCACGTCACAAAATAGATGGCATCATGAGGTGGGGAAATTATGTAGATATAGTGAAGCAACATCTCAAGACATCAGTCAGGAAGTTAAAGCTTGGTCGCAAATGGGTTTTCCAAATGGACAATGACCCCAAGCATACTTCCAAAATTTTGGCAAAATGACTTAAGGACAACAAAGTCTTGGAGTTTAGGGGCCATCACAAAGCCCTGATCTCTATCCTATCGAAAATATGTGGGCAGAACTGAAAAAGCATGTGCGAGAAAGGAGGCCTACAAACCTGATTCAGTTACATCAGCTCTGTCAGGAGGAATGGGCCAAAATTCACCCAACTTATTGTGGGAAGCTTGTGGAAGGCTACCCGAAACATTTGACCCAAGTTAAACAATTTAAAGGCAATGCTTACAAATTCTAATTAAATGTATGTAAACTTCTGTTTCACTGGGAATGTGACGAAATAAATAAAAGCTAAAAGTCATTATTTCTATTATTATTCTGACATTTCATATTCTTAAAATAAAGTGGTGATCCTAACTGACCTAAGACATGGCATTTTTACTGGGATTAAATGTCAGGAATTGTGAAAAACTGAGTTTAAATGTATTTGGCTAAGGTGTATGTAAATTTCCAACTTCAACTGTAGCTAACCAACAAGGTTCAATGTTAGCTAGCTAACATTAGGCTATAACTAGTAAAGCAAATGGCTCTGAGAAATGTATAATAAGATCATAGCGAGCCAGCCAGGTAACGTTAACTACCTAGCTAACAGTACACTTCAACTTGAAATGGAAATTACTTTGTCAAAATTAGAAATGTATAATAACTGAAAATGTAGCTAGCTAGACTGTCTTACCCGTATACATCATGGATGGACTTTTCTCCCTGAGGGCAGCCACGAATGCCATGGCTGCCCTTAGTTTGAAGATGTAATCACATATGACAATGCACCATATTTCATCCTGCACAAACCATGTGATAAGTGTTAGCCAATTGAAAACCAATCACCTCATTGACACTGATTCCCAGGCCTAATGGCAAAACAAGTTCACAAATGGTTCACATCAAAAAATACTTCACATTGTTAAAGGTGCATTATGCAGAAATCGCTTCACCATTTCCTTGTTGCTAAATTTCTAGTAGTTTTCCTAGTTTCCGTTTATGTGACAAAACAAGCAAGTACAGTGTAGAGAATCATTGTACCAGCTAAAATGTGAAATATATTTTCCATAAGCAAAAATATTGTATTTTCAGCTGTTTGAAGCTGTGTACAAAACCAAAAGTAAAAGATGCAAAAACAAAACCTACGAACAGAAAGAATAGAAATAGCGCACATTGAACAGATCTACTGCTTCTTAGATAGTGCTGTAATGGGAACCACGCTCCCGAGTTCCCGGAGTGCCCTGTTAGCGTAAGAGAGGTTGAAGTAGCTAGGATCAGGGCTATCCAGCATGTGGAGGCAGTGCAAATAGTGGAAAGAGCAAGTGGAGATAAGATGAGAGTGGATATCCCACAGCCTGCAGTGAATGTCGTTCATCAGAGGGATCCTGAGATACTAACAAGGAAGAAGGAAGACTGTTAAATTTGTCAAATGATATATTGCACTGGACATACTAATACAAAAATCAAAGAAACTGAAAATCAATGTGAGGACGGCAAAACGATTTTTGGATCTTCAGGACTTCATGGCCAAAACGTTACAGGGAATACTGAATGAAGAGTTTCCTTCACTCAGGCTCCTGAACCTGCGTAGGGATCTGAGAAGACATTTGAATCTGATTGAAGGGGTAAAGTTTGGGGATTTGTTCACCCTTCCCCTATTTTATCTGCATTCAAGTGGATCAGTTTTAATCCATCCAGTAGGTGGCGGCATGCACCTATATCATTGTTTGTGGACAGCCATAATACCACAAAATAAAAAGTGTGCAAAGAACACGTCGAGAATAAGTTTGGTGTGCAAAATCCAGATTGCCGCCAAAAAAACGAAATGTTGTAGACATGACAAAAATGTCAACACAGGAGATAGAAGTATGTTTTCCATACAATTGTTTAGCTTTTTTGAATACTTGAATTCTGGTGGACAATTTAGCATAGTTAGGTAGTTAGCTAGTTAGCATTTGCCAGCTAGCTATCCTAGTGTTGGCTAGCTATATAACTGTAGCTAGCTAACGTTAGCTTCTCTCGCATTTTTGTTAAGCCTACCATCTACAAAATAGACTTTCCGTGCAATCTGTTGTGTGTTTTTGGATTAGGTTGTTTTTTAACCTTGACAAGCAAGCTGCCTAAAGCAGGCCAATAGTTATGCTAGCTACTCGCTGGCTAACTAGTTAGCTAAGTTTAGATGGATTTGATTATCTTATCTTCCCCTGAACCTTGTTCTCAGGGTATACGGATAATACCCCAAGGGTATTATGTGAGACACACCCAGCATGTTAAAGTTAGCTAGCTAGCCTAGCGAGCTACTTGTGTCAACACACTATGATTAACATTAGTTCCTTTTCAACGTGGTTAAACATTAGCTAGCTTAGTGTTAGCAAGCACAATTATTGTTAGGTGGATAATACAACAACTAACTAGGTAGCAGGCCTAAACTATAGAAATTATGGTGATGATAACTAGTATAGGGTAATGTACATTTTCATAACTACATTCTTCTCTACCACAGAGTCTCACAAGGTCTCAGACTCAAGGATGGGATAATGCTTTTAACAAAGAAACCGATGAAGACAGTTGTCGATTTACATTGTAAAGAAAAAGGCAATCCCGTTTTATAAATTAGCTATTTAGACTACTACTCACCACCACTAGAATTGTTATTTTTATGTTATTGAGTAGGCTTATATTTTTTCTTGATCTAATTCATCAACTGATCAATTTAACACAAAAAATCCTTTCCATTTTAAAGTTATTTTTACGTGTTGCAATAAAGTTGACTAAAGGAGAAGTTAATCTTTTGTTTGTAGGTATTTTTACTTGGTAATGAGTAATTATACTGATGAAAAAATGAAATGCAACATGCAACAATTTCAAAGATTTTACTGAGCGACAGTTCATATCAGGAGATCAGTCAAATGAAATAAATGAGGCCGTAATCTATGGATTTCACTCGACCGGGAATACAGATATACATCTGTTGGTCACAGATACCTTAAACCAGTAGGTATCTGTTGTGACCACAATTTGCCTCATGCAGCGCGACACATCTCCTTCGCATAAAGTTGATCTGGCTGTTGATTGTGGTCTGTGGAATGTTGTCCTAATCCTCTTCAATGGCTGTGCGAAGTTGCTGGATATGGCAGGAACTGGAACACTCTGTCATACAAGTCAATCCAGAGCATCCCAAACATATTCAATGGGTGACGTCTAATGAGTATGCAGGCCGCACAGTAAAACCCCTTGCCTAACAAATATCCTTTTCATTTTAAGCACGTTAACACCATGTTTGCACTATATACATGGCGATACACATAATATATAAATGGCAACGTGACACATAAGCTTTTGTTTCTCATAGCCCGTACTTAACCTTATTGCAGAAACACAGTTTGACATTTGCTATCCTTGTTTTCTATGTTGAGTGCACGCTTCATAGTTTACATGGTAACAGTCATATGTATAATTTAATTCAATCATCTATCTTTATCATTTTAAAGGAAATAGTCACAGTTCAATGTAATGGCTGCGTTTCAAACACATAAAAGACACACTCTCCTCCACTTTCCCTCACTTTATGCCCTTGGGGAAATCCCCACGGCCATCTTTGTCATCATTTCAAATGAATAGCCAAGCAAGGGAAGTTGGCAACGTAAGCCCCTCAGCCCTCGTTTATGATTGAGTTTGCAAGTGTACAATTATGTTCACTGCAGGGCCTGAAAGGCCCCCTAATTCAAATTGCAATGATTGTACATCCGCTAAGAAAAGTCAGCAAAAACTTAAAAAAAAACATTAATATGGAGAAGTCAACATACAAGTGTAAAAAACAAATTTAAATAAGTTAGAAATTGTGCCTCTAAAGCACACGACAGCTCAAATACGTCATACAAGTAATGATGTTTTTGTTTGGTTAGCTTTTGGAAAAGTTAGCTAGCGCATACAATATTCCCTGACATCACACTTATACATTATAATTTTCGATTTACCTGATATAGTCGGAGGGCTATCATTCGATGTCTGCGGATGCGTTGTCTTCTAGCCAAGATATGAAATGCAATCATAATTGACATATAATGCACACACAACAGCTACCGGTGGTTCCATGATGACTGAAAACACAACTGTGGGATGAACGAGTGACACATGGGCAAGAGCGGTCCATTTAAAATTAATTCATTCTTCCCTCGCCCCTTGTCCCTGCAAGTGTCAACTCGTCAGACGTCATAATACGTAATCAGAAGTGTCCACTTAATTTGAGGGCTGAGGGTGTTTTTTACGTGTTTGGAATGCAGCCAATGTCTTATTTACCTCCGTGTCTCAGCAGCATGGATGCCGCGGTGTTCTGGTAAAGGAGGTCTGACCGGAATCGCAGGGTTAAAATATGGTTCCACCCGGACGTTGGGAAAGGCCAACACTCTGTTCACCCGGGGAATTTTTTTTCTCCCCTTGATGACTTTAAAATAGTGAAGTAGTTATACATTAAGATTGTGTACTGTTATTGCTAAAATAATTATGGTATTTAAAAACATAATCCGTACATCTAAACATGATATAATTATTGTCTGAATGTAAAACTTGATGGTTCGCAGACTCCCCTTGGAGCATGGAATGAAACTGGTCGCTCCCCTTATAGTCTCTGTGGAACATCCCTTCAGTTAGTTGATTTTGGTTTATGTATATTCTCTTCCGGGACGTTAGAGCGTAGTTATTTTTTAAGTTAAGACTTTATAGGGCTGCGCCCAATTGGCACAGTACTGGCCGGGGTAGGCCGTCATTGTAAAATAAGAATTTGTTCTGAACTGACTTGGCTAGTTAAGTAAAGTAAAATAAAATAGTCTGTTTTTAATTTCTATTCATTTATAACTTTGTATATTTTAAAGCACTTTGGTTTATTTTCTACATTTTGATAAATAAAACCCTTAAATTGCACCCTACTCTGTTGTCTGTTTGGTCATCCTTGACACAGTACTCAGTATTGCTTGCCTGAACTCCATTTGGTCTAATCTTAAAAATAATTCCATTACTGTATGTCACAACAGCATGGTAGTATGTGCATGAACCACTCTGTTTTGTCTGTAGAGACAAATAGACCATCTTGACAGAATATCCAATGTAGAGTCCTGTGAGTCCTTTTTGGTTTTTGCTCAATCTGATTGGGTGGTCTGGAAGGGCTTGGCTCCCCAATGGGTGTCTCCACCCAAGCCCGCCCATGCCTATGCCCCTGCTACACACACACACACACACACACACACACACACACACACACACACACACACACACACACACACACACACACACACACACACACACACACACACACACACACACACACACACACACACACACACACACACACACACACACACAATCATAATTTATGCTGCTGCTACTCTGTTTATCATATATCCTGATGCCCAGTCACCTTACCCCTATAAATATCTACCTCTATCACTCCAGTATCCCTGCACATTGTAAATATGGTATTTGGAACTGACCCTCTACATATCCTCTTACTTTCTCATATTCTTCATATTTCTTATTTGTATTTCTCGTCTGATGTCGTTCACCTTACGTTATTTTTTGTGCTACATTGATATGGATTTGTCACGCCCCGGCCTTTGTTATCTTTGTTTTCTGTACTAGTTTGATATGGTCAGGGTGTGACAGGGGGATGTTTGTGTGTTTTTGTCTCGTCTTGGGTGGTTGTATGGTATAGGGGGTTTAGGTAGAGTAGATGGGTTCATGTTTGAGTGTAGATGTCTAGGTATGTCTATGGTTGCCTGAATGGTTCTCAATCAGAGACAGCTGTCATTCATTGTCTCTGATTGGGAGCCATATTTAAGGCAACCATAGGCAGTAGGCTTTTGTGGGTAATTGTCTATGTCTATGTTGCATGGTAGCACTTAGTCTTTTATAGCTTCACGTTTGTTGTTTTGTTTTCGTTCGTTTTTGTCTTCCAAATAAAAGAAGATGTATTTTTCACACGCTGCGCCTTGGTCCACTCATTGTCCTCAAGACGATCGTGACAGGATTACTGCACTGTTGGGTTTGGAACATGCAAGAAAGGCATTTCACTGTACTTGTGTACATAACATAAAAAAAAAAAACTTGAAATATGGCCAAAAAAATCACTCCGTGTAGCAATGCAATTAACGCATGATGGAAAAACTTGTTTTCTGAAACATTTGTAACATTACGTGATTTTCAAGCAAAAGCTCCTCAGAATATACATTTCTTTGGAGTATACATACTGTAGATATATATACTGGTTGCTGCATCCTCATGTTCAAATATTTGCAGTATCTTGGTGTAACAGTACTCTTCTTGTGTTGTGTACAATCAATCCTCGACACGAATTCCAACGTGTTGCACCAGTCATGGAGATTTATTCTGGTAGGAACAGCACAGAATTGCACGTCATGCAATGCACGGCTCACCATCCAACTCTGCACTCACGCACGCTGGTTTGGTGCTTGTTCACTGGGCATGTAGTTACCAAAATAATACAATTACAATATAATATCTTTAACAATGTACCTGGTAGGAACAGCACAAAATTGCACGTCATGCAATGCACGGCTCACCATCCAACTCTGCACTCACGCACTGTACAAAATATATAAACCCCCCCCCCCACCAGACACAGTAAGTTGCTAGCTAGTACTGGCGGGAATTCTTTACAACCAAAATGCACAACCAATATTCTCCAAAAAACACTGCATCTTATGTGTGATGTTCGAATAACATTTACAAACAAATGTATATAAATTGTACATTTAAATAATCACTTGGGAGTATAAAAATCACTTTTGATGTACAGTGCTTTGCAACCAACAACTTACCGCTGGTTTGGTGCTTGTTCACTGGGACGATTCTAACTGAAACATCCTCCCTCGTAAGCAAGCTACACAAACCAGCCAATAAGATGCCATGTTGAGTAGGTGAAGGCAAGACAAAACTAACACCAAAAACCCATTGGCTTAACAATAAAGTGGCAAGGGGAATCACCAATAAAACCCTGTTACATTGGGGCAAAAATTGGACACGCTGTGCTGAAATGGCAGTGCATCTAAGGCAAGCCTGCAGATATGCCTTTGAGGGATACTCAATACTGTGTCACCCAGTGCAGAGTCTATGTGTGGTCGAAATGTTGTGCCAATGCACACACATTGGTTTAACAAACACGTTAATGACCATTAAGTGGGAAATTATTAACATTTCCACCAACTGTAATTACTGGAACTGCATGTAATTTAGAGATAGACTGGACTGTATTTTACATATTATTAGATATCTTGACATGTTCCACCAGGAGCCAGGTCAAAAGGACAAATTAGCAGTATCTGGCACTTTGGCACTGACTTTGATATCTGGAATTAATTTAAATTTCCCATTAAGTTTAACTTCCATCTGTTTGTCTTTCATCGTGAAATAGCATACATTTTATGAAATAGTGTTAGTTGCCTTTTTGGGTCAGGGTGAAGCTACATTAAACATTTTAATTATTAATAACTGAGCTTAAATTATTCATCACATTGCTTTAAAGCTTACTGTAACAATGAGATAGTTGCATACTTGCATACTTACTGTAGACATCAGACCATAGAGAGGGACATTTGACAGGAAATAGTGACCCATACTTTGCAATAATCAATCGCCCCCTTCTCTTTTTTTAACATACACTCATTTCATATTGGAAGCATGTATGCACTGGAAGCATGAGGGCTCTAATTTTGGACGGATAAATCACCCGCCTCCCCTGATATCCTTTGAATGGAACAGTCTGCACGGTAAACAGAGTTCAGAGAAAAATTTAGAATGCACTGTGTCTCCTCAAACCATAATCCCTGGTGATCCCAGTAGTTGGCGGGTTCAAAGCAGCAGCTGCAAGGAAACACTCAGAAAGGGATGGTCATTCGAGGCTCACTACAGTACATGCTCAAACTTATACATTATGATTCATTTCATATCAACCTGTATGGCCAATCGATCCAGAGCAAAGGTGTCTGAAATCCACTCTCCTGGGCGTTAGAAAGCATCGCCCAGAAATATGATAATGGCATTATTTACAGTTTTCCAGTTTCATAGTTATATTCACAAATGGGCACACTTTGGTGAGCTCTATGGTTCTTTTTGGTTGGTCCTGGTTATACATCATATCCTGACGACTGTACTCTGAGGATCCCCAAAATCTAAGGAAATATCTAAATATCTGGCTAAATGTACTACTAACTCATTGAATATTTGAACACATTTCACACTGCTAATATAAACCCAAGCATTAGTTGGTCTCAGGAAGTCAATGTCACTGTGGGATGCTAAACCCAGGTGGCTACGACTTGCCATCCACTTGCTATCCCTAAATATCTTGGCTGTCCCTGAATGTTCTCAGGCAACTACCAGTGAATGCCAAAAGCATTTAATAGTGTGAATCATACTGTAGACTCTAGTCTTTGTTTTATTAACATCAGCTCACAAGAGATGTGTGTCCTTTACTAATAGGAAAATACAAGTGGGAGTTATTCATTGTAACTTTTGTTTGATGAGGTTCATTCATCTTGTCCAGCTGGCACTCCTTCTTAATTCTGCGGCTCTCCAAGTGTGGTGGCATGGTTTATGACCTTGATTTAGATCAATTTCTTTTCAAAAGAAACCCCAGAATTAGAGAGTGTCCCCCCCTCCTTCCTACTCCTTTTCATATTTTATTTATTGATTTTGTGGAAAAATAAATGTATGAAGCAAAACCTAAAACACCAGAGAGATGGAGGTAGGCATACATTATGTCTCATTAGAGGGGAATTTCACTAGTTACACTTTTGAGGACATCATCCATTGGAACTTCTTTTTTGTATCTTTTTAAACATACTTAACATAGAAACGTCCCAATTTCACATAATCATTATCTCCACCTCTCCAGGTGGAGGTAATGATTATGAGGTTTTTAAAAATATATATGGAATTCCCCTTTAAGGCCTCAATCTCTCAATTGAATTATGAAATCCCCTTGTATTATTAATGCAGACCTCAAATTATTTTCAGACACAGCTACTGTATACACAAGGTTTAAATTGAGGTGATCAAAGTGTGATTTGAATAGATACCTGTAAAAAACTATAATGGAAAAGCAACCAATGCCAGGGACAGTTTCATCACTTCCAATGCCAGTAACCCCTTTGCCCTTGCATGTACCAAACCCAGTCTCAAAACTGTATGGTATAATTTCCATAATTGGCCCTTGAACATAATTATATTGTTGAACCCTCTCTGCTTGATAACCCTACTTGATGTCCCTCACCCACTGCATTCAGAACTACATTGCAGGGGTTGTCATAAGATCACAAATTCAAGGCTTCAGTTACAGCAAACAAAGTATATCATTTATGTGTAGGTGTGTGGTCTATGATGGTCAACATTATTCCAGGGTGGGTGAATAACAGGGCAAGGACCATTGAAAGGTAGTGGGAGACTTAGAAAGAGAGGAATTAAATAGTGGTACTTTTCGCTGTACATGTTTAGATATTTAGATTCAGGAGTAAAACATACTCTTTTGGAAAGTCTTCCTGGAGTTATTTATAGACCAGGATATTAAGTGTTATTGTGCAAATCAATTCTGTCATTCTTCTGTATAAAAAGGAGGAGGGTATATACTGTATGTTTGAATGTAGATGTATCTGACTCGAGGGATAAACATGTCTGGGCTAGTACATGAAAGAAAGGCGTACTTCATATCTGATGTAACAGTATCACTACATTTCCTCTCTATCTTTAAAAAAATATGTACGTTTTCTGTATGTGTTGCAAGACTAAGTGTGCATAGAATTTGATCATACTGTATATTTCTGGATTTACAGTTTGTAGCACATCAAATAAATCAATATTGGTCTTGTTGTAGATAAGTACTGTAGGTACATGTTTCACGAGGTTCCACATGTTTCTAACCATACATGGCAGAATTATTGATTTAATTAACAAATGCCCTCAACTGTATAAATAGCATGGATAAGTGGCAACAGAGAATCAAATAAAGAGAATATGGGCCACTGCTTGTAAATTATCTTACATGCTATACAGTACATTTACAAGGACATCCACACTGTCTCTCCATTTCAAAGTTTAAGATACATTGTCCATAATAATATTTTACTAACACACTGGCAAAAAGAACATTCTATCATGGACATCATCTGGCCACAACAAAACAACAGGTGGCAGACCTGAACTTTATCCCTCTTTTTCCTGCTGCATCAGGATATTCAAATGAGCCTCGTGAGTCCCTGAAAAAGAACAGTTATCTTTCTTTCCATGCGGGGGCAGTCGAGTCATTGGGATCAGGGCTTGCTGTCAAAAGAACTGTATTTCTTGCTCGCTGAAACGCTAGGCCTAGGTCCTATTACCGCAAAATGTATCTGAAATGCAGCAATACACATTGACAACCGTCGTTTTATATGCTGTAGCTTAATAACCTAGCATAGATATTGGTCTCCACTGGGCTACGACATACAAGTGTCAAGGTTATTCCAAGGTCAAAATGTATTTCAATTGTGGCCTGGGGTAGTCTAGTGGTTAAGGACACTGCTTTCAGCGTGCACATATAGGCCTTCCGTGTTGGCGTGGGTTTGATTCTAAGAATTCAATTAACTTGATTTATTTACACATTTCAAATGTAGACAGTCCAGGGATATTTTACCCCCAATCTTGATAAGAAATGACCATACCAGGCACTTCTGGATAACATAAATAGGAAACAAATAGAAGAATAATAACAGTAGGCTTCTTGAACATTAGTTTCCATTCATACAAATTGCCTGGTAAATTGCCACAGTAGATTTGTTGTCAAATAGATAAATTGTCCTTAGTCTGTTCAAAAGGGAATAAGTTGTTCCGATTACAATACCAACCAGAGGCCGAACATATCTTGAAGTCTTTGGTTGCAAGCAGGCTAAGGTAACACCGACGTCATCTTTTAGGGAGCTGTAATGAGGTGACCAATAATGGTTGCAATTGAGATCAGCTGTGCGGAGGAATTTAATGTTTATTGATGGTTTAACAGAATTGTTGAATACCAATTTCTGATTGTCTAGAAGGGCATTCTAGAATGAACATTAAAACCAGATAACGGGACAGTTGGAAAAGATATCAGGATCTTACATACACCTGCTGGGGGTGGAGACAATCATGACGCAATATTCACCTACACATGCAGACCGTACTTGCAACAAAGTTACAGAAAGCACACACACTGGATACAAGCACACAATTGGATACATTGTAAACACAGGTCCAACAAAGAAAAAATGACCTAGCCAGCTAGCTAGAAATTGATTTGTTTTTGCAGAGACATACACTACTACAAACGTTTTAGAACACCTACTCATTCAAGGGTTTTTCTTTTTTTTTAAACTATTTTCTACATTGTAGAATAATAGTGAAGACATCAAAACTATGAAATAACACATATGGAACCATGTAGTAACCAAGAAAAGTGTTAAACAAATCAAAAATATATTTTAGATTCTTCAAAGAAGCCATATCAGGACTCAGGCTAAGACCCAGGAGGCAGATAGTACGAATATCAGAGTTTATTATAGTTCAAGGGGCAGGAAAAAAGGTAAGTCAAGGCAGGCAAAGGGTCATAATCCAAATCAGAGTCAGGCAGGTACAGGACGGCAGGCAAAGGGTCATAATCCAAATCAGAGTCAGGCAGGTACAGGACGGCAGGCAGGATCAGGGTCAGGACAGTCAGAAAGGTCAGAACTGGGAAGACTAAGAAAAAAGAAAAAATAGAGCATAGGAAACACAGGAACACTCTGGTAGGACTTGGCAGGACAAGACAAACTGGAAACAGACAAAAGAGAAAACGCAGGTATAAATACACAGGTGTTAATGGGGACAAAAGGGAGACACCTGGTGGGGGTGGAGACAAGCACAAGACAGGGTCACACAGGAGACAAAGGGCTGTGAGACAGGGGTTTAATTTTACATACATGGAAAGTGGGATGTATACTGAGAGTGCTGGGCAACAGAAGGCCAACAGCAGAGGGGCTTAGAACCTACCTTTTCTCAATAGGGGGGCGCCATTTCGACTTTGTAAAAATTCGTTCCCAAATTAAACTGCCTCGTACTCAATTCTTGCTCGAAAAAAAAATGTGGCGTTATATTAGCTTAGCACAATAGCCAGAAACACTTGGGCGCCGGCGACTACGACAGATATATGAAATAACATCATAAAATGGTTCTTACTTTTGCTGATCTTTCATCAGAATGTTGGACAAGGTGTCCTTTGTCCAGAACAGTCGTTGTTTGGATTCAGAACGGACACTTTCCCTCTTCATTTAGCAAGCGCGCTAGCCGGGTGGCACGACACTCTCCATGTCAACAAACGGAAGAGAACGGAACACGGCAAAACTCCCGAAAAAATTTCAATAATCTGATGAAACCATATTGAAAAAACTTACTTTACGATGATATGGTGACATGTATCAAATAAAATCTAAGCCGGAGATTGTAGTCGCCTATAACGGCAGCTAAACAAAAGGCAATCCCACTGTCCAGCTCGCGCTCTTCAGAGTACCGAAAATGGTGGACACGTCATTCCAAGATGATGTGTTCCATCTCAGACCAAGACAATCAACTCATTTCTTCTCTCACAGCCTCTTGACACCCAGAGGAAGGTGTATGACGTGCATGTATACTAATAAGTCTTGTGCCCATTTATAGGCAGGAAGAAGAACAGAGCATCGATTTCAGACTTTCCACTTCCTGGTCAGGAAATGTGCTGCAGAATGAGTTCTGTTTCACTCAGAGAAATAATTCAAACGGTTTTAGAAACTAGAGAGTGTTTTCTATCCAATAGTAATAATAATATGCATATTGTACGAGCAAGAATTGAGTACGAGGCCGTTTGAAATGGGCACATTTTATCTGGCTACTCAATACTGCCCCTTGCAGCCCAAACAGGTTAATAAATCGGAAATATTGGCTGGAATCACAAGATGCCTGTCTTTCATTTGCTGTACACTATGTATTTTTCAGAAATGTTTTATGATGAGTAATTAGGTATTTGACATTGGTGGCTGTAAGTTTTATGGCTGCTTTCGGTGCAATTTCTGACTGTAGCTGCAATGTAAACTATGATTTATACCTGAAATATGCACATTTTTCTAACAAAACATATGCTATACAATAAATACGTTATCAGATTGTCATCTGATGAAGTTGTTTCTTGGTTAGTGGCTATTTATATCTTTATTTGGTCGAATTTGTGATAGCTACTGATGGAGTAAAAAACTGTTGGAGTAAAAAAAGTGGTGTCTTTTGCTAACGTGGTTAGCTAATAGATTTACATATTGTGTCTTCCCTGTAAAACATTTTAACAATCGGACATGTTGGCTGGATTCACAAGATGTGTACCTTTCATATGCTGTATTGGACTTGTTAATGTGTGAAAGTTAAATATTAAAAAAATATATATATTTTGAATTTCGCGCCCTGCACTTGAGCTGGCTGTTGTCATAAGTGTACCGACGTCGGGCTTGCAGCCAGAAGAAGTTAAAGGTCTTACTCAAGTCGGCTACGGAGAGCGTGATCACACAGTCGTCCGGAACAGCTGATGCTCTCATGCATGCCTCAGTGTTGCTTGCCTCGAAGCGAGCATAGAAGTGATTTAGCTCGTCTGTTAGGCTCGTGTCACTGGGCAGCTCGCGGCTGTGCTTCCCTCTTTAGTCTGTAATAGTTTTCCAGCCCTGCCACATCCGACGAGCGTCGGAGCCGGTGTAGTATGATTCAATCTTAGCCCTTCATTGACGCGTTGCCTGTTTGATGGTTCGTCGCAGGGCATAGCGGGATTTCTTGTAAGCTTCCGGGTTAGAGTCCCGCACCTTGAAAGCGGCAGCTCTACCCTTTAGCTCAGTGCGAATGTTGCCTGTATTACATGGCTTCTGGTTGGGGTATGTATGTACAGTCACCGTGGGGACGACGTCCTCAATGCACATCGGAAGAATCCCGGAACATGTTCCAGTCTGTGATAGCAAAGCAGTCCTGTAGTTTAGCATCTGCTTCCTCTGACCATTTTTTTACAGACCGAGTCACTGGTGCTTCCTGCTTTAATTTTTGCTTGTAAGCAGGAATCAGGAGGATAGAGTTGTGGTCGGATTTACCAAATGGAGGGCGAGGGAGAGCTTTGTACGCGTCTCTGTGTGTGGAGTGCAGGTGATCTAGAATTCTTTTCCCTCTGGGGAAAATTCCAGCCTTATCAGCTCATTGTGATGGATTTATCAAAATGATATCCAAAGAAAACAGTTTAAACTAACACAAATGCAGCTACTTTGCTGCTATTATTTGTGTCAAATCGGAGGGCCTGTTGTCAAGACCTCTGGCAGTCTCTATGAGGGTGCCACCGAGTTCAACTCTCGGGCCGACTCTTTTCTCTGTATACATCAAGGATGTCGCTCTTGCTGCTGGTGATTCTCTGATCCACCTCTACGCAGACGACACCATTCTGTATACTTCTGTCCCTTCTTTGGACACTGTGTTAACTGACCTCCAGGCGAACTTCAATGCCATACAATTCTCCTTTTGTGGCCTCCAACTGCTCTTAAATGCAAGTCAAACTAAATGCATGCTCTTCAACCGATCGCTGCCCACATCTGCCCGCCCGTCTAGCATCACTACTCTGGACGGTTCTGACTTAGAACATGTGGACAACTACAAATACCTGGGTGTCTGGTTAGACTGTAAACTCTCCTTCCAGACTCACATTATGCATCTCCTATCCAAAATTAAATCTAGAATCGGCTTCCTTTTTCGCAACAAAGCATCCTTCACTCATGCTGCCAAACATACCCACATAAAACGGACTATCCTACCGATCCTTGACTTCGGCGATGTTATTTACAAAATATACTCCAACACTCTACTCAGCAAATTGGATGCAGTCTATCACAGTGCCATCCGTTTTGTCACCAAAGCCCCATATACTACCCACCATTGCGGCCTGTGTACTCTCGTTGGCTGGCCATCGCTTCATATTCGTCGCCAAACCCACTGGCTCCAGGTCATCTATAAGTCTTTGCTAGGTAAAGCCCAGCCTTATCTCAGCTCACTGGTCACCATAGCAGCACCCACCCGTAGCACGCTCTCCAGCAGGTACAGTATATCTCACTGGTCACCCCCAAAGCCAATTCCTACTTTGGCCGCCTTTCCTTCCAGTTCTCTGCTGCCAATGACTGGAACGAACTGCAAAAATCCCTGAATCTGGAGACTCATATCTCCCTCACTAGCTTTAAGCACCAGCTGTCAGAGCACCTCACAGATCACCTCACCTGTACATAGCCCCTCTTTAAATAGCCCATCAAACTACCTCATCCCCCATACTGTTATTTATTTGAATTTTTTGCTCCTTTGCACCCCAGTATCTCTACTTGCACACTCATCTTCTGCACATCTATCACTCCAGTGTTTAATTGCTATATTGTAATTATTTTGCCACTATGGCCTATTTATTGCCTTACCTCCCTTATCCTACCTCATTTGCACACACTGTATACAGACTTTTTCTATTGTATTTTTGACTAAATGTTTGTTTATTCCATGTGTAACTCTGTTGTTTGTGTCGCATTGCTTTGCTTTATCTTGGCCAGGTCACAGTTGTAAATGAGAACTTGTTCTCAACTAGCCTACCTGGTTAAATAAAGGTGAAATAAAATTAAAAAAATTACAATTCTGGCTGCAGAAATCATGACTGCAGTTGCCGTAGCCACTTGACTAACTAGCATGCAAGGGATAAGAACGTTGCCAGCAAGCATGGCAATGGAACATACAGTACAGAACAAACAACTGGGTCGCGTCCTTAAATATAGGACTAACAGAACGAAGGACTGGCTCGCGTCTCCAGGAACCAAATAATGAGAAAGTATGAATTAGATTTTTTCATGAAAAAAAAAAATTATACTGGTAAATGTGTGCTTAAGTATTGCTTTCTTTTGTAACTATGGTATAAGAGGGATACATGCCACCGTTCTGTACATTACTGTACCTTGGAAAAATGAACTCCGCTGTGTCGTCGATTATTGCCAAGATAATGTACAGAAATTAAGTGTTGATTCTTTACATATAATTTTGGTCTTTGATATGGATTGAAAGCCTGTATTGTGGGGCTTTAATATTTCATTTAGTAAAGCTGTCAAGATGTTTATGCATTTGAGCCTATCCAAAGACGATTCTGTTGAGCTGAGACATTTTTCTTAACTTTTTGAAAACATTGAAATAAATGCAATTAACTTGTGCCTAATGTAGTCTCAGGCTGGTCACTATATCACCCAGCAGTGGACACAGACTCATGAGACTCAGTAATGGAGCGCGCTGCTTAGATCACTGTGTTACAGCATATCGCAATGCTCGATCACGCACTAAGAATACTGTTAATACACAGCCTTGTCGTTATATATTATTTTGTTTTAAGCCTTCCCCAAACCATAGCCCTAACCTTAACCACTCGGAATTAATGCCTAAACTGTTATCCTTTGAGTTGTTTCTGTTTTAACCCTGAAACCATGCAGAAGTAACACATAAAAAATAGCAATTTATCCATGGGCAGTGGGACAGATTTGAACACATTCCGCCTCTGGCATATGTGTGCTAAGGTCAGTGGCTATAACCGCTGGACCACACAGTCAGGCCCTGAGTAAATTAATAATTTATTTTGCATATTGCTTGTCTTTAACATACAGTACCAGTCAAACGTTTGGACACCTACTCATTCAATGTTTTTTCTTTATTTTTACATTGTAGAATAATAGTGAAGACACCAAAACTATGAAATAACACATATGGAATCATCTAGTAACCAAAAAAGTGTTAAACAAATCAAAACATATTTGAGATTCTTCAAAGTAGCCACCCTTTGCCTTGATGACAGCTTTGCACACTCTTGGCATTCTCACCTGTAATGCATTTCAATTAACAGGTGTGCCTTGTTAAAAGTTAATTTGTGGAATTTCTTTCCTTCTTAATGTGTTCGAGCCAATCAGTTGTGTTGTGACAAGGTAGAGGTGATATACAGAAAATATACCTATTTGGTAAAAGACCAAGTCCATATTATGTCCTTCGGTCTGATGAGTCCAAATTTGAGATTATTGGTTCCAACTGCCATGTCTTTGTGAGTTGCAGAGTATGTAAACAGATGATATCCGCATGTGTTGTTCCCACCGTGAAGCATGGAGGAGGAGGTGTGATGGTGTGGGGGTGCAAGGCACACTCAACCAGCATGGCTACCACAGACTTCTGCAGTGATATGCCATCCCATCTGGCTTGCGCTTAGTGGGACTATCATTTGTTTTTCAATAGGACAATGACCCAACACATCTCCAGGCTGTGTAAGTGCTATTTGAACAAGAAGGAGAGTGATGGAGTGCTGCATTAGATGACCTGGCCTCCACAATCACCCAACCTCAACCCATTTAAGATGGTTTGGGATGAGTTGGTGCGCAGAGTGAAGGAAAAACTCCTTCAAGACTGTTGGAAAAGCATTCCAGGTGAAGCTGGTTGAGAGAATGCCAAGAGTGTGCAATGCTGTTATCAAGGCAAAGGGTGGCTACTTTGAAGAAGCTTAAATATAACATTTATTCACATTTTTTGGTTACTACATGATTACATATGTGTTATTTCATAGTTTTGATGTCTTCACTGTTATTCTACAATGTAGAAAATAGTAAAAATAAAGAAAAACTTGATTGAGTAGGTGTGTCCAAGCTGTTGACTGGTATTATATCATTAAACAATTGATGTAAAAAAAAAAAATACGTATTGAAAAATACATCTACCCCCTATTAATGTGTCTATGTGTTATAATCTACATACACTTTATATACAAAAGAATGTGCTGAAGTGCTGAAGCGCGTAGCAAGTAAAAATGATCTGTCCTCGGTTGCAACACTCACCACAGAGTTCCAAACTTCCTCTGGAAGAAAGTCAGCACAAGAACTGTTCGGAGCTCCATGAAATGGGTTTGCATGACCGAGCAGCCGCACACAAGCCTAAGATTACCATGCGCAATGCCAAGCGTCGGCTGGAGTGGTGTAAATCTCGTCGCCATTGGACTCTGGAGCAGTGGAAATGCTTTCTCTGGAGTGATGAATCACCTTTCACCATCTGGCAGTCCATCAGATGAATCTGGGTTTTGCGGATGCCAGGAGAACAATACCTGCCCCAATGCATAGTGCCAACTGTTACGTTTGATGGAGGAGGAATAATGGTCTGGTGCTGTTTTTAATGATTCGGGCTAGGCCCCTTAGTTCCAGTGAAGGGAAATCTTAATGCTACAGCATACAATGACATTCTAGGCGATTCTGTGCTTCCAACTTTATGGCAACATTTTGGGGAAGGCCCTTTCCTGTTTCAGCATGACAATGTCCCCGTGCCCAAAGCGAGGTCCATACAGAAATGGTTTGTTGAGATCGGTGTGGAAGAACCCTGACCTCAACCCTATCGAACACCTTTGGGATGAATTGGAACGCTGACTGCGAGCCAGGCCTAATCACCTAACATCAGTGCCCAACATCACGAATGCTCTTGTGGCTGAATGGAAGCAAGTCCCCGCAGAAATGTTCCACCATCTAGTGGAAAGCCTTCCCAGAAGAGAGGAGGCTGTTAAAGCAGGAAAGGAGGGACCAACTCCATATTAATGCCCATGATTTTGGAATGAGATGTTCAACGAGCAGGTGTCCACATACTTTTGGTCATGTAGCATAAGAATTAACATGAGACACACTGTAGCCTCCACATAGCCTACATAAAGTACAATGTAGTTACGGTGTGCATTGTATACAAACACTGCCTCTAGCTTCCCCCCAGATTCTAAATATTTCTTCAGAAATTCACATTTTCCTGCTGCAGGATTATTTTACTCCTGCGATGAAAGGGGTCAAATTAAGATCCGACATCTGTATACCACAACGCTTTCCAGAGGTTATTTAATATAATATTACACTATGTGTACTACTGTACTTTAGTAAAGCTCTAGGTCCTTTTACTGTCCAAAACATTTGGTCTTTTTTTAAATCCAGCTCATTAACTGATGTTAAACTCAACCTTAATGTGATTCGAGTACAGATCCAGACAAACCCCATTTTAACCTTTTTCAACATATCAATTGCTTTCTCCCAGAACAGAGGTTGGCCAAACCTCATATTGACAGCGGTACAAATCAAAAAGAGGAAAGCAATCACATCATCACTCACTTTTATTATAATAATTTTGTTGGTGTCAAGTATGTCTATGATGAGCTTCCAAGCAACAATCCAGAGTGAACAAAAAAAGGTAAAGAATGGTCTGAACAATGCTGATGGTAGTAACCCTCATGTGGCTCTGATGTTGGGGCTGGAGAAAGAACTGCTGCTTCCCTCCTTCCTCTTCATGTGCCTGCGCAGGTAGACAAGTGTGGCTCCCCATGACCCTGCCATCTTCACAATGAAACTTAGCAAATGTGCATTATGGATGTATTGAAATGCTCCACGGATGGGAGTGCACATGTTCATATCTCTATTGAGAGTGCCATTGTCACCAGAGCACTAATGGTTGAAATGAACCTCAGTCACAGGATGTCTGGATGTCTCTATCATGTAAGTATCAAACGCAAAACAAAGAGCCAATCGGCTGTGAAGGCACAGTAGATAACGACGTTGATGTTCCTTCTCAACCAGATGAAGAACAGTCTCTGGTTTGGGACAATCTTGGTGTAGTAGAACACACCGAGCCATAAACATGAGACATGCTCGACAATGTTGGGTACATTAAAGTACAAGTGAGAGCATTATCGATTGTTGTGTTTGGTGGCAAGAAGCTGAAGCCTGAAGAACACACTTGATGCAGAAATGTTAATAACGTCAATAAATTACTGGTAGCTTATACATAGTGTGTGCAACTCTCTTTATTTTTCAAGGAGGCAAAAAGCTGTTGTAGATGGACTAGAATGTTGCCATTTGAGGCAAGCCGTTGAATACCAAAATGTAATATATGAGCATTAAAAGTGGATGTTTATAGCTCTTCTCTTGATCACAATGCAGACTTAGGGCAAAGAACGTGTTAAAAAATATACCAACAAGTGAAACCAACCCCATTATTATTGTATGTACTATACTCATCGCAGATCTCTCTTGGAAGGTTCTGAAGTTGAGTAGAGAATATTTCCACTCATTTCTCCAATGTTTAGTTCCTGGATTCAAGCAAACCGCAACGCACAGACAGGGTACTACTACACTTGCCGAATCGGCTCATGCAGAAAGTACCTTTAAAAGTAATGTGCATTGCAATACCAGTGCATTGCGGTTTGTTTGAATCCCGGGCCTAAGCCTCCATCGACCAGGTGTAGTGCTTGCTATCTAGTTTAGATGTTATGTAACCAACCTTCTGTATGTCATTTAGGTTTTGCTTTCTCCAGAAGATGTTGTTTGAGGTGCTTGTTAGCTATGTTGATTTGTCTTTAACAGACCATATCTAGCATGCGTGGTCCATGCAAATCATGTTGCTGTTGAAAAAAAATAACTTTTGCTTTGCCTCTTGGATTTACAGTATATTCCTCACATAATCAAGCAATATGTATGAACAAAACCTCAAGTATCACATATGCTGTTTTAAATGCATGCGGAATTAGAAATTATTCAAATACATTTTCAATCTTTCCATTCCAACCAAGTACTATTTTTTTACACATTATAACCAGACCCAACTAAAGACATTACATGAGTGGTGACCAACCTTTTCTGAGTCAAGATCACTTTTGCAGTCAAAAAGCAAGTCCAGATCTACCGTTCAGATTTTTGCTTAACCTCCACCGGATCGGTGTCCCTACACCAGAATGGCTGTTGCTCAATATGCGATAATGTGACTAGAATGACGTTGTCAACAACAGCCAATTCTGGGACATAGACATCAAATCCAATTAAATTGTATTAGTCACATGCGCAGAATACTTACTTAAAAGCCCCTAACCAACAATGCAGTTAAGAAAATTATGAATAAGAAATAAAAGGAACAAGTAATTAAAGAGCAGCAGTAAAATAACAATAGTGAGACTATATACAGGGGGTACCGGAGTCAATGTGCGGGGGCACCGGTTAGTCGAGGTAATTGAGATAATATGTACATGTAGGTAGAGTTATTAAAGTGACTATGCATAGATAATAACAGAGAGTAGCAGCAGCGTAAAAGAGGGGGTGGGGGGCAATGCAAATAGTCTGGGTAGCCATTTGGTTAGATGTTCAGGAGTCTTATGGCTTGGGGGTAGAAGCTTTTTAAAAGCCTCTTGGACCTAGACTTGGCACTCCAGTACCGCTTGCCGTGCAGTAGCAGAGAGAACAGTTTATGACTATAAACCCAAATTGGTCTACACGGACAAGTTCTGGCCTGGTTTAGATCTTACCTGTCGGAAAGATATCAGTTTGTCTCTGTGAATGGTTTGTCCTCTGACAAATCAACTGTACATTTCGGTGTTCCTCAAGGTTCCGTTTTAGGACCACTATTGTTTTCACTATATATTTTACATCTTGGGGATGTTATTCGAAAACATAATGTTAACTTTCACTGCTATGCGGATGACACACAGCTGTACATTTCAATGAAACATGGTGAAGCCCCAAAATTTCCCTCGCTAGAAGCCTGTGTTTCAGACATAAGGAAGTGGATGGCTGAAAACGTTCTACTTTTAAACTCGGACAAAACAGAGAAGCTTGTTCTAGGTCCTTCTTCTGTTAAATCTGACAATTCATCTTGATGGTTGTAAAGTCTCAAATAAAACTGTGAAGGACCTCGGCGTTACTCTTGACCCTGATCTCTCTTTTGACGAACATATCAAGACTGTTTCAAGGACAGCTTTTTTCCATCTACGTAACATTGCAAAAATCAGAAATTTTCTGTCCAAAAATGATGCAGAAAAATTAATCCACGCATTTGTTACTTCTAGGTTAGACTACTGCAATGCTCTACTTTCCGGCTACCCGGATAAAGCACTAAATAAACTTCAGTTAGTGCTAAATACGACTGCTAGAATCCTGACTAGAACCAAGAAATTTGATCATATTACTCCAGTGCTAGCTTCCCTACACTGGCTCCCTGTTAAGGCAAGGGCTGATTTCAAGGTTTTACTGTTAACCTATAAAGGTTACATGGGCTTGCTCCTACCTATCTTTCCGAGTTGGTCCTGCCGTACATACCAATACGTACGCTACGGTCACAAGACGCAGGCCTCCTAATTGTCCCTAGAATTTCTAAGCAAACAGCGGGAGGCAGGGCTTTCTCCTATAGATCTCCATTTTTATGGAACAGTCTGCCTACCCATGTGAGAGACGCAGACTCGGTCTCAACCTTTAAGTCTTTACTGAAGACTTATCTCTTCAGTAGGTCATATGATTGAGTGTAGTCTGGCCCAGGAGTGTGAAGGTGAACGGAAAGGCTCTGGAGCAACGAACCGCCCTTGCTGTCTCTGCCTGGCCGGTTCCCCTCTCTCCACTGGGATTCTCTGCCTCTAACCCTATTACAGGGGCTGAGTCACTGGCTTACTGGTGCTCTTTCATGCCGTCCCTAGGAGGGGTGCGTCACTTGAGTGGGTTGAGTTACTGACGTGATTTTCCTGTCTGGGTTGGCGCCCCCCCTTGGTTTGTGCTGTGGTGGAGATCTTTGTGGGCTATACTCGGCTTTGTCTCAGGATTGTAAGTTGGTGATTGAAGATATCCCTCTAGTGGTGCGGGGGCTGTGCTTTGGCAAAGTGGGTGGGGTTATATCCTTCCTGTTTGGCCCTGTCCGGGGGTATCTTCGGATGGGGCCACAGTGTCTCCTGACCGCTCCTGTCTCAGCCTCCAGTATTTATGCTGCAGTAGTTTATGTGTCGGGGGGCTAGGGTCAGTTGGTTATACCTGGAGTACTTCTCCTGTCTTATCCAGTGTCCTGTGTGAATTTAAGTATGCTCTCTCTAATTCTCTCGTTCTCTCTTTCTTTCTCTCTCTGAGAACCTGAGCCCTAGGACCATACGTCAGGACTACCGGGCATGATGACTCCTTGCTGTCCCCAGTCCGCCTGGCCTTGCTGCTATTCCTGTTTCAACTGTTCTGCCTGCGGTTACGGAACCCCTACCTGTCCCAGACCTGCTGTTTTCAACTCTTAATGATCGGCTATGAAAAGCCAACTGAGATTTATTCCTGATTATTATTTGACCATGCTTGTCATTTATGAACATTTTGAAAATCTTGGCTCTCTCTAATTTTCTCCTTCTCTCTTTCTTTCTCTCGGAGGACCTGAGCCCTGGGACCATACGTCGGGACTGCCGGGCGTGGTGGCTCCTTGCTGTCCCCAGTCCGCCTGGCCTTGCTGCTGTTCCGGTTTCAGCTGTTCTGCCTGCGATTATGAAACCGCCACCTGTCCCAGACCTGTTGTTTTTCAACTCTTAATGATCGGCTATGAAAAGCCAACTGAAAATTATCCATGATTATTAATTGACCATGCTTGTCACTTATGAACATTTTTGAACATCTTGGCATAGTTCTGTTATAATCTCCACCCGGCACAGCCAGAAGAGGACTGGCCACCCCTCATAGCCTGGTTCCTCTCTAGGTTTCTTCCTAGGTTTTGGCCTTTCTAGGGAGTTTTTCCTAGCCACCGTGCTTCTTCACCTGCATTCTAGCTGTTTGGGGTTTTAGGCTGGGTCTCTGTACAGCACTTCGAGATATTAGCTGATGTACGAAGGGCTATATAAAATAAACTTGATTGATTGATTGATCGACTAGGAATGCCTTGAAGATCCCGATCGACCTGTTGGCGACCACTGCCTTACATGATACATTATAACCAAACCAAACTAAAGACCTTATATTATACATCATGACCAAAACAAACTGAAGACTTTAAACATTATACACTCAACTCCTTATTTAAAATTTGGAAATGTTTCTCTCTACTCCAGCATTTTTGGTTTGAGATCAAATGTTTCATTTGAGGCGACAGTACTGAATGTCACCTTTTATTTGAGTGTATTTTCAGACATACAGCATCTGCTTAACTGTTTAGAAATGAAAGCACTTAATGTAAACAAAGGCCGTCATTGTAAAATAAGAATTTGTTCTTAATTGACTTGTCTAGTTAAATAAAGGTAAAATATTGTTATCTAGTCCACCCATTTGAATAAGCTTTTTTTATAAAGATTTGGACAAATTCACTTATAGTGTATTAAAGTAGTCAAAAGTGTAGTATTTGGTTCTATATTCCTAGCACACAATGACTACATCAAGCTTCTATTCTACATTGTTCACTACTTTGTATGCAATCTATTGACTTAGCCATCAATAACTCTAATGCATATCTTTTTCTTTTGCAAAAGGATCACAGTGTGTTGCTTATAAACTGATACCAGGCTGCAAAATAACATACACTGCTCAAAAAAATAAAGGGAACACTTAAACAACACAATGTAACTCCAAGTCAATCACACTTCTGTGAAATCAAACTGTCCACTTAGGAAGCAACACTGATTGACAATAAATGTCACATGCTGTTGTGCAAATGGAATAGACAAAAGGTGGAAATTATAGGCAATTAGCAAGACACCCCCAATAAAGGAGTGGTTCTGCAGGTGGTGACCACAGACCACTTCTCAGTTCCTATGCTTCCTGGCTGATGTTTTGGTCACTTTTGAATGCTGGCGGTGCTCTCACTCTAGTGGTAGCATGAGACGGAGTCTACAACCCACACAAGTGGCTCAGGTAGTGCAGTTCATCCAGGATGGCACATCAATGCGAGCTGTGGCACAAAGGTTTGCTGTGTCTGTCAGCGTAGTGTCCAGAGCATGGAGGCGCTACCAGGAGACAGGCCAGTACATCAGGAGACGTGGAGGAGGCCGTAGGAGGGCAACAACCCAGCAGCAGGACCGCTACCTCCGCCTTTGTGCAAGGAGGTGCACTGCCAGCGCCCTGCAAAATGACCTCCAGCAGGCCACAAATGTGCACCTGTTAATTGAAATGCATTCCAGGTGACTACCTCATGAAGCTGGTTGAGAGAATGCCAAGAGTGTGCAAAGCTGTCATCAAGGCAAAGGGTGGCTACTCTGAAGAATCTCAAATATGAAATCTATTTTGATTTGTTGAACACTTTTTTTGGTTACTACATGATTCCATATGTGTTATTTCATAGTGTTGAGGTCTTCACTATTATTCTACAATATAGAAAATAGTACAAAAAAAATAAAAAATTGAATGAGTAGGTGTGTCCAAACTTTTGACTGGTACTGTAGCTTTCATTAAATATGGAATATATCATTAAAACATAGATGTATTAGGATTCACATTTCAGACAGTTTCCCTTTAACATTAGAAAAGACGGGCCTCGATACCCCCCTAGTCTACCTATGTAAATGACAAATCTTCTTGACGTTAACTTTCTAACAGTCTAATAATTAATGTATTAGAATAGGCCTATGCCTATCGCAAAAATAATAATTTGGTTGTGTTTATGAAGATCTTAGGAGAAGAACATGTATTTAGTTTTGATGTCTTCACTATTATTCTATAATGTAGAAAATAGTAAAATAAAGAAAAACCCTTGAATGAGTAGGTATGTCCAAACTTTTGACTGGTACAGTATATATATAGTTTTGTTTTTTGTTGTTGTTTCCTGTTTTGCATGTGGTGGGGCAGACAGCAGAAAATACAGAGCGTAGGAATTGGTAATGTTCTCTAGTAGCCCTGTGATTGTCTCAGTGTTCTGTCACTCATGGGGACACAACGTCACTGCAAAAACTACAGGGAGAGCTTGAAAATTCAAACCCCTTGGGTGCTGCCATTGATTTACATTAGAAGTACCTATCCAAGAAGGCTCAAGGTCATAGGGCACAGAGAAAAGCACATAAAATCAGCCTATATCTACTGTAGCTTTGATTGGACTGATCATGTCAACATCATACTTCCAAAATCTTAGCTAGTAAGCAGTCATCATAATGACGAGTGATTTCGGCGCGCTGAGGAGATCTGGAACACTGTGTACACTCGTCTCCAGCGGACCGTGCGTCGTCGGTACAAGGAACAGGCCAACCGCCATGGCAGTGAGGTGCCTGTTTTCTCTCCGGGTGACCAGGTCTGGCTCTCCACCCAGAACCTGCCCCTCCGCCTGTCCTGCTGGAAGCTGAGCTCGTGGTTTGTGGGGCCGTTTAAAGTCCTGAGAAGGGTTAATGAGGTAACGTACTGTTTGCAGCTCCCTGCTGATTACAACATTAACCCGACTTTTCATGAGTCTCTCCTCGGGCCAGTGGTGCCTGGTCCCCTCACTGAGGCTGGACCCAGTGACGCCCCTCCGCCACCTCTGGACATCGAGGGAGGTCCGGCCTCCTCGGTGCGTGAAGTCCTGGATTCGAGGCGTCGGCCTCCAGTGTTTGTTTTGGGCTTCGTCCCCGTCATGTTCATGACGTACTCTTTTTTGGGTAGAGAAATAAAACCCTCTATTTCGTATTCCTGTGCCTGTCTCCTATCATTATACAATATGACAACTACAATGACTTGTGATAGCCAATGTCATTCTAAACTGGATTTTGCTAAGAGGGAAGGCCCATACCATACCCAGTGAGCATCGACCATACCCAGTGTGCATATATCATGCAAATAACATTGTTCCATTGCTGCGAAGATTTGGTTGTAGAAAATGTAGACATTATACATATTTACTATTTCAATGACAGTACTAATTATATTTTCTTCACAATAATGTCATTGTATTTGTAACCAGATTTGTCTATGGAGACTTATGTCAAAATTAAGTGATTTGCAAAAAAATAAATACAATAAACATTCATAAAAGTACAGTCTCAGAGCTTCCAAATGGTATATCATACTGTAGTTTGAGGAAACATGCTGCTTTGAACGTAGATAAACTTGTTTATCGAGACAACTAGAAGAAAATGGTCTTTGAAAGATTGTTATGAGATTTTCACACTTGCTAGTGAGCTCTTCTTTGTTTAACCAGGTAGGCCAGTTGAGAACAAGTTCTCATTTACAACTGCAACCTGGCCAAGATAAAGCAAAGCAGTGCAACACAAACAACAACACAGAGTTACACATGGAATAAACAAACGTACAGTCAATAACACATGGCTTGCCAGGAAGGATCCTGTCTTTCTACAGTGCATAGCACATGTCTCCACACCCCTTTTCTTATTTTGCTGCCTTAAAATTAAATCCAAAAAGGGATTAAATTGGATTTGTTTCTTACTTATATGCACAACCTGCTCCACATTTTCAAAGTGAAAGAAACATGTGAAAGAAAAAACTAAGATGTCTTGATCACGTAAGTCTTCACACCCCAGAATTAGTACTTGGGGGAAAGAATTTTGGCAGCAATTACAGCTGTGAATCATTTTGTAATAGGATTCCACCAACTCTGTACAACTCTTACGACAACCGATATGGACCGTTCCACCAATTCGGTGCCTTTTGAGATGTGTAAATTGGTGAAAAAAACCTTTGGCAGCCATAAAGAGCACATGTTCAACTTAATAAAAAACATGTTCCTATTTGAAGAGGTTAAATACTAAAATAACTATAGTATGTGCCTATTAAGTGCCAAATAAAGTAACAAGGTTGACCATAACAAGGTTGACGACTTAATTTTAAATCAGACTTATACCACAGCATTGTTGAATACTCATTTCTGATTGGCTAGAAGGGCATTCTAGAATGGACATTAAAACCATATAACAGGACATTTGGAAAAGATATCGGAACAGTTGGAAAATATATCAAGGTATCAAGATACCTTGCAATCATGACGCAATATGCGCCTACACATGCAGACCGTACTTGCTACAAAGTTACAGAAAGCTAAACCAACAACTACACAAACTGAAATTGGATACTTAGCTCGCTAGGTAGCATTGATTTGTTTTTGCAGAGCCATATTTTTTTGTGGAGCATCTGATGACCTAATGTGTTAAGTGAACATGAATGTTTCCGGTCCCCTCCGCCGCTAAAGCTATCAAATCCTCCAACCTCCTGTTTCTAGTTTGACCAGTGGTTTTCAGCAATTTATATTTTTTTATTTGTTAGTAAAATTGGAAGGTTTGCTAGCAACAGTGTTGACGAGTGTCCTGACGAGAAGGCAAACTTTTCTAGCTATGCCAGAAAAAAATCGGGCATTATCAGCTCATTGTTATGGATTTATCCAAAATAATGTCAATAGAAAACAGACACTTTGTGACTGTGTTAGCTGTAGCTACTGTAGCTAGCAAGGGATAAGAACATTGCCAGTGAGCATGGCAACGGAACATAAAGAACGAACAACTGGGTGAAGTCCATAGATTTCAAACTAATTGAACGAATGACTGGGTTGCATCTTTATCAACCAAAGATGAGCTAGTATGTATTTGCTCAAATAAATGAAAATATGAAGGTTTTATTTTTTTCTACCAGTAAATGTGTGCTTAGTATTGTTTTCTTTTGCAACTGTGGTATAAGCGGGACAAACGCTTAAACAAATGCAAAGCAATAGATTTTACTGTTATTCTGGCTGCAGAGGTTGTGACTGTTTAGCTGTAGCTAGTTGGCTAGCCAGCAGCAAGCAAGGGAAAATAATGTTACCAATGAGCATGGCAATGTAACATTAAGGGCGAACAACTGGGTCACATCTGTAAATATCAAACTAATCAAATAAACGACTAGGTCGTGTCTCTAGCAACCAAAAGATGAGAAATCATGAATTTGCTTAAAAACTCACTCACTTTTGTACATCGCCTTGGTCCGTACAACTGACTATATTTTATCGCCCCAAAAACGTAATACTTCCAGATCAACTGTAATGTCAATACCATTGTAAAGCACAATTTCTCCCTTTCCAACAAAATCAATGACATGAGCTCCACTCTGCCCGTTTCTGCATAATTCAACAAGGCAATGAGCTCCGTTGGGTCTTTTTAAAAATGGCGGGTCGTGAAGCGAAACTAATGCGTCATAGTAAGAAAGACAGATGTCGTGTGGGAAAACTTATTTTTTTCACTGGATCTCTCCAACTTATCACCTTAGCGCCTCTAAAATGTAAATAAAACACGATAAAGAGTTTATATAATGTGTCATTACATACCTATTTGAAGGTTTGTGTCGAATTTGAATCAGGTTTTTAGGGCGGTGCTTAAGTGATCTTCAGAAGTAAACCGCGGCTTTGATGATTGCTTGCAATGATGACGCAAAAAATGACTAGGTATCCCCCCTTATCCCCGTCACTGTCCATTTCTTGTTTTTAAACGATGAGAGAAGTGCTACACCTGGTGGAGAGAGATTGTAAGACAGAAATAGTTGCTTTATGCGTGCTGTACGTTACGGCATGACACGTCACGATGTAACGGAGGGTCAGTTTTTTCAACTTTTCTCCAAGCTATTACCATGTCGATCAACGCTTGAATAGAAACGTAGTTCACACCCCAGATTTTGAAGTCAACACAGTCCCATTAGTTTTCTTTGCAGCCTCGTTTGAATGTCGCGGTTGCGCACATTTGTACGGAATGGGGTTAAATGTGTGGTTTCACACTATGCTTTACACTATGATTTGACTAGTAGATGTTCAGTGTCTCTTTTGAAAAAAATATTTGAAAAGAAATACACTGAGCATACAAAACATTAAGAACACCTGCACTTTCCTTTTTCTTTTTTCTTAGGGGGTAGATCAGCTTTAATACTGCAGATAGAGTTTAGCTTCCATCAATTGAATTGTCTGCATCATTTCCAATCCCCCATATATTAAAAAAAATATATATATATACACTGTATGTAGATATATATTTTAAATACATTTTCCCTTATTATTTTCCCTAACCCTACCACCCCTCCCTCCCCCCTAACTGGAGTAAACTAATGGATAACAACACTTAGGCTTCTAATTACAGTTTATACATACTATATACATTTTATGGACACAATGTATTTTACAATAGTTATCTTTTGTTTGTTTTTAATCCCATCCTTCAGATACCATCAACCCTTCCCAATTATCCTGTAACGGTTGTTCTCCTCATCTTCGTCCGAAGAGGAGGAGTAGGGATTGGACCAAAGCGCAGCGTTGTGATATGACATAATGATTTATTTAAATGATAGACGAAACACGAAAACACTTTAACAAACTACCAAAACAAATAAACGATGTAGACAGACCTGGACTTGAGAACTTACAATAAACGAAGAACGAACGAACAGGAACAGACTACATGAAACACAAACGAAACAGTCCCGTGTGGTAGACATACAGACACGAGATACAACCACCCACAACAAACAATGTGAAACGACCTACCTATATATGGTTCTCAATCAGAGGAAAACAAAAACACCTGCCTCTGATTGAGAGCCATACAAGGCCAATTAAACCTAACACTTAACATAGAACAAACAACACAGACTGCCCACCCAGCTCACGTCCTGACCCACTAAACACAACTATACAAAAGGAAAACAAGGTCAGGAACATGACATATCCCTGAAAACCATCCAGTTTGATCTCCATTTTTCCACACATTTTTAACTGTGCTGTTTCACGAAAGTTCTGAACCTAAATTCATTTTACAGTCACAGTATATTTTACATTAGTTATCGTGTTGTTTTTAATCCCACCCTTTAGCGTCACTCAATTTAGTGTATGTAAACTTCTGACACACTGGAATTGTGATACAGTGAATTATAAATGAAATAATCTGCTTGTAAACAATTGTTTGAAAAATTACTTGTGTCATGCACAAGGTAGATGTCCTAACCAACTTGCCAAAAGTATAGTAGAAATTTGTGGAGTGTTTGAAAAACTAGTTTTAATGACTCCAACCTAAGTGCATGTAAACTTCCGACTTCAACTGTAGTTAAACTGGCTAAACACCTGCTTTTTCCATGGCATAGACTGACCTGGTGAATCCAGAAGAAAGAAATTATCCCTTATTGATGTCACCAGTTAAATCCACTTCAATCAGTGTAGATTATGGGGAGGAGACAAGTTAAAGAAGGATTTTTAAGCCTTGAGACAATTGAGACATGGATTGTGTATGTGTGCCATTCAGAGGGTGAATGGCCAAGACACAATATTTAAGTGCCTTTGAACAGGGTATGTAAGTAGGTGCCAGGCGCAAACGGTTTGTGTCAAGAACTGCAACACTGCTGGGTTTTTCAACAACTTGTGGAGTCCATGCTGAACGAATTGAGTCTGTTCTGCGGCCACCCTCTGAGGAAGATGTTCCTAATGTTTGGTATACTCAGTGCTGTTTCACCATTTTAAAACAAGAGCTCAGTTCACAAAACATGGTTGACCTTATACACTTTAAATTAATCATTCAATAATTAATAATACTCAGAAACGACTTTGTCAAAGCAGCTAAATACTGTAACTAGGGCTCTACAAGGATGGTGAAAACTTGGAGACATGTTGGGGTTTAGTGGGTTAAAATGTTCCTTGAAGTCACAGAGGGTGCATGGAGGAAATGTCAAAATGCAGAATGTTGGCACTTTAGCAAGTCTTTATTCATTTACAAAATCATATTTATTGAATTATCCATGTGCTTTATATTAAAGGTCACTTCATTGAATATAACAGGTTTTTAAAATTCAATATTGGTGCACAATTTCTAAATATCAATTCCTAATTTTGTGGCACTCCCCATACCGCCACCACAATACTTGAGAATACAGTTTATTTTTCAAACGACCGTATTGTGAAGTAGGAACTAGCTTTAAATGCCCTCGATCCTGTAACCAGTCAAAATTTATTTGCCTAACCTTAAAGAGTGCTTTGTGTACACCAGTGGCGGTCAGTGCCGTTTAAGATGAGGGAGAAAAAAAATGTTTCATGAGCATGGCCTTATTTCTATCACAGCATATTGGATGACTCTCATTCAAATTCCATTCACCCAGATCAATGTGACAGCAATAGGTTCAGGTTACTACATGATACTCAAATTTGCCCTATACCCATCACGAGGTTGTACAATATAGGTGCACACAGGTTGAGAGACAAATTTGAGGTGACAGACAGTGACACATGGACAGACAGTGACATTCAACAACGCCTTGCACACTCTTGCCTGCATCTAGCTGATATAGGGTGTAACCATTAGTCCAACTGTCATAAACTATAATTTCTATTGGACAAATTCTGGTTTGTTTATCCCAGTTTTGTTCCATTTGCTTCTGTTTAAGAAATGTTTTTCAACAAAATTGGTGGACTGAGTACACCCCTGATCATGCGTAAAAACAGTTCACTTTCATAGGAGCCACGTTGTATTCCTTCTATGCGCTCTCCTCTCACCTTGTCCCTTTGCTTGTGGCCTTCAATACAACACATCAGCTGCATGTGACCAGGTGAAAAAACCTTTCCAAGCCAAACCACTACACACAGCCTACATCATTGTCACCATATTAGCTAAAGTAAAGTCATAGTCAGCTTAACTAATAGAACTAATGTGTTAGTAAACCCGCTACAATCATGCAGTAATGTTAGTGTACAGTCAGTAAGCAGTTACACCGGCGGGACCCGGTGGCAATAAATTAGTAATACCAAAAGCTTACCTTGACTTGGAAGAGTTCCAGTGTTCTGTTGGATAGTCAGAGCCAGCTAGCTAACATAGCATCCTCTGTTTGAGCAGGGTGTTTCAGTAGGCTAAACTATCTAGCTGCATTTGCTAGCTAAGGAAGTGAAACTGAAAGTGAAAAAAATTATAATATCTCTCTCCCGATTTCTCTCTGGCTTCTCCTTCATTTTGGAAAAATTAATTTGTTCAAGACTGTTCAACTATTGTCTTTCTCTCTCTTTGAGTCAACTACTCACCTCATTTTATGCACTGCAGTGATAGCTACTGTAGCTGGTGCTTATGTATTCAGTACTAGATTAATTCTCTGATCCTTTGATTGGGTGGACAACATAGGTTGGAGGACGTCCTCCGGAAGTTGTCATAATTAATGTGTAAGTCTATGGAAGGGGGTGAGAACCATGAGCCTCCTAGGTTTTGTATTGAAGTTAATATACCCAGAGGAGGTTGGAAGCTAGCTGTCCTCCGGCTACACCATGGTACTACCCTACAGAGTACTATTGGGGCTACTGTAGACCTTCTCTGCAAAATTGTTTTAAACAATTGTTTGGTGACGTGATTATATTCAGTATTGTTTTCTTAATCAATTGTTTGGTGACGTGATTATATTCAGTATAGTTGTATCTAAAAAGGATAACTTTTTAAATGTTTTAGAATTTACATTTTTAGGAAATTCACTGAGGAGGATGGTTCTCCCGTTCCTCCTCTGAGGAGCCTCCACTGGTGTACACAGTATACTAATACAAAGTAGCTCCATGCTGGCTGTAAACAGAGTGAGAGAAGCTGAAGCACAGGGAGATACAGAGGGAGAACTGGTCCTGCATGGCTGAGTTGGTAGCGCATGGCACTTGAACCACCAGGGTTGGCGGGCCACCCATACTTAAAATTTATGCCCGCATAACTGTATTTCGGTTTGGATAAAAGTGTCTGCTAAATGGCATATATTATTATTAACTGATAAATCACAGTGTGTGTCCACAGGGATCCATGTCACCATATAAGTATTTTCTATAGATGCATATTACAGTGACCTAGAGTCTGCATCATGTATGTCACAGTAACCCTCATCTGTCTCTGCAGTGCTTGGAAAGGCCTGCTGCGTTCTTCCATCCAAACCCAGGAGTAGATATACCAAGTGAATTGATGCTACAGTACACCGTGTTCGATATATGAGGGGGAATCTCAAATAAAAACAAAAATTATGTTAAACACAGTGGTGGTAAAATAAATGTCTCCCCAAAGACCAGTAAACACAGCATTATCCATCTTAGAAAATACTCCCTTTCACTGAACACATATTTTACAACCGTACCTTGAGCAACCGTAATAGATCTGGAGCAATCCAGTTTGCATGCACGCAAAAGGGGTTTTCTCAGGTGGCTTTCCACTCATTTACGTTTTGAGAAGAAAACACACCGAGCAATATGCAAAGTATTTTAGCTGAACGTAAACTTCCTTGGCCTTGCCCATTGCCACACTACTAAAGCCACTCATGGAGACACCATGTTATCTTATGATTGACAGAACCATGGGTTAGACCAGGATATAATAGAAAAAGGGGAATATAAATGGGTACTCCACTATAATACATTTATGATGCAATTAATTAAATAAAATAGCAGGAATTCATTTTTTAATTGGACACTTAATTGGATGAATAAGAATATATTCCGGTGTTGTAAAATTTGACTAGACTGGTCAGGATAAAATACTGCAGAAAGCACAATTAATTTAGAGGCAATACAATTTTACACCCATTAAAGTAATTAAATACTCTGGCTTTGTGATTGAATTAGTTCAGATTCCATTTTGCACATTTACCATAACAACATTTGTAGAAAGGAGGATGTAGTTTCACAGCGCATAATGAATGTTTCTACTATATCAGAATAGAAAAGGACCACCTCTTGGCTCTTACCATCCTTGGTCTATGAATGCTTCTACACACATGTAAAAACAACACAATCACACAAAAAAAAAAATAAGAAAGTTAAAGATTGAGATACAGGTTATGTAGCATAAAACTTCTCTGAAAGAGATCATTATTTTTCAAAAAGAATGTTTGGTTTTATTAAACATATATTCATAATATACCTGTACAATTATAGCCATACAAAATGGGCCCTCAAAATAACCACAATATCAACATGAGTACAAAAAGGATTTCAGAGTCTCAGAGGTTAACCATAACTTGCTGTCAAGGACACTTTAATATGAAAGAAAAAAAAATTCAGGCAATACTTCCGCCAATTTCACTATTTTGGTGATGGTGTGTTTATGAACTGTTGCTCATCAAAGATGTTTGCGTATACGATTTTCATTCTCATTCTCTGTTTTATTATTGATAAACTGTCAAACTGTGTTATTTTGCACTTAGTGCCGATTATCCATTCCCACTTAATTTTCAGAGAAAAATTACACTAAACTAAGCATCAATATCCAGCATTAAATACCAGTATATACTAATCACTTTATACTGTAGATCTAACACAGGGATACTGTTGACGTCAAGCATTAGCAATGAATTAAAAACTTTTAATAAAAAATACAATATAAAATGGTAGCAAATGCGTGAACAGATCAAACATGTGACAGAACAAAATGTTTAATGAAGGAAAAAAATAAAAACAATAAAAATACCCCCAAAAATCTAAAAAGCTTGGGTGAACAACTAAAGCTTTGTATATGGCAGCTCTTTGAAGACTCCTCTAACCCTTGGCCGGCAGCCACTTCTGTGGTATATGATGGTTTGGTTTTCTTGCTAGGGGACCGCTAGCAGATGTTCCAGTTAGCTGGGTTATTTTTACAATCCCTTTCTTGCAGCAATACAATCCAGCCCAGCATGTGTCTTAGAAACCTCAAGAACATTGTGGAGAAAGAAGAATTTTAAATCAAACTTTCAAATAATTATAATGTAGGAAACCGGTCCGGGGCACCTCATTCTTAAATGGCTTTATTTAAGGATATATTAAAATGGAGATTTAATTTTAATATCAGTTCTTTGTGGAATTCATTTAATCTGAATTAATCACTGCATTATCAAGATCAGTAAAACAATACTTATCTTACTCTGTGTTTTTCAATAGTATATTATCTAAGATGGCCTTTGCGTTTAGTCTTTTCAACCATTCCCTTCTGTTGAACATCTAACCATTTTCGTAAGAATTTGAAATAGATTCATTGCATCTGTGCGTAGAATCTCTGCGTCAGAACATGAGATTTCTTCCCCACATGACAGTGGGAGAGTTTAATCTTGGCAGTCGACATACATTGAGCCACCAAAACATTGACACTGTCCATGTTTTCCTCTATGTGGCTTTATACCATAACATTGCCTACACTTCCTATAACATTGCCTGCCTTTTCTAACCCTTCCAGGCTTTGTATTTCTATCATTGGATAAATCCGTTGCACCATACCCATATGCTTCAATCTCTTATTGCACCCTTTTCCTGTCCCATCACCAGCATTCGTAAGCCGACCAATCAACATCTTTGCAGCTACAAGTCCTGTCCTACGAAATATCTAGACAGAAATGGGAAGACGTTCCCCACCAGGATATTCCCACAGTTCCCTAAAGGAGAATGAATTCTTCATTTCTACCGCAGAGGAGCGAGGAAAAAGTCTGGGTGTCTCCTCCCGTGCAGACAGCTGGACAAAACAGAATAAAGGTAAGCAGCGATGGCTAAAAGGCTTGGCTGGATGCTGTGGTCAGATGTAGTACTCCCTGTTGTCCCTGAGGGTGGCGCTGTCGTGGAGGTGGAGCTCTGTCCGGTAGGCTGATTCGGCCCGGTAGACCGGTTCGGCCTGGTAGGCTGCTTCTCTCCGGTAGGCTGTTTCCAGGTTGTGTCGGTGCTCCTTCTCCTTGATGCTGGCATCTCTCTGGGCTTGCCGGTGTTGGTAAAGGAAACGGGTCATCACCGCCACCACACACAGAGTGATGAAGACCACCGCTGTCACTACTCCTGTAGACGAGCAAGTGTTAGATATGACATCACAGGATAGGTTATCAAGGAGACAACCACAACAACTAGAGTAAGGTAAGAGAGCGAGAGAAAGGAAGAAAGAAAAATAGGCTAATTTCATATTAAAACAGGAACAATAAATAAAGACAAAATAGAGAAACAAACCTCCTATTACTGCTGAATCATGCCGGGTGTCATTGCCTTGCTGCTCCTTATCTTTGTTTGCTTTCGCAGCTTGATCTGGCAGAGAAGAAAAGAGAAGCCGGCTAATTAATTAACTTTCAGTAATGAGTGAATGAGCTGTGCAGCCAATGGATGTTCCTCAACAGGGTGTATGTGGCAGAAGATAACGTATTTTTATAACTGTGTAAACAATGATAACAAAACTTCCATTAGGCTGTCAGGCATCAGCTCATTGTGTTGTTGATTCGTTCCTGATTTATCCCTAAAATGTAATAATGATGCTTTAAGCCGGAGACAAAACTGAACATCCACAGTTGATTCCACACACCTTCAAATGGCTTCCAGTATGAAAGCTGAAAAGCTGTGGCATAGTAAACAAACAAATATATTTGTTCGACCTGAGTGTCATCCAGTTAGCTAAGTGGAGACTGTGTTTTACAATAGCTTACCTGAGAGTGGGTGTGAGGTTGTTGAGTCAGCCAGCACCCCACAGTTAGACTCCACCAGATGACCCCGTACGCTGACCAATGAGCTGCCACGGTTTAGTAGTGCTGCCTTCAGTGGAGCCACGTGATTGAACTGGACTGATGAGAGGCAGCCAATGAAGCCCTTAGATCCTGCCTGCATCACCTCCTCATCAAAATTCTCTCCTCCTGTAATTCATAATTAACATTGAGCTGTTAAAGCAGTATAGTCTCTCACTGGAAAGAAAGTTATCCCACAAGAGAACAAGTTTATTGTGAGCTAAAACAAACAAAACGTATATCAAATCAAATCCAATTTTATTTGTCACATGCGCTGAATACAACAGGAATACAACAGGGCTACTTACAAGCCCTTAACGAACAATGCTTTAAGAAGTTAATAAAAAAATGATAAAAAGTGTTAAGTAAAAAATAGATAACAAAAAAGAAAAAATAATAACACATAATTAAACAGCAGCAGAACAATAACAAGCAAGGCTATATACAGGAGGTACCGGTACAGAGTCAATGTGCACCGGTTAGTTGAGGTAATTGAGGTAATATGTAGGTAGAGTTTAAGTGACTATGCATAGATTATAAACAGAGAGTAGCAGCAGAGTAAAAGAGGGGTCTGGGTAGCCCTTTGATTAGCTGTTCAGGAGTCTTATGGCCTGGGAGGTAGAAGCTGTTAAGAAGCCTTTTGGACCTAGACTTGGCGCTCTGGTACCACTTGCCGTGCGGTAGCATAGAGAACAGTCTATGACTAGAGTGACTGGAGTCTTTGACAATTTTTAGGGCCTTCCTCTGACACCGCCTGAAATAGATGTCCTGGATGGCAGGAAGCTTGGCCCCAGTGATGTACTGGGCCGGACGCACTACCCACATAGTTCTTGCGTTCGGAGACCGAGCAATTGCAATACCAGGCAGTGATGCAACCAGGTCTCTGACCTCCTCCCTATAGGCTGTCTCTTTGTTATTGGTGATCAGGCCTACCACTGTTGTGTGGTCAGCAAACTTGATGATGGGGTTGGAGTCGTGCTAGGTTATGCAGTCATGAGTGAACAGGGAGTACAGGAGGGGACTGAGCACGCACCCCTGAGGGGCCCCCGTGTTGAGGATCAGCGTGGCAGATGTGTTGTTCCCTACCCTTACCACCTGTGGACGGCCCGTCAGGAAGTCCAGGATCCAGTTGCAGAGGGAGATGTTTAGTCCCAGGGTCCTTAGCTTAGTGATGAGCTTTGAGGGCACTATGGTGTTGAACGCTGAGCTGTAGTCAATGAATAGCATTCTCACATAGGTGTTCCTTTTGTCCAGGTGGAAAAGGGCAGTGTTGAGTGCAATCTCTATTGCATCATCTGTGGATTTGTTGGGGTGGTATGCAAATTGGAGTGGGTCTAGGGTTTCTGGGATAATGGTGTTGATGTGAGCCATGACCAGCCATTCAATGCTCTTCATGGCTACAGACGTGAGTGTTATGGGTCGGTAGTTATTTAGGCAGGTTACCTTAGTGTTGTTGGGCACAGGGACTATGGTGGTCTGCTTGAAACATGTTGGTATTACAGACTCAGTCAGGGACAGGTTGATCAGCGCATGCTCGAAGTACACGTCCTGGAAATCCATCTGACCCTGCGGCCATGTGAATGTTGACCTGATTAAAGGTCTTACTCACATCGGCTACGGAGAGTGTGATCACACAGTCGTCCGGAACAGCTGGTGCTCTCATGCATGTTTCAGTGTTACTTGCCTCAAAGCGAGCAAAAAGTTATTTAGCTTGTCTGGTAGGTTCGTGACACTGGGCAGCTCGTGGCTGTGCTTGCCTTTGTAGTCTGTAATAGTTTGCAAGCCCTGGCACATCCGACGAGCGTCGGTGTGCTAGCAATTTGTGCTTTTATGATGTACAAATGAGTCATTGTGGAAGATATGTATGTAGAGCATATTTAATAGATCTTCATTTGTATGCTTTTGATTAGAGGAGTGAGTGAGTAGGATACAGCGAGAGAGAGAGTGAGTTGGCTTTCTGCTTAGTTCATTGTATACAACTTTTATTTGCTCTCTGTCAGAATCCTTTTAGTCCCCATTAATGAATCTTTATTCAGCCTATATTAGATTCAGCCTCCCCATCAATAAATCTTTATACAGCCTTTATTAGATTCAGCCTCCTTTGCCTCCTGAATTAAAGATAAAGGTTTCTATGGCAACAGCAGTGAGGGATATACAAATAATTATGCTACAACATTGATGGTAAAATCTTTAAATCTGCATGTCCGGTTTTACAAAAGCTATTCTGAGAACGGGTTTGAAAATGTGGAGAAATAGGTGTGAACAGCATCACATAAAGTCATGAAACAACACACGTGTGCGCGTGGTCCTCATTTCATTATTCAAAATAGCTCCATGCATGGCAGTATCCTTTCATAGGCGGGCTTACCGATGACTTTGCCCAAAGTCAAGGATCTGATTAAGATCAACTCCGCATCAGATGACAAGGTGTACTTTCTGTGGATGTCCTGATCGATCTGGGGGAATGTGGAAAGCAATCAAGTAATAAACATGAGGAATACAGGAAATACTGATTCATCTAAATGGCTGCAGATTGCTGTAGTCCAGCTAAATTGATTGGGAACTAAAGCACTTTCATAACAGTATACAATATTGGCCAGATGCTGCGAAGGAATTACACTGCACAGGATCTACACCTCTTGTACATTTATCCATTGCTCACCTGTAGGTAGACATCTTTCCCCTGACGGTGGATTCTGATACGGTGGAGGCGTCCGTCTGCCAGGCTGCTGGGGCTGGGGCTGAACACATCTGGCTTCCTGTACACATGGAGACGGTACCAGATCTGGAGACTCCCTGCAGAACACAACACAAACTGGGTGAAAACCATGCATTGAAAGATCTAAAACTCACAGTGCCTTCGGAAAGTATTCAGACTACTTGACTTTTTGCACATTTTGTTCCGTTACAGCCTTATTCTAAAATGTATTATTTACATAAGTATTCAGACCCTTTGCTATGAGACTCAAAATTGAACTCAGGTGCATCCTGTTTCCGTTGATCATCCATGAGGTGTTTCTACAACTTGATTGGAGTCCACCTGTGTTAAATTCAGATGATTGGACATTATTTGGAAAGGCACACACCTGTCTATATAAGGTCCCAAGTTGACAGTGCATGTTAGAGCAAAAACCAAGCCATGAGGTCGAAGTAATTGTCCGTAGAGCTCCGAGACAGGATTGTGTTGAGGCACAGATCTGGGGAAGGGTGGCCTCCATCATTCTTTAATGGAAGAAGTTTGTAACCACCAAGGCTCTTCCTAGACCTGGCCGTCTGGCCAAACTGAGCAATCAGGGGAGAAGGGCCTTGGTCGGGGACCAAGAACTCGATGATCACTCTGACAGAGTTCCAGAGTTCCTCTCTGGAGATGGGAGAAACTTCCAGAAGGACAACAATCTATGCAGCACTCCACCAATCAGGCCTTTATGGTAGAGTGGCCAGATGGAAGTCACTCCTCAGTAAAAGGCAAATGACAGCCTGCTAGGAGTTTTCCAAACGGCATCTAAAGATACTCAGACCATGAGAAACAAGATTCTCTGGTCTGATGAAACCGAGATTGAATGAATGCCAAGCATGGCCTGAATGCCAAGCGTCACGTCTGGAGGAAACCTGGTACCATCCCTACGGTGAAGCATGGTGGTGGTAGCATCATGCTGTGGGGATGTTTTTCAGCGGCAGGGACTGGGAGACTAGTCAGGATTGAGGCAAAGCTGAACGGAGCAATGTACAGAGAGATCCTTGATGAAAACCTGCTCTAGAGCACTCAGGACCTCAGACTGGGGCAAGGTGCACCTTCCTACAGGACAACAACTCTAAGCACACAGCCAAGACAACACAGGAGTGGCTTTGGGACAAGTCTCTGAATAGTGTTCCAGTCAAGTCTCTCTTTAGTGGCCAGCCAGAGCCCAATCGAACATCTCTGGAGAGACCTGAAAATAGCTGTGCAGCAAAGCTCCCCATCCAACCTGACAGAGCTTGAGAGGATCTGCAGAGAAGTATGGGAGAAACTCCTCAAATACAGGTTTGCCAAGCTTGTAGCATCATACCCAAGAAGACTCAATGCTGTAATCACTGCCAAAAGGTCTGAATACTTATGCAAATGGTATATTTCATTTTTTTAAAATATGAAATACATTCACAAACATTTATAATAACCTATTTTGCTCTGTCATGGGGTATTGTGTGTAGATTGATGAGAATTATTATTTTTGTTTTAATACATTTTAGAATTAGGCTGTGATGTAACAAAATGTGGAAATTCAAGGGGTCTGAATACTTTCTGAAGGCACTGTACCTTGATGCGTGGGACTATTGGACTTGTTTAAATCATGCATCAAAGTCAATGTGAGGACTATGCAAATATCTCTAATTATCATTCGGGCTAAAGTATGCACCAAAATGAAAACGTATTTTGAAATATCCATTCATTGCCCTTTTGGTGCTTTGGAAATGTTATTGCCTTTGTTTCTTTGCATTTGGCAATTTTCCATGAGCTGTGCCGATGAGATTTTCCCGAGAGTTGTTAATTCATTAAAACGCCAGAGGCTTGACAATAACCTTTAATTTAAATAGATAAACTTATCTCATGAGGATCACCTCACCTTAACCTATTCAATGCCTCACGCTCATCTATCAATCTAAATTAGTTTGGAATGCCAAGAACCATATAAATGAAAATAGCATTATGACTGAATGAAAGAGGAGACAGGTTAAAGAAGGATTTTAAGCCTTGAGACAATTGAGACATGGATTGTGTATGTGTGCCATTCAGAGGGTGAATGGGTAAGACAAAAGATTTAAGTGTCTTTGAACAGGGTATGGTAGTAGATGCCAGTCGCACCGCTTTGAGTGTGTCAAGAACTGTAACGCTGCTGGGTTTTTCACACTAAACAGTTTCCCGTGTGTATCTAGAATGGTCCACCACCCAAAGGACATCCAACCAACTTGACACAACTGTGGGAAGCATTGAAGTCAACATGGGCCAGCATCCCTGTGGAATACTTTCAAAACCTTATAGAGTCCATGCACTGACAAATTGAGGCTGTTCTGAGGGCAAAAGGGGGTGCAACTCAATATTAGGAAGGTGTTCCTATTGTTTTATACACTCCAGTGTGCTTCTCTATTGATGCCCCTCAACAAAAGAGTGATGAAATTAAGATCCTACATCTGTAAATGTATAAATAGCTATCCTCGAACAGCCTCATTGTTCCTCCCACACACACGACACTAGATCAGAGAGGCAGAGAGCTTTGCATTATCAAGTGAAGATGGGTCAATACTACAATTCCAGCTCAGTTCGGCGAATGGTTTTATGTTGTGTTTGAGAAACCCCTGACAGTGCCCGGGTGCCGGAGATTACCGTGGATGAAATGTCCTCCTGATCCTCCAATATTTACAAAGGCATGACTCTTCCACATGCCCCGATGAACACAAACGAGCATAAAGGAGCAACGACTTAAAGAAAAACGGGTGTAACTCAACACGATGCTGGTGGGCTTTCTGTTCTACTTGGAAGGATGTCAGATTAGAGGGGTACGGTGCGTGATCTGGAGTGTCCATGGCTTCGTTATGGATGAGGCTGAATAGGCTTAGACGCATTGCTGGACCTGGATCTGTCAAGGTTCAATTCTTTTTTTATTCCTGCCCGTTATGTAATGGATGGAAATATTCTCAACATGACATATTACTTCTTCCATATTTGTGAAGGGACTATAATTCCATCATTCTATAAAAAAAGACAGATTGCATTTTTTGTGTTGAAAGTTGTGCAAGGCAACTTGGTTCTTTCAGCCTTTTGCTGTGAGGTACAATGGGAGAAAACACTCCATATAATGAGATTAAATTCTGAATTTAGAGTTGCACTCTACTAGCTAATTGAGCCATTATAACCCCCTTTGCTAAAGCCTTGGTGGAGTGCCAACTTTTTCCAGAAATCTGGAAATATGTTCAAAGCATGGACAGGACACATTAGAAATCATTCAATTATTGTACGTACTACAGACCAGTGGAGGCTCCTGAGGGAAGGACGGCTTATAATAATGGCTGGACTGGAGTAAATGGAATGGTATCAAACACGTGTTAGATACCATTCCCTTCACTCCATTCTAGCCATTGCACTCCATTCCAGCCATTATTATAGCCCATCCTCCCCTCAGCAGCCTCCACTGTTACAAACAGATGAATGGTAGAGGTGTCCCTACCATTGAGTGCCAGGATTACTGCTATGTACTGCTGGCTGAAGGTGCTGACAGTGAGCAGCATGGCAGGGCTTTGTGTGGTCATGAAGCTGAAAGCCATGTTCTCTCTGGCCCTAGTGCTCTCTCTGTAAACTCTGGACGCCTGCGAGCTCCTGTTCTGCATCACAGAGAAAGGCTCCTGGAAGGTGTAGGTCACTGACGATTCTCTGTCAAATGACACAGACACCTCTGCATGGACACAGAGAGAGAGGACGGATCATTAGGGGAGTCATGCTATTATACACTGAATTTATTAGATCAATTGTTAAACACATTTTATAAGTTGAAGCTGCACTTAGCTGAACCTAATCACCAGTCAGAATTTAAAAAAATCACCAACACTCCTGACAAATACACGTTCTGTCAATGTCATCGGACGAAATAGAACGACATGCACCTCCTATAAGAAACAGAACACCCTTTGTTAAGGAAGTGTCTGCTCCATGATAATGGAGGCTTAGATTAGTGTGCATGTGAGAGCCGGATCCTCTCAGACAGACCAGAGACAGCAGAGCAGTCATCTCATCTTCTCCCTCTTTGATGTCTTTTTCAGATGAATTCCAATCTGCACTCTGAATGCCACTGATCTCAACACCTCCACTTTAAGAGCAGAGTGAACACCTCTCAAAACATTCTGTTCTTCCCCCGTTCTCTTCAAAATTATTCATGGACAAAGACAGATATTGCAAAATTATAGCTTTGTCTAAGCACATTCTCAGCGAGTTTTATGTTTTCATAACTAAGTTTCATAACAAGTCATGACTTAGTGGAAAGAGAATGAAAAGCGCTCCACCCACACAAGAGCAGACGGTGGAAATAAAGAAGAATCTACAAAGAGAGAACAGGGTTATGATAAGTCAATATTGCTTTCGTTCTTAAACATGATTGAAGGCAAGCTTAACTGGAAAGAGGCTCAGGAACAAGTATATCCAGTGCTTCAGAGAAAAACAATCTCAAAATATGCAAGAATCCCACACATGCGGTGGTCGCTACATAATGCTTTTTGCTTAAAACTGCTCTTTCTAGCCTCGTTTATACCTGTGGCTAACATGTCTGTGTTTACACAGGCAGCCAGATTCAGGTCTTTTTTTCACTAATTAGTATGTTGACCAATCACATCAGATGTTTTCTCATATTTTTTTCAGAGATGATCTGATCGCCAAAAGACCAATTAGTGAAAGAAATATCAGAATTGGGCTGCCTGTGTAAACGCATCCAATGTGTCCTTTGTCCTGATCTTATTTACTTTCTGATTGTGCCCATATTGTAACTGTTGCATCAACACATGGTAGTAAAATGTGTCTCTTATCCATCCACTGTCTCTGCATTGTGATCAGATATCCTGGTCCCTCCCTCTATGCTAATTGCTTGACAGATATTCCTACAAAATAATATTTATTTATTTTAAGACACATATTGATGCCATAAGTCAATGGCATCAATATGTGTCAATGATTTTATAGAACGGGATGATGATTTAAATGGTTTCACTGTGGCGATCCGTCTACAATTGTAAGATATCCAGACACAATGCATCTGACTACCTCGGTAGGTGTTGAGGAAGATCAGATCACAGTCAGATCTTTAATCATATACACTTGTCAAAAAAATGTGGGCACAATCAGAATGTGGAAAAGATCAGGACAAAGGATGCATGTTAGAACCAAGTATTAACAGGGCTTCTGTTGTAAAGTATGACTGTTCAAAACCTGGCAAGGTAAAAAAAGAGTTTCCACAGGGGAGTGGAGAAGTGTACATATGAGTGTAGTGGTTCACCAAACCCATGGTTCGGTACCTATTGTGGTTTTGTGGTCACGGTTCGGTTTGGTACAGCGGGAAAATGAAATGCCATTCACAATGTTCCTGGCATTGTCTGTTGTTACAGGGTTGTTATGTTGAGCATCTCAAGTTTCCACTCTGATGCTGTGTTTGTAACCATGTGGCAGGTGGAGTGCCAGGTAGCCTTGTGGTTAGAGTGTTGGGCCAGTAACTGATAGGTTGCTGGATCAAATCCCTGAGCTGACAACGTACACAAAAATATATATATAATAATTCTGCTGTTCTGCCCCTGAATGAGGCTGATAACACACTGTTCCTAGGCAGTCATTGTAAATAAGAATTTGTTCTTAACTAATTTACCTAGTTAAGTAAATAAAAAAAGGTGGGAGTGTATTAGTTGTGAAGTTGTAAATACCAGTTAGATGCGTTCATGTGATTTGAACTCGTTGAGAAACGCAAATCGGCTAATGGCCAACAAGCTGCATAAAGTACACCTATCATGCTAACAAAAAATTATAGAGTTAAAAAACAAAGAATAATAGATTGCTTTTTATAAATAATGTTTTGCTGTTGCATTTAACTGCCGGAAATGCTGTTCTATAGTCTGTTTCCTTAGTAGGTGACGTCAGAGGTCACCATGTGGGAGAAGTGGGTGCTCAGGATGATAGATGAGTTTCCCACTAGTAATTACCATTTGGAGGGCCGTTCAAGTGGATTTTTCCCAGTCGTATGTGGTAAATTCCCACTTAGTTAGGAACGCACCATGATACTGCCTCCTTGAGTGCCAGATGCGCAGTTGTGACTCTCATAAAGGGGGCATGTCTGTAGCACGGTACCTTTCCAACTCTGGGGTAATGTGATGGGCTGTCACTGTTAAGTAAGCGCAACACAGGGTGAATTGGCCAATTCATTGAAAACTTTGGCTTTGGCTTGTTTAAATAGCTGGGTTAGCTGACAACGTCACTAACACAATGGGGCAGAAGTCCGTGAGTTGTTGTGACTCTGGATGGCCAGATGGCTAGCAACAATGACAAGACTGCCATGTGGGGAATCGTGAGTGTCTAGTTTCAGCTAGTTTCATCTTGTTCTTGATACCATGTCTTGTTTGAGGTGTTTTGACTGATTTCATGTAAATGCTAATATGGTTAGCTAGCTAACCAACAAATGTAACAATGTATTTAAGAGACAACAAGTGCTCATTGTGCACATGTATTTATGTTTTCAATAAACATTGAAGACTAAATATTGTTTACATGTTGTCAAGAATCTAAGCCTGCGTCTTGGTATTTGTTGCTAAACAACAAACCCGTCTATAGAGCGGGTATTAACTGTTTGCTGAAATGGGTGCTAGTGGGAAGGTCGTAACGTGGCTCGAGCACGTTCACGAGGTGCTGAAACCCCTCATTCTCAACCACCATGAATGGTCGCATATCCGTATCTATAAACCAAAGACTACAAAATATAAACACAGCCTACCAATCGCTCTCTTTTTTGGCCCGGTCAGAATCAGCTGGCAAGGAATGCTTGAATACAGAGTGGAGAAGATTTTGTCTTGTTTTTCCTTTGCGTTTCCGTCTTGCTCCGGCTGCACAGGCTATTCTCATTGAGTGTGGTGACATATTGTTAACGTTTAATCCACAACTCTCTGTCCATCATCGTTGTAATCTACTGGGAAGCCAAAATGTTCCCAAATTGTAGATTTAAACGATGATGGAGGATCGACCATCGAACCGTTCGGCATGAATATGTGTACTGTTACACCCCTAGCTTTACAGTACCAGTTGCATATGGATGTCATCACTCTATTGTATAATACATGCAGTGTGATGAGGACCTGGAGCATGTTCCAAGTACCAACTGTATTAGATAAATTATTAATAATTTCAAAGTTTAAGCCTATTCTTATGTCTTAATCATTGTGTTTTAAGTGTTTTTCCATTAAATAATTAATCATAGACAATCTCATGAGTGATCCCATTTACATCTAGTTTTTCGGGGGCATATCCTCACAGACCTTCCTTGCAGGAGGGTCCCCCGTAAGCAGACTGTGAGCAGTCACAGACGTAGCCGCTGTTCTTCTCGATGCACCTCCCTCTGTTGTGGCAGAGACTGCTGGAGCCGCTGCAGTGGCCGGGGCAGCCCGCACTTACGCCCGGGGTCATCTTAGCCCGCTCCTCCAGGTTAAAGGTCATGCCGTTTATATTCAGAGTTCTGATGCATCCCATGAAGCCCCTCTGCCTGGCCGCTGTTCCCCCTGGAGGAGGGACCACAGGTTATAATGACTTGATATGGCTTTTACAGTGTTATAACACATTTACAATTAGTATATCATACATAATATTCCATATAGTACTATCTGTTGTTCCTCCTAGAGGTGAGACTACAGGTTATAACTAGTTAATAATGCCTAATAGAATGCTATAACAGATGTATAACTACTCTATATACATAATACAGTCCAGGAAACCCCTCTGCCTGGCTGCTGTTCTCCCTAGAGGAGGAGATGACACATTATATACATTATAAAACATTTCTAACTAGTCTTTATACATATGAAAGCACCCCACTGATTTACTGCAACCCTTGATTTAATTCCAGTAAGCATCTAAGACATCTCTGGAACTATTCATGTGTGAGAGGCCTCATTAAGACTAACTATATGCAAATATGGAAGAATATCTATAACGATGAAGTGTTGGGCTGACCTTTCAAGCCATTATGAGCAGAAGAAACTGTATAGCCCCCGAATGACAAATCAAGATTTATGGCCAAATAAAGGTTTAATCTCAGGAAAAGCTCATTGGGAATTTCTTATAGGGAACCCATTCATGTGTGTAATGCCTTGGCATAACCAGAAAGTTGCAGTGAAATAATGATAATGAATATGAAAAAGAATATCTAATAGCATTATAATTCATACCTTGGCCTACTGTCAAATTTGAGGACACTGTAAATCCTGAGATAGCAACTGTACCGAGACAATACAGTATATCTCTGGTGGAAGTTGAGGGGGAAAGGCCACAATTAAAGGCCTACCAACACACAGCTGGTTGTTGAGACTGAGACTGAGACTAAGAGCAGAACAGCCCTATCCACAAATAGCTGGCTGTTGAGACTGAGACTAAGGCTATGAGGACAAGCCAGTCCTACCCACAAACAGTTGGCTGTTGAGCCGGAGGCGGAGGTGTCCATCAGATGAAGCTTCCAGGAAGCGCAAGGGCAGCTGGTCCACCTGCAGAGAGGCCTCCTTCACATTGCGCTCTGCCCTCACATAGTGCCACTGCCTGTCATTCAGGGGCACATGGGACTTGACGGCAAGGACCACCCCCCCGTTTCCCACGTCAAAGGAGAACGTCACCACGGACGGAGCTGAGGGAGCAGAACAGGATGAGAATAGCTGACAGTCAGGTCACAGAGAACTCATTCTTCACATTTTGTACTTCCATTTTCCTGTCAACGGTTTCTCACATTTTCCCTTCAATAGAAGTATATCCGCACAATGAGTTCTGAGAATTTCCTTTCCCACCCCCTGCCACCTCTCCAACCCTCTTTTATGCTCTTTCTCTCTCCAGGCACATGGGTCATTTACTGCATCTATTCAAAGCTACGTTGACAGCTTGATGATATAGCGCTGCAATTGTGCTTTATAATACATCTTATAATTTGGATTACATTATGAAGCTTATATCTGGATGGACAGCTTGGACAGCTTTTTGAAGCACATGTCATCCTATATAACTACTGCTGTACACACCTTTTATATTAATATATTGTCCAGAATGTCTATACACACCATTATATACGTAAAGTATATTTAAATTACAGACTCAGACATTGCTCAACCAGATATTTCTTAATTCCTTTATTATTTTGGGGGGGATTTGTGTGTATTGTTTTGTATTCTTAGGTATTACTGCACTGTTGGAGTTGGAAACATAAACATAAGCATTTCGCTGCACCTACGATAACATCTGCAAAATATGTGTACGCGACCAATAAAATTGGATTAGATTTGTGATTTTATGTCACATGTAGTGCTCTCATGAAATTAAGTGCATATTATTTCTGAGCGTGTGTGTGTTTGTGCGTGCGTGCGTGTGTTTGTGCGTGCGTGCGTGTGTGTGTTTGTGCATGCGTGCGCCCGTGCATTTGTGCGTGCGTGTGTTTGTGCGTGAGTGTGTGTGTTTGTGCGTGTGTTTGTGCGTGCGTGCGTGTGTTTGTGCGTGCGTGTGTTTGTGCGTGCGTGCATGCATTTGTGCGTGCGTGCGTTTGTGTGTGCGTGTGTCTGTGCGTGAGTGTGTGTGTTTGTGTGTTCGTGCGTGTGTTTGTGTGTGCGTGTGTTTGTGCGTGCGTGCGTTTGTGCGTGCGTGCGTGCGTTTGTGCGTGCGTGTGTTTGTGCGTGCGTGCGTGTGTTTGTGCCTGTGTTTGTGCGTGCGTGCGTGTGTTTGTGCGTGCGTGTGTTTGTGCGTGCGTGCGTGTGTTTGTGCGTGCGTGTGTTTGTGCGTGCGTGTGTTTGTGCGTGCGTGTGTTTGTGCGTGCGTGCATGCGTGTGTTTGTGCGTGCGTGCGTGTGTTTGTGTGTGCGTGCGTGTGTTTGTGCGTGCGTGCGTGTGTTTGTGTGTGCGTGCGTGTGTTTGTGCGTGCGTGCATGGCCCACAAACTCACAGCTAAGCTCCACTCTGATGAAGTGCTTGAGGCCCAGGTTCTCCAGAAAGACTCCTGATGGGACGCTGGTCTTGAAGTAGAAGGAAATGTCAGCGCTGAGCTCTGCCTGGAGGGTCGGGAAGTGCAGGTAGGATGACTCCTGGTAGAAGGACGCCGCATTCCACACAGACGCTAGAAAACAGGAAATAGACATTTCTTCTTAGAGGAAAGTCTTGACTCACATAAGAACGATACAGAGATGAGGATGAATATCTTGGGACTGAGTGGAGCGTTTGAACGTACTCAATATTTCATCAGCATTTGGCCTGGGAAAACAAGGATGTTTAAAGGGACCATCTGTAAGATAAAAATGTAACAAAACAGAAGAGTTCACCTACTGTCACCATAACAACGCAGTGGGCCGATTCTGTAGAGCGCCTCAGAGCCTGTTCTGTTGGTGTCTCCAATCACGATCTCACTCACTGGTAAGTGCTCTTTGTAGGAGAGGACTCCTGTGTCATTAGCCCTACAATACAGAGAGGAGAGCATGCTCTATGTGGAAGGAATCAAACAATGATGGAACCCTCGCCTCCCCTGTCGTGACCCACTTAATCTCAATATTTGAAATAAGGTAATATACTGAATACTGTACAAATGTGGAAATATAAGATGAGACAAGAAATAGAAGATATGCACACAGATTCATAGCTCAATCATTTTGATGGACAGGGCAGTAGATACACAGAGAGCTATATTTGCCTTGTTACCATGAGTCTGTGTCGGCATCACAGTTGCAGAAGTAGTTCATGTCCATGCAGTTTTCCTCCAGGCTGCAGGAACACTGCTGAACCCCCGGCAGGAAGCCTCCCCAGTAAGTCCGTCTCTCTCCACCCTGGTCCACCCACCAGGACAGGGGGCTGCCATCTGCACCAACCACAGTAATACAATTAGGTCCACATATAGAGTAGCATAATCTGTACAGCATCTGTTGGCATCCCATGGCATTGTGTCAATGAACCCTCAGTGATGCCAGTCAGACAGGCAGGGCTCATTTCCTGGAGCATCTGTAAGTCGCCCTGCTACAGCCATCCATCAGACAATATGACTCTGCATTAGAGACACTCCAGGCCTGTAGGGAGCAGCCCCTTAGCTCTCAGACTGTACTCTTAAGACAGGAGAGTGGTGGGAGAGTGGGGACTGTATAATAGGAACATTGACATTGAGAGTAATTTGATAAGTGTGGGCATGGGGGGTTTGTAATAGTGGTACTGGTCAAGTCACACTTACTGACATTGACAGTGTATGTTGTGGGATAACGGAATACAGTGTACAAATGTATGTTATCCAATATTCTTCTGCCTTTGGTCATCATGTCAAATTGACTTTGTTACTCAATTGAAACAAAGCAGAATAGACCACCGAATACAGAAATGGTTTAGGAATAACAAATTATATGGGAATAAGATGAGTATGTACAGCTGAAGTCAGAAGTTTACATACGCCTTAGCCAAATACATTTAAACTCAGTTTTTAGCACCAAAGTACGTTAATCTCTAGACAGAACGCGTCTCCTTCCTGAGCAAATGATATACATTTGCCTATTAGAACGCGTCTCCTTCCTGAGCGGGATGACGGCTGCGTGGTCCCATGGTGTTTATACTTGCATACTATTGTTTGTACAGATTAATGTGGTACCTTCAGGCGTTTAGAGATTGTTCCCAAGGATGAACAAGATTTGTGGAGGTCGACAATTGTTTTTCTGGGGTCTTGGCTGATTTCTTTTGATCTTCCCATGATGTCAAGCAAAGAGGCACTGAGTTTGAAGGTAAGCACTGAAATACTTCCACAGGTACAACTCCAATTGACTCAAATGATATACATTTGCCTATTAGAAGCTTCTAAAGCCATGACATAATTTTCTGGAATTGTCCAAGCTGTTTAAAGGCAAAGTCAACTTAGAGTATGTAAACTTCTGACCCACTTGGAATTGTGACACAGTGAATTATAAGTGAAATAATCTGTCTGTAAACAATTGTTGGAAAAATGACTTGTGTCATGCACAAAGTACATGTGCTAACCGACTTGCCAAAACTATAGTTTGTTAACAAGAAATTTGTGGAGTGGTTGAAAAACGAGTTTTAATGACTCCAACCTAAGTGTATGTAAACTTCCGACTTCAACTGTACTATAATTTATGAGTTTGGAGTGGTGGTAATTCTACACCAGAGGATTTCCCCATATTCATGCATTGATGCTAAAATTATGTTTGACATAGAAGGTAGCAGGTAGCCTAGTGGTTAGAGCGTTGGGCCAGTAACCAGAAGGTTACTGGATCGAATCCCTGAGCTGACAAGGAAAACGTCTATAGTTCTCTCCCTGAACAAGGCAGTTAACCCACTCCTCCCTGGTAGGCCGTCATTGTACATAAGATTTTGTTCCTAACTGCATTGCCTAGTTAAAGTTTAAAAAAATAATATATAGCCTGATTTTATATTTGCATCAAGATTCTTTCAAAAAAGTTCAACCATCATGATGAATCGCAATAAATCAGTTGTTTGCTTTCCATTAGTGTCAGATATAGTTTGAGGATATAATTATGGTTTTGGCGAGTCTGGGATAAGAGCTAGGTTAATAATTCAACAAAATGCAGGGCATACACTTCCATAGATCAGCTTAACGGAAGTGGTGTTCGTGTCTTGTTTTCCAGTTAAATCAAAGTAATCACGAGGAAATTGGTTTCCAAACGTGCTCAAACAAAGGGGGAGATCTGATTAAATCTATATTTCCGTATAGGGATATGAGCTACCGTCTCAAGGAGTTAGGAAGAACTTATTTATCAAGACCCTTCCAGAGAATAAATGACTTGGAATTTTCAATGACAGGAAAGACAAGGTGATGCTTTCATCTAGATAAATGGTGAGGGTAAATGTTTCCTGTTACTCAAATATGATCTTATGTAAGATCCTGTCATTATCGTGAAAAGGTGAGCAATATAAAGTTTCCCTTTTTCATGCAGATGAAACATGTACATATGAAGTAGACGTTATCATGTTATGATAATCCGCTTTTTACAAATCCCTTGTTTGTTTCGGTTCAACCTCTTAGTTTTACACATTATGCAGCTTATATTTAGCATATGGATCTATTTCTGTCTCTGGGAAATGAAGTGTAGGCCTGGCCATAATGATAACCTTTTTGTAAAGCTTCTTATGATGTAGCATGAAAAAAGCCATATTTTACACAGCAGAATAGAAAGTGCATCACTAGCTATTGGCGACAGATTTTCATGCAAATATTCTAGAATCTGCATTAAAAAAATATTAACATTTCCCACCAGAGCTATGTTTCCACTAAACAGACTTTGTGAGGATAAAAAACAGTGTGTGATGACGTAGTCAAGACGAAATGTACATTTTCGTTTAAGTTTTCATGTACTGAATAAAACCGAAGGTTCAATGCGTTTCCATTGCATTTTCAACTTTACCGACAGTTTTGTCACAAAAACTGTTGCATTAAATGGCAAATGTGCCTACTCTGGTCTTGGTACCTGCGCTCTAGCCAACAGCTCGCAGATACAGTGCGGGTAGGCTGTGAGGGTAGGCTAGTCTACATGATGAGATTATTATGGATAAGAACGAGAGCAGTCAAGCATCGATCATCATGTCACCAGAATAAGACCCTTGATATTTATTGGAAAGCAGCATCAAGCTCATCACCGTGCACTTTCACCACCCTGTGAAGTTTATCACAACTTATTTTATCTGTAGCCTAATAAACTGAATGGTTTCCAGAGTCTTGGTCGTAGGACCACACACCATATCATCGCATGACTCCTAATTCACTTCGATATGATGGTTATTATATCAATATTTGTGCATTAAAGGCGTTTCCACCACCATTTCCTGCATTATACATTTTACCGACACAAAAAGATCCCAACACGTTGAATGAACAAATGATCTGTCTGCCGAATCTTCCTGTTTCCATTATAGCTGTAATGATTTTTTTTTGTACTTTATGACTTTACTTGCATAAAAAACTGGATGGAAACATGGTTACAGTGATAATATAAGGAGCATCTTTTGTTTGCAAGTCCAATTACAGTGAGCTGTGTTTTTAAATCTCTTCTTTTTTAGACAACAACGGTTTCTGAAGCATTCAAGTAAACAATGAAAGCAATTATGTTTTGTTTCATATCTACTGGGCCTGAAAATAAAAGTATTTTCTTCCTTTAATGATCTTGTTGTTTGGGCATAATAAAGTTGTTTATTGTCTGCGGTGACATTGTATTCACCTCATAGAGATCTGACTCCATACATTTTTCATAAATGTTTAACCTATAGTTGGGTTCTCCCCAAGCGATGAGAAAACTGAGGGAATAAAGGGGTCTCACTAGCTAGATGAATTCTTCAACTCCCCATGCGACGGCACACAAACAATGTTCAATAGAACTTATACAGCTGGGAATAGACAAACTCTACATGGACAAACAATGTGTATTAAATGGGTTGTGCTTCGGTTGCCTGCTAAGTGAAATGTGCTAAATATCTGTAACTGAACTGTTTTGAGGAGAGAAAGTTCCAGTCATGTTGCAAGCCAATACTGGAAATGCTCACCCCAAGTGTTAAAGAGGCGGGACTTCCTGCAGCCGTACATCACTTCCTGTCGACACTGCTCTGACCCGGCCACGAGGGCCATCAGTTGTTCAGGTGAGGCGCTGTAGTTGAACTTCATAATGTAGGGCTTTTGGAGAGTAGAACCCTGGACCCTGACTGGATCTGTGCTGTTGTGGGCCACCACTGTCCACACCTTGTCCTCTACACACACAATATGGAGCAAATAAACAGGTTTTAGTTTAGTTTATTTTGACACTTTTAAAAACAGATGTAAAAAGGCACATGCATAAATAGAATAATTGAGGATGAGGAGTGATTTGAATATGATGTATGATTATTCATGATCCTGTACCAAACTGGGAGGTATTTACATATCTGACAGTCCCCCTAATTACCAGTCAGTCTCTGTCAACCTCGCTAGAGTGCATTCTGATTTTACAGATATGAAACGGTCTAATGTGGCTGCTTCCCAAATAAAGGGATAAAGGGAAAAGAAAAATGCATTTAATCCAGAATGTACCTATCTTAAATAAAGCCCATGAAGATCAATGAAATAGACTGAGATTGATCTGAATTATCATAATATTATTGGATTATGATCAACGGCAATCCGATCTAAAGTATAATTCTGGCTGAAAATCTAGATTAGTCTGACAACAAGATCATAAAGGCCATCAGTCTAAATGTCTATGTAGGGTTGAGGGCCAGGATGGCAGCTCACCTGTCATGTTGCAGTAGACCTGTGTCGCCCCCAGAGGTCCACTGCCATCTGGATCAATGGAGAAGTAGCCTGAGGAGCTGCCAGTCAGCCTGTAGGCCTCACATGATGCCTCATAGATGGCTACAGAGGAACACACAGAATGAAAATACAATTTGAGTAGGGTAAATGTAATAAAATATACAGGCTGTTACAAAAAGAAAAATGCTTGCAGAAATAGAAATAGAAAACTTAACATGTGTAAATATTTGTATGAACATAACAAGATTCAACAACTGAGACATAAACTGAACAAGTTCCACAGACATGTGACTAACAGAAATGGAATAATGTGTCCCTGAACAAAGGGGGGGTCAAAATCAAAAGTAACAGTAACAGTCAATATCTGGTGTGGCCACCAGATATATTAAGTACTGCAGTGCATCTCCTCCTCATGGACTGCACCAGATTTGCCAGTTCTTGCTGTGAGATGTTACCCCACTCTTCCACCAAGGCACCTGCAAGTTCCCAGACATTTCTGGGGGGAATGGCCCTAGCCCTCACCCTCCGATCCAACAGGTCCCAGAAGTGCTCAATGGGATTGAGATCCGGGCTCAATGGGATTGAGATGCGGGCTCTTCGCTGGCCATGGCAGAACGCTGACATTCCTGTCTTGCAGGAAATCACACACAGAACGAGCAGTATGGCTGGTGGCATTGTCATACTGTAGGGTCATGTCAGGATGAGCCTGCAGGAAGGGTACCACATGAGGGAAGAGGATGTCTTCCATGTAACGCATAGCCTTGAGATTGCCTGCAATGACAACAAGCTCAGTCCGATGATGCTGTGACACACCGCCCCAGACCATGACGGACCCTCCACTTCCAAATCGATCCCGCTCCAGAGTACAGGCCTTGGTGTAACGCTCATTCCTTTGACGATAAACGCGATTCCGACCATCACCCAAGGTGAGACAAAACCGTGACTCATCAGTGAAGAGCACTTTTTACCAGACCTGTCTGGTCCAGCGACGTTGTTGCCAGTGATGTCTGGTGAGGACCTGCCTTACAACAGGCCTACAAGCCCTCAGTCCAGCCTCTCTCAGCCTATTGCGGACAGTCTGAGCACTGATGGAGGGAGAGTGCGTTCCTGGTGTAACTCGGGCAGTTGTTGTTGCCATCCTGTACCTGTCCCGCAGGTGTGATGTTCGTAAGTACCGATCCTGTGCAGGTGTTGTTACACGTGGCCTGCCACGGCGAGGACGATCAGCTGTCCGTCCTGTCTCCCTGTAGCGCTGTCTTAGGCGTCTCACAGTATGGACATTGCAATTTATTGCCCTGGCCACATCTGCAGTCCTCATGCCTCCTTGTAGCATGCCTAAGGCACATTCACGCAGATTAGCAGGGACCCTGGGCATCTTTCTTTTCGTGATTTTCAGAGTCAGTAGAAAAGCCTCTTTAGTGTCCTAAGTTTTCATAACTGTGACCTTAATTGCCTAAAGTCTGTAAGCTGTTAGTGTCTTAACAACCGTTCCACAGGTGCATGTTCATTAACGGTTTATGGTTCATTGAACAAGCATGGGAAACAGTGTTTAAACCCTTTACAATGAAGATCTGTGAAGTTATTTGGATTTTTAGAAATTATCTTTGAAAGACAGGGTCCTGAAAAAGGGACGTTTATTTTTTTGCTGAGTAGTATACACTATATTTACAAAAGTATGTGGACAACCCTTCAAATTAGTGGATTCGGCTATTTCAACCTCACTCGTTGCTGACAGGTGTAGAAAGTCGAGCACACAACCATGCAATCTCCATAGACATAGATTGGCAGTAGAATAGCCGTACTGAAGAGCCTAGTGACTTTGATAGGATGCCAGCTTTCCAACAAGTCAGTTCTGCCCTGCTAGAGCTGCCCCAGTCAACTGTAAGTGGTGTTATTGTGAAGTGGAAACTTCTAGGAGCAACAACGGCTCAACCGCGAAGTGGTAGACCTCACAAGCTCACAAAACGGGACCAAGGAGTGCTGAAGGGCGTAGAGGGTAAAAATATTCTGTCCTCGGTTGCAACACTCACTACCAAGTTCAAAGCTTCCTCTGGAAGTAACGTCAGCACAATAACTGTTCTTTGGGAGACAAGCCTCAGATTCCCATGTGCAATGCCAAGCGTCGGCCGGAATTGTGTAAAGCTCACGCCATTGGACTCTGGAGCAATTGAAACGCTTTCTCTGAAGTGACAAATCATGTTTCACAATCTGGCAGTCCGAGGGACGAATTTAGGTTTGGCGGATGCCAGGAGAACGCTACCAACCCCAATGCATAGTGCCAATTTTAAAGTTTGGTGGAGGAGGATTAATGGTCTGGGGCTGTTTTTCATAGTTCGGGCTAGGCCCCTTAGTTCCAGTGAAGGGAAATCTTAACGCTACAGCATACAATGACATTCTAGATTATTCCGTGCTTCCAACTTTGTGGCAATAGTTTGGGGAAGGCCCTTTCCTGCTTCAGCATGACAATGCCCCCAGTGCACAGAGCACTGACCTCAACTCATCGAACACCTTTGGGATGAATTGGAACGCAGACTGCGAGCCAGGCCTAATCGCCCAACATCATTGCCCGACATCACTAATGCTCTTGTGGATAAATAGAAGCAAGTCCCCGCAGCAATGTTCCAACATCTAGTGGAAAGCCTTCCCAGAAGAATGGAGGCTGTTATAGCAGCAAAGGGCGGACCAACTCCATATTAATGCCCATGATTTTGGAATTAGATGTTTTGACAAGCAGGTGTCCACATACTTTTGGTCATCTAGTGTATTTACACAATAAAACACAATGGGTACAGAGGTCAGCCCAGTCATGTCCCATACAGCCGGAGAGCAGGCAGGGACTCACAGTTGTGGCATGTGGCTCCAGTGTATCCTGTTCCAGAGCAGTCACAGTAGAAGGTGTTCCAGGACTGGGAACACTGCCCTCCATGTTCACAGAAGTTGGGCAGACATCTGGAGAGACAGGGAAGATCAGACAGTGGGAAGGAATCCAAGTAACCTGGTACTAGAGAGGCAAAGTCATGGAGACAGCAATGCTAAAACAATGTGGTTGTTCCTACTCTCTGACTGAACTGAACTAGCTGGAGATAATGGTTTTGATGACAGTGTTTTGATATTTGTGACATCTTCTTATTAACAACAAAACAACTAAGACTTAAAATTGTAATTATTCCTGACACAGTCTAATTTCACAGGGAGCAGTTTAAAGATGAGCATCTGCATACAAAACTCTCCAGTGACAATAGATTTAGCAAACAGAATATTGAGTTTAGATTTTCATAACAATTTTGTTCTTGTTGATTTTTGTGTGGGGCTCAAATTCAAGTAAAGCAGGTGTTTGTGCCGGCAGTTGTTTGTAAACATGCATAGCTATGGCAGGTGCAAGCAACCCAACCCCACTCTCCTCACCCCTCTCCCTCTCTACCATGACATTTCTGCAAATCGTCTGAGGTCTCTGTAAATGTTAACAATATGCAGAAAAAGTACCAGTGAAACTGGCTATGGAAAGACACTGATTAATAGTGCCTTCCTCATGCCTCTGTACCTTCTAAAATTACCTGCCTTTTAAGCTTGCATATATTAGTTAATTCCGCTTCAATTGTGAAACCTGTCCCAGGGGAGCTCTGGTTTAGTGGGGGTTGTACATACAACACAGCTATTACAATACCCATTTACCTATTTAGCACTACAAAAGGAGTCAACTGTTCTCCGAATAATGTTCAGGTGATGGTTTAATTATTGCTGTGCTATTTTTATTCATGCACACAGAAAAGCCTTTCGTGGACCATAAAATTATGCTGCTCAACTTGCAGAACTGTTCCTCCGCAATAAACCGGACAATAAAGTTTTAGTGGTCGGAGTGAATGGCAAGGAAAGCTCTTCAACAAAAGGTACTATAATCTCTCCGAGTTTTTTTGTGTTATGTAATTAGTTCCCTCACTGACAAAGAAATGAATTGCTTTTCTTTAAAGTATGTCACAAGCCAAAGTGCTGAGTTAGGTTGGGCATGTCCCTTAATGGCTTTATTGAACATTCCTAGGAACCCACGGCCCCCACCTCCACGGTGGCATGCGGAGGCCGCAGTCTTCCAGTCAACCTGCGCTGGCTGTTAGGGGACTGCCACCCTGAGCCTGGCAGGGTCCTGGAGGATGACAGCTGCTCTTGCATGTTTTAAAGCTGGAGAATTGGTGATGGAGAGAGACAGAGGGAGGCCTAGCTTTGCTATGTTATACTATTAATATACAGGCAGTGTTGAGCAGGAGGAAGGATAAATCAACACTGTTTCTAAAAAGGTAAGACGATAGAAAGAACAACTCCCAGGGTATGTCGTAATCTTGTTTGATTGCAGTGATTTGTCCGTTACAGCGGAGGTTACGCAATTATAAGTCGGTTGTCATTATATTGAAAAGGTTGAAGATGGAAGCCTTTTTTTATTATGTTGATTATTGGAACACCACAAGCATAAACACAGTGCTTAATCCTCACCACAGGAACGAAATACAAAGTAATTCAGAAATGGGTGCTGTTTAAATCACCAGTTCTCCAAAAACACTCCATGTTGCAGATCCTGAAATAGTGTATAGTCTAATTACAGTATAGTTCTGCATGTAGACATCTGATTATTCATATTGTGCTTTGACCAATGTATTGGGCGCTGGTTCTATATATAAAAATAGCAAAACAATGTTCAAGATTTTAACACTAAGAAACAAGATGTCTCTTTTGAGCTTTGCCACATAATTATTTTTGCTTACTGTTTCTCATGTTGGGTTCCCAATTAAAATATGTTCGGTGAGGTGTCATAACATAAGACATTTTGCTCCCGACACTTTTGGAAACACTACAGAAAAATACGCTCCTTTCCTCATCATCACTTCTCAGGGGATGTTGTCTCTTAGGTTAACTGGCTCCTGGGTTTCATGGCATCCCAGTAAAAAACGGTACAGTAAACTTTCAGTCTGGCAATCAGTCAATCGGCATTCTGACTCCAGTCACAGTTAATTAGAGACACAGTCGAAAGCAGTCCCAATCAGCTGCTTTTTCCATTGGGCAACATAGGAACCTACCACGTTTCTATAATTACTCTACCCTCCTCAGTAATTACTGTAGACCCTGTAAAGGCTGCTGACTTCAAAAGTCCCCTGCCTTAGAACGTGTGTTAATGTTCATTTGCTCACACTTCAGCTGTGAGAAAAGGATTTCACAAGCTTCAGGTCCAAAATAAACTACGATGTTTTATACCAGCGCCACAAAATCAAATGAGGAGACAGCAATTATGTGCTTGCACAATCCAAACAGAGTTGCTAGAACATACTATATCAAACAAGGTCTGACAATAATCAAGTGTTAAGTTTTGTGTTAGTTGCATAAGCAAAAAACAAAAGTCCCCTGCATATGCTTTGAGTTGAAGGTTGTCACCTTGGCACATAATTTCAAAATTCTAATATTGTATACAGCAATTGTGATACCTGTCATGGATGCCACATGTGTCAAACTGCAGCTCCTTGTACTTTCCCAGCCGTCCTTGTTGCACCCGGTTCAGGTCCATGGGCTGGCTGTTGATGGAGATGAGACGCATGCAACCCTGGAATGCCAATGTGGGGTTCTCACAGCCTGGGTCAGCTGGGGACAAGGAGGGACAGCCTAATGGAACACACAGCAGAAGGATGTTTACGTAACAAAACACCTGCCAAACCAGCTTCTACTGTAATAATGCAAAGTATTCAGACCCCTTGACTTTTCCCACATTTTGTTACGTTACAGCCTTAAAACGGATTAAATAAATAAAATCTACAAAAAATACCCTATAACCTATAAAACAAAAATACCTTCTTTTAAAAGTTACGAGCTTATGCCGCGACCGTTAGTGGTAGATGGTGGCATTCTGTCATCACAAGGGGGAGTTAGAACGCGGAACTATTGGTAGTCTAAACTGTGGCACAAATTTACTATCTTTTTGTAAATGAATGGAAGTGTTTTCAGTCTGAGAGTCTCTCTTCTCTGGCACTAGAGTACTGCATCAGGGAACAACAACAAAATACTGTTGGTGGTCCTGGAGTTAAGAGAGAACTTGGGTAAATACAATTGGGGAATTTCATTTGACATGTGGACTGATGATTTTTGAAAAATAGGCACGGTGGGCTTTTGGTTTTTCTCCCTCTAAAAACATAAATAAATCGTTCAAAATAACAAACTGGCTTTATTTACAAATTAGTAAGAATGTCTCACCCCATGTTCAAGTGTGGCCTTTTCCCCTTTATTCAGATTACAACCGCTCTCTTTCGGTTATTTGAAAACGAAATAATCTCCAAAATATCGTTATTTTTTAAACAAGCCTTAGAAGGTTGGTTGCAATTTCAGTTTAATCCACCAGAAAAGACAGAACAACAAATACTGTGGTTAAACTCAAATATACTATTTGATAATAAAAAAACGTTATCAATTGGAACCTTTATCAAGTGGAAGGGGGAAAAGTAAGGAACACGTCTGTCGGCCCTGCATTAAAAAACAAAATTGGCTAAAGAAAATTGTGATAAATAAAAATATATACCGGTTTCATTTCAGAACCAAAAAATTGACAGCTGTGCCATATAGATTGCAAAATAGTTGGGAAGAGATTTTAGATGTACCGATTCCATGGCACATGGTTTATGAATTGACACGCAATTTTCCGTTAGTTATAACCTACTGCAGGCCACCTCTGGGTTTGACCTTCTGAATTAATGATTATATTGAAGATAGAAGCCCCCTCTTAATGAGTTCTGAGAGATGATCTGTTATCCAACAATTATTATTATTATTATTATTATTACTGAATGACAGAGCTGGTCTTGATAAATCCATCAGATTTTTATTTGGAAATGTTAGGATTATGATTGTAAAATTAATCTGATTGTGATTGTAAAATGAATCAGCTGATGCATTGGTCCAGAGCCAGGAGGTATTGGTGGAGAGTCACGTCATTGGCGGAGAGTCAGGCGGCATTGGTGGAGAGTCAGGCGGAGAATAACGAGTTGAAGAGTGCGAGGAACGAGATGGAGTCACAATCCATGCCAGGCACACCTGTGAGCTCTGGAACTCCACCTCCTATTTGTGGACTCTTCAAACAATGTGCCATTGATGAAAATACCTGTCTATTTGTGAAAAGAATCAACCTTATTAACTCTTTAGTCATATCACAGTTCACATATTTACTTATGGTTTTGACTACACCTAGCAACCTGTTAAAATTATATGAGCAAAAAATATTCCATTTAAGATCCTATTGTCTCACCCCATGTTCAAGATTGGCCTTTTTACCTTTATTCAGATTACAACCGCTCACTTTCGCGTATTCGAAAACAAAATCTCAAAAATATCGCTGATCTATCGGTAGTCTAAACTGTGGCACAAATTGAATATCTGTTCGTAAATGAATGGAGGTGTTTTCATTCTGTTAGTCTTTAATAAATACATGTTTTGACGGTTTTGACCAAGTTAATCTGCTCATGTTGTGTGTGTTCAATAATTTGTGACATTGTGGTTCCAATAAAGAATGTAAACAAAATAAATCCTATTCATATTGAATAATCAGATGCATGTTGCACTTTAAACATTTGGATAATAAAGCATATTTAAATTGGTTGATTTTAATACTTCTGACAGCCAAAATTCTAGCTCCACCCATAACTTTTGGACATTTAAAAGGCATGGATTATTATAACCTACTTGCAGGCCTAAAACCTATGGGTGCAAACAACGTTTCCATGATGGGCTATTAGCAGGACAACAGACTCTTCAACCTTTACAAAAGGATAGCTTGGCGTGAAAAAAAATCCCCCCAACTTGAAATCTATTAAGTATTCTAAAGTTTTACATTTCTATCTCCAAACCTCATGCAACCGCAAAATGTCAGATAAAGCATATACTGTACAGTACTACTTCATCAACATCTTTATGCTTTCGTTAATAAAAAGAATGATAAACTATTTCAAAATGCAGATGTTTATTTCAACTATTTCATCAGCAGGACTATAGACTCTTGCCGAGTTTAGGGACTTTAAATATATTAACGGATCCGTATCGATTTACTATGGGAATAAATATCACCGAATTACATAACATGGGGACTGGTCTTGATAAATCAATCCAATTTTTATTTGGAAATGTTTGGATTATTTTGCTCTTCATTATCACAATATTAAAAACTTTCAAATGCATTCATGAATTAAACCGCTTTAGCCGACATGTTGCGGTTCATCTGATGAAGGTGCACATGGGCCTATTTATATAATGAATATGAATTCGGAGGACAGAAATTATTAAATATTAAAGCATTAGACCTCTCACTAAACGCGTCAGTCATACAAAAGTTCTACTTAAATCCAAACTGGTTTTCTAGCAGATTAGTAAGAATGTCTCACCCCATGTTCAAGAATGGCCTTTTTACCTTTATTCAGATTACAGCTGTCACTTTCGGTTATTTGAAAATGAAATAATACAATAAATATTGTAGTTAAACTCAAATAACAATTGATTTAAAAAAAATTTTTTTTCAATAAAATGTTTAAAAAGGGTTAAATCTTTGGAAATGATATCATAAATAGAACTGGTAGAGTTATGTCACACATGCAGCTAACACGGAAATGTCTGCTCTACCCAAAATTACAACCAACTAATTGCAGCATTACTGCAAAAAGGGAAGCGGAAAGTGGAAAAAGTAAGGAACTTGTCTATCGGCCCTGGAGGTATTTTGAAAACAATAACAAATTATTGTTTTTCACAAGGGCTATTAGTAGGACACAATGTGGTCACAAAAACACCTCTCTGACATAGGGTCCTGCATAACTCTTGATGATGTCATTGAATGTCTCGCCAGCTTTGATCCATACCTGGGCCTGCAGCATGCAAAGTTCTCTGTTTGTCAGACAAATTATTGTGACAAAACTACAGAACAGTACAAAACAAGAGAACACACATGGTTAATGTTCAGATTTTTTTAAATATATACTGTACATACAGTTGAAGTCAGAAGATTACATGCATGTTAGCCAAATACATTTAAACTCAGTTTTTCACAATTCCTGACATTTAATCCTAGTAAAAATCCCCTGCCTGTCAAGCCCTGACCATAGTTTGCTTTGTATGTTTCTATGTTTTGTTTGGTCAGGGTGTGGGTGTGCCCATGTGGGTGGGCATTCTATGTTGTATGTCTAGGTTGTCTGTTTCTATGTGTTTGGCCTAGTATGGTTCTCAATTAGAGGCAGGTGTCAGTCGTTGTCTCTGATTGGGAGCCATATTTAGGTAGCCTGTTTTTCCTTTGGGTTTTGTGGGTGGTTGTATCCTGTGTTAGTGTTTTCACCATACGGGACTGTTTCGGGTTGTTTGTTTTGTATTTTTGTTATTTCGTTAAGTGTTCTGTTTGATTTATTAAATTATCATTATGGACACTTACCACGCTGCATATTGGTCCGATCCTTGCTACTCCTCCTCAGACGAAGAGGACGAAACCCGTTACACTGCCTTAGGTCAGTTAGGATCACCACTTTATTTTAAGAATGTGAAATGTCAGAATAATAGTAAAGATAATTATTTACTTCAGCTTTTATTTCATCACATTCCCAGTGGGTCCGAAGTTTATATACACTCAATTAGTATTCGGTAGCATTGCCTTTAAATTGTTTAACTTGGGTCAAACGTTTCAGGTAACCTTCCACAAGCTTCCCACAATAAATGGGTGAATTTTGGCCCATTCCTCCTGACAGAGCTGGTGTAACTGCGAGAGGTTTGTAGGCCTCCTTGCTCGCACACGCTTTTTCAGTTCTGCCCACACATTTTCTATAGGATTGACGTCAGGGCTTTGTGGTGGCCACTCCAATACCTTGACTTTTTGCCACAACTTTGGAAGTATGCTTGGGGTCATTGTCCATTTGGAAGACCAATTTGCGACCAAGCTTTAACTTCCTGACTGATGTCTTGAGATGTTGCTTCAACATATCAACATAATTTGCCTTCCTCATGAAGCCATCTATTTTGTGAAGTGCACCAGCCCCTCCTGCAGCAAAGCACCCCCACAACATGATGCTGCCACCCCCGTGCTTCACGGTTGGGATGGTATTCTTCGGCTTGCAAGCCTCCCCCTTTTTCCTCCTCAAACATAACATAACATAATAGTTCTATATTTGTTTCATCAGACCAAAGGACAATTCGCCAAAAAGTACGATGTTTGTCCCCATGTGCAGTTGCAAACCATAGTCTGGCGTTTTATGGCAGTTTTGGAGCAGTGGCTTCTTCCTTGCTGAGCTGACTCTCAGGTTATGTCGATATAGGACTCGTTTTACTGTAGATATAGATACTTTTGTACCTGTTTCCTCCAGCATCTTCACAAGGTCTTTTGCTGTTGCTCTGGGATTGATTTGCACTTTTCGCACCAAAGTACGTTCATCTCTAGGAGACAGAATGCGTCTCCTTCCTGAGCGGTATCATGGCTGCATGGTCCCATGGTGTTTATACTTGCGTACTATTGTTTGTACAGATGAACGTGGTACCGTCAGGCGTTTGGAAATTGCTCCCAAGGATGAATTGTGAAGGTCTACAATTTTTTTTCTGAAGTCTTGGCTGATTGTCTTTGATTCTTCCATGATGTCAAGCAAAGAGGCACTGACTTTGAAGGTAGGCCTTGAAATACATCCACAGGTACACCTCCAATTGACTCAAATTATGTCAATTAGCCTATCAGAAGCTTCTAAAGCCATGACATAATTTTCTGGAATTTTCCAAGCTGTTTAAAGGTACAGTCAATTTAGAGTATGTTAACTTCTGGCCCACTGGAATTGTGATACAGTGAATTATAAGTTAAATAATCTGTCTGTAAACAACTGTTTGATAAATTGCTTGTGTCATGCACAAAGTAGATGTCCTAACCGACTTGCCAAAACTATAGTTTGTTACCAAGACATTTGTGGAGTGGTTGAAAAACTAGTTTCAATGACTCCAACCTAAGTGAATGTAAACTTCCGACTTCAACTGTATATAAAACGTGTAACAGAGCCTTTCCATAAGTCCACTCAAGTTTCTTCAACTGTCTTCTGACTGTGATTAGAGCGATGTTGATGTTGTGCTGTGATGCCAGCAGATTCCAGATTGCCTTTGTCGATCACTCATCATCTTCAACCATCAGTTAGTTGATGGCTTGAATAGTCTTGTTGGAAATGGAATACAATGTAAAAATGTGTAGCATACAGTAAAGACCAGCAGTCAATTTATTTAAGCATTCTTTTTATCATATTAGGCCAACTTTACAGTATTGTAGCCTACTGTACCTGTTCCCTTTCCTGGGATTTCGCGTTCGGCGTAACACAGGCGAATAGCACTGTCCGTGACCATATTCCCCAAGTCTAACAGTATTTTACCGACATGTTAAATTATTCAAAGCTCCTTTCTCTTCTCTGTGCTGGAGTTCTTTTAAGAATACAAAAGAAGCCATGCACCCTTGATGGGCTATCAGCAGGACAATAGACTATTACCGGGTCCACCAAATGCATTGCTTTCTAACCACATCGGGATGGATCCATAACGAATACTATGGGAATAAATATCACTTAATGACAGAAATATTGGAATAAAGTAGGCTAATGAAGGCAACAAATAGTTGCTTACTGGAACACCCAAAGTCATCCAATTGTTATAATAGGATTTGGCGGAGAATGACGCGTTGAAGAGGGCGAGGAACGAAATGGAGTCACAATCCATGCCAGGCACACCTGTGAGCTCTGGAATTCCACCTCTGACAGGCAGAGTCAACATATGTGGCGGGTTCGTCAGGTCGTCGGTTCACTCTGACATTTCCAGTTCTCTTCTGACAACAAAACTTGAGGAACTGCTCACCAGGCACAGCAAGGTCCGTCCGGACTGTTATGCTGTTCTGCTATTCCAATGATGTGTAACCGAAGAGAGATAACACGAGTTGACACAGAATACCAACTGGGATGGATAACAAGGCAAATGTGGCTTACCAGTGAACCTCCGGGTGTTCATCATTAATACTGACTTTCAGAAGTTTCTGTCCATGACTGATGCAACACGAAAAAGCATTAAATACAGAGTTAACTTCTTGCAACTATAGGGGGTGCTGTTTTGCATTAGCATAATTTGCTCTACAGATTAAACTGCCTAGTACTCAATTCTTGCTCGTACAATATGCATATTATTGTTATTATTGGATAGAAAACACTCTCTAGTTTCTATAGCCGTTGGAATTTTGTCTCTGAGTGAAACAGAACTCAATCTACAGCACTTTTCATGATAGGGAGTCAGATTTCAAACATCTTGGCCACTGATCTGGAGTCAGTTTAAAGGTCACTGTAAATGCTATGGAGAAACAGACACTGCTTACATCTTCCCCTGGGTGTCAGTACGTGATGACGCTTTGAATGGAGTCGATTGCGCAATCAGTGCCTCCATAAATCCCCAAATACCAGAAGTAACTTCCTTTGGCTGCCTGCGCGTGGCGCGCTAAGGACATCGGACTCGCCTCCTTCCAAGTTAGGTGTAGCTTTGCTTGGCGCAACCTGTATTGAAAAGTAAGGATAATTTAAAAAATGTAATTCCGCGATTGTATTAAGAATTAAATTGTCTATCAATCGCTGTCCACCCTATATTTTTTAGTCAAGTTTATGAGTATTTATGTATAAGACTAGATCACTGTCTAATATGGTGCACGACATTTTCTGACCAGCTGGGCTACTTTTGTCATTGTCTAACCATGATTTTGGTGGCTAAATATGCACATTTTCGAACAAACTCTATATGTATGTTGTAATATGATGTTACAGGAGTGTCATCTGAAGAATTCTGAGAAGGTTAGTGAAGAAATTAATATATTTTGGCGATGATAACGATATCGCTCTCTTTGGCTTGAATCAGTGCTCGGGTAACGTTTGCATATGTGGTATGCTAATATAACGATTTATTGTGTTTTCGCCGTAAAACACTTAGAAAATCTGAAATGTTGTCTGAATTCACAAGATCTGTGTCTTTCCATTGCTATGTGCTGTGTATTTTTAAGAAATGTTTTATGATGAGTAAATTGGTAATACAAGTTGCTCTCTGTAGTAATTCTAGTCGCTTTGGTGAGATTTGTGATGGTGGCTGCAATGGCAAACTATGATTTACACCTGAAATATGCACATTTTTCTAACAAAATCTATCCTATACCATAAATATGTTATCAGACTGTCATCTGATGAGGTTTTTTCTTGGTTAGTGGCTATCAATATCTTAGTTTAGCCGAATTGGTGATAGCTACTGGTGGAGAGAAAAAATGGTGGACAAAGAAAATTGGTGTCTTTTGCTAACGTGTTTAGCTAATAGATTTACATATTGTGTCTTCCCTGTAAAACATTTTAAAAATCTGAAATGGTGGCTTTATTCACAAGATCTGTATCTTTCATTAGGTGTCTTGGACTTGTGATTTAATGATATTTAGATGCTACTATTTAATTGTGATAGCGATGCTAATCAGTGTGGGGGGGGGGGGGGGGGGGGGTGCTCCCGGATCCGGGGTTGAGGCTCGTGAAAGGTTAATGAGTACTTCAGGTCATCGAGAAAGTCTGGAAGTGGCCTGCTCTCCCTTATGTAAGGAATTAGGCACATTACCATGTTTACTATGTAATGTAGGGTATGTTTACTTGTCAGACTGCACAGTAGCCTAATAAACATATGCATTTTGAAATAGTAAAAAAATTAAATAGAATACAATAACGTATTTCAATCACGGTAGATGCTGTGTTTTTGGTTGATGGCCAACATTAAAAACAGTCAAAGGCATTTGTGAATTCAATCGCTTTATTGTTGAATTATTTAAGACTCCTTTCTCTTCTCTGTGCTGGAGTTCACTTAAGAATAAAGTAGGCTAATGACGGCAACAAATTGTTGCTTCCTGAAACTCCCAAAGTGTAACGGCTATCGTCATATTCCTCCTCCTCGGACGAGGAGAGGCGAGAAGGATCGGACCAATACGCGGAGTGGTTAGTGCTCATGATGATTTAATATAACGAACAATGAACACTGAAAATACAAAACAAATAAACGAAGTGCAGAAACCTATACAGTACCGTGTGGTGAAAAGCACAAACACGGAAACAAACACCCACAAAACACACGTGAAACCCAGGCTGCCTAAGTATGATTCTCAATCAGGGACAACGATTGACAGCTGCCTCTGATTGAGAATCATACCACGCCGAACACAAAAATCCCAACATAGAAAATCAACCATAGACAAACCCACCCAACTCACGCCCTGACCAAGTAAAATAAATACAAGACAAAGGAAAACAGGTCAGGAACGTGACAGAACCCCCCCCCTTAAGGTGCGAACTCCGGGCGCACCACCATAAATTCTAGGGGAGGGTCTGGGTGGGCGTCTGTCCATGGTGGCGGCTCTGGCGCGGGACTTGGACCCCATCTTAACAATGTCTTTGTCCGCCTCCTTACTCGCCCCCGTGGCCTCCTCCTAACAACCACCCTCCATGTACGCAGCAACGGACTGAGGGGCAGCATCCGGACTGAGGGGCAGCACCGGACTGAGGGGCAGCTCCGGACTGAGGGGCGGATCCTGGCTAGACGGCTCTGGCGGATCCTGGCTGGACGGCTCTGGCTGGTCCTGGCTGGACGGCTCTGGCTGGTCCTGGCTGGCTGACGGCTCTGTCTGCTCATGGTTGGCGGAAGGCTCTGTCTGCTCATGGTTGGCGGAAGGCTCTGTCTGCTCCTGTCTGGCGGAAGGCTCTGACTGCTCCTGTCTGGCGGAAGGCTCTGACTGCTCCTGTCTGGCGGAAGGCTCTGGCTGCTCCTGTCTGGCGGACGGCTCTGACGGCTCGGGACAGACGGGCAGCTCTGACGGCTCGGGACAGACGGACAGCTCTGACGGCTCGGGACAGACGGACAGCTCTGACGGCTCGGGACAGACGGACAGCTCTGACGGCTCGGGACAGACGGACAGCTCTGACGGCTCGGGACAGACGGACAGCTCTGACGGTGCTGTGCAGGCAGGCAGCTCAGACAGTGCTGGGCAGATGAGAGACTCTGGCTGCGCTGGAGAAGAGGAATGCTCTGACAGCGCTGGACAGGTGGGAGCAACTGGGGAGAGAACCCGGAGAGACAGCCTGGTGCGGGGGGCTGCCACCGGAGGACTGGTACGTGGAGGTGGCACCGGGTATACCGGACCGTGAAGGAGGACACGCGCTCTTGAGCACCGAGCCTGCCCAACCTTACCAGGTTGAATGATCTCCATAGCCCTGCCAGTGCGGCGAGGTGGAATAGCCCGCACTGAGCTATGCTGGCGAACCGGGGACACCATTTGTAAGGCTGGTGCCATGTACGCCGGCCCGAGGAGATGCACTGGAGGCCAGATGCGTTGGGCCGGCTTCATGACACCCGGCTCGATGCCCAACCTAGCCCTACCAGTGCGGCGAGGTGGAATAGCCCGCACTGGACTAAGCACGCGTACTGGGGACACCGTGCGCTTTACCGCATAACACGGTGTCTGACCAGTACGACGCCCTCTCACTCCACGGTAAGCAAGGGGAGTTGGCTCGGGTATCCTACCCGGCTTTGCCACACTCCGCGTGTGCCCCCCCCAAGAAATCTTTGGGTCTGACTCTCGGGCTCCCAACCGCGTCGCCGCGCTGCCTCCTCATACCAGCGCCTCTCTGCCTTCGCTGCCTCCAACTCCGCCTTGGGACGGCGATATTCCCCTGGCTGAGCCCAGGGTCCTTTGCCGTCCAGGATCTCTTCCCTTGTCCACGAGTCCTGTGTCTTCTGTTGCTGCTGTCGCTGCCCTTTTCCACTCCGCTTGGTCCTTTGTTGGTGGGTGTTTCTGTAACGGCTATCGTCATATTCCTCCTCCTCGGACGAGGAGATCCGAGAAGGATCGGACCAATACGCGGAGTGGTTATTGCTCATGATGATTTAATATAACGAACAATGAACACTGAAAATACAAAACAAATAAACGAACTGCAGAAACCTATACAGTACCGTGTGGTGAAAAACACAAACACGGAATCAAACACCCACAAAACACACGTGAAACCCAGGCTGCCTAAGTATGATTCTCAATCAGGGACAACGATTGACAGCTGCCTCTGATTGAGAATCATACCAGGCCGAACACAAAAATCCAAACATAGAAAATCAACCATAGACAAACCGACCCAACTCACGCCCTGACCAACTAAAATAAATACAAGACAAAGGAAAACAGGTCAGGAACGTGACACAAAGTCATCAAATTGTTATAATAGGATTTGAAGCAATAGCCTCCCCGCGTGTGGTAAACTATTTCAGCACAGTTTCATGCTGCTCTGAGAAAAGCATGGGGACTGGTCTTGATAAATCAATGAGACTTTATTTTCACTGAATCTCCATTTGGGTATTGTTTAGCCTACAATTATGGTGTGGAAATGTTAGGATTATTTTGCTCTTCACTTTGTACAGTGCCTATCACGACTTCCGCCGAAGTCGGCTCCTCTCCTTGTTCGGGCGGCGTTCGGCGGTCGACGTCACCGGCTTTCTAGCCACCGCCGCTCCATTTTTCATTTATCCATTTGTTTCGTCTTGTTCGCTGCACACCTGGTTTTCATTCCCCAATCACACTACATGTATTTATTCCTCTGTTCCCCCTCATGTCTTTGTGTGAGATTGTTTTGTGTTACGTGTCTATTTTGACGCGCTGTACTGGTATGCATTTATTTCCGTGTTTTATTTCACGAGGTATGTTTATTTGTTTGTACATATTATTGTGACTGTTTGCAAGTTTCCACTTTTGCCAATTGGCTGGAGGTTTCGACACAGTGGCGTACGTCTGTTGGTTTCTCCTGCCTAAATAAAGTGTGCGCCTGTTCACAACTCTCTGCTCTCCTGCACCTGACTCCGCTCCCAGTACGCACATCATTGACAGCGCCATATTTTACTAACGAAAACTCTGAGGGTTTAGTTTCTCGTTTTTTTTGGAATAGAAACACCATAATATTAATCAAATTAATTAAGTTACATTTCTTAAAATCAATCCCATATACTATGATCTTACAAAAAAGGTTTTAAATTCTCTCGTACAGCCAATATTGAAAACAGTCAAATGCTTCTCAAAGATGCTCTCTGGTGGTCAAACTATCACTAACTAGCATTAATGGCAACAATGGCTGACACATAACGTGCCATAGAATTCTGCGGCAGCTCGCTAGCTGTGCTGCAATATGACGCAACTTCTAAAGGAAGATTCAGTGTAAATTACATTTATTGGACATGATTTAGAAAGGCACACACCTGTCTATATAAGGTCCCACAGTTGACAGTGCATGTCAGAGCAAAAACCAAGCCATGAGGTCGAAGGAATTGTCCATGGAGATACGAGACAGGATTGTGTCGAGGCACAGATCTGGAGAAGGGTACCAAAACATTTCTGCAGCATTGAAAGTCCCCAAGAACACAGTGGCCTCCATCATTCTTACATGGAAGAAGTTTGGAACCACCAACACTCTTCCTAGAGCTGTCCACCTGGCCAAACTGAGCAATTTGGGGAGAGGGGCCTTGGTCAGGGAGGTGACCAAGAATGCGATCGTCCCTCTGACAGAGCTCTACAGTTCCTCTGTGGAGATGGGAGAACCTTCCAGAAGGACAACTATCTCTGCAGCATTACACCAATCAGACCTTTACGGTAGAGTAGCAAGACGGAAGTCACTACTCAGTAAAAGGCACATGACAGCCCACTTGGGAATTCTCTGGTCTGATGAAACCAAGATTAAACTATTTGGCCTGAATGCCAAGCTTCACGTCTGGAGGAAACCTGGACCCATGCCTACGGAGAAGCATGGTGATTGCAGCATCATGCTGTGGGGAAATTTTTCAGGGACTGGGAGATTAGTCTGGATCGAGGCAAAGATAATCCGAGCAAATTACAGAGAGACCCTTGATGAAAACCTGTTCACCTTCTAACAGGACAATGACCCTAAGCACACAGCCAAGATAACACAAGAGTGGCTTTGGGAAAAGTCTCTGTATGTCCTTGAGTTGCCCAGCCCGAACCTGCACATGAACCCGATCGAATATCTATGGAAAGACCTGAAAATATCTGTGCAGCAACGCTCCCCATCCAACCTCACAGAGCTTGAGAGGATCTGCAAAGAAGAATGGGAGAAACTCCCCAAATACAGGTGTGCCAAGCTTGTAGCGTCATTCCCAAGAACACTCGATGCTTTAAATCGCTGCCAATGGTGCTTTAACAAAGTACTGAGTAAAGGGTCTGAATACTTATGTAAATGTGACATTTCAGTTTTTTTTTTGAATAAATTAGCAAAAAAATCTAAAAACGTGTTTTTGCTTTGTCATTATTGGGTATTATGTGTAGATTGATGAGAATAAGGCTGTAACGTAACAAAATGTGGAAAAAGTCAAGGGGTCTGAATACTTTCCGAAGGCACTGTATGTTGTATGCTAAGAGTGCTGAACTGACTTACTGACTAGAGACATGCAAGCAGAAAATACAACATTTGTTAAACCTCTGTTATGGCAGAGAGAGAAGTCGCCCCAAAAAAGGAGAGCAGAGTTAAACCTGCCAAGACATGCTATTATATAAGTTGAAGCCTTTTAAAAGCAGCTTAGTAAAACGCCAGCTATCAGAAGATTTGAGATGTACAGTAAATGGCAAGTTTTGGGAAGCTAAAGTTTGTACAGGGATGTATTAAGTACATTTCTGCTTACAAGCCAATGTAAATTAAGAGCCACTAAGGCACTTGAGTGACGATGCCAAAGAGTGAGGCTTCTTAGGTATTACAGTCCCCAGTTTAATCAAGTCATTGCCTTTCTACTGTAAATCCTAGAACATATATTCAAACCTAACGAAGTATTGGTCATATTATCTGTCCTCTTACCTCCAAAGTAGAGGTTGTCTCCTGCGTCCATGTGGTCCCCCAGCTCGATGGTTGAGGACGGCTCGTTGTCCAGAGTCATGGTGACCTGGAGACTTCGGGAGCTGAGACTCACGGAGTGCCACAGTCCATCATTCACTCTGTGACCTGTGGAGACAGCAGGGTGTAGGTTCTGGGTGATTTGGAGACTTTAAAATACACTATCAATCTCTGCACATCACTGTTATTTTACCATAGCAACTACACTGTTCTAAAAACAATTTACAAAAAAAAAACGGACAGTTTTATATTTAGATATACAATCTGTTTGTCTGCAACAAACCTCTGCATTCACTCGGTTGCTCTCGCAGCTGTTGACTTTATGGATCTCCCTCCACACACAGATTTCATATAGTTTCCCTTACATTATCAAATAAACAAAGGATCACCCACAACCCCCATCTGTTGTGTTTGTAGTTCCATTCTGAGAAGGAACCAATGGTAAACCTCACTGGTATAATCTTTGGGTTTTGATTTAATTAAGCTCAGGCCTTTACAGTGAAGGGCATCCAAGCTCTGTGTGTGTCTGCTCTGTCTACAATCCCCCCTGTGCTTGCCATCTGCTCGCAGGGTTGCAGGCTGGGAGAATTACAATGGAATGTAATTAAATGTGCTAGATTTCAGGCAGTAAATTGTTTGAAACAAACAAAAAAGCACACCTGGTTCAAACATTGACTCTGAAAAGCCTCCAACATGCAACAGATGGAGGACAACCTCGGATTGTTACTCATAACATCTTGATTATGTTGCAGTGAGTGAGATCAGTCTCCAATGAGCACACAGAGACGGGTCAAACAGAACTCTGTCTGACTGCTATGTCTTGCTAAGCATGTAAAAATGACTAAATCCAATAATATGGAATCCCACCTCCATGCATATTTCATCTCCCCATTGTTAAAAATGGACAAAACCAAATGCTTATCTTTTTGTGTGACAGACCTGGGTTCAAAACTATTTCAGGCATTTAAATTACTTTTCAATACATTTCAAAACAAGTATTCAGATAACCTTGATTTGAAAAACAGACATTTTTCTCAATACATTGCAATCAATGGAAAAAGACAAGTGTCACAAGGTTGATGTTTATGTCAATACATTGCATTCAATGGCAAAAAGATGAGTGTCACAGGGTGGATGTTTATGACATACATTGCATTCAATGGGAAAAGATGAGTGTCACAGGGTTGACGTGTATGTCAGAACATTGCAGACAAGGTGGAACAATTAGTGACAGTGATGACGCTTATGTCAATAGGAAAATATTAGTGTCACAGGGTTGAAGCTCATGTCAATACATTGCAGTCAATGGGAAAAGATGAGTGTCACAGGGTTGATTCCTAAGTGAATACATTCCACTCAATGGGGGAAGATTAACATCACAACATGGAAGCATAGAGAAAGGCATCACAGACATGAACCATCCTCTCTCTCTGCCTCCTTCCCTCTCTCTTATCTCTTTCTCTCTCTCTATCTCTCTCTTTCCACCCTCTCTCCTTCACCCTCTCCCTCTTTCTCCCTCCTTCTTTCACTACACTGAAGAAACAAGCGAAGGGAAAAGGTGAGAGGAGGAGAGCATGTAGATGCAAGAAGGAATTATACATTGAGCAAGTGATCATGCTGTTGTATGTGGCTGCTATGAACTGTGTTTGCGTGTGATCAGCGGTGTATTCATTCCGCCGATTCTAGGGCTGTCCCTGACTAAAACAAATGTTGGTCAACCCGGAGTCGTCTGTTTTTGGTCAAAAACTATTGGTCAAAAAAATTATTATGTGTATTTTTCCATATATAGACCCACCCTATGTTTGAATAGAATTAACTATATGATGTTACTTGAGCATGTCTAATGCTTTAAGCACTGCGATTTAAAAATGAAGACACAAATTACTAGAGGGAGCCAGAGATCAATTCAGAGAGATCAATTCCACCATTAGACAAAAACCTCTTCCTGATCCAACTGCTTCTGCTGCATGCTGCTGCTGGCCTTATGCTCCTGAAGTTGCCAGTAATAAACAACATTTTACATTTGGAGTGGCAAGTTATCATACCATTTCTATTGATCTGTGTGCCAGTTATGATTTTCATACTCACATTTTCATTTCATGTGTCATGTGGTTATTCAAAGTTATATATAAATGAAAATGATACAAATATAAAAGTAACTTCTATTGCCATTGCCAATATGTAAAAAATAGCCTACATAAAGCCGTCATATAAAAACATTGCAGCCTGCAGGTAGAAGATATCCTGATAAAAATGAATATCCTATAAATCACATTGGATATGCATGGCCTGTCTGCAAGGAACTTGAAACATTGTATCAGCTATTAACTTGGTCCGCCAAAAGCTCCTGCTAGCAAACTTGCAACATTGTATAAAATATTCTGGGCCCTCAGACTTTCAGGTGCCAGTGAGCTCCAGGACAGACAGACACAGCTGTAGGCTATTTGCCCAAGGGATAAAAAGTAATCAGGTAGGCCTTTTTTATGAGTTTCACCGGATCAGAGCATTACATTTTTTTCCCCTTTCATGCTGAGTAGTTATTGAAAGGGAGAGAGCTGGAAAGATTTTTCAAATAAGCTAGGTTGAGGAACTATTCTCATTCTCAATGGATGTAAAAACAGACTTGTTCACTTGCTGTTTGAGGAGAAGGAAAATGGTGAGTTAAGACAATCTGAAATAGTATCAGATCCCCAAATGGGCACATTTATAAGCCTACATTTGCGCGCAGGCCAGGTAGCCTAGGCCTACTTCTATGTGTAAACAGGTGCGTGTTCTTACTCAAGACTGACAGGAACACTCCAAACAAAAGACAATTAATACTTGTAAATGGAATGAAATAAACCAAAACCTTTTTCTCACAAGTGTAGCCTAGGTTGTGCGCTCCGCAAATAATGTGTCCACTCCTACGAACACAACGGTAAGACTGTAATAATAATATATTGAATATATTAACAGAAATTACCGTAAACAAACAAACATACAAACAAACAGAGTCCTCTCAGACAGGCCTGAATCCAACAGGTGTCTCGTGTGCATTGTGTATATATTTTTTTAGATATTTGCAACTGCTTCACTAAAAGAATCTTGGTCGACCAACAGCCTATCGACCAAACAATCAACTAAATTGGGTCAGCCCTAGCAGATTCTGTTGAAAATGTTTCTTAAAACTTCTTAGGGATCAAATCCCGTTAACGGGATCGATTTGACAACATCCGGTGAAATGGCAGAGCGCCAAATTCAAATTGAATTACTATAAATATTAAACTTTCATGAAATCACACGTAATACACCAAATTAAAGCTACACTTGTTGTTAATCCAGCCAACATGTCAGATTTCAAAAAGGCTTTACGGCGAAAGCAAACCATGCGATTATCTGAGGATAGCACCCCACCAAACAAACACATGACATTCATATTTCCACCCCACCGGGCGCGACACAAAACTCAGAAATAACGATATAATTCATGCCTTACATTTGAAGATCTTCTTTTGTTGGCACTCCAAAATGTTCCATAAACATCACAAATGGTCCTTTTGTTCAATAAATTCCGTCGTTATATATCCAAAATGTCAATTTATTTGGCTCGTTTGATCCAGAAAAACACCGGTTTCAACTCGCGCAACATGACTACAAAATACCTAGTTAGTTACCTGTAAACTTGTTCCAAACAACTTTCCTAATACAACTTTAGGTATTTTTTTACGTAAATAATCAATAAAATTTAAGACTGGAAAACTGTGTTCAATACCGGACGAAAACAAAGTGGAGCCTGCTTTCAGGTCGCGCGCCTCTAACAAACAGTACACTTCACTTGACCCTCGTTCTGAACTGCCCTAATTCTTCATTTCTCAAAGGAAAAATATCAACCAATTTCTAAAAATTGTTGACATCTAGTGGAAGCGATAGGAACTGCAAGCAAGTGCCTTGGGAAATCCAGATCCCCATAGAAAACACATTGAAAAGAGAGTGACCTCATAAAAAATTATCCTGGATGGTTTGTCCTCAGGGTTTCGCCTGCCAAATAAGTTCTGTTATACACAGACATCATTCAAACAGTTTTAGAAACTTCAGTGTTTTCTATCCAAATCTACTAATAATATGCATATCCTAGCTTCTGGGCCTGAGTAGCAGGCAGTTTACTTTGGGCACGCCTTTCATCCGGATGTGAAAATATCGCCCCCTAGCCTTAAGAAGTTTTAAGTGGAAGCAAAAGTAACAAAACGTGGATAAACATATCTGAATTTGTACAATAGAAACTATAGTTTCAAACTGTTGGACTAATGATTACACCCTAGATCAGCAAGATGCAGGCGAGAGTGTGCAAGGCGGTATTGAATGTATCACTGTCAATCACTTTGATTACTCTCATTTTTCTCTTTACCTGTGCACCTATGTTGTAAACTTTCATTCATAGGCTAGGTTGTAGCAACTTCATGGTGGATTTAGGGAAAATGTAAGTATCATGTAGTAGCCAATGTTACACTGAGCTGGGTGGAATATGAATGAGAGTCATCCAATATGCTGTAATAGAAATTAGGCTGTGCTCATACAAAAAATATTGCCCTCCCTGATCTTAAACGGCACCGACCGCCACTGCGGTTAGGATAGGGTAAGGGTTGAGATGGGAGTGGACATGAAGCTAGGTTTAGGGTTAAGGCCTAGAGTTAATGTGACCTCGAGTTAATGTGCTTTCGAGTGACATCGGGAGAACGGTTGAGACTAGAAACAACATTTTTTGAACAGACGCTCCCGATGAACGCAAGCCTACATATGACCATGTGCAATTAATTTTTCACAGTGAAAACTTGGTCCACAGTGAACAAGGCTTTTCTTTCAAAGATAAGCATTACCTACAGCCCCCACATAACTATGACGGCCCATTGACTGCGATTGAGCTAGCTAAATATCTGAGGCTCGCATCCGACCCTAACCCGCTAATATAGAAAATGTGCTGTAGGCTACAGTCAGAGACGACATAACAATTCTTTTGACAAGGGGATACATGTATTTGATATTTGGTATTTGTTAGTCAACTTGTCTATAATTAGATACATGCAGCTTCTCATCTGTCATTATATGTTGCCCTAGAATACTGAAATAAACCTTTGCTCACCAGAATAATGTCATAAATTGATAGAATAAATGCTTCAATCAAGTTGACATCGGTAAAGTTTTCTCTGCTTCGTTTGCAGAGCAAAGCCGTTTAAGGACCGGGGAGAAAATGTAATAACACAAAACAAATTGAAATATATTCTGTGTAAAATCTCAAAATGACATCAGTTTGACCAGTTGTAAGAAATTATAAAGCTGTAAAAAATTACACACCATGTTTCTGATAAGATTTCAGGTTGGCTTCGGTGCACATTTTATGTGGTTGAAATACTATCCGCTTTTATGAAGCTGATAAAGATAGCACCTCTACAGATGGTCCTTAACTGGACATTTGCATTCTCTCAAGATGGTGAAATTAATAAATCATATTTCTTCACTCCAGTTCCCAGGTCAAAATGTACAGTTGAAGCGGGGAATTTGCATACACCTCAGCCAAATACACTGAAACTCAGTTTTTCACAATTCCTGACATTTAATCCTAGTAAAGAATCTCTGTCTTAGGTCAGTGAGGATCACCACTTTGTTTTAAGAATGTGAAATGTCAGAATAATAGTAGAGAGAATGATTTATTTCAACTTGTATTTCTTTCATCACATTCCCAGTGGGTCAGAAGTTTACATACACTCAATTCGTTTTGGGGTCTAACATTGGGGTCTAACTTGGGTCTAACTGGGGTCTAACATTTCGGGTAGCCTTCCACAAGCTTCCCAGAATAAGTTGGATGAGTTTTGGCCCATTTCTCCTGACAGAGCTAGTGTAACTGAGTCAGGTTTGTAGGCCTCCTTGCTCGCACACGCTTTTTCAGTTCTGCCCATACATTTTCTATAGGATTGAGGTCAGGGCTTTGTGCTGGCCACACCAATACCTTGACTTTGTTGTCCTTAAGCCATTTTGCCACAACTTTGGAAGTATGCTTGGGGTCATTGTCCATTTGGATGACATTTGCGACCAAGCTTTAACTTCCTGACAGATGTCTTCAGATGTTGCTTCAATACATCCACATAATTTTCCTGCCTCATGATGCCATCTATTTGTAAAGTGCACCAGTCCCTCCCGCAACAAGCACCCCCACAACATGATGCTGCCACCCCTGTGCTTCACGGTTGGGATGGTGTTCTTCGGCTTGCAAGCTTCACCCTTTTTCCTCCAAAAAAACATAACGATGGTCATTATGGCCATTATGGCCATTTTTGTTTCATCAGACCAGTGGACATTTCTCAAAAAAGTACAATCTTTGTCCCCATGTGCAGTTGCAAACTATAGTCTGTCTTTTTTATGGCGGTTTTGGAGCAGTGGCTTCTTCCTTGCTGAGCGGCCTTTCAGGTTACGTGGATATAGATACTTTTGTACCTGTTTCCTCCAGCATCTTCACAAGGTCTTTTGCTGTTGTTCTGGGATTGACTTACACTTTTCACACCAAAGTATGTTCATATCTAGGAGACAGAATGCATCTCCTTCCTGAGCAGTATGATGGCTGCATGGTTCCATGGTGTTTATGCTTGCGTACTATTGTTTGTACAGATGAATGTGGTACCTTCAGGGGTTGGAAATTGCTCCTAAGGATGAACCAGACTTGTGGAGGTCTACCATTTTTTCTGAGGTATTGGCTGATTGTCTTTGATTCTCCCATGATGTCAACCAAAGAGGCACTGAGTTTGAAGGTAGGCCTTGAAATACATCCACAGGAACATCTCCAATTGACTCAAATTATGTCAATTAGCCTATCAGAAGCTTCTAAAGCCATGACATAATTTTCTGGAATTTTCCAAGCTGTTTAAAGGCACAGTCAACTTAGTGTATGTAAACTTCTAACCCACTGGAATTGTGATACATTGAATTATAAGTGAAATAATCTGTCTGTAAACAATTGTGGGGAAAATTACTTGTGTCATGCACAAAGTAGATGTCCTAACCAACTTGCAAAAACTACAGTTTGTTAACAAGACACTTATGGAGTGATTGAAAAACGAGTTTTAATAACTCCGACTTCAACTGTACATTTGATATATAATTTTATTGCAAGAAAAAATATTAATTCTGCAGGAGTTAATATTAAGGCTATGGGAGAGGATATAGACCTACAGTCAGTCTCCAGATTTCAGTTTCCATTTAACCCATCTGAACAGTAGGCTACAGTTCCATTGACGTGCCATAGACATATTCGAAGTCCCCGTCTTGTGACTGTCAAATGTGTATAGCATGCTACACAATCATCACACATAACTGCAACCATATTCTTTTACCACTTCCCAAACTCTCCATTTCTCAGCTTTATTCTTATTGAATTAAACTCCGACATTGTCCTTTTTGCCTCAGTGGATCGACTAACTTTCTTCACCAGTTCCCAAAAGCATTTGGAGATTGGCGTGTAGGCTATTTGGCACGCATACGGTTAGGCCCTAAAGCTTAGGCTTACGCAATATTGCCAGATAGACAACAAAATAATTATAGAAAAACCTCAATGTAGCCTACAGATACACCCATCGTTTAGCCATAAAATATTTAATTACCCTAACCTCGCTCGCCCTTCGGATATACAGTGCCTTTGGGAAGTATTCAGAGCTCTTGACTTTTTCCACACTTTGTTAGGTTACAGCCTTATTCTAAAATTGTTTTTATCTCCTCATCAACCTACACACAATTTCCCATAATGATGAAGCAAAAACATGTTTAGACATTTTTACTAATTTATATTTAAAAAAAAATTAATATTACATTTCAGAACTATTCAGACCCTTTACTAAGTATTTTGTTGAAGCACCTTTGGCAGTGATTACAGCCTTGAGTCTTCTTGGGTATGACGCTACAAACTTGGCACACCTGTATTTGGGGCATTTTTCCTATTCTTCTCTGCAGATCCTCTCAAGCTCTGTCATGTTGGTTAGGGAGCGCTGCTACACAGCTATTTTCAGGTCTCTCCAGAGATGTTCAAACGGGTTCAAGTCCGGGATCTGACTGGGCCACTCAAAGACATTCAGAGACTTGTCCCAAAGCCACTCCTGTGTTGTCTTGGCAGTGTGCTTAGGGTTGTTGTCCTGTTGGAAGGTGAACCTTCGCCCCAGTCTGAGGTCCTCAGCGCTGTGGAGCAGGTTGTCATCAAGGATCTCTCTGTACTTTGCTCCGTTCATCTTTCCCTCGATCCTGACTAGTATCCCAGTCCCTGTCGCTAAAAAACATCCCCACACTATGATGCTGCCACCACCAAGCTTCACCGTAGGGATGGTGCCAGGTTTCCTCCAGACATGACGCTTGGCATTCAGGCCAATCTTGGTTACATCAGATGAGATAATCGTGTTTCTCATGGTCTGAGAGTCCTTTAAGTGCCTTTTGGCGAACTCCAAGCGGGCTGTCATGTGCCTTTTACTGAGTAGTGGCTTTCATTTGTCCACTACCAGACAGGCCTGATTGGTGGAATGCTGCAAATATGGTTGTCCTTCTGGAAGGTTCTCCTGTCTCCACAGAGGAAATCTAGAGCTCTGTCAGAGTGACCATCGGGTTCTTGGTCACCTCCCTGACCAAGGCCCTTCTCCCCCAATTGCTCAGTTTGGCCGGGCGGCCACCTCTAGGAAAAGTCTTGGTGGTTCCAAACTTCTTCCATTGAAGAATGATGGAGGCCACTGTGTTCTTGGGGACCTTCAATGCTGCAGAGATGTTTTGGTACCCTTCCCAAGATCTGTGCCTCAACACAATCCTGTCTCTGAGCTCAACAGACAATTCCTTCAACCGTATGATATGCTTTTTGCTCTGACATGCACTGTCAACTGTGGGTCCTTTATATAGACAGGTATGTGCCTTTCCAAATCATGTCCAATCAATTGAATTTACCACAGGTGGATTATAATCAATTTGTAGAAACATCTCACGGATAATCAATGGAAACAGGATGCACCTGAGCTCAATGTTGAGTCTCATAGCAAAGGGTCTGAATACTTATGTAAATAAGGTATCTGTTTTTTATTTTTAATACATTTGCAAACATTTCTAAAAACCTGTTTTTCGCTTTGTCTTCATGGGGTATTGTGTGTAGCTTGCTGAGGGATTTATTTAATTTAATAAATTTTCGAATAAGGGTGTAACGTAACAAAATTTGGAAAAAGTTAAGGGGTCTGAATACTTTCCGAAGACACTAACTGTGGGGACATCGGGCTATGAGTCAACCTGCACATCACTACCCTGTAACACTCACATTTTACCATTGATGGTATTGAGAAAAACGTCAGCTACTGTGACATTTTACCTTTTGCAAAAAACGTGACAGGATTTAATTTTCCTACCATATCATGTATACAAGAAGTTGAATATTGCAATGAATTTAGAAATACACTTGGTAAGTATTTGAAAATAGTCAAATACACTGACTCAAATATATTACGTTGCATTAACTCAGGTATTTGACAATTGTATTTTAAATAAGTATTTAAAAAAAAATACAATTCAAATACAGTTTGGTCGACTATTTGGTACTTGTTTTGGGCTGTGTATTTGAAAATAATTAAATACACAGAAAAAAGCATTAAAATACGTAATACTCAAAAACACATATATTTGAACACAGGTCTGGTTTGTGAACTCAGAACTGAATGGATTCTCTCCTCTTATAAGCTTTACTCATAATCTTTACTATCTCTATCAGACTATCTGTGTGTAAAACCACAAACATACTCTGCAGTAATAAAATGGGTTTCTCATTGTCTGCCTGCTTCACTAGAAAACAATAGCCTTTTATAATCTGAGTCCCCATAGGCAGAACCACTGATTCCAGCCCATAGTGTGGGTCAGCTAGGCTAGAGGCTGTTGGCCTGGCCCTCACCGGTGGAGACCTCTTCTTTCTGCTGGGCTGACGTGTGGTGGGTCAGGCGCAGCCGGCTGTTGCTTATCTGCAGTTCCAGTCTCTGGGGCTCCAGGGACAGCTGGGTGGAGAGCAGTAGCCCGTCTGGGTTCCATGTTCTGAACTGGAAACGCACAGCGAAGCCTCCTGAAGCAGACGGCGTTGCCGGGAGCGACAGGAAGCTGCTGCTGGAGCTCAGGAAAGTGGTGGATACCAGCTGGGGCTCCGAGCACGAGAAGGTCACGTTGCCCTGGTGACACACATGGAACACATAGTCTTACAGTCACCTTGCCCCGATCAAGATCAACTTTCAACATTTAGGGGTTAATTAAAAATCCTTACTAGCCCCCATCTAGAAAGAGAGAAAGAAAATGGTGTGTATAGTACGAGACCAAAAAAAAGGAGAGAGAACAATAGAGAGAACAGTGGAATGAGATAAAATCAACTCTGTAGGGAGCTAGGTTACATGCCACTGCCAACCCCACTATGACTCCTAGGGACAGGAAGAGCCAGTACAGAGGACATGAGTTCCTGTACACAGGAAAAGGTCAGAGCAGTGTGGGGATGAACACATCATCGATCCTGGTGACATGGAGTGGCAGCGACATGGAGCACGTTAACTAAACCCTCCAAAGGGACTCTTCCATCAAATCAACCAAACTTGATTTCAGTATCCTTCTATTTCAATAGGCTGACACTAACTCACACCGGGTTATTGATAACTTATTTATGCTAATGCTATTTCAGTGTTAGCGGATTTGTTGTTAGAGGTTGGGTGACACCCGTTGTGTGTCACACCTCTTGTGTTTGGGGCTGTAATGCCACTGAGACAGAGGTTTTCTCAAGGTTAATATCCAGTAAGATGTATCATTTAGGGGCTGCACAAGGCCCTGACATCTCCGAGAGGACTACCTTAAATAATGCAATTTACCTCGGGCTACAGGAGGTAATAATACCTCTATATTGAATGGATCACTGAATACAGCTCCTGCTCCAACTCATCACTGAGCCCTGATCTCTTTCCAAAATAAGAGTAAGAGAAGAAAATAGAAGACTCTCTCAGCTCTAAGTGGTCCTTGCCATGCACCCTGTATTCCCATGGATACCTACCCGCAGTCTGTAATTTGTTATGCAATAACTGTTATGGTTCACTAGTTCTCTAAGGTTAGGTGTTGTTAACCTCCACTTCTAACACAATGGAGCATTATCACTTACATAAGTTAATATATTGGTAATTCAGCGCAAAATAAATGTGGCCTTGGCCTACAGTTTATGCATTAAAAATGAGTAGCTGAAAAGCTTTTACCACACTGTAGATCTGAGGCTTGCGTCGCTTGGCTAGGTCAATGATGTTGATCCCGTTGTAGTAGAGGTTCTCGATGCAACCATGGAAGTTCTTCCTCAGGAAGGTGCCAGGCTTACCTGGTAGTGGGATGCCCCCGAAGCTGAGCTTTGATGAGGAAAGAAGGTGAAATATATAAAGAAATAGAAGAAAAGTCCTACGAAAGTATAGTGTCAGGTGTCAGGTTGAAACGAGATGTCAGGTTCTAATGAGATAGACCAAGTATTATTCTTAATCTCACCCTGGTATTGGGTTAATGTGTTTTTCTGACTGGATGCTGGTGGTGTAATCTACTCAGACCTACTGTAAGGAAATATTATGGATGTTTGGATAGACACACCTCATAGTCCACCTCCAGAGAGTCTCCTTCCCCCTTGGTCCTGAAGTGTTGCGTGTGGGTGTCCACGGTGAGGTTGACCTGCTTGTTGAAGCGCTCGATGAGAACAGAGTGCCAGTGCTGGTCATCCAGAAGACTGCCCAGAGTGACCGCAACACGACCACTGCTGAACCGCAACCGGGTGTCATCTGAAGACAAAAAAAACAAATTGAAAATAGAAGCATGGCCTTTTTAGGATTTAGGACTGGTCGGACACCACAGAGTGTGCGAACAGAGGCAGCTGTTGTCTATGTGTCTTGTGCTTTTTCTCCGAGTTGTAAAAGCAAGCAGACCAGAAACTGGCTACTCTTTATTTGACTGATGTTGCTGGCAAGATAACTGCTGTTTGACTCAACAGAAAAAAAAGAATATTTATTCCCCCAGTGCTGAGTTAGTAGTGTAACTGACATGTAATGTTAGCCAATGCATTACATGTTTCATCCCCTCTCGATGAAAGTGCTGTCTGAAGTGAAATAACTAGCTAGCTAGCTATTAGCTACCAAAGCCAGTTCAGCTCTCGGGTCTAGCTACAGTATCTGTCAGGTAGCAGTATTTAACAGTTCTTGCGTGTATGGGAATGTTTTGTAGCCTTTGTTTCAATCTTGAGTTGATGGGTAGGTTACAGTCTGGGATCTGGGAATAATGGTAATTTCGATTATTGAACCATTGACTCTATTCTTGGATAATATAATGTATAAATGTACAGCAAGGTACATCTTTGTCATGCGTCATCTGAGCAGGATCAGGCAACCAGGGAAGAGCAGTCTGTGATGGCGTGGAGGTGAACTTTTACAGAAACAATACTTTGTCTGTGCAGCAAACACTGGACAAGCCAGAAGCTTCAACGATTTAAACAATTTTAAGACAATCTGACAAACCTCTAAAGATGAGTTCCAAACTGTATTAAGGGCTGATAGAGACCACATAAGTTACTGTAGTTTAATACTATCCATAGAACGTACTATATACCAGTGAACATGAATATAATGCACACAGAAATGTAATTCCACTGCTGGAGGTGTAAAACACAAAAGGGGGCATATTTGCTTTTGTTACGCCCTTGTGAAGCCTGGATGAATTCTGGCGAGGAGTATGTGCTTTTATCTCAGCATGTCTACAGATTCTCCCTTCTCCCTGTTTTTGTTTGCTTGGAAATGTTGATACTGAAGACTGTTATCAGAATAAACTATTTAACCTAGCATTTATAGCGACTAAGAAATACATTGCCATTAATTGGAAGGTTGATTATCATTCCACAAAGTTACAATGGATGGCAGAAATGTCAAGTTATATGTCACTCGATTTGATTTATTACATGATTAAAGGTATTCATGTGCAACTTTCATAAGGTCTGGATGCCTTATATGGAATAATGTATGACAAAAGAAATCTGTATTGAAAATATGCCCACGTCAGGGGAGATCAATATTTAAGAAATCCCTAGCTGTTGGGCTGCTCAGTCCTGGCCCTGGGAGTCTGCCATACTGTTGGTTGTCACTCTGGCCTTAGACAAACATACCTGAAACCAATAATGAATGTTTCACTAAAATCCTAAAGCTGAGCGGGGTGTGTTGGATTTGGGCGCTGCAGGGCAGTGGACCCCTAGGGACAGGACAGTGCAATCCAGCTATATTGTGCAAGTAAAAATAGCTCTACAGTACTATTAGGCATGTGATATGAATTACAGTGTCCTCCATATTTATTGGACAGTGAAGAATTTTTCTTCTTTTGGCTCCATACTCCAAAAGTTTGGATTTGAAATCAAACAATGACTATGAAGTTAAAGTGCAAACGGTCAGCTTTAATTTGTGGGTATTTTCATACATAGAACGTAAAAAATGGGTTTCCATAAAGTTGTTCAACAATCTTGAGCAGATGGCCAGGATATGGATTACATCTGACTACTTTCTACTTGGCCTGTAAACCGTCAAACCAGAGACAAGTTGGTAAGTAGCTCAATTTGGTTTATAGCTATGTCATTACTTGACAGGCTATTCTGCAATGAAACTAGGCTATTATGCTGTGATGTAACTAGCTAAATAAATAGCCTCTACTTGACGTGTAATGTAAGAGGAAGATTTGCATAGGTAACGTTGCACTTTTAGACAGGTCTGAAGAATGGCGTTGAAAAGTATAGTGGCCGTTTTATGGGCTCCTGACCAATTCTGCTATTATGTGTGTTTTTTTGTACATAATGTTTCCGCCGTTTCCTATGACGAAAAGAGCGTCTGGACATCAGAACAGCGATCTCTACTCTCAATTTGAATGAAGATCTCTACTTCAAAGGGTTGGCGGCGCAGGACATACTGATCACTCCGGACCAGGCCCTAATACCGGACAATCGGAAGAGAAAGAGATGGCAATGTAGAGGCCGACATGCGGGCACCCTGATGAAACTACCCTCTCTTCTATTGGCAAATGTACAATCACTGGAGAACAAACTGGACGAGCTCCGTTCGAGACTACCCTATCAATGGGACCTGAAGAACTGTATTTTCCTATGTTTCTCTATGTATCGGCAGGACAGAACGGCAGTGTCGGGTAAGCTCAAGGGGGGTGGTGGTGTGTGTCTCTTTGTTAACAACAGCTGGTGTGCAATCTTTAATAGTAAGGAATGAAGTCTCTTCGTTCTGTTCCCCTAATAGAATATCTCATGATAAGCTGTAAACCATACTATTTAACAAGAGTTTATCTATATTTTTCGTAGCTTTCTATTACCAGTCTATCTACGACCACAAACCGATGATGGCACTAAAAACAATCAAACAGACAAAGCGACAATACAGAACTATGATCGAATCCTACTACACCGGCTCTGACACTCGATGCTGGATGTGGCAGGGCTTACAAACTATCACGGATTACGAAGGGAAACCCAGGCGTGAGCTGCCCAGTGACGCGAGCCTACCAAACGAGCAAATACCTTCTATGCTCGCTTCGAGGCAAGCATCATTGAACCATGTGCGAGAGCACCAGCTGTTCTGGATGACTGTCTGATCACACTCTCCGTAACCGATGTGAACAAGACCTTTAACAATAGAAACGCTAAAAAAGTCATTTTGACTGCTCTTTTTTTATTATTATTCCTCTGCCATTTTCTTGTTGTCATGCTCCCCTCTGTCCTTGACTTTTCCTAAATAAGTCTATAAACACACTTTTGATGTTAGAATCTTAATATCACCAACATAACTTGAGTTATAACCAGTTTAAGGAGGGTCATTTAAAAAAAATGGTTTCCCCCTTTGGTCCCTCCTTCTCCCAAGGGCCTGCTCCGCTCCTTCTTCCGACAGTTGAAAGTGCAGTGCCCAGCTGATAACCACCCCAATAATTGCATTGAAACTGAATTTAAACTATACCTAAACTATTTTCACACATATAGCAACAGATTAAGTCAATTTATTTTTTAATTTTCTTATTTCACCTTTATTTAACCAGGTAGGCCAGTTGAGAACAAGTTCTCATTTACAACTGCGACCTGGCCAAGATAAAGCAAAGCAGTGCGACACAAACAACCCAGAGTTACACATTGGATAAACAAACGTACAGTCAATAACACAAAAGTTTATATACAGTGTGTGAAATGTAGTAAGATTAGGGAGGTAAGGCAATAAATAGCCCATAGTGGCGAAATAATTACAATATAGCAATTAAACACGAGTGATGGATGTGCAGAAGATGAATGTGCAAGTAGATATACTGGGGAGCAAAGGAGAAAAAAAAAGAACAATATGAGGATGAGGTACTTGGATGGGCTATTTACAGATGGGCTAAGCACAGGTGCAATGATCGGTAAGCTGCTCTGACAGCTGATGTTTAAAGTTAGTGAGGGAGTTTCAGTGATTTTTGCAATTCGTTCTAGTCATTGGCAGCAGAGAACTGGAAGGAAAGGCGGCCAAATGAGGAGTTGGCTTTGGGGGTGACCAGTGACGGTGCCGGGTTGGTCCCTCTGGGGGTCGAGGCATCAGGCAGGGCACTCTGGTGTCACCCCAGGTGAGAAGGCACCATTCTCACCTACAGCCCTCTGTTGCACACATGTTTTTGTTTGTTACTTTTTCTGAGTTTTCCCCGCATAAGGCGCTCGTCGATTCAGGTGCGGCTGGGAATTTTATAGACAGATCATTTGACCATAGTTTAGGGATCCCCATCGTTCCAGTGGCTATGCCCTTCCCAGTTCTTACGGGGTGGTCGCGAGAGTGCTCGGGGAGGTGTTTAGGGGTTTCCGTGGGAGCTACTATGGTGGAAAGTCCAGACCAGGTCTCCACCGTGCGCATTCCCCCCGAATATGCCGATTTGGCTCTCGCCTTCTCCAAAAAGAAGGCGACTCAATTACCACCCCATCGACGGGGAGATTGTGCGATAAATCTCCTGGTAGACGCCGCACTTCCCAGGAGTCACGTGTATCCCGTCACAGGCGGAGACGGCGGCTATGGAAACATATGTCTCCGAATCCCTGCGTCAGGGGTACATTCGGTCCTCCACTTCAACCGCCTCAAGTTTATTTTTTGTGAAGAAGGAGGGAGGTCTGCGCCCGTGTATTGACTATCGAGGCCTCAATCAGATCACTGTGAGGTACAGTTACCCGCTACCTCTGATCGCCACAGCGATTGATTCAATGCACTGGGCGTGCTTCTTCACCAAACTAGATCTAAGGGGCGCGTACAACCTGGTGCGTTTCCGGGAGGGAGACGAGTGGAAGACGGCGTTCAGTACTACCTCAGGGCATTATAAGTACCTCGTCATGCCGTGCGGGTTGATGAATGCTTCATCAGTCTTCCAAGCCTTTGTAGACGAGATTTTCAGGGACCTGCACGGGCAGGGTGTAGTGGTGTATATTGATGACATTCTGATATACTCCGCTACACGCACCGAGGATGTGTCCCTGGTACGCAGGGTGCTTGGTTGACTGTTGGAGCATGACCTGTACGTCAAGGCTGAGAAATTCCTGTTCTTCCAACAGTCCGTCTCTTTCCTAGGGTTCCGCATTTCCACCTCAGGGGTGGAGACGGAGAGTGACCGCATCTCAGCCGTGCATAATTGGTTGATTCCCACCACGGTAAAGGAGGTGCGGCGGTTTCTAGGGTTTGCCAATTACTACCGGAGGTTTATCCCGGGTTTTGGTCAGGTTGCGGCTCCCATTACCTCACTGCTGAAGGGGGGACCGGTACATTTGCAGTGGTCGGCTGAGGCGGCCAGGGCTTTTGGTCACCTGAGGGCTCTGTTTACCTCGGGTCCCGTGCAGGATCCCTCTTTGGCATTCATAGTGGAGGTGGACGCGTCCGAGGCTGCGATAGGAGCCGTACTCTCGCAGCACTCGGGTACGCCACCGAAGCTCAGCCCGGCGGAGAGAAACTATGACGTGGGGGACCGGGAGCTGTTGGCTGTCATCAAGGCTTTGAAGGCGTGGAGACATTGGCTTGAGGGGGCTAAACACCCTTTTCTCATCTGGACTGACCACCGCAATCTGGAGTACATCGGGGGGCGAGGAGACTGAACCCTCGCCAGGCAAGGTGGGCCATGTTCTTCACCCGTTTTTTTCCCCCCCTTTCTTACAGATCAGGTTCCCAGAACGTGAAGGCAGACGCACTGTCCCGGCTGTTTGACACAGAGGAGCGGCCCATGGATCCCACCCCCATACTCCCGGCCTCCTGCCTGGTGGCGCCGGTAGTGTGGGAGCTGGACGCGGACATTGAGCAGGCATTGCGTGCAGAGCCTGCTCCCCTCTAGTGTCCCGCTGGGCGTCTGTATGTTCCGTCTGCTGTCCGGGACCGGCTGAGCTATTGGGCCCACACGTCACCCTCCTCTGGTCATCCACGCATCGGTCGGACGGTGCGCTGTCTGAGGGGGAAGTACTGGTGGCCCACTTTGTCTAAGGATGTGAGGGTTTATGTTACCTCCTGCTCGGTGTGCGCCCAGTGTACGGCTTCTAGGCACCTGCCCAGAGGTAAGCTACACCCCTTACCCATTCAACAACGGCCATGGTCACACCTGTCGATCGATTTCCTGACCGATCTCCCCCATCACAGGGAAACCCCACAATCCTGGTTGTTATGGATCAAGTCCTGCCGTCTCCTTCCTCTGCCTGGTCTCCCTACAGCCCTACAGACTGCGGAGGCCCTGTTTTCTCACGTCTTCCGGCACTACGGGGTGCCTGAGGATATAGTGTCTGATCGGGGTCCCCAGTTCAGGTCGAGGGTCTGGAGGGCGTTTATGGAACGTTTGGGGGTCTCGATCAGCCTTACCTTGGGTTTCCACCCCGAGATCACGGGCAGGTGGAGAGAGTTAACCAGGATGTGTGTAGGTTTCTGAGGCCTTATTGCCAGGACCGGCCGGGGGAGTGGGCGGTATTCGTGCCCTGGGCAGAGATGACCCAGAACTCGCTCCGCCACTCCTCCACTAACCTCTCCCACTTCCAGTGCGTACTGGGGTACTAGCTGGTTCTGGCGCCGTGGCATCATTGTCAGATCGAGGCTCCTGCGGTGTACGACTGGTTCAGGTGCGTGGAGGAGACATGGGACGCCGCTCATGTTCACCTTAAAACCAGCGCAGACCGTCACCGCAGTGAGGCCCCGGTGCGAACCGGGTCTGGCTCTCGACCCGAAACCTTCCCCTATGCCTGCCCTGCCGGAAGCTGGGGCCATGGTTTGTGGGGCCATTTAAAGTCCTGAGGAGACTGAACGAGGTTAGTTACAGGTTACAACTTCCCCCCGAATACCGTATTAACTTCTCTAGGATAGGGCGCAGCATTTTCACGTTTGGATGAAAAACATACCCAAATTCAACTGCCAGCTACTCATCTCCAGAAGATAAGATATGCATATTATTAGTAGATTTGGATAGAAAACACTCTGAAGTTTCTAAAACTATTTGAATCATGTCTGTGAGTATAACAGAACTTATTTAGCAGGCGAAACCATTCAGATTTTCTTTTTGAGGTCACTCTCTTTTCAATGGGTTTTCATTGGGAATCCAGATTTCTAATTGACCTTCTTGCAGTTCCTACCACTTCCACTGGATGTCAACACTCTTTAGAAATTGGTTGAGGTTTTTTCCTTTGTGTAATGAAGAAGTACGGCCATCTTGAACGAGGGTAACTTGAAGTGTACTGTTAGATAGAGGCACATGACCAGAAAGCTAGCTACAGTTTGTTTTAATCCTGTATTGAACACAGATCATCCCATCTTCAATTTTATCGATTATTTACGTAAAGAAATACCTAAAGTTGTATTACAAAAGTAGTTTGAAATGTTTTGGCAAAGTTTACAGGTCACTTTTGAAATATTTTGTGTCACGTTGCACAAGTTGGAACGGGTGTTTTTCTGGATCAAACACGCCAAATAAATGGACATTTTGGATATTTATCGACGGAATTAATCGAACAAAAGGACCATTTGTGATGTTTATGGGACATATTGGAGTGCCAACAACAGAAGCTCATCAAAGGTAAGGCATGAATTATATTTTTATTTCTGCGTTTGTTGCCGCGCCTGCAGGGTTGAAATATGCTTCTCTCTCTTTGTTTACTATGGTGCTATCCTCAGATAAGAGCTCTGTTTGCTTCTGCCGAAAAGCCTATTTGAAATCTGAGACATTGGCTGGATTCTCAACAAGTGTAGCTTTAATTTGGTGTATTGCATGTGTGATTTCATGAAAGTTAAATTTTTATAGTAATTTATTTGAATTTGGCGCTCTGCATTTTTACTGTCTTTTGGCCAAGTGGGACGTTAGCGTCCCCCATATCCCAGAGAAGTTAACCCCTCGTTCCATGTGTCTCTCCTCAGGCCGGTGGTGGCTGGCCCGCTCCAGGAGTCTGAGGTGCGGGAGGTTCCTCCGCCCCCTCTGGACATCGAGGGGGCCCCGGCGTATTCTGTCCGCTCCATACTGGATTCGAGGCGTCGGGCGAGGGGCCTTCAGTACCTCGTGGAGTGGGATGTTTTGTTATTCTGGATGCCGTTGGTTTTGATAATTAAACTGCTCTGGTTTTTACCCAGTTATGCTCTCCAGCGTCTGACTTCCCTGACACCAGTTACGCACCCCTTACATCTGTAAACAATTGTTGGAAAAATTACTTGTGTCATGCACAAAGTAGATGTCCTAACCGACTTGCCAAAACGATATTTTGTTAACGAGAAATTTGTGGAGTGGTTGAAAAACAAGTTTTAATGACTCCAACCTAAGTGTATGTAGACTTCTGACTTCAACTGTATTTACATTATGAAGCTTACCGTAGTTCCCCAGAACAGTTGAGCCAGTGTATTTGTAAATAGCACAACGGGAGAAAGCGGGAGCAGCTGAGTCCAGCTGTGTATTGACAGGGGTCATGTTTAATATTGAAAGTCAACATTTTTTTTTTTTGCTTCAATAGAGTGATCAGGGACATGCAGCTATAGTTTTCCTTCACAGAAAATCCATTAGTTCAACACATTTGGCAGCTTTGTTTTCATCAGATGACAACAGAAGTGTAACGCTGTTTGGCTGGTAGTCACACAGGTAAATGACCTTACAATAAAAAAGCAAGGTATTTTTTGCAAAAATTATGCATGGCCACCATATTTCTCATGTTTATCATAGAAAGAATGTAGCCAGCTACAGTCAATTTTGCATTTTACCAGAGAAAAGTAGGCAAAAAAAGTAAAAGATTATCTACACATCAGTCAGAGCCAGGTCTGCTGATAGAATGCCTGTTATTGAATTATCATCTGAGTTGAGAAGTGCAACTGAAGGACGAAATGTGTCTGATGCCATGCAGAAATTACAATAAGAAGCTATTTACATCTGTGTTTACAAAATGCAGCAAGTATTTCTTATGTGTTTAAAAAAAAAATCCTATGTGAAAAACACAGAATTCTGTATTAATCCGACCCCTACATTTAATTTGCTAGTTAATCTAAGTAAGTTGCTGAATTAATAAAGTGACAGGGCATATTGTGGTAGCTTTCTGCCATGTTTGAGAAGTCAAAGCCCTTTGGATTAGTTATGTGTACAGCTGCCAATGCTATCTTGAATTCCTTGCGTATTTTCTCCTCTCCGTTCTTGGCCCATCTTCTCCTCTCCCCTCTTCTCCGAGCAGGGTCCATCTTCAGCTCTCCCCTCTTCTCTAAGCAGAGAAGGCAGGCCTGTCGCCCTAATGACTCCACACAGATTTAGCGTGTAGCCATGGTGCTCCAGAGCCAGAACTGTTCTTTCAGACAAGCATGCCTCAAAACTTTGTTCAGTTGCAAAATGTCTCTCTCACATTCACTTGTAAATGTACATGCTGGATTGCCTATATTTGCAATTTGTTTGCAATTTTCGTTTGCGCTCCCTAGCATATTTAGCTACCAGCCTCCATTGAAATTCGCTATTACTTATGCTCATTTTGTTAGCAGATAGACACACAATGGGCTTTTTTTGTGTTTTTTGGCGCCCCCTTGTGTACTAAACCAGTAATACTGTATATCCTGGCATGAGAGAAGGACGTTGTGACGATACGAAAATCTGAATACCGCCCAACCCTAATTCTAATGTTACCCAAGGCCTTCATAAACACAACCAAGTGATTATTTTTGCATTAGCATAAATTAAATGTATTAATTACACTGTGAGAATATAATTAGCTTGAAGGGGGGTCCGTCAAGGCCCAGCGGTTCTACTGTGAAACAGGTTAACATTCACAAGGCCGCAGGGCCAGAGGGATTACCAGGACGTGTACTCAGAGCATGCGCTGACCAGCTGGCAAGTGACTTCACTGACATTTTTAAACTCTCCCTGACCCAGATTGTTATACCTACATGTTTCATAGTACACCACCATAGTCCCTGTTCCCAAGAATGCCAAGGTAACCTGTCTAAATGACTATCGCCCCATAGCACTCACATCTATAGCCATCAAATGCTTTGAAAGGCTGGTCATGGCTCACATCAACACCATCATCCCAGACACACTGGATCCACATACCGCCCCAACAGCTCCACAGATGATGTAATCTCTATTGCACTCCACACTGCCCTTTCCCATTTGGACAAAAGGAACACCAACAGTATAGTGCGTTTAGAAAGTATTCATACCTCTTGACTTACAGTGGCTTGCGAATGTATTCACCCCCCTTGGTATTTTTCCTATGTTGTTGCATTACAACCTAGAATTTCTATTTGTTTTTATTTGGATTTCATGTAATGGACATACACAAAAGAGTCCAAATTGGTAAAGTGAAAAAAATTACTTATATATATTAATATATATATATATTTAACGGAAAAGTGGTGCGTGCATATGTATTCACCCCCTTTGCTATGAAGCCTCTAAATAAGATCTGGTGCCACCAATTACCTTCAGAAGTCACATAAATAGTTAAATAAAGTCCACCTATGTGCAATCTGTCACATGTTCTGAAAGGCCCTAGAGTCTGCAACACCACTAAGCAAGGGGCACCACCAAGCAAGCGGCACCATGAAGACCAAGGATCTCTCCAAACAGGTCAGGGGCAAAGTTATGGTGAAGTACAGATCAGGGTTGGGTTATAAAAGAATATCCGAAACTTTGAACATCTCACGGAGCACCATTAAATCCATTATTAAAAAATGGAAAGAATATGGCACCACAACAAACCTGCCAAGAGAGGGCCGCACACCAAAACCCACGGACCAGGCAAGGAGGGCATTAATCAGAGAGGCATCAAAGAGACCAAAGGTAAACCTGAAGGAGCTGCAAAGCTCCACAGCGGAGATTTGAGTATCTGTCCATAGGACCACTTTAAGCCGTTAACTCCGCAGAGCTGGGCTTTACAGAAGAGTGGTCAGAAAAAAGCCATTGCTTAAAGAAAAAAATAAGCCAACACGTTTGGTGTTCGCCAAAATGCATGTGGGAGACTCCCCAAACATATGGAAGAAGGTACTCTGATCAGTTTAGACTACAATTTTGCGTTTTGCCCATCAAGAAAAATGCTATGTCTGGCGCAAACCCAAAACCTCTCATCACCCTGAGATACCTTCCCCACAGTGAAGCATGGTGGTGGCAGCATCATGCTGGGGGATGTTTTTCATTGGCAGGGACTGGGAAACTGGTCAGAATTGAAGGAATGATAGATGGCGCTAAATACAGGGAAATTCTTGAGGAAAACCTGTTTCAGTCTTCCAGAGATTTGAGACTGGGACGGAGGTTCACCTTCCAGCAGGACAATGAGCCTAAGCATACTGCTAAAGCAACACTCGAGTGGTTTAAGGGGAAACATTTAAATGTCTTGGAATGGCCTAGTCAAAGCCCAGACTTCAACCCAATTGGGAATCTATGGTATAACTTAAAGATTGCCGTACAGCAGCGGAACCCATCCAACTTGAAGGAGCTGGAGCTGTTTTGCCTGGAAGAATGGGCAAAATTCTCAATGGCTAGATGTTCCAAGCTTATAAAGACATACCACAAGAGACTTGCAGCTATAATTCCTGCTAAAGGTGGCTCTACAAAGTATTGACTTTGGGGGGTGAATAGTTATGCACGCTCAAGTTTTCATTTTTTTGTCTTATTTCTTATTTGTTTCACAATAAAAAATATGTTGCATCTTCAAAGTGGTAGGCATATTGTGTAAATCAAATGATACAAACCCCCCAAAAATCTATTTTAATTACAGGTTGTATTGCAAAAAAATAGGAAAAATGCAAAGGGGGTGAATTATTTCACAAGCCATTGTATTTCACATTTTCTTGTGTTATTGCCTGAATTCAAAATCGATTAAATTGTTTTTTTCTCACCCATCTACACTGCCCTACCAAGCAAAAAGGCAGTAACTGCTCATTTGGTCGAAAATGAATGTCATTTTTGCTCCATTAAATACATGCTTAATCATGTGGACAAGTATCCTGCCACTATTGTATTGTGTTTTGGAGAAAATGGGGGTCATGTTAGCAGTAACTGCGTCAAGTTACTGTGAAACAAAGGTAAATAAAAGCCATTTTTCTCAGTTCCACACTATGTGCAAGCCTTTTTTGCTTGGTAGGGTATGTTTTTAGACATTGTGAAGGAAGCCTGTACGGAATAAAAATATTACAAAATATGCTGTAACACACAATACCCAATAATGACAAAGTTGAAACATGTTTTGGACATTTTTGAATATGAATTGAAATGGAATACAGAAATATCTAATTTACATAAGTATTCACACCCCTGAGGCAATATTTTGTAGATGCACCTTTGGCAACAATTAAAGCTGTGAGTCTTTCTGGGTAAGTCTCTAAGAGCTTTCCACACCTGGATTGTGCAACATTTGCCCATTATTCTTTTAAAAATTATTCAAGCTCAGTCAAATTGGTTGTTGATCTTTGCTAGACAACCTCTTTCAGTTGTTGCCATACATTTTAAAGTAGATTTATGTCAAAACTGTAAATTGGCCACTTAGGAACATTCACTGTCTTTTTGGTAGCAACTCCAGTGTATATTTGGCTTTGTGTTTTAGGTTATTGTACTGCTGAAAGGTGAATTAATCTCCCAGTGTCTGTTGGAAAGCAGACTGAAGCAGGTTTTCCAATAGGATTTTGACTGTGCTTAGCTCCATTCCATTTATTTTTTATCCTGACAAACTCCACCGTCCTTAACAATTACAAGCATACCCATAACATGATGGAGCCACCACTATGCTTGAAAATATGGAGAGTGGTACTCAGTAATGTGTTGTATTAGATTTGACACAAACATAACACGTTGTATTCAGGACAAAAAGTACAGGCTTTATTCTGTACAGGCTTCCTTCTTTTCACTATGTCAATGAGATTAGTATTGTGGAGTAACTACAATCTTGATGATCCATCCTCAGTTTTCCCCTCTCACAGCCATTAAACTCTGCAACTGTTTTAAAGTCACAATTGGCTTCATGGTGAAATCTCTGAGCGGTTTCCTTCCTCTCAGGCAACTGAGTTAGGAAGGATGCCTGTATCTTTGTAGCAACTTGGTGTATTGATACACCATTCAAATTGTAATCAATAACTTCACCATGCTCAAAGGGATATTCAATGTCTGCTTTTACATGTTTTACCCATTTACCAGTAGGTGCCCTTCTTTGTGAGCCATTGGAAACCTCCCTGGTCTTTGTGGTTGTATATGCGTTTGAAATTCACTGGTCAACTTATAGATAATTGTATATGTGGATACAGAGATGAGGCAGTCATTCAAAAATCATGTTAAACACTATTATTGTACACTGAGTGAGTTCGCGCAACTTATTATGTGACTTGTTAAGCAAATATCTACTCCTGAACTTATTTATGCTTGCCATTACAAAGGGGTTGAATACTGATTGATTCAAGACTTTTCAGCTTTCACTTTTAATTAATTTGTAAAAATGTCTTAAAACATAATTCCACTTTGACATTATGGGGTATTTTGTATAGGCCAGTGACCAAAAATCTAAATGTAATCAATTTTGAATTCAGGCTGTAACAAAACAAAATGTCAAGAGGAGTGAATACTTTCAGAAAGAACCTAAGGAAAGACCCAAAGGGAGTGCCAGATATAGGGGAGGTAATGAGTGAGGTAATGGAGTCCAGGTGTGTCTGATGATGACTTGCAGCTGCACGTAATGATGGATACCAGGACCAGTAGATAGTATACCGGCATCACCAAACGCCGGAGGGGAGGAGTGGGAGTAGAGGTGACACTGCTACCGCATGGCAAGTTTCGAACCAACAGGACCTTGAACAGCTACCCCCAAGCAATGACTGCTAAATAGTTAGTTAAATTGTTCACCAAATAGCTACCCGAACTATCTGCATTAAACCTTTTTCACTAACCTTTTTTACTCATCACATACCCTGATGCTACTGTTTGCTATTTGTTACTTTATTCCTAGTTATACGTACAGTTGAAGTCGGAACATTACATAGACCTTAGCCAAATTGTCTGTCTAAAAACAATTATCATGTGCTTTCACCCATGGAATTAGCTGTCAGGGGGTCAAAGGATAAGGGGGTAGGATGACCTGAAATATTCTGCTTTAACAAAATGTGATGCTGTTTTCAAATGAAACACAATATACTTTGCTCTTGTTAAAGCTTTTAGAATTGATTTGTTTCACAATTCCTGATATTTAATCCTAGTAAAAATTCCCTGTTTTAGGTCAGTTAGGATCACCACTTTATTTTAAGAATGTGAAATGTCAGAATAATAGTAGAGTGATTTATTTCAGCTTTTATTTCTTTCATCACAATCCCAGTGGGTCAGAAGTTTACATACACTCAATTAGTATTTGGTAGCATTGCCTTTAAATTGTTTAACTTGGGTCAAACGTTTTGGGTAGCCTTCCACAAGCTTCCCACAATAAGTTGTGTGAATTTTGGCCCATTCCTCCTGACAGAGCTGGTGTAACTGAGTCAGGTTTGTAGGCCTCCTTGGCTTTGTGATGGCCACTCCAAAACCTTGACTTTGTTGTCCTTAAGCCATTTTGCCACAACTTTGGAAGTATGCTTGGGGTCATTGTCCATTTGGAAGACCCATTTGCGACCAAGCTTTAACTTCCTGACTGATGTCTTGAGATGTTGCTTCAATATATGCACATAATTTTTCTTCCTCATGATGCCATCTATTTTGTGAAGTGCACCAGTCCCTCCTGCAGCAAAGCACCACCACAACATGATGCTGCCACACCTGTGCTTCGCAGTTGGGATGGTGTTCTTCGGCTTGCAAGCCTCACCCTTCTTCCTCCAAACAGTTCTATTTTTGTTTCATCAGACCAAAGGACATCCCCAAAAAGTATGATCTTTGTCCCCATGTGCAGTTGCAAACCATAGTCTGGCTTTTTTATGGCGGTTTTGGAGCAATGGCTTCTTCCTTGCTGAGCGGCCTTTCAGGTTATGTCGATATAGGACTTGTTTTACTGTGGATATAGATACTTTTGTACCTGTTTCCTCCAGCATCTTCACAAGGTCCTTTGCTGTTGTTCTGGGATTGATTTGCACTTTTCATACCAAAGTACGTTAATTTCTAGGAGACAGAACGCGTCTCCTTCCTGAGCGGTATGATGGCTGCATGGTCCCATGGTGTTTATACTTGCGTACTATTGGTTGTATAGATGAATGTGGTACCTTCAGGCCTTTTGAAATTTCTCCCAAGGATGAAACAGACTTGTGGAGGTCTACAACTTTTTTTCTGAGGTCTTGGCTGATTTCTTTTGATTTTCCCATGATTTTCCCATGATGTCAACCAAATTTGCATTCAGTGATGGCAGCAAGCTTTTCTTAATGAGCATTGATGAAAATGAGGCCAAATCAGGAAGTGCAGTTGTCCTTTAAGAATGATCTTTCCCTGCTCAACTGCCCACAATGTGGATCCTTAACAGTCTGAGTCCAGCTAGTAAATGGAGCTCAGGTGCAGTGGTAATTGGAAGGGGAGTAGAATACCAACACCCAGTTACCCTTTCCAGACTGCTTCCCAGACTCCTTTTAAGGTTCAAAGGACTCCTCCATCCTTACCCAGAGTGCCTTGTGTCCTGTTACCCATGATCCCTAATCTCTGACCTCTAACCCCTGACCTATGTGAGCAAGTTTGAGGTGCAGGGCCAGCAACTTACCCAGGTTGAGGTAGAGAGCCAGCCTGCCCCGGTGTGACAAACTCACCCAGGTTGAGATAGAGGGCCAGCCTGCCCCGGTGCAGCTCCAGAGTGATGTAGTCGCCCCTCTGACCCTCTCCGTGGAGCAGCACCCCCTCAGCCTGGCGGCTCTTGAATCGCAGCGAGATCACATCCTTCACCGTGCTCATGGACTTCTGGTTAAACCGGTAGAGCAGGGAGCTTCTGCCATCAAAGTCTGCCACATACGATTCTAGATGAGGATTGAAAGAAGATCAAAGAATCATTGCTTTTTAGAAAATGTCCTCAGTTATGGCACTCTGTGTCAGGTCTGAGCTGTAAGTTTTCTGTTGCCAGTACTTTTGAGAGGAATTGAAGTGGCAAGTTACATTTCTTTTTACAGAATTGACTTTTCACCACAAATTCTGATTGGAAGTATATGTCAAACTTTTTCTATTTATTCTGAGGTACTTTTATCACAACTCTCTAGCTCTGTCTAATACATAATCTAACACTGCGCCTCTGCTCCATGCTCAGTTCATGTGGATGGGCCTGAACTGAAGATATACTGTATTGAGGTTCAGCAGCAGGAGAAATGTTGAATTCCTGTTTTTAAAGCCTGAATACATTATATTCTCTGATGGGATTCAGTTTCTGTAAGCAAAGCTGTCTGAATAAATAATGCAATCTCTAACATGCACCTGCTATTCCAATACAGAACTAAGGGAGGGTGATGTGCCTAGAGAAACAAGGGAATCAGCAATGAGTAGGAGAAAACTTGACGGGTTTGGGCAAGCTGTTCAAATAACGTTTACATTACATTGTATCAAAGACATGACTTTGCTATCATGTATTTAAAGAATGTTTAACACATTCGTAAACACACAAACACAATTCTAGAATCCCCCTACCTCTTAGAATTGTTTACTCAATCGAATAAGTAAAAATAATAACCAAAATCTATGTTTATTGGTCACGTATACAGATTTGCAGATGTTGTCTCAGGTGCAGCGAAATGCTTGCGTTTCAAGCTCCAAAAGTGCAGTAATACCTAGCAATAAAAAACAAGACACACATAATCCAAAAAGTAAAGAATGAAGAAATTTGTCCGGAATATAAATATATATATATACAGTACCAGTCCGAAATTTGGACACACCTACTCATTCCAGGGTTTTTCTTAATGTTTTACTATTTTCAACATTGTAGAATAATAGTGAAGATATCAAAACTATGAAATAGCACATACAGAATCATGTAGTAACCAACAAAGTGTTAAACAAATCAAAATATGTTTTACATTTGGGATTCTTCAAAGTAGCCACCCTTTGCCTTGATGACAGCTTTGCACACTCTTGGCATTCTCTCAACCAGCTTCACCTGGAATGCCTTTCCAACAGTCTTGAAGGAGTTCCCACATATGCTGAGCACTTTTTGGATGCTTTTCCTTCACTCTGTGCACCAACTCATCCCAAACCATTTCAAATGTGTTGAGGTCAGGTGATTGTGGAGGCCAGGTCATCTGATGCAGCACTCCATCATTCTCCTTCTTGATCAAATAGCCCTTACACAGCCTATATAGACCATATGTCTATATAAGGTCCCACATTTGACAGTGCATGTCAGAGCAAATACCAAGCCATGAAGTCGAAGGAATTGTCCGTAGAGCTCTGATACAGGATTGTGTCGAGGCACAGATCTTCTTTTTTTTTTTTACAGCAGTGGCTTTCTTCCTCAGGGCCTGGACAGCTTGATATCATCGATGGAAAAATGAATTCCCAAGTTTATCAAGCCATTTTGCAGGAGAAAGTAAGGCTATCTGTCTGCTAATTGAAGCTCAACAGATGTTGGGTGATGCAACAGGACAACAACCCAAAACACAGAAGTAAATCAACGATAGAATGGCTTCAACAGAAGACAATATGCCTTCTGGAGTGGCACAGTCCTAACCTGAACCCGATTGAGACCCGACTGATCCGCAACTACAGAAAACATTTGGTTGAGGTTATTGCTGCCAAAGGAGGGTCAACCAGTTATTAAGTCCAAGGGTTGACAAACTTTTTCTACCATGCACTGTGAATGTTTACACGGTGTGTTCAATAAAGACATGAACACGTATAATTGTTTGTGTGTTATTCGTTTAAGCAGACTGTGTTTGTCTAATGTTGTGACTTAGATGAAGATCAGATACAATTTTATGACCAATTTATGCAGAAGTCCAGGTGATTCCAAAGGGTTCACAAACTTTTTCTTGCCACTGTATTATCGATGTCTACATCGGGCATTGATGTGAATCACACTGTTGCTCTCTCATTTAGCTATTTGCGCCTTACGTGGTTGTTGTGGATGGCTGTTCACAAATCTAAATGTGTATTTGAACCCAATAATGTTTGAAATCAAGAAGTTTAAACTGCCTATCAATCATTGTTTTTGAAACCAGTGGACAGCCAGTGAAAAAATGCATTTTTGCAACAGCTGCATAGCACGGATTCCAGCCTGAAAGTAAGGCTTTTATTGCTCAATCTAATTCATGCTGATAAAAAACAAAAAAATCCAGAGGCCTAATGGACACATGCTCAAACTCGCACACTTTTATTAGACTTAAAGGGGAAATCTGTAGTTGCTACATCAAGTTTTGGACTGTACACATATAATTTTATCGTATTATTATATATAGTAGAAAGCGATGGGTTAGAAGAAGTCCACATAACCAACCCATGAAGTAAAATGTAACATCCATATATGGCCAGCTATGTAAACTTTAACAATGATTTATCCTGCAATAGATGTCATTAAATTGGTAACATACATTTTTGTCTTCTTCTTATGCCTCTTAACTGAATGTAATCAGATTACGTTACTGAGTTTATGTAATCCAAAAGTTATGTTACTGTTTACAATTTTGGACATGTAACTCGTAACTCTAACAGATTACATTTAGAAAGTAACCTACCCAACCCTGTCAATTACAATAAGCCATTATGGCAATTATGGGAAATATTCAGAACAAAAGTAAGAATTTTTCACGTGATTAGCTGTGAAAGTAAGTTAAATCGTTTTTACCCTTTATAGATCTGAAGTCTGAGGGTCTAGTGAATGAAAAACAAAATGAGATGGAGAGACATGGGCGTGACTCAGTCTACAGGCAAAGGACGGCCCTTCAGATGACATTAACAAGATGTGCAATAAGTGTGTGAACATTAAGAAATGAAATCTGCATTCTAATGTTGAAATATTTCTTCTGTTGGTGTAATTAAAGTAGACATACTATGTTTGAATTATGCTAATTTGGGCAGTACCGACCACAGTCATTGATTGTGCCCGGATCCTATGCATGTCTGTAAATCATTTTAGAGGATGTATAAAAGTCAGACCTTCCTATCAGCAAGATTTCCATAATGATTATGATGAGCCCAATACAGATTCCAAGGGCTTACCTATAAGTGCAACTTTGTCATCTATGACATGTTCAATGGTAATGCGTGGCTCCAAGATTTTTCTCTTCCCCTCTGTATTTGCTCGTTGTTAGAGCACTCCGGAGTTTCATTTTAACATTGAGGTGCATGTCACGCAGCATTTATTAGCAGAGCACACATTCATCCAACATTAATACAGGGATCAGGCTGTGGAACAGTTCGGCATTATGAAAGTGCTCACTCAGGGTTAATTGTAACTGTCTTTCACAGAGCAGTAATTCACTGGCTGATCCAGTTAATGCTGCTTCAGAATGTGTGTGAGAGGCATCCCAGTTACTCCCCTTTATTTATTTAGCATTACCCAGGCAGAGACTGGCTCTCAACTGGCACGCCTGGCTGGCTGTCACTGTCTGCCTCTATTAACTGGTGAGGACTGTGTTCCGTCAGTATTTGCTTTGATCTTGTATGAAGGAAGGCATGCCAGAAGGAAATGTCTCTTCAGTTAGCAGATACTGTATATCTTATTAAATAGTGGGCAAAAATGTACAGGATGGTTACAATGACATTACTGGCTAGCATAATGCTATTTTCTCATGTATTCCCCCGTCAACATGGCGATACAATCAGCCCCATGATAGATGACAAGCCCCAATGACAAGTGTTAGAGTCTGGACAGGTCTGAACATGCTCTTGTTAGAGCAATGTCCAATGCAGTCCAGGAGTCCCACAGATGAATAACCAAATGGGTTGGAATCACAGTTGCCAGAACATTATGATATTAGCTCAATGTGTATGGAGTTATTGTGAAATTAGCTGAACACGTTTGTTTTCTGTAAGGTTGGTGGTCTGGTCACTCACTGTAGGCACAGCCGTACACCTCCACTCTGAGTCCCACCCAGCCACTGGGGTTCCAGTCCAGCGGGACGAAGCGCAGGAAGCGGCTTCTGATAGAGTGGGACAACTTGTGGTGGACGACACCATCAGCGTTCACGTTCCCCACAAACTTCTGGAGACACACAGAGAGGAAGGAGAACAGGCAGAAGGGTTACATAAGATGCATTAAGTGTCTTTCATCATTCATGCAGCGTCACTACATTAACCTGAAACGAACCTTGAAAGGTGGAAAAGTAAAATGCAAATTTAATGAAGATACTCATCATATTTATCATCTTAATCACATCATCGACTCTACTGTGTAAGCCATGACTGAACATTTATCCATTCTCAAAGGAAACATTGAGGGCAACACAAATGGACAAACTCTCTTTGTTCTCCATCCATTGTACAGATGGTAGTTCTCAACTGTACAATAAATGTTTTGTTACATATTTTGTTAACAAGTCCCAGTACATATCAACACCTTCCACGCACGTGTCATAGTGTCTTTAGACACATAGGCCTACACCCACACGCACACAGTATGCAAAATATCATGGTCACTAGATATGGACTAAGGACACCCATACAGTGAATTCATAATCATGCAGATTCTGTCCTGCATGTTGCGATGTTGTACTGTGGCTTCTGTGCACACTGTTTTACTTAATGAAAACACTTTGATACCACAATATGAATAACAACATGGCAAAAGCTATTTACAATTTAATTTGCATGAAGTCATTAGTATTCTGTTTGAATTAGAATGGCCTGGAACATATACTATACCCTGCATGGTGCAATTTCATCATAGTTTTCCTTTTTCTGTTTTCCAAGTGTCAGCTTTCATAATATTGGACCCCCCCCCTTTCATTAGGATTTATATAGCAGTATTTGTTTATTTATATATATTTTCAAGGCACTCCCCCCCCCCCAAAATGTTTTTCCCCTAATGACTATAATATACAAATGCAATACTATATTGCCATCTAATTTCTTGATATTAAAATCTCTCCTATATGTCCAGGATATCTTAGCATTTCATAATCATCTCATCAATAGCATACAAGAAAATGCCTTACCTAGAACGTAGATAATAATTCAATAGAACAGATCTATCAGCGTTATCTAGTGTGGTTTGGGTCAATGATACTCTTCATTAAATCCTTAAATCAACAGTATAGGCATGCAATACTGATCGGTCATTTTCTCTTTGTAACATTTCTGTCTCTTGAAAATGAAGTAAGGGAATCAGCACTAAAATGACTTATAATGAATGATTCAATCATACTGTCAAGCCCAAAGGTTTGTGTTGAACTGGGTAAGACCCAGAGACAGTATCTGCATGTCTCCCTGTTGGCTGCAAGAATCATGGTTAAACTCTATTCAGTTAGAGAAAGTGAGTTGAGTGAGTAGTGAGTGAGTGAGTACACATACAGGCCCTCGAAGGTAATACAAATCGTCATGAGCGGCATCTCTTTCTCTCAAATTAGTCATATACAGCAGACCTAAGACACATTTTTTGTTTGGTGTTTGGAGCGAAATGGATGAGTGCATTTATTGATTTATTTCTACTTGGTGTGTGTGACCTTGGAAACACATGTACAACAAGTGATTCAGCAGGGACAGTGACCTTAAGCTTTGCAGCTTGCTTTACAAAAGTCCCAGCAGTCATCTTGCGTCATATCAGGAACATCAGTCTCCCGCAAGAGTGATCTATTTTAAAGCGCAATGGAAACTAAACCCTGTCCCAGAACAACCCTTGTTATTCCAGATCTGAAAAAATGGCGACAACACATCCGCCCAATTACCGTGCAGATGTGAACCAGAGTCTTTGGCTGGAACCCTGAGGGGACAGAATATCTCCCATTGGACCACATGGGTTTAGGTTTGTCACTGTCCACATAAACAGCTACTAACCCCACAGTGACTTCATTATTTCTATTCCTGTATCGACTCTTGAACCAACGGCCTCCCTCCCATTCATTAGGACTCTTTACTCTTCCTCTACTGTGATGAGGTCCCTAACGTCATACACGTCAGCACATGAATGCACACTAGCTCTAGGGTAAAATATTCACTCCCCTGCTATACGAGAATTTAGGATAACAAAATTCTAAGACAATATATTGTAACAACATAGGCAAATGGCATGTCTCCTCGTGTCTTGTAGACATTTAAAAGGATATGAAAGCTCTCTGAGGATAGTTTCTACTATTTTGAAGCATTGTTCACTCGATGCAAAACAAACATACAAACAGTACATGAAGATGTATTGAGTTTTAGAAAAGAATGCCCCAGTGTTTCTTTTAGCTACTGTACAAGCTTTAACGTATCTTCCTTCCCCTTGCAGAAAGATGCTTTATATGGTCCCTAGAGCCGGGCGGACTTAGCTATGTGTCAAACACAAAGAGCACCTGAGTGCCATGGTTACCGGGCTTACAGGGAAGGCAAAGGCAGCCAAGTTCTCCCAGGGGGTTACGCCAAGCGCTTCTTCATTCCACTGTCTCTGATGCTCTGCTACACTTGCACATAGGCAAACATCAGAGACAATCTATTATTTACTCTGTTCAATGAGGAAGAAAACACAGAATAGCACCTGGGACAGAAATTTTGAGAAAAGATGAGTTCATTATTCATCACAGTACATGTTGCATCGCTTCTGTCTGGGGCATCAGAAACTGAAGATAAAAAATTAACAAAAACATACTTGTAAATACTGATATATGATTAGCCATTCTCTGATATGGAATAAATATGAGTTAATAATCACAGATGTTGTGATCTGATGAGATGTTGGTATACTTTGTTTAAGTAAGTAAATATCTATTTATCTGAAAGGATGCTGTCTCCCATATTGATATCTACGGAATCAAGCTCTTGCTATCTTCAGAACCGCCATTGAAACAATATTGACTCATAACAACAATGGAGACAGAAAACACATTGACGCATTAACCAAACATGTACTACTGCTACTCAAGAAAAGCATATTTCTTAGGATCTAAGGAAAAACTGATGAAGCTCCTTAAAAGATCCCCAGTGAAAGCAATTACAATTGCCTGACGTCATCATTTGAAAATTTGAAAACTAGTAAAATGCAGGGAAGTAACTAGCCTGGCTGACTCACGTGGTACAGAGCAAGGGAGATGTGACACACTAGTCTGGACAGGAGTCCGTTGTAAATGGAGTATTCGTGCAGAAATGTGATGTTGTTTGATTGGTTCTCTCTCAAAATATATATCTCCTGGGGGGTTGAGACCTCATGTTGTTTGGATTTGAAAATCAAACAGTTGTATTGTAAAGGGGCGGAGCTCGAGGGCTGTGGTTGTGTGGTTGTACATGCGGGTGTTTGAGTCAGAAAGACACAGAAGAGAACCAATCAGTGAAAAAGCCCAGACCCCATTATTGATTGCATCGTGCCTACAACATCACGCAGCCTTCCCAGACTCTGAAGTCAGAAAGACTTTTAGTTTGTTGTTAGCTAAACTAGAAAGCTACTACATTGCAGAGACTATGGACCATAATCATTGCTAATTCTGCTGCTGACAAATATTCTGCATGTGTGAAATGGGACCAACTAATTCCTGTTTGAGGACAACTAATGGGCCAGTATGTGACATTATGGGTCTAGTTAAAGTACCAGATAGGGAGCAATATCATCATGTCTACTTCTTCACAAATACTTGCCAGATGTTGATATGGGGTGCGTTTGTAAATTCATTCTGGCTACTCCAAATTGAGTATGCCAGAGTGCAGAACAATTGATTCATTTATGAACTCGGCAAAAAACAGAATTAAATGGTCGCCAGCAGCACAGTTACAGTCACTAACCCTCTTGATAACATGAAAACTGTCTAACCAGCTCTGCTAGGGCAAGTAAAATGATCAGAGTTAGGTGTCTCTCATTTGTTTCTGGAAGAAGCTAGCAAGCTAGCCAACTTTAGCCAGTTTTTGGTGCTTGACTGCCATTGTGAGGTCAGAAGGCTCGGAACAACCCTAATACTTGGCCAGAGCCTCCAGTGCGCTCTGAACGCTCCAGAGCGAAACACTTTGAATTTACGAACGGCCCAGAGCGAACTCTGACACACTGGAGGCAATTTATGAACACATCCTTGGACAATCAGCTGCAGACGGAATTCCCACCTCAACTGCACTAAGTAACTCTGTTTCATAATTCTGTTTCATTTCCTGGATTTTTTATGCACTAGAAAAAAAGATAATAGATTTACGATGTAGTGCAAAAACAAATTAATAAATCATTACCAAAACCAAAAAAGGGATTTCTTTTAAATATTCATGTTCATATTTTTTCTAAAATGTATAAACGTTTGTGTACGTTGTCATTCAAATATAATCCAAGCTAACCGTTAACCTCTGTTTATTGGAAGTTAACTTTCACTCATCATCAGCATCACCAATCTTTGTTTAATATTAAGCTATGTGTTAAACAAGTGAGATATCAAACCATGGAGATAAATGTGTCTTCTTCTCGCCAACTACTCAGCATCAGTTTGGAGCTTCCGATCCCCTCGACAATCCCAACGAACCTTCCATCAATTAGACCCGGAGAAGATCTACACTGACCACCAGACCATGCTCTTGCACCCAATCTTCACATGGTAATAGACTCCATATTGATTGGCCTGTGGGCTGCTCAAGCCTCTCTGTATTGGAAGACTTGAGAGCTGGATATTAGAAATGAACCGAAAGTATGGAGAGCACATGATCTGATGTATCTGGTCATGTGGTCAATCAGGGGTAATGAGAGCCTGGGAGCAGCATTCGGCACTAATGGGAGGTCTGTTAATCTGTTTATCGGTCACACTTTGAATGTTTAATGAAGCCTCCATAAGCCCTTTATAATGCCTACATAATTGCATGACAAATAATGTATGCAAATGTCCTTATGTGACCCTTTTCGCAAGGTTCAAAACATACATGAGACATAAAATGTAAGGTAAAAGATGGCTTCAAGAAGCAAAGGCTTTAACAAAGCACAACCTGTTTATATCGTCGGCTCCGTTTTCTCCACATTTGTATGCAGAAAGGCCAATGTTGTAGCTGCTCTGGCCTTTCACAGACTTTGATCTTGGAAACCTGGTGAAAATTACCAGCAGCATGTCAATGAATACCATTTTCTAAAAAAGGTGCCCCTGTCAATTAAAAAAAATATATATATGCTTCTGAAAAGTGCTGTGCTCCTACATCAAAAGAATCACTGAAACACTTCATGGAAAATGAAGAGTGGGTTGAACCTGGGAAACCTTTTCAGCACAATGGTTTGAATGAGTGACATCCGCTGCTTCTTTATCAAGGGCAAAGTCTCTCGGAGAATAGAAGCACAAACCTAATGAGATTTGCTAGTGGCATAAAGGTTCAATGAAAAATACATGTTCATTCTTATGGTTATCAGCACCTTTTAGAACATTATGGTGTGCAACATAATTAATGTTGTGTTAACCCTTTCATACATGCCCTGTAGGCGGAATTAGCCTATGACCTCTGCTATAAGGTTATCATTTATCATCTCAAATGTCAAATACATAACCATCAAACAATTACGATGTAACTTGCGTGGCAGAATTGTAGTTCATTTTGTGAGAAATATTTCATTTTCAACTGCTATATAATGGTTAACTAAAAATAACCATCATTACCTTGATCTATTTTTTTAATTTGTTAATCTGTCAGAAAAATATGATGCTCTCTCAAAGTTATAGCTTTTCTTTTTATTAACAAGGCTGTTGACATTTATTTTGGCAATTTCCATTCCTTTCTTTGAATGGCAATACTTTCATGACAGACAAAGTACATGCATTTATGTCAAGCAAAGTACCACTGAGTATAGACTATGCCCTTGAAAACTATTATTGAGATGACAACCTATGAGGCATGAAAGCGTCTAAAATGCATGTCTTTGGGGAAGACATGCGATGACAGTAATAACTGTGTAGCAACAAGCACTCAGAAATCCACTGCACTCAGCACTTTCCACTACGAGGAATCAAGGTTCACCTGCCGTTAAGTGACAAAGGCTAGGAGATGAAGAGAGATGAGGGTGTGGAGAGATATGTGTCAATGTCAGCTCTATAAGAGCCCTAAGCTGGCTTGTCAGCACAAGCACAGTTATGGCCACTACTCTGAATCTAATGGATCCTACACCTCTCACACCAACAACAATACTGCAAGGTTTATGACTGCTTGGTTTTGAGTGACACCAACTAATAGAGAGGTCACTGAAATTGCCGTGGCACCCATCTGCAACGCCTCTATGATATAGGAGTGTCATTGGTCTATAGCTGGACCTACCCTATATGACTGCTACATGAGCAGCAGCTGAGCTCAGTCATACTGTACCAGAAGAAGAAAAGGTGTTCTGTCATCCATGTGTTTCTGAGCGTGTGACTGATGAAAAGTTCACACCTCTAGGTCGAGATGCTGCATCCATTTTGACGAGGACAAAAAATGGACATGATAAGTCAATCAATCTTTTCCCCTGTAATGTGACTTTGCATTGGCCATTCAGGTGCATGTTTTTCCTCTCCTCTCTGCTCACACACTGAATCTGAGAGGAAAAAATAGAGCCAAGTGCAATATTTATAAATCATCAGTGGACATGAATAACAATTCTTATTCCACACTCTGGAAGGGTGTGATAGAGGAACATGTGTGTATGTTTGTCCATGGGGTATAGTTACCTGATGAGTACGTGCATCTGCAAAAGCCCTCCTTTGTTAGGATTTCAAATCCAAGTTGGGATTTCCAAACCACAGGAACAAAAAACAGTCAGACTCAAAATATCTTGATCAACTGTTACTCTGTCCCTCATGGGAATGCTAAAATGAAGTAAAGACTTGAAAGAGCGGATTAAAACTCCCTGGTATCTGGCAGAGTGAAGATAGAGAGAGCTCAGACATTGAGTCATATGTTTCTTATCCAAGAGTCTTATTTAGCAGTGTCACTCTTCCATAGACTTTTTGTCATTCTTTCATGCTTTTAGTCTGACTCAAATCCACTTCAGCAAACCCAAACATTGCAGTCAGCATGTAGTGCTTCTGAGTTGACAGATAGGTGGCAAACTAGCTAGCTACAGTGGGGCAAAAAAGTATTTAGTCAGCCACCAATTGTGCAAGTTCTCCCACTTAAAAAGATGAGAGAGGCCTGTAATTTTCATCATAGGTACACTTCAACTATGACAGACAAAATGAGAAAAAGAAATCCAGAAAATCACATTGTAGGGTTTTTAATTAATTTATTTGCAAATTATGGTGGAAAATAAGTATTTGGTCACCTACAAACAAACAAGATTTCTGGCTCTCACAGACCTGTAACTTCTTCTTTAAGAGGCTCCTCTGTCCTCCACTCGTTACCTGTATTAATGGCACCTGTTTGAACTTGTTATCAGTATAAAAGACACCTGTCCACAACCTCAAACAGTCACACTCCAAACTCCACTATGGCCAAGACCAAAGAGCTGTCAAAGGACACCAGAAACAAAATTGTAGACCTGCACCAGGCTGGGAAGACTGAATCTGCAATAGGTAAGCAGCTTGGTTTGAAGAAATCAACTGTGGGAGCAATTATTAGGAAATGAAAGACATACAAGACCACTGATAATCTCCCTCGATCTGGGGCTCCACGCAAGATCTCACCCCGTGGGGTCAAAATGATCACAAGAACGGTGAGCAAAAATCCCAGAACCACACGGGGGGACCTAGTGAATGACCTGCAGAGAGCTGGGACCAAAGTAACAAAGCCTACCATCAGTAACACACTACGCCGCCAGGGACTCAAATCCTGCAGTGCCAGACGTGTCCCCCTGCTTAACTTCATGCAACTATAGGGGGTGCTGTTTCAAATTAGCATAATTGTCTCTACAGATTAAACTGCCTAGTACTCAATTCTTGCTCGTACAATATGCATATTATTGTTATTATTGGATAGAAAACACTCTCTAGTTTCTATAGCCGTTTGAATTATGTCTCTGAGTGAAACAGAACTCATTCTACAGCACTTTTCCTCCCAGTGTGTGAGATTTAGACATCTTGGCCTCTGGTTCCAGATCAGTTTTAAAAGTCTCTGTTAATCCTATGAGATACAAACACTGCCCACGCCTTCCTCTAGATGTCAGTAAGTGGTGACAATTTGAATGGAGTCGATTGCGCAATTATTGGCTCTATAAATGACCAAATACCGGAAGTAGCCTTCCTTTGGACACTGCGCTCAACGCAAGAAGGATATCTGACTGGCCTTTTTCCAAGCATTGGTTTAGCCAGTAATATAGCGTCGGTCATCTTTTTACTTGTTATAGGTGTTAGAAACATCATAATGTAGTTAATTTAAACCGTTTTATAGCAATTTATATCCGTTTAGTGCGATTTTGAGGCATTGCTTTGTAATAGACTTTGAAGCTCCGGGCACGTTTCGGGGTCCCGGTCGTACGTTAGTGAGCATTTCGACGGAAAAGTGGACATCTTTCGACCAAAAGAAGATTAGACCCAAGAAAGGATTCATGATGGGATTCTGATGGGAGAACAGCTCATAGTAAGAACAATTTATGATGATAAATCGTGTTTCTGTCGATAAATGTTAAACGTTTATGCCGCCATCTTGTTTGCTATAGCTTCACTTGGCGCAACCTGTATTGAAAAGTAAGGATAATTTAAAAAATGTAATTCCGCGATTGTATTAAGAATTAAATTGTCTATCAATCGCTGTCCACCCTGTATTTTTTTGTCAAGTTTATGAGTATTTATGTATACGACTAGATCACTGTCTAATATGGTGCAGGACATTTTCTGACCAGCTGAGCTACTTTTGTCATTGTCTAACCATGATTTTGGTGGCTAAATATGCACATTTTCGAACAAACTCTCTATGTATGTTGTAATATGATGTTACAGGAGTGTCATCTGAAGAATTCTGAGAAGGTTAGTGAAAAAATTTATATATTTTGGCGATGATTACGTTATCGCTCTCTTTGGCTAGAATCAATGCTCTGGTAATGTTTGCACATGTGGTATGCTAATATAACGATTTATTGTGTTTTCGCTGGAAGACACTTAGAAAATCTGAAATATTGTCTGTATTCACAGGATCTGTGTCTTTCGATTAGTGTATGCTGTGTATTTTTACGAAATGTTTGATGATTAGTAATTAGGTAATACACGTTGCTCTATGTATTTATTCTAGTCTAGTTGTGACGGTGGGTGCAATTATAAACTATGATTTCTACCTGAAATATGCAAATTTTTCTAACAAAACCTATCCTATACTATAAATATGTTATCAGACTGTCATCTGATGAGGTTTTTTCTTGGTTAGTGGCTATCAATATCTTAGTTTAGCCGAATTGGTGATAGCTACCGGTGTTGAGAGAAAATGGTGGACAAAGAAAAATTGTGATTTTTGCTAACGTGTTTAGCTAATAGATTTACATATTGTGTCTTCCCTGTAAAACATTTAAAAAATCTGAAATGGTGGCTTTATTCACAGGATCTGTATCTTTCATTAGGTGTCTTGGACTTGTGATTTAATGATATTTAGATGCTACTATTTAATTGTGACGCTATGCTAGCGATGCTAATCAGTGTGGGGGGGGGGGGGGGTGCTACCGGACCCGGGGTAGAGGCTCGTGAAAGGTTAAGCCAGTACATGTCCAGGCCCGTCTGAAGTTTGCTAGAGAGCATTTGGATGATCCAGAAGAAGATTGGGAGAATGTCATATGGTCAGATGAAACCAAAATATAACTTTTTGGGAAAAACTCAACTCGTTGTGTTTGGAGGACAAAGAATGCTGAGTTGCATCCAAAGAACACCATACCTACTGTGATGCATGGGGGTGGAAACATCATGCTTTGGGGCTGTTTTTCTGCAAAGGGACCAAGAGGACTGATCCATGTAAAGGAAAGAATGAATGAATGGGGCCATGTATCGTGAGATTTTGAGTGAAAACCTCCTTCCGTCAGCAAGGGCATTGAAGATGAAACGTGGCTGGGTCTTTCAGCATGACAATGATCCCAAACACACCGCCCGGGCAATGAAGGAGTGGCTTCGTAAGAAGCATTTCAAGGTCCTGGAGTGGCCTAGCCAGTCTCCAGATCTCAACCCCATAGAAAATCTTTGGAGGGAGTTGAACGTCCGTGTTGCCCAGCAACAGCCCCAAAACATCACTGCTCTAGAGGAGATCTGCATGGAGGAATGGGCCAAAATACCGGCAACAGTGTGTGAAAACCTTGTGAAGACTTGCAGAAAACGTTTGACCTCTGTCATTGCCAACAAAGGGTATACAGTAATCCCTCGTTTATCGCGGGGGTTACGTTCCGAAAATGACCCGCGATAAGTGAAATCCGCGAAATAGAAAACTTTTTTATCCATATAACTTTTTATATCCATATAACTTTTTTATCCCTATCCATATAACCAGCCTCTATCCATGTTTCGTCGACATTATGGGTTTAGGAGATGTTCGAAATTACAAGATAATTTGGCCAACTTAATGTAAATTTGCCAAGCTGTTTTATGTACGTACACATAACTGCACGAGACGACAAAATGATAGCACAATTCGTAGCATGTTTTGATACAAGAAGCGGGAGTGAGTTTTTAGCGAATCAGAATGCAGAGCACAATGCACCAAAAAAAAAAAAAAAATGCATTATGAAAATCCGCGAAATAGCGAATCCGCGATAAGTGAACCGCGAAGTGGCGAGGGATCACTGTATAAGAAAGTATTGAGATAAACTTTTGTTATTGACCAAATACTTATTTTCCACCATAATTTGCAAATAAATTCATTAAAAATCCTACAATGTGATTTTCTGGATTCTTTTTTCTCATTTTGTCTGTCATAGTTGAAGTGTACCTATGATGAAAATTACAGGCCTCTCTCATCGTTTTAAGTGGGAGAACTTGCACAATTGGTGGCTGACTACATACTTTTTTGCGCCACCGTATGTATCTTCCCAAGGATGTCTGACATTACTGTCAGATACAGCTTTATTTGACGCCTTTTCCAGGCGTTGTCATGGGGAATGATAACGACAGTTATAGAACAGAAGCTCTTACATATTATTGAACACAGCCTGCAAAAATGTTTAAAGGTTTCAAATAGAGAACAGAGCCTTTCATGGTACAGAAATCATTAGCGAGGAGACTCACCCCAACCCCATCCTCCTGTCGGTATTGCTTCCAGGTTAGGCCAGTGTCACTGAACAGCAGCAGGTAGCCGCTGACCCAGTCTGAGCTGCCGTAGCGCCCCTGTGTGGCGACGGCCGTCACCTCCATCCTGTCCCTGAGGTCCAGCTGCAGCCACGGCTGGCTGTCTGTCACCTGGGGAGACCAGCCTCCCGCTCCTGAGACCAGAGAAAGAAAAAACATTTCAGGACAGGAAGGTGCAAAGAGTGACCTAGCATGGCTAGGTGTGACACAGCATGAGTAGATAGACAGACAGACAGACACACACACAAACCCAAAAAGATAGGTAGTCCAGACAGCTATCTCCAGTGAGAAAGATTATTTTCCTTAAAGCTCCAGCCAGAGATAAAATAGAGTGTGTGGGAGAGAGTGGGATTGTATTTGGTCACTGGTCACTGTTGCAGTTATTATGTCTGTAGGGCTGTGAGTCAGACAGAAATAATAGAGAATTTTTCAGATTTGGCATTTGGGTTAACTCATACAGACTCACTGGCTGTACTCTACTATATGTGTTCATGAGCACCGCACGATTGTCTAAACCCTGTCTAAAAGCAGTTTAATGTAGCATTATTGGAGGTGATTCAGACAGTGGTAAAAGGCTATCTCTTATTTATCAGGTTTGGTAGTGCCTTTGCACCCTTAGACTAGTCAGTCCTTTGAGCCGGATCGGAAACAATTTGAACCAAGGGTTTTTCTTTCTTGTCTTTGTAGTAGTGAACCATTAACGGCTTCAATAATGTAGTTGTCCCTTAGAAAAATAACATGAAACAAAAGCAACTAACTTTGATTCTGGTCTGGTATTTAGCATTCTATTACACATAGCCGTTACTCTAAAATATGGACCCAGTCTTGATAACCCTTAGCCTGTGGACCTAGTCTCCCAGAGAAACTAACAGAGAAACAGACATGCTAGCAGAGATGGATTAATAGCCTATCCTCCGACTGCATTGAGATTCTGATACAGTAGTATGTTTTTCCCAAAGCCTGAAATGACATACAGTGTAGAAAGTGTATTAATCTGACTTTAAGCTATGTATTTCCAGTATACAGTAGTGGCCAAAAGTTTTGAGAATGACACAAATATTAATTTCCACAAAGTTTGCTGCTTCAGTGTCTTTAGATATTTTTGTCAGATGTTACTATGGAATACTGAAGTATAATTACAAGCATTTCATAAGTGTCAAAGGCTTTAATTGACAATTACATGAAGTTGATGAATATTTGCAGTGTTGACACCTCTGCAATCTGCCCTGGCATGCTGTCAATTAACTTCTGGGCCATATCCTGACTGATGGCAGCCCATTCTTGCATAATCAATGCTCGGAATTTGTCAGAATTTGTGGGGTTTTGTTTGTCCACCCGCCTCTTGAGGATTGACCACAAGTTCTCAATGGGATTAAGGTCTGGGGAGTTTCCTGGCCATGGACCCAAAATATCGATGTTTTGTTCCCCGAGCCACTTAGTTATCACCTTTGCCTTATGGCAAGGTGCTCCATCATGCTGGAAAAGGCATTGCTCGTCACCAAACTGTTCCTGGATGGTTGGGGGGGAATTGCTCTCGGAGGATGTGTTGGTACCATTCTTTATTCATGGCTGTGTTCTTAGGCAAAATTGTGAGTGAGCCCACTCCCTTGGCTGAGAAGCAACCCCACACATGAATGGTCTCAGGATGCTTTAGTGTTGGCATGACACAGGACTGATGGTAGCGCTCACCTTGTCTTCTCCGGAAAAGCTTTTTTCTAGATGCCCCAAACAATTGGAAAGGGGATTCATGAGAGAAAATTACTTTACCCCAGTCCTCAGCAGTCCAATCCCTGTACCTTTTGCAGAATATCAGTCTGTCCCTGATATTTTTCCTGGAGAGAAGTGACTTCTTTGCTGCCCTTCTTGACACCAGGCTATCATCCAAAAGTCTTCGCCTCATTGTGCGTGCAGATGCTCTCACACCTGCCTGCTGCCATTCCTGAGCAAGCTCCGTACTGGTGGTGCCCCGATCCCGCAGCTGAATCAACTTTAGGAGACGGTCCTGGCGCTTGCTGGACTTTCTTGGGCGCCCTGAAGCCTTCTTCACAACAATTGAACCGCTCTCCTTGAAGTTCTTGATGATCCAATAAATGGTTTATTTAGGTGCAATCTTACTGGCAGCAATATCCTTGCCTGTGAAGCCCTTTTTGTGCAAAGCAATGATGACGGCACGTGTTTCCTTGCAGGTAACCATGGTTGACAGAGGAAGAACAATGATTCCAAGCACCACCCTCCTTTTGAAGCTTCCAGTCTGCTATTCGAACTCAAATCAGCATGACAGAGTGATCTCCAGCTTGTCCTCGTCAACACGAGAGAATCACTGACATGATGTCAGCTGGTCCTTTTGTGACAGGGCTGAAATGCAGAGGGAATGTTTTTGGGGGATTCATTTGCATGGCAAAGAGGGGGGTGGAAACATTAATTGCAATTAATCTGATCACTCTTTATAACATTCTGAGGTATATGCAAATTGCCATCATACAAACTGAGGCAACAGAACATTTTAATTTGTGTCATTCTCAAAACTTTTGGCCACGACTGTACAGTATGAGAAGCTTGTCAAAGTGTGAGGTGAGTAGTATATCTTGTCATTATGTGTGTGTGTGTGAGAGAGAGAAAGAGACATTGTGTGTGTGTGTGTGTGTGTGTGTGTGTGTGTGTGTGTGTGTGTGTGTGTGTGTGTGTGTGTGTGTGTGTGTGTTAAACTACTTAAACATTGGGAGCATATGTTGCAGTGACATTTGTGTTGTTTATAGTGAAAATGCTATTAAAACATTCTGATGTAGCCTCAAAAAATCTGACAATCAAAGCAAAGTATACATGTTACTCAATTAACTGCTTGTTTTCTTTAGGGACAAATTGGAGCAAATTCAACAACAAAAAATGAACTAATGCCATTAACTTGATTCATTATGTTAATCGTTTGAGTAGTCCTAATTGTAATGCATGTTATGTTCCTTAAAGATGTGTTTAAGCCCCACAGCTACTCAGCTATCAAGAAGAAGAAACAGGTCAGCTCAGGCAGAGATTCATTACTCAGCTGCTGTGGGCTGGGACACAACACCATGGGAGCAGATGAGTTCTGAATATCAAACCAAAATCTCAGCCACAGAGGAAGCATCGTTTACGGAGCCCCCTCCCCAGAGAGAAGGACCATTCAGGTTCTTACAGACTCACAAAGGGAGGTCGGCTGTGGCTAAAAATAACCTGGGGTACAGTCAGTGTTTGATGGACAGGGTGTGAAAAATATATGCGTATATATATACAGTATGTTTCCCTGGAAGGCCTCTGGTTGTTATATATGTATAAGTACTGTATGTTAAAGGCCAAACAGCATTTTTTAAGTCAGGCAAATCCAACAACTCTGTTGTTACCACATTGACTACTTGCCAGACTGAGGAGTATGGAGTGTCTGTGACAATTAGGTTGGCCTTTGGAGTTCATCAATACTTTGACAAGTTCTCACTTACGTGAGTGAAAGCCATTGATGTTTAGTGATCAAATGCAGATGGCGGACTCTAAAGGAAACAGCTGGCAATTAACTGCTCACAACGATATAATTAAATGACAAGCAATTGTTGTTTACAATCCATCTATCAAATCAATTACAGATATACACAGATCATTTGTGTTTATTACGCTACATGTGGAAATGAAATGTTAAAGCAACATGCTCTGCACAGGATGTTCATGGGAAGTTGACTCGGCGTCAAGAGGTTATTACTGATGGATATGTACTTATACACAGCGTTGAGCATGGCCTTAATCTTTACTCACCATCTCTTCTGTTGAGCTTGGAGAAGTGTGGAACGTTACTGATGGAGGACTGCGAGGATCTCTGAAATGAGGCCTGGGGCAGATTTGATACCAAAGGGCCATCACAGTTATCTAAAGAGATCAAAACCAGAGCAATCAGGTTAGCGTGATAATACAGTAGCCTTGATACACTTCTGAAAACTGCAGCAAATATGCTTTCAACATACATTTTGTAACATTGAATGATCCTGTTTCCTGTGATCCCCTTGAGCATGTCTTATACTGTCTCTAGTGAATGATTGATAACATTCAAGTGAGGTTCACTGCCTCCAATGTATGACAAATGACAGTGTATTGTATATGCAGACAAATGTGACAACCAACTCATTAAATTCTGATTGCATTAGACACAAAAGATGGGAAAGACAAATGGTTCTGAGAAGGGTTATGCCTAATGCTTCATTTCAAAGTCATGCACACGCTGATGAAATATGAGTTCTTGTAACCTTTTCTCTTCATTTAACAAAGCTCTGCTGTTCTATGTTGACTGTGAGATGTAACTAATTACATGCGTCATAATCAGTCAAATATTTGCCATGTGATGGAGCACTACAGTGAAAGTTAATTTACCCATTGTTGCTAGACAACCCATTGTTGCTATAATTTTGAGAGGAGAATGATGGGAAATAACAGTATTGTCATTAGAAAGGAACAGTCAGTAATATGTGTCATATATCATATTGGATAATACATGGTTTCCAACATGTTGAAGCTAGCTCCCTTCACCTAGGACTGCGCACCATTTTGTTTAGGTTTGTCTTTAGAGGATTTGGATGCTTTGAGGATTGGTTATGCAGAAAGTAACAGAGCCCCTTCAAATGACCAACAACATACCGCCTAGAAAGTGTTTGACGTGATCTGTCCTGGTTCAAAGGGGTTCAAAGGGGAGTGGTTCAAAGGGGAGTCATTTTCAGTTCAGAGGAAATCAACAAGCAATCGCCTCCTTGTTCACATAAAAGACCACAAGCGCTTTTTCTTATTTTGTCTGCTTGCTGCTTGCCCTTCCTCCAGCAATTGACACATTAATTTATCTGTTTAGAATACTGTCAAGAAAACCCAAGAGACAATCCATTATTGTTCCTGTTTTCAATTGTGGCTTCTATTGAAGCATCTGCGCTGAATTTGATTTTTGTCGCTGCAGGGCTTTTATCTCGCATACCGAGCAAATATCACTCAGTTCTCTCTTCACACATTCTTCTTTTCCCTCCATTCTTATCTCTATCTCTCAGACTTTCTCTCTTTCCTTGAGGCCAATTAGTATTCCGAGGTTTCATTACATCACTGATTCAGTAGTACCTCATTGACCTGCTGAGACCTGCTGCTTTCTATTGCACCTTATTGGCCTTCACCATGGGTACGCCGAAAGCGGTTTGTTTACAGACGAGTGAATGCCAGCATGCGATTCAGCTCCACAGAGAAGCGTGGTATACAGTATATCTATAATACATTATCTCATTTTCATAGTACTGTATTCTCTCTGGCTCTCTTTTCTTGTTCCCACTCCCTCTTCTATTTCCTAGTTTTTTCCCCTTTCTTACTCCTCTTCTCTCCTCTCTGCACACTTGCCTGCCCCCAGCTCTACTGTCTATCTCTCTTTCTCATTAGAGCATATTTCCTCTCATCTCCTCTCCTCTGTGATTGCTGGGGACAGCTTTTTCCCTCGTCATCTGGATGAGGCTTTGCCCTCAGACTGCAGTCTGGGACCTGTCACTGACCCCCTCCTCCCCTCCCTCTACCTCCTCCCCCTCCCTCCCTCCTTCACTCCTCCCCTCCCCCGCTGTCAGCCAAACCATATCCCATGCCAAGAGGCATCTGCAGGTGAGCTGAGCAGGCTCCAACATCAACCAAGGCAGTGACACGCTTTTTGGGGGGGCTCACCCTTGCCTCACCCCCATATGCATGATTACTGATTTATTTGACCTGTAATAGCATGGGACAGGAAGTACTCTGAGCAAAACTCAATGTTCTTCCCAGGTGACCATTCATGGGATCGCCTATAGCAGTATGTACTAGCAGTATGGTTAAACACAGAGGAAGAGCCCCTAACCATGTCTGATACACTCCATAGAGGCCAACAGTTTAAGTTGCCAAGCAGTAGCTAAGCTGATTATTCAGCTAATTAACCTTTTCACAGGTCTGCTCAATGAGCCCCACATCAAAAATGATGGCTCCAGGTTTTATGAATTGATTTCCAACATCATCATGAGAGAGAAAGAGAGGTGAGGGTTACAGCAGGAAGAAACACATGATGAAAGCATGGAGAAAGGGTGCAGGGTGGAGAGGGGCCCAGGAGTGTGTGGAGGCCCTCTTGTTATCGCTCAGTGTGCTGCATTTCCACTAAACATCAGAGCTAAGATACTTCAGAGACTGATAGGGTTTTAAGCCTCAAAGTAGGCTTTACATTCAGTTATAAAACAAGAAGAAGAAATGCTGGAAGATGTGGTTGTGGAGTAAGTACTACGCTGTGGGACTGTAGTGGCCAGAGAATTATATGATACCCAACGGTAATCTCTCAATGAGGGCTCTAAGTACCTAAAGAAATGGAGCGCAAGGAGGCTCCAATCTGCTCAGAGACATACAGGGTACAGTAGAATCACTGGGATATATCCCCAAGCCTCACCCTTCACGATTTGGAGAGAAAAACATTCAGAACTTCACACCGACCACACATATTTTGTGGTGTTACTTTCTGTGCTAAAAAAAAAAAAAAAAAAAAGATGAGGTGAGAATGAGGTAGGTGTCCCTCGCCTTCTCTGTCTTTCTCTCTTTCCAGTTCTCTTTGTTGAAAGACCTCAAGCAGTTTGCATACCATGTCCTCACACACACTCTTATAAAAAAAGGGTTCCAAAAGGTTTCTTCGGCTGTCCCCATAGGATTTTTTTCTTATGTATGGTTAAGGGGCCGGGACATAATAAAACAAATTGACCACAAGAAGCCTAAACGGATATAATATTTGACTAAAACATAATAATTTCAAACCTTGATTATATTTGGGTGCATTGTTAAGCGTAGGGTGCCGTCTTTCGGATGGGACGTTAAAACGGGTGTCCTAACTCTCTGTGGTCATTCAAAATCCCACTTATTGTAAGAGTAGGGATGTTCACCCCGGTGTCATGGCTAAATTCCCAACCTGGCCACATTCCATCATGGCCACCTAATCATCCTCCTTTCCTAATTGGCATATATCACTCCTCATCTCACCAACTGATAGCTGATGTGTGGTGAGAGTTCTTGCACAAAAATGGTTGCTGTGCATCACTGAGGTGGGTGCTACACATTGATGGTGGATAAGGTGAGTTTCCTCCTACTATGTAAAACACTTTGAGCACCGCAGTTGGTAGAAAAATTTTATATGAATCCAATCAATTATGCGTGGGAATATTTGGGAACAGATTTCCCAAATGAAAATCACTTGGAGCTGATTTCCTGGTCTTTTTACAGTCTTTTATTTCCAACAATGAAAATTCAACAACAGAAAAATATATTTGTTTTATTATTCGTTTTTGCACAGAAAACCACCAGTGGGCCAAATTCGACACACGGGCCGCCAGTTGGGGAACCCTGCCATAGGAGAACCCCTTTTTGGTTCCAGTTAGAACCTTTTTTGGTTCCAGATCAAACCCTTTTGGGTTCTATGAAGAACCCTCTGTGGAAAGGCTTCTACATGGAACAAAAAAGAGTTTGTCAAAGGGTTCTCCTATTGGGATAGCCGATGAACCCTTTTAGGTTCTTGATGGTGCCTTTTTTCTAAGAGTGCACCGTCCTTGGTGGCGGTCACATCTGCAATAAGTCTTAAGGTTGGCGTCAACAGTATTGGACTACACAGTCTTTGAAAGTAAGGAGGGCCTTGAGTGCAATTCAATAGACTCCTCTTATCGATCTGCATATTGCACTGTTGTAATACCTTGTTTATATAAGCACTTTCTCGTTCTCTCTCACGCTGTCTCTCGTGCACTGTGATAATAAAAGTGAGTAATTGTTTCCACTTCCGAGATGTCAGGTTTAGTCATGCAAAGTAATTAAAACAGGACCGCCTGCTTTGTGTTTGGCATATGCCAAACTGCATTACATTGATCAGCTTTTTAATTTATGCATTACCTCCCATACATTGTCAAAAAACAAGTTTTAAACTAAATCAATTCCAGTTTCAAGAGTTGTTTAGATTGTTCATTTAAATGGAATAGATATCCAAATCATTTGCATGTTAGGTACAATATTGTGGGTATATTACACTGTTGGGTCCCAGGCAATAGTTGCTCGTCCATCGTGTTGTCGCACGGTATGCCAAAACTTCGATACTTTTTCTATACAAAAAAATATTTGGCACTAAACTTTTTGTTACGTTCGGTACTTCTGTCAAATGTGTCTCACGTGATTGAGAGGATCAAGTCTGTCTATCAGCGCAGCCCCTTTACAGTGCGAAGAGCAAAGTGCATGCTCCACTTACTCATTCAATGCTAGAGCTGTCGGGGCTACATTGGTTGATCCCCACTCATGATGCACAAAGGTTAACACACTTGAATACTGCAACATGGCATGCAGAAATGTTGAAACTGTGCATTACTGTTCACAACAGTAATAAACAGACAAGACTGGTAGCTTCCAGCTTTACTTGTAGGCTACATTTCCTTGCTAGCTTACACCTGAAGCAACATCAATTCAATACCCTAGTACATGTTTGTAATAATATGAAAACCATAACGCCAAATATGCTGATTTCTAAGCTAATTGTCACCAAAAACTTTATTAATTCACTTCGTCTCCTGTGCCACCAAAAACAAATTTACTTCTTTGTCTCCTCCTGAATGAAATTACTTTCTTAAAGAGACAACGCACACTTTTCTAAAACAAAAGACTGCTTCTTCTATGCAATGTTGTTGATTAGTACAATAAAATAATACAGTTGAAGTCGGAAGTTTACATACACCTTAGTCAAATACATTTAAACTCAGTTTTTCACAATTCCTGACATTTAATCCGAGGAAAAATACCCTTTCTTAGGTCAGTTAGGATCACCACTTTATTTTAAGAATGTGAAATGTCAGAATAATAGTAGAGAGAATTATTTATTTCAGCTTTAAATTATTTCATCACATTCCCAGTGGGTCAGAAGTTTACATACACTCAAGTAGTATTCGGTAGCATTGCCTTTAAATCGTTTACCTTGGGTCAACTGTTTCGGGAAGCCTTCTACAAGCTTCCCACAATAAGCTGGGTGAATTTTGGCCCATTCCTCCTGACAAAGCTGGTGTAACTGAGTCAGGTTTGTAGGCCTCCTTGCTCGCACACACTTTTTCAGTTCTGCCCACATATTTTCAATGGGATTGAGGTCAGGGCTTTGTGATGGCCACTCCGATACCTGGACTTTGTTGCCCTTAAGCCATTTTGCCACAACTTTGGAAGTATGCTTGGGTTCATTGTCCATTTGGAAGACTCAACTGGGACCAAGCTTTAACTTCCTGACTGATGTCTTGAGCTGTTGCTTCAATATATCCACATAATTTTCCTGCCTCATGATACCATCTATTTTGTGAAGTGCACCAGTCCCTCCTTGTAACGGTAGTCCTCCTCCTCTTCAACCGAAAAGGAGGAGTAGTGATGGAACCAAGGCGCAGCGGGTTGTGAACACATAATTTATTTAAAGACAAGACGAAAAAACACGAACTTCACTATAACTAACAAAACAACAAACGGAGTAGACAGACCTGGACGACGAACTTACATTAAACACGAAGAACGCACGAACAGGGAAAATAGACTACACAAAATGACGATGTACAAAAACAAACCGAACAGTCCCGTATGGTGCGACAAACACTGACACAGGAGACAACCACCCACAACGAACACTGTGAAACAACCTACCTAAATATGACTCTCAATTAGAGGAATGCCAAACACCTGCCTCTAATTAAGAGCCATACCAGGCAACCCTTAAACCAACATAGAAACAGAAAACATAGAATGCCCACCCAAACTCACGTCCTGACCAACTAACACATACAACAAACTAACAGAAATAGGTCAGGAACGTGACACTCCTGCAGCAAAGCACCCCCACAACATGATTCTGCCACCCCCCGTGCTTCACAGTTGGGATGGTGTTCTTCGGCTTGCAAGCCTCCCCCTTTTTCCTCCAAACATAACGATAGTCATTATGGCCTAACAGTTCTATTTTTGTTTCACCAAACCAGAGAACATTTCTCCAAAAAGTATGATCTTTGTCACCATGTGCAGTTGCAAACCGTAGTCTGGCTTTTTTATGGCGGTTTTGGAGCAGTGGCTTCTCCCTTGCTGAGCGGCCTTTCAGGTTACGCCGATATAGGAACTTTTGTACCTGTTTCCTCCAGCATCTTCACAAGGTCCTTTGCTGTTGTTCTGGGATTGATTTGCACTTCACACCAAAGTACGTTCATCTCTAGGACACAGAACGCATCTCCTTCCTGAACGGTATGACGGCTGCGTGGTCCCATGATGTTTATACTTGCATACTATTGTTTGTACAAATGAACATGGTACCTTCAGGCATTTGGAAATTGCTCCCAAGGTTGAACCAGACTTGTGGAGGTCTACATTTCTTTTCTGAGGTCTTGGCTGATTTATTTTGATTTTCCCATGATGACAAGCAAAGAGGCACTGAGTTTGAAGGTAGTCCTTGAAATACATCCACAGGTACACCTCCAATTGACTCAAATTATGTAAATTAGCCTAACAGAAGCTTCTAATGCCATGAAATCTTTTCTGGAATCTTCCAAGCTGTTTAAAGGCACAGTCAACTTCGTGTATGTAGACTTCTGACCCACTGGAATTGTGATACAGTGATTTATAAGTGAAATAATCTGTCTGTAAACAATTGTTGGAAAAATGACTTATGTCATGCACAAAGTTTGGGAAATTTGTGGAGTGGTTGAAAAACTTGTTTTAATGACTACAACCTAAGTGTATGTAAACTTCCAACTTGAACTGTATGTTTTGCAGTTTCCAATAAAACAAGTCCTAAATGGAAGGGATTGTTTCATCTGTTGACCAATGAAATCAGCTAAAACCAGCTCAATAACACAATGCATGCACACACTATTGAATAATATGCATTCACCTGTATTGTGAATAGACCTAGGCTAAATCTTGAGTCGCCCAGATTAACAATAGAGATTTACCTTTCAAATAAATGTTTACCATTATGTTGTTTTGTTGTCACATTTGTAGTTAGATTGTTAAAAAACAAAGTCAAATTGATTGTATGATTGTCTTATTGATTTCTTCAAGATGCCCAGCAATTGAACAGAGCAGTAGCTGAGTTTATGTCTGGAGCAAGTGCCATTCTGTAACTTTGGCTTAAACGCCTCATTTTCTGTTGTTGTGGTATCGTTTTGGAATCGAGTATTGTGATGGTATCGTGTATCGTGATACTAAACCTGGTAGTGGTATCGAAGTCAAAATTCGGAAATAGTGACAACACTAGTCTATCGTCACTTGTGTGGGATCCATGAGAAATGCTTGGGTTGCAGAAGAGGATATACAACCATATTCTCAACCGTGACCTTCAATGCTGTGCAGTCCACAAATGTGACTGCAGCCATGTCTATCCAATGTAATATTGTACAGTACTTCAGGGGAGCATAAACACACATACTGTAGATGGGTTAGCTGACAACATCACAAAAGTGATGTAGGCGCTTCCATGGAGCAGAGGTCACCGTGTTGTTGTGATTGCTAGCAAGAATGACAAGAAACTGCCATGTGGGCAATCGTAAGTGGCTCGTTTCATCTTGTACTTGATACCATGTCTTATTTTGAGGTGTTTTGACTGATTTCATGTCAATGTCCCAAATATGCCAAAGATGCGCTATCTAGCTAAGCAACAACTGTAATGTTGTATTTGAGAGACAACAAGTGCTCATTGTGCAAACGCAGTCACATTTTCAATAAACATTGGAGTTGAAAGATAGCTCACAATCTACAATCTAAGCCAACCCTGTCAGTTTTGCCCCCATAGTTGTGCACGGGTCAGTTTTGTTGCTAAACAACCAACATGTCTATACAACATAAAATTGGGTTTCTAGAGCAATATTAACAGAGGTCAAGGTCATTTCCATGGCAACAGCTTTTAGTGCATAAATGTCCCAAATATCTGTTGTGCACTTCTCCTCTTCACCTTGACAGGTCGTGTATAGGATATTTGAGGATCGGATTGGCATGTGAATATTGTAGTTATCAAAAACATTCCACAACTTGGAATATAACCGTTAGTTATAAAACACCATCCATGCCAGTGTGTGAGACTGCCTGTGGACTCTAAAGACTTGGGGCAAGCTGCACAGCATGGCTTTGCAGGCTCTGACACACTGTGGATCATCAGCTATCTTTAAAATGAGGCCTGTTCTGGTACTGGCAGCCAGGCACTTCTCTCTCAAGGTCTCAGACCCTTTTGAACAAAGGTTGTGGGGAGGGAGAAAACAAACAGGGATTCAGTGATCCGTTGCTTTTTCAGAAGAAACAACTCAACTGCTTCAGAATATACAGTATTCTTTAGAATCTTTCTTCTGAGTTGTGTAATACTCAATACCTTGTTTTACTTTCAGTTCTCTGTCTTAGCATATTACTATTGTATCATAGATGAATGGCAGATATAGCTAGTGACGTTAACTACTGCAAGGTTTGACGTTTCTTGACCTTTCTGGGGAATTTGCATGTAATTGCAAACACATTTCCACTAAGCTCTCAGCAGCTCACAGCGGCAGCTACCTCTGCATCTACGACTCTCACAGGAGTCAATGGCCTTGAGAGGGGGAAAAAAATGATAAAAGGAATAGAATATCAATATTTACTCAAGGGAATTCTTAGTCATCCCAGCCCACTGCTGATGCAGGTCATGAAACCCATTTTCATTTTAATATAGTCAAATGTTTCCTTTCACACATTAGTTTCTATAGCAAAGCTCCACAAAACACCCACAGATGGTTACATTTGCAACAATTACTTGTTCTGATTAATAACATCTCCTTGACCCTTAGGTGGCTTTGATATCATTGCAAAAAAGCACTGTTATATCCTCCTGTCTGCACAGATTTAAGACAAAGGAAAACGAATGCTGCTGCTACCACACAGTTCAACCAAGGTGCATGACTTGGAGATACAAAGAGATTTTAAATAATAAATCAATAATATTTTGCTGACCTTCCACTGTCCTTCAGGAGTAGCTGAATATCTCCAGCATGTATTTAATAAATAAATAAATAAACTATGCGACTGAATAGGTATTTTCTAGTACACGGTTGGCTACAAGCAAATACAAGGCAACTAGGTAACGTTACAGTAGTTTGTGGATTCATGGATAACAACATCTAACCTTTTAAATCAATGAGTGGTTATATGAAATCAAACTATTTTCTACACCCATTAAATCCTGAGATTGATTTTCTCCGCTGGTTCTACAAATCGCCCACCGGCTTTGATTAGCCTATTACCTGCTTTCTGAGGCCTGAAAATCATCTAGAGATTAACACCTGAAGCAGGGCCTGATTAAAAGTGCTCATTAAAAGTGAAATAAAACTCAAATTACCATGGCGATTAGATAACGACAATATCGGCCAAAGATAAACCTGATAACATGACATTCATTGTATCATTCAGTCAGATTGTTGCGTGCACGTTAAGTGAATCATAAATCCAAATTGAGTTGAGTTATAGACGGAACCGGTGGCATCCTGCACGAACAGTTGTCGTGTTCCCCTAATCCATCAGTGTGAGATTAGATCACTTCCACCAGGCAAAAGGACATTAAGAGTCCAGTGATCTGAACGTGTCGGACACATCTCCACTGATCCAGCTCTGCCTGCCAGGCCCCAATAAGAGCAGTGAGTGGGGTGGAGCTCATTCACTTAGCTAGCTACTGCACCACAACTCTCCTTTGTTGTTTCCACTGAGCAGTGTGGCTTCTGGAGCATCACCATGTGGCTGCTAAAGAGGATCCCAGGACATAAAAAGAACTGGCAACAGCTTGATTACAATGATCACTGTACTCTCTCCATCAGTGACTCATTCATCGATTTCTCTCTTGTTTTAGATGCTGTCTCCATGTTGGAGCTCTCCTCCTGGAAACATCTGCATTGGCTAATGACAACTCATCTAGTAGACAACAATGTCATGTTAAAAACAGACAGCATTAAGTCTGTTTGCACACTTTGGCCCACTGGATCTCATCTGACCTGATTTGGCGGCACTCAGATCACTCGCCAGCAGATGCCTCTGATGTGGATCAAGCCATTTTTTTAAGACCCAGATACAGTCGGGCAGTGAGATATCTGCCAATGTACATTACACACATCACTACAGCAAGTGCCAATGTGCTCTGAAGGGATTTTGATGTTGGCGCTCTCCTCTTTATTCTGTGGTATGCTGCAGGCTACCGTGCATGTTGGCTGTTTGCTTTCTCTCCCTGCCTATCTCACTCTCTGCCCCTCCAACTCCCTCTGCTACTCTCTGAGCTGAGATGCATGCCATAGCTCTGCAGGGTTTACATCTTCACATCAACATCATGTAAGAGGATCAAGGTTTAGTGATTTAGGATCAGGAGTACATCATATTTTACTTTAAATAGATAAGTACTTGTTTTTCTCACCAGTCAAGTTCCAAGTAAACAACCTGATTTGGGACGGCACATACAGTTCATCTACAGTATGGACGCCTGTTCCGTCAGATTACCTAATTTACATCTTTGGTAACACTACCTTACTTATTAAACAACTGAAATAAGGTACATTTTCTATTGCACTTCCACAACAAAAACAGCTGTTTATAACATGTTGTTAGTATAATTACATTTTTACTACATAGGTATTATAGTAACTTAACAAGTCGCTTGTGCAGTGTCAACAATACAATCCCCGTCATCACTACAGCACAACATGTGTCCAAGCACATGGTTAAACACTCTATCCCGCCCCTGTGGCTTAAGTCGTTAGGCAGGACTAGAAGAGAGCCCCAACTGCAGCAGTGACTCAGCTCAAACGGTCGGTGGTCGCATAATTACATTTCCCTGCAGTCAGCACATTGAGGCTGATGGAGGAAGGCTGGAGCATTGTACTGTAATAGAAGGTTTTAGGCAGCAGCGCTGGACTGGGCAGCACTGGGATGTGCTATACTCGTCTGCCTGTTAGACCTGAACAAAAGGGCTGGTATTAATTCAAATCCAAAATGACCACCCCTTCTCTGAATAAAGGCTAATGAAGGGATTCGCCTGTTGGATTTTAGTCAGAAAGGGATTTGTTGAGTTGACACAATACTAAAAGTAAACAGATGAAATGGGTTGATACCTGAAGGGGAATTTGATGGATTATTTAGGAATTGCCAACTTCAGATGTAAGCAGTCTACTTCTCCACCTGAGATGTGAGCTTACAGTAGTTACATACTCAAATCGAGTGCTTCTTCTGTCTGAATCCATGACAAGTTCTGGCGCAGTCAAACAAATCCCTGAAGACATAATCCCAAATCCAGTCTGTTTGCGTGGAGAGGACTGTCTGAACTATAGTATACATATTCCTGAGGGCAAGACATGGTTTCATATGAACTCACCAGTAATGAACCAAACACAGACTGAAGGGCATAGAGGCTGCTGGTAGTTTGTGAGCTGAATACTAAATATATATACAGTCAGCAACAACTACAGTGCGTGAATCATTGAGATACACAAGCATAACATTACAAACACCTTCCTTATATTGAGTTGTACCCACTTTTGCTCTCAGAATTGCTTCAATTCGTCGGAGCATGGACTCTACAAGGTGTCGAAAGCGTTCCACAGGGATGCTGGCCCATGCTTCCCACAGTTGTGTCAAGTTGGCTGGATATCCTTTGGGTGGTAGACCGTTCTTGATATACACGGGAAACTGTTCAGCGTGAAAAACCCAGCAGCGTTGCAGTTCTTGACACACTCAAACCGGTCTGCCTGGCACATACTACCATACCCCATTCAAAGGCACTTAAATCTTTTGTCTTGCCCATTCACCCTCTGAATGGTGCCAATGACATCGACATAAATTAATGCAGCCCCGTGCACCTCTCTGATTCATAGGGGTTGGATTAAATGTAGAAGGCACATTTTGGTTGAATGCATTCAGTTGTGCAACTGACTAGGTATCCCCCTTTCCCTTTCTCACATACACAATCCACGTCTCAATTGTCTCAAGGCTTAAACATCCTGTCTCCTCCCCTTCATCTACACTGATTGAAGTGGATTTAACAGGTGACATCAATAATGAATCATAACTTTCACCTGGATTCACCTGGTCAGTCTATGTCACGGAATGAGTTCCTAATGTTTTGTGCACAGTGTATCTTCTGCAGTTGAATCCTGTCCCCTCCCTAACAATATGTATTTATAACCACGTTACATAAGATTGGTAACATGGAGAGAAACTAGTTGTGTTTCTATCACTAGAGCTCTCAAAATCATATTCCAGCTCCAGCATATTGGTTCCACTGGGATATTCCAGGTGGTATAAAATGTACATACTGGGACATTAGAAAAGGGCCACAGTCTCATATATACAGATGACTAACAATGATATGCCAACTAAACTGGGTTTAATACTAGTAGGCCTAAATTCAACCAGGAGAAAAGTACTAAGTACTTTTAGAGGCTGAAGTAAATATTGTTTATGACCTATTTTTTAACCAGTGGTGCCAATTTTTGCCTTTGGCTCCAACTTCTTTGTCTGTCCTGATGACGGCTTTGATCTCCTCCTGATATCATGGGCCCATTTGTCTGTTTGACAGTGCTTATCAACAGATCTCTCAACTCTCTTTGCTCATTAGCAAGCTTCTTAGACACCAAACAAACATTGCCCTACAATGAAACCAGACTAATTTACGGTAACAAATTGCCCTATTTTCACAAGATAGCTAAGGTTCTTTCTCTAGTTAGTCAGATGTTCAGACTGTTATTTCTTTCTTCCACAGACTATATGCCAACGTTTTCTTGGGTTTTGATACTAAATTTTTATTTATTTATTTATTTATTTTACCATTATTTTACCAGGTAAGTTGGCAGCAACAACCTGGGGAATAGTTACAGGGGAGAGGAGGGGGATGAATGAGCCAATTGTAAACTGGGGATTATTAGGTGACCATGATGGTTTGAGGGCCAGATTGGGAATTTAGCCAGGACACCGGGGTTAACACCCCTACTCTTACGATAAGTGCCATGGGATCTTTAATGACCTCAGAGAGTCAGGACACCCGTTTAACGTCCCATCCGAAAGACTGCACCCTATACAGGGCACTGTCCCCAATCACTGCCCTGGGGCATTGGGATATTTTTTAGACCAGAGGAAAGAGTGCCTCCTACTGGCCCTCCAACACCACTTCCGGCAGCATCTGGTCTCCCATCCAGGGACTGACCAGGACCAACCCTGCTTAGCTTCAGAAGCAAGCCAGCAGTGGTATGCAGGGTGGTATGCTGCTGGCATGTTAACATCAGTTCACCCAAACTCAGACCTGCCTCAGATATCCACGAGGAGTTGACAGGATGGGAGAACGAATATCACAAAATATCACAGAAGTTATATTTTTACCATTCAATTTAGCAAACCTTCTCAACCATAGCCAATGACTCCAGGGTGGTAATTCCAATCATATTTGACACTCCAGGGGATCCTGCCTCACCTCCACTGAATAGCCCCAGTGCTGGGGAAAAATATGGATCCTAGTTTGTCCCAAGTGACCCCACACATTAGCCCTCACTGGAAGTCAGCAACCAGGGGTTATTGGCTGATTAGCCCCACTGAATACTAGACTGAAGGAGGACTCCCGTTCAAATAGAATCATGTATCCCAGCAGCCCCAGATGGTGGGTCTGACACTACAGCACTCTCTGTTTCCTGTAAAAATGTCTGCCAGCACACTCACATGTAAATACACTGGAATAATATCACAGATATTGTCACGATCGTCGAAAATAACATTCGGACCGAGGCGCAGCGTGATATGGGTTCCACATCTTTATATTTGTGAAACACACAAAACAATTTAAAAAAGGCAAACGATACGTGAAGCTATGGAGTGCTCACAGGCAACTACACAGAAACAAGATCCCACAAAACCCAGTGGGGAAATGACTGCCTAAATATGATCTCCAATCAGAGACAACGATAAACAGCTGCCTCTGATTGGGAACCATACCAGGCCAACATAGAAATAAAACAACTTAGATTACCCACCCTAGTCACACCCCGACTTAACCAAAATAGAGAATAAAAAGGCTCTCTATGGTCAGGGCGTGACAGATATTGGAATACATGGTGCTAATATCATGTGGCGACCCCAAAATCTAAATAGGTATACTGTAAATCATGTATAGAATGTACACTATATGAAGCTGTAAAAGCCTACAGAAAATCCAGTGTTTTTATGTCAAACGCTTTGTTACATTTCAGACTTCTGTGATGTACACTACCGTTCAAAGGATTGGGGTCACTTAGAAATGTCCTTGTTTTGAAAGAAAAGCACATCTTTTGTCCATTAAAATAACATAAAATTGATCAGAAATACAGTGTAGACATTGTTAATGTTGTAAATCTGTAGCTGGAAACTGCAGATTTTTTATGGAATATCTACATAGACATACAGAGGCCCATTATCAGCAACCATCACTCCTGTGTTCCAATGGCATGTTGTGTTAGCTAATCCAAGTTTATCATTTTAAAAGGCTAATTCATAATTAGAAAACCCTTTTGCAAATATGTTAGCATAGCTGAAAATTGTTGTCCTGGTTAGAAAAGCAACAAAACTGGCCTTCGTTAGACTAGTTGAGTATCTGGAGCATCAGCATTTGTGGGTTCGATTACAGGCTCAAAATGCCCAGAAACAAAGAACGTTCTTCCGATACTCGTCAGTCTATTCATGTTCTGAGAAGTGAAGGCTATTCCATGTGAGAAATTGCCAAGAAACTGAAGATCTCGTACAACGCTGTGTACAACTCCCTTCACAGAACAGCACAAACTGTGCACAACTGAGCAAGTACATTATAGTGTCTAGTTTGAGAACAGACGCCACACAAGTCCTCAACAGGCAGCTTCATTAAATAGTACCTGCAAAACACCAGTCTCAACGTCAACATTGAAGAAGCGACTCCGGGTTGCTGGCCTTCTAGGCAGAGTTGCAAGAAAAAGCCATATCTCGATTGGCCAATAAAAAGAAAAGATTAAGATGGACAAAAGAACACAGACACTGGACAGAGGAACTCTGCCTAAAAGGCCAGCATCCCGGAGTCGCCTCTTCGCTGTTGACGTTGAGAGCATGGAGGGCTTAAGTTACAGTGGAGGGGCACAGTGTGGATTTATACGGTGAAAAGTGTACTTTACTGTATGCTTGAGTGATATACCGTATACTGGGTTATTTCGAAATACGAACAGTAAGATTTTCAATACTGTAAAATGTTTTAGCATTTATAAAGCAGTGACATAGCACGCAATCCCACAGCAACATTCAAGCCCCTCCTGGATCAAGATCCCTATTGCCTAAATAGTTTTCTGGGTAAAAAAAATAATATCATAATAAATAATAAAATAAAAATAGCGCCCCTTGTGTGCACTTCCGGTAATACCGTATACCCCAGTATGGTACAGAAACGGTATGATGGTATGAAAATCTGAATACCGCCCAACCCTACTTTATGGTACTTGATTAAGACTCCCGAATTAAAGATCAAAGGATACAGAAGGAGCATCTGGGAGCGCCTGGCCAGTTGGGATTACACCACCGCTGAACGACCGCTGCACCACCGCTGCAGTGTCATCTTGACTGCGAAACTGTCCCCAAATGTGTTCAAACAAAAATGGATTAATGGATCAAATATAAACTCTTACTATTTTGGGGAGTTATAAAGTCTAAAAACAGATTTGTGGGAATTTTTACTTTGTGGTTAGTTACTGTATGCCATTTTAAAGCAAATTAATAGACTAATATTTACAGCTAATGTATAGGACTCAATAGATGGAGAGTGGTGTTCCATCAGTGTAGGAGTGATTAGATTGTAAATGCAAAGACCTCCACTAGCGCCACATTTGTCAAATAGATAGTGTGTGTATGTTTGTGTCTGCACAAGTTGGCTGCACAGTGTGTGTGAGTGTGAGCACACTCAGAAGTGGTGTAACTGAGACCCCATTATAGCTAAATTGAACTGTAATGCTGTAGTATTAATTAATTTGGGCACCCTCAAGAAGAGAGAAACTTATCTCATGCGCGGTGATTACAGTCAATGCATGCAAATTGCTCAAGTTGATGCAAGTGGATAATTTATTTTCAGGCTGCCATAATTTGTAGCGATTCATCATTTGACGTTATCACATGAAACACCAGTTTAATGAGAAAACACAACCGTGGGGTGAGATGCCCTCAGCTGACCAGAGCTGGCCTACAGCGTCATCTTCCACACATTGGAAGACGAAAAAGGCTTGTCATATATGGGTACTAATTTAACTAGAAACAGCTCATCTCCCCAACTCACTCTCTGTGTAGTACTCAGACTGTGGCAACTTGAAGACACAGCTATTTAATAACAAGAAAACTAGTATTAACAAAACTATACTAATTAGCTCATAGCAATGAACATGTAAATGGTCTTTTGTGAGTGCGGGTCGTTAGGTTACAGACAAATTTAGTTTAGTTTTAAAACTTCATCAAGTGTGATAAGTCAGAATAGAACAGCAATAACAGTCTGCCCTGCAGACCTATTGAAAAGAAAGCACAATTTACTTGAATTGTCATCTGACACAATATAAAACCATAATCCAAAGCCTAGGGTAATACAAAGTGGACCAGGCACCAGCAAAAACTTATCAAAGAAAAGAGAACTCTAATTTGATCATGAGCTCTGTGAGAGGAAGAAAAAGCTTTTCTCTCTGCCTCTCTTTGCTTTGGTACTCAATTCACCCGGAACAGCTGCAATAAGTCAAACTCAAGAAAATGAATAGCCACGTTCTCATTAATACAAAAAGCAATGAATTCGAACAGTGGGGGCTGAACCATTCAAACAGAATAAGTCTGGTAGAGGAAGACATGAACTCTAGTCAGTGAGAATGAGGCAGTTACGGCTGTGGGTTTATCCAGAACAGTTGTGTTTGTAATGGATTTAGATAGAAACCCCTTTAGGATAAAGCCAGCTCTATTTTCCCTGTGCCAACTGTATCACTGTCCTGTTCTTTGTGTCTTGCCAACGCAAACATTTGAATGCCCCCCGAGGCATATCATAATCTGCATTATCTGTGATCCTAGCAGAGGGCTAGCCATGGTGAGGCAGACGATCATGATCCTGATGATGATAACGGTTTATCACAATGTCCTCTTCAGCACCAGGTCAACAGCTGATTATCATTTTGGAAATATAGCACATCAGCTGATAGGAATGTCCCCATCGTAATTAAACAACACCACAACAACATCCCTCTGCATAATTTATAGTGACATTTTGTCCTACTCCTAACTCCCTGATCACTTAATGGATCCTCATCTGTCTTGGAGATCTGGAGAAGGGGAGAAGGGGAGAAGGGGAGAAGGGGTGAGTGATAGGGCATTTTAGAGGGCAATTCAGAACACGGCTATCTCTCAAAGTTGTTTCATACATCTCTAGAGTGACCAATCACTCACTAATTGAAATTACCCCTATAGAAATACCTGGAATAAATTAGCATGGGGTAAAGAGAGAATTACGGCCACATACCACTGCTATTGTATTTGTCTTCCCTCGCAAGGTCATTCATACTGTAACTTCCCCCGCTGTGTGTGGTGATATGGTCTATCTACGATAAGAGGTATTCATTTACATTTTAGAGGGTTTCAAAGGTTGGCAGGCTCGCTATGTCTGACAGTCTTTGTGTGTCCACATCCACACACTTATGTGCATGGCTGTAGGTGTGTGCATGTTTAAGTGTGTGTGTGCATGTGTAGGTGTGTGTGTAGGTGTGTGTATGTGTGTGTAGGTGTGTGTCTAATGTGCTCTTGTATAAATCCCTTTGACTTTGTGTGGGTTGTCAAGACCCATTTCCCCATGGTATTGACAGGATCTGGAGCAATAAGCTGGAGCCAGACCCTAGGGAAGTATGTCATAAGTTCTACTATCAGTATGAGTTTTTGAAATGGAAACTCCCCCCGCTGTTCCTTGCCCAAGGCAACCTTCACAACCGTACTCTCCCAGCAGGGTGACTCCATTTAAAACACCTAACATGTTTGACCTCATAATAAAATTGAGGTAAAGACTCTATTACACTAATGGTTTGGTCAAAATTCCACAATCCCCCACAGAGAGTGGGGATGTATTGGAAAATGTGAAATTAGCCACTGCTTTCACAAATATAGTGACATATTACATATACTGTTTTAACCTTTTGAGTGCTCACTTACAGTATAATATCAGAATAAAATCCTCTCCTGGTTTTAACTCTTTCGCTCTACTTTGTAATAGCCTACACCATTTGCAATCAGACAGTACAAGTTGTAGCATAAAGAAGTTCACACGAGAGTATTGTTTACTCTATTGCTAGTGTGGCGGCCCTCAACAAGATTGGCCCAATATTAATATTGGCCTAGTCAACCCAACACAGCTTATGTTGAGCCTCTATTAATCCCATTACACACAATTATAAACTTGCTTCTATCACAGCTACTGTAGGAGAGACACTTCCCTCTCTCAATTTCAATTCAATTCAGTTCAAATGGCTTTAGTGGCATGGGAAACGTATGTTTACAATGCCAAAGCAAGTGAAATGTGAAATAAACAATCAGAAATGAACAGTAAACATTACACCCACTAAAGTTTCAAAAGAATAGAGACATTTCAAATGTTATATTATGGCTGTCTACAGTGTTGTTAAAATCTGCAAATAGTTGAAGTACAAAATGGAATATAAATAAACATAAGGTAAATAGGTTGTATTTACAATGGTGTTTGTTCTTCACTGGTTAACCTTTTCTTGTGGCAACAGGTCACAAATCTCTCTTTCTCTCTGCGAGGAGTGCATGAGGACACGCTCCTCTGAGAGGATGTGGCTGCCATTATCTCTGTCACCAGACACAGGGGCCACACAAACCACCCATGATGGATATCTGGCTTCTCCTTTTGTTCCTCAAAGGTAAATATGAGAACAGTCATTTGCTTGTCCTCTAGGAGAATCGAGATGTTTTATCTCTGAGCAGCTTGTCCATCCTGATCACGGAGTGAATTTGATATGAATGCAGAATGTTCGTTCAGACTTGTGTTTTGATTCACCCCGTATAGACTAAGCAAAACTATAATACATGTCTATGTATGTCCATTGTGCATACCTGGTTTGTTGACCTTTTTTTTTACTTGTCCAAACATTAAAACAACTGGATACACGGAAACATTTTGGATGGCTAAGCTAAACAATGTTTGTTTAGAACTGCGGCATGACATTCTTGCTAAAAGACCCAACCAATTATCTACATCAGCAAATCGGTCAGGTTTTGCACATGTCTACTACCATCTGAAATCCCACATGTGCAAGAGCGGCTATCAACATTGTTTTTATAGATCAGCCAAAAATGGTGTTTGAAAAGTAAGAATTTACCTCTCGGAGAGATTGGATTAGTTCATAGACATTGGATGAAATAATTCACAGATGAAGAGGAGGATGGAAAATAAATCTCCAAAACACATGAATGGTAGCAGTGGACCAAATGATGGTATGTGTGTGTGCCGTTGTAAAGTTTGTAGGTGCTTTTCAACCGTACCGTGTTGAAGGATTCATTGTGAACGAAGGGTAGCACTTCATAATAACGCAGCGTAATAAAACATTTATAATGGATTAGTAAATAGTTGATTTATTATTTATTAATCATTACTCCAATTATAAGATGTTTAATATAGGTCCTTACAAACCATTTAATAATCAATATGATATATATATAATATATATACACAGTCAAAAGGGCTGCAATTTCTGAGGCTGGTAACTCTAATGAACTTAACTCTAATCTGGGTCTTCCTTTCCTGTGGCTGTTCCCAAATCAAATCAAATTGTATTGGTCACATAGACTTGGTTAGCAGATGTTAATGTGAGTGCAGTGAAATACTTGTGCTTCTAGTTCCAGCAGCGCAGTAATATCTAACAAATAATCTAACAATTCCCAACAACTACCTAATACACACAAATCTAAAAAGTAGTCTAAAAATTCCCCAACAACTATCTAATACACACAAATCTAAAGGGGTGAATGAGAATATGTGCATATAAATATATGGGTGAGCGATGGCCGAGCGGCATAGGCAAGGTGCAGTAGATGGATTAAAATACAGCATATACATGTGATATGAGTAAGATATGTAAACATTAGAAAAGTGGCATTATTTAAAGTGGCATTGTTTAAAGTGACTCGTGATCCATTTATTAGTGTCCAGTGATTGGGTCTCAATACAGGTGATATGAGTAATGTAAGATATGTAGACATTATTAAAGTGACATTATTTAGAGTGAAATTGAGAGCCAGTTTCATCATAGCGCTTGATGGTTGCAACTGCACTTGAAGAAACTTTAAAATGTTCCGTATTGACTGACCTTCAAGTCTTAAAGTAATGATGGACTGTCATTTCTCTTTGCTTATTTCAGCTGTTCTTGCCATAATATGGACTTGATATTTTACCAAATAGGGTTATCTTCTATATATCACCACTAACCTTGTCACAACACAACTGATTGGCACAAACGCATTAAGAATGGAAAGAAATTCCAGAAATGAACTTTTAACAAGGCACACTTTTATGTTTACTACATGATTCCATATGTGTTATTTCATAGTTTTGATGTCTTCACTATTATTCTACACTGTAGAAAATTGTAAAAATAAAGAAAAACCCTGGAATGAGTAGGTGTGTCCAAACTTTTGACTGGTACTGTATATATATATATATTTTTATGTTTATATATTTTCCTTTATTATTTTCCCCTAACTGGAGTAAACTAATGGACAACAACACTTAGGATTCTACTTCCAGCTTATACATATTATACAGACATTTTACAATAGTTATCTTTTGTTTGTTTTTAGTCCCAGCCTTCAACTTCACTCAAACCCTCCCATCGATCTCTGAACACCATCACGTTTTGATTTCTATTTGCCATTTATTTTTCAGCTGTGCTCTGATGTTTCACAAAAGTACAGATCCTTTCTATTTTCATAGTTTCTACAGATTGTAATCTTAAAGATAAACATTTTTGCTAGAAGTATTATTACATTATTGATCGATTGACTATGACTTTTTAAATCACCCAGCAGTGCTATTTGCAGAGTTAGCTCAACTTAAATGTTGAAATTCATTAGCCATACAAGCTACATATGGACAGCACCAAAACAATTGATCTCATGATTATGTCTCTTCATAGCAAAATCTGCAGAGCTGGGATGATTGTATCACCCATATATACTCAGCAAAAAAAAAAAAGTCCTCTCACTGTCAACTGCGTTTATTTTCAGCAAACTTAACATGTGTAAATATTTCTATGAACATAACAGGATTCAAAAACTGAGACATAAACTGAACAAGTTCCACAGACATGCGACTAACAGAAATGGAATAATGTGTCCCTGAACAAAGAGTGGGTCAACATCCAAAGTAACAGTCAGTATCTGGTGTGGCCACCAGCTGCATTAAGTACTGCAGTGCATCTCCTCCTCATGGACTGCACCAGATTTGCCAATTCTTGCTGTGAGATGTTACCCCACTCTTCCACCAAGGCACCTGCAAGTTCCCGGACATTTCTGGGGGGAATAGCCCTAGCCCTCACCCTCCGATCCAACAGGTCCCAGACAGGCTCAATGGGATTGAGATCCGGGCTCTTCGCTGGCCATGGCAGAACACTGACATTCCTGTCTTGCAGGAAATCATGCACAGAACGAACAGTATGGCTGGTGGCATTGTCATGCTGCAGGGTCATGTCAGGATGAGCCTGCAGGAAGGATACCACATGAGGGAGGAGGATGTCTTCCCTGTAACGCAAAGCGTTGAGATTACCTGCAATGACAACAAGCTCAGTCCGATGATGCTGTGACACACCGCCCCAGACCATGACGGACCCTCCACCTCCAAATCGTGAGGTGAGGACCTGCCTTACAACAGGCCTACAAGCCCTCAGTCCAGCGCTCTTAGCCTATTGTGGACAGTCTGAGCTCTGATGGAGGGATTGTGCGTTTCTGGTGTAACTCGGGCAGTTGTTGTTGCCATCCTGTACCTGTCCCGCAGGTGTGATGTTCGGATGTACCGATCCTGTGCAGGTGTTGTTTCACGTGGTCTGCCACTGCGAGGACGATCAGCTGTCCGTTCTGTCTCCCTGTAGCGCTGTCTTAGTCGTCTCACAGTACGGACATTGCAATTTATTGCACTGGCCACATCTGCAGTCCTCATGCCTCCTTGCAGCATGCCTAAAGCACATTCACGCAGATGAGCAGGGACCCCGGGCATCTTTCTTTTCATGTTTCTCAGAGTCAGTAGAAAGGCCTCTTTAGTGTCTTAAGTTTTCATGACTGTGACCTTAATTGCCTAGCGTCTGCAAGCTGTTAGTGTCTTAACGACCGTTCCACAGGTGCATGTTCATTAATTGTTTATGGTTCATTGAATAGACATGGGAAACAGTGATTAAACACTTTACAATGAAGGTCTGTGAAGTTATTTGGATTTTTACAAATTATCTTTGAAAGACAGGGTCCTGAAAAAGTGTATATGTAACATTCTATTGGTTGCATAAATGTTGTATAATAGTTTAAATTGAAAAACTCAAAGTTTTGAATCCAGCATAGTTTTTTTCTCTCGTTTTTCTCTTTAAACATAGTGAGATAGTTCAGGGAAACAATGTATTCACATATTAGACTCTACGGAGTGACTGCTGCAATTCACACTTAGGTTTTGGTAGAAATGTAACACTTATTTTACTCACCATAGAGTCTGTCTGAAGTTACACATCTTACTATTACAACAGTGTGACTGTTTTGGAATAAAATGTTCAATATATTTTCATCCTCCATATTGTGTGTCTATTATTTAACCATTGGTATGTTCTAGGGCCCATTTGAGACCTTAATGAGCATCAAGTAGCGCTGGAATTTTCTACCAATGGCATGTCTATCTTTTTGTGAGAAATTACATTTATAATGTATAAAGTAGAAATAGCTAATCAAAAGGGGACCATATAAATAGCCCACACTATATGAAGCCACGCAAAAAAATTAACTAACCTAACCTCTTTTGAGTAATCATATAAATTGTTTTTAAGTACTTTACAAGTTGTTTATACATGTGTGAATAACTAGGTTACTAATATTTACAAATGTGTGAGTAATGATTGATAAATAATGAATAAATAATTCACTAATCCATTATGAATGTTATATTACGTTGAGTTATTATAAAGCACTACCAAAAGGAGTGCTTTGTTTGTAAAGCACAATTTTTATGTCCTTTTGATGTTTGTTATAACTTTGTATTACTTATTTACAAACAAAATATATAAACTAATAGAAAACCATGAATTGCTTGAACAAAAGGGACGTTCTAACGTTTGATGTTTCATGCTTCAGGTCAATGCACACTGTTGACTCAAGTCCATATCCTTTGAATAAATGCAGGATGAGATGATGAGCAGCTATCACAACTGATGGATGAGGTCATTGAACTGTTAGGCCATGAAATGAAACGAGCCACACACATATGCACAGCACCAGTACTCATGCATGCAACCAGTTACAGTTACACACACACACACACACACACACACACACACACACACACACACACACACACACACACACACACACACACACACACACACACACACACACACACACACACACACACACACACAGGAAAGGGTAAACCGCCAAGTGAGTTTGCTATCTTTAGTCCTCTTTAATCATCCGTTAGACACCATGTCAAGATAAAATACTGTAAAAATCATTGACCGAAACATTGATATGCATTTTAATGTCAGATCAACCACTCTTCTATGCATCCTGTGCTGAGTACATTTATTTCCTCGAGTTGAAATTGAAGCTTTAAAAATAGGGGGAGGGATGGGGAAAATGAACCATGATGATCAGAGCACTGTCTGGGAGGACCATTGAACAGAAGCCTCAGTTGATGAGACTCTGATCCAAATAGAGAATAGCAGCAGGCTGTTCAAACTGTGAGGCACAAACACACTGTAGTGTTTCCCCCTGCTTTCTCTCTCTCGGCCAGGCTGCCTGCCAGGCTGCCTTCCAGCACCAGGTAGAGCTACGGCAACACAATGCCTGTCCGACGGGAGACATTGAGCTGCCACCAACCACATTAATACATTACTGTAGGTGAAAAAAGGGCACCAAGTCACAGACTAAATGGGTCCCAGGCACTAACATTAGCAGCAAAGCCCCCAATGCACCGTTTTTGTGTCAACCTTAAACAAGGTTGCATACAGTAATGCCATTTCGACAACTCCCTGTTTGAAACCTTGTTTCAAAGAATTATACGAACAGTAAATGGATTCCGAACTACAGTGCTACCAAATCAATATCAGAGACTAAGTGCTAATTCTATTGTGTTTCTTTAAGTTTGAAAAAAGCTTTGACTTATGAATGTATATTATTTCTACTGATTACTGAACCTTTTATGCTGATAATCATGGGTGACATCTGGCATCTACTGTTCAGATGAGGAACCATGTCATATTTTTCTTAGCTTTGAGAATATAGTGTTCAGAACTGTCTCATTCCACTTCAAAATGAACAGTTATATTCTCTGATCGAAGAGCTTCCTGCACCTAAGTAGAATAATTCTGACCTCTAGTGACAGTGCAGACATGGTAACACAGATTGTAGCCTAAGCATTTTCACTTGAGAATGTCATTCCTCTTAGTAAGTTTGATGACCATGGTAGGATGTGCTTCTCTAGCAGCATAGGCCTCTAGTCGAATAGGGTTCACATAGGTAGTAGCTATAATGCACATGAATTGTGTTTGAGTGTGGTCTCTGAAAGAAACAGTAGCCTATAGCAATTAAATCAAATCAAAACAGCTCATCCAATTGGGCAAAACACTGGTTGAATCAACGTTGTTTCCATATAATTGTAATGAAATTACGCTGAACAAACGTGTAATAGAAGTTGAATTGACGTCTGTGCCCAGTGGGATGTAACCCTACACAGCTCTAGGTTTTCGCAAGGACTTCCCAAATACCGAGATAGGAAAGTGATGTCGAAAACTTAATTTCGAATTTTGCTCCTACTGTTAATTCAGAACACTGCAATGTGAGAAAGATGGATCTATGCGACACATGTTTACTCAAGTGACATGTGCTAAAACGAGTCTCCCAAGTACAGGAAGTGTGTTGATTGATCTGAGTATTACAAACAATCGATTAGATCCGTTTACATCCATTGCAATTGTAGAGACAAAGACAGGTTTTGCAAAACCGATCTGTAGTTTATCTGACTGAGTTGAGGTTATCATTTGTTGGGGACGCAAGAGGCGGCATGTATGGAACTCCATGCTCCAATTTCTGCTGATTTAAGATTGCGAGAGAAAAAAATGCCATACAAACTTAGAAAACAGAACCAACAATCTCGATACAATGTATGTTGTATTATTATCAAGTTACTTACAGTGACTGGCCGCCAGCGCAGCACTGACAACGCCAAGCACCATGAGAATAAAGGCGATGGCCAGAGATGACATTTCCACCTTGCTTGCCACAGATATCCAGGCTTCTGTATATCCTCAGTGAAAATACCTCCGATGACTCGTACTTCCGAGCAGTGTGTTATAATTCCAGCTGCTTCGACTTCACCTATTCACTGCAGAACCATCACGAGGCAGGTCTGCTAGCGCGCGCACAACACCCTCTACTCTGCTGCTGCTCCCAAATCTCCGTCACATCGGTGCGTCTCTCTCTCTCTCTCTTTCTCTCTCTCTCTTTCGCTCTCACACAAAAACGCCTTTAATCATTTCGAGTTTATTTTTGGACATTCTGCACGATTAAGCAATGGTATAGCAATATTGACATATTTTGCATTAGTTGTGGAAGTTTTTGAAGGTTATATGGCTTATTTAAGAGAAATGGGCACTGGGGAGGGCTTCGATGGATGCTATCGTGAGCTCCAGTCGCGCTCTCAACTGCCGCTCACACTATTTCAGCATCACAGCAATAGACCGATCCGCATGCTGCATTCTTCACAAAGCACAGCCAGCAGTCAAAACAATACCAAGCTGCTAGCAGGCCTGGCTCAAATGAATACTTCATATATACCTCTCTCAACTTGTTTGGCTTAATTTTGCAGTTTCTCTAAGTTTCCCTTCAGATATTGTGCCACAGGCTGTATGTTTTAGATGTTGAGGCTACATAGACTACAGAGACGGTACAAAGAAACACACGCGTTTTTTCTTCTGTCTCTTTATTTGCTTCTGCCCACAGGCGGTAACCGAGCCGTGGATAACCTCCAGTCTCGCTGTGATTACCGTCTATTTCGGCTTCTACTGTCTCTATTATTTTATCTAAAAACACATTTCCATTTCGGATGATAATTGACAAATATATGGGGATCTTTGGGCAACGAATATTCACGTCAGGAAGGGTAGGTCGGGTGACATTAGCTCGATCGTTGTAATTTATTTCATGGTAACACATTGTGAAAAAAAATACCTTCAACACAACAGGGCTTTTCACACGCAGACCTAAACTGTCGATGCAAATTGTTCAGCTATGCATCAATATTGTTGAAAATCCCACCTTACATCTATCTATCTACTGTATACGCACTACACATTACCTGCTATATTATCACAGTTTAGATCATATTGGCCACCTATTGGACTTAGAAGACATTCCTCTCTATTGTATTGATTGTTATGGTGCATTATTGTATTATTATTGTATTATATTATCCTGTGAATCATGGAAAAATCATGGAAAACAGCCATTTCAGAGTAATTTACTTCACATAACCGTCCACCTGCTCTCGTCTGCCTTCTTTTTGACATCACCCTGAATACTCTGGCAGAATTCACCATTAGCATAAGCGCATGCAACATTCATTTATCTAACACCTCTATTCCTCAATGCATAACCCTGGGGTTCTTGTCAGGTGTCAAGATATGAGGCCTACACTAAAGTGCTATTAAATTACAGGGCCATATTTGTCACCCTTTTAAGGTCTACAAATATGGTACCGGGTTCAACACCATTTCCACTTGACAAGAGCCCCATGAAAAATGTATACTTTCTTTTAAGATCTCCAAGGTAGCGGAAAATTGAATATTGAATGAGAAAGAGTAAAAAGTACATGCATCCAAGAAGCCCTAAAATCACCACATGTGTAGGTCCATTCTACCACACAGTCAGGCATCAGTGTTCCGTCAATTCTTTGCTGATCTGAAAACAAAATGGCTTGTCTCAAGGAGTTAAAAGATTACTTTTATTTTAGATTGACTTATTTATTTATTGAAATGTTGGTTGGATGACTGATTTATTGGGTGGTTGATTGACTAATTGTGATTTGTTGGTTGATCATTGACTAATGGATAGAGAAAACTAGGTTGATGTTGAAGAGCTGTGTAGAACTAATGACAGTGACTCATCTCACTATGCCGGTAATGGTTATTAGTGAATGACTGTTCTACTGCAAAGGAAATTGAAAAACCTAATACTGAATATAATGAATATAGTAATCAGAGAGATGGCTACGGACTTAATTTAATTTGATTTTCACAATAGTCACACATTAATAAACCCATTCATCATTTGTGCCCTGCACTGGTTTGAAGCAATGGGTGTTGTTGGAGGTGTCGAGGGGCTCCATCTGCCCTGTCTTGCTGATGTCTCTGTACCCACTGGGAACAGCTGCTCCCCCACCTGTCCTACACCGCTCCCTTCTACCTCACTTTACCGCTTTGCTGCAGATCACCTGAGTCTGGTATAATCAATGCAGAATCAGGACTAGACTAGCCGATAAGTCCTACATGTTCTTGACACACTGTATTAGTGTGGTGATATTTATAGAACATATCTCCTTGTGTTGTGTCAAGTGTGGAAAGGAGTGTTGATGATTGTCCACTGAACAATGAAGGTGTGAGCTTTGATGCCATACAGATGTAGGATCTTAATTTTATCAATCTTTTGTGGCTGAGAATTTTACTGCAAGGCAGGAAATGCAAACTTGTTGTGTATTTGAGTTTTAAAAACACTTCTATAGTTTGTAATTGCCACTTTGAAATGTCAGACTGGATTTGCCCTAACGAAAAATGTATCAACCCCTACAAAAAGGTGCATTAATTATAATCCACAAAATAATTCACATTTCCTGCTGCTGCAGGATTATTTTCCTGCTGTAGAAAACTATCTCCATTACGATCATACACCTGTAAGTATTGATGACCATATTTGATAGCTATAGGAATAGCCATGTATTGACAGTATTGTTTGTACATGTATTATAGCTAAATAGAAGTCCACTGAATTGTATAATTTACTAGCTTTCATTAGCAGCCTGTTTAAACAGTCTGTGTCTAAATGCACCTAAATGCTACTCCTCCATTGATTAGAGTACACCATAATGGATATTGGCACTTTCAGTGGTTACAAGGTAGAGCATTACGAGCAGCATTAGGAGTGCAGTACATTAGCAAAGACAGAGTCCTTTTCATTAAAGATGTTTTGTAGAACTATTCTAACTTGAGATGTTAAAGTACAAAGATGCTAGCTTTAAATATTCTATCTGGCATAAATCTACACTGAACAAAAATATAAATGCAACATTCTACAGTTCATTAAGAGTTACAATTCATATAAGGAAATCTGTCAATTGAAATTCATTAGGCCCTAATCGATGGATTTCACATGACTGGGAACACAAATATCTGTTGGTCACAGATACCTTAAACAAAATTTGCCTCACAATGGGAGTCGGGATCTCGTCAAGGTATCGCTGTGCATTCAAATTGCCATCAATAAAATGCAATTGTGTTTGTTGTACGTAGCTTATACCTGCCCATACCATAACCCCACCGCCACCATGGGGAACTGTTCACAATCAGCAAACCGTTGGCTCACACAACCGCCGTACTGCCAAATTCTTAAAAATGACAATGGAGGCAGCTTTTGGTAGAGAAATTACATTTAAATTCTCGGGCAACAGGTCAGGTGGACATTCCTGCAGTCAGCAGGCCAATTGCACGCTCCATCAAAACTTGAGACGTCTGTTGCATTGTGTTGTGTAACAAAACTGCACATTTTAGAGTGGCCTTTTATTGTCCCCAGCACAAGGTGCACCTGTGTAATGATCATGCTGTTTAATCAGCTTCTTGATATGCCACATATGTCAGGTGGATGGTTTATCTTGACAAAGAAGAAATGCTCACTAACAGGGATGTAAACAGATTTGTGCACAAAATTAGAGCAAAATAAGCCATTTGATGCATATGGAACATATCTGAGGTCTTTTATGTCAGCTCATGAAACATGGGAACAACACTTTACATGTTGCGTTTATATTTTTGTTTAGTGGTAAGTCAAGGTTTCTAACTCAGGTGGAGAAAGTGTTCAAGTTTAGTGATTTCACAAAGGGCAAGTTTGTTCATTTTATTAGCTTGAAAATATCATGTTACGACACTAGTCAATAGAGAAGGTCGTTGACCGTTAAAGTTTGCTCAGTAACCTTAAGCTTCCCAGATGCTCCACCTAAATTGTTGGCAAGGTGTAATGTTAAACTGCACTAATGGACCCACTTGAGGAAATCTGCAGATAATGAAAATGTGGATAAGTAGATTGAGCTCCTAAATTTTTTATGAGAGGAAGATATAAAGAGAAAAATGCAGATGAAACAAAACAGAACTGCTGAAATATTATTCCTGATCAATAATTGAACATTTATTGTTGTATATTAATGGATTTTCCTCTTATTTCATCTACTACATTCTCCATAGTGTATTGTTTTACCCAGAGAGAAATGCCAGCCTCAACATTTGAATTCTGGAGTAAAAACAATTGATTTATGGATTGATGATCTCCCAAGCTACATACTGTGGCTAGTATCATGGCTGTGGTATTCATTCAGATAATGTATGTAACCTTTATTTAACTAGGCAAGTCAGTTAAGAACAAATTATTATTTACAATGACGGCCTACACAGGCCAAACCCGGACGACGCTGGGCCAATTGTGCGCCGCCCTATGGGACTCCCAATCACGGCCGGTTGTGATACAGCCTGGATTCAAACCAGGGTGTCTGTAGTGACACCTCTATCACTGAGATGCAGTGCCTTTGACCACTGCACCACTTGGGAGTCCAATTGAGTGGTAAGATCAGCAATAGTGATGGTAAACAATCGCATCAAGTGCCTGCTTGTTGGAGGAAGGACCAGGAAGAAACACAAAACCAATAAATCTTAGAAGGCAAAGTGGAATGACATAACTGGTTATCAGCCAAAATCACTTTGGGCCCCTGTCTGTATCTCTATCATGGATTTTCCTTCCAGAGGCAAGATACTATAACCAGCAGCAACAGATGCTTGAAATAGACATTTGCCTTAAACCGCTATGTAGACTTGTGTAAAATCATTGGCATAATCAGGCGAATACCTTCACCTGACAAAAAAACAGAAATGTCCTTCTGGGACTCACAGATCACCTAGATCTCTGACACCTCCCTGATTGCTGCATTCTCAGGTTGTCCTCTCCGCCACATTACTCTTCTGTGGACATCCTCAGATGCAGCCACTGTGGAGAATTTAATTTGGGAAACTGAGAGGCTGCCTATAGTTTCACTCATAGGGATGATGGATGAGGCTGAGATCTCAGATGCAAAGAACTCGCACATTTAGGGCTGAGTGATTCTGATGAGGATGCCCTGGAGCATTTCTCAATCACCACAGGCCTCTGTCTTTAATAAAAAAACTCAAGCAGTGCTTTTTAAAGAATGCTGCCATAAGGAGCCACCAACCCTTTGGCCACAGTGCTACTCATTTCTGTGTCCCAAATGCTCTATCAGTTGTCTGTGTTTAATTTGTTGTCAGCTCGGTGTTCCTTTCCTTTGATCTCAATTAGATTTACCCGGACACAGAAAATAAACAAATATGGAGGAGAGATCTGAGTCACAGAGTTCTTAAAATGTCATATTAGCTGCTGTGATACAATAACCGTTCATTTCTCACCATTAGATGTATTTGCAATGATATGAAGGTAATATGAGCTATCTGCTTTTGTATTATCTAGAGACGGAGGGCAGATTTTTCTTTTAATCATGGCTGCATTAGCCTTTTCATATTAGCTCTGGTCCTCTCCCTCAGCTGAAGTAATATTGTTGCAAAGGCAATAAGTGACAGGGCTCACGGTGGGCGTGCGTTTCCATGGCACTGGATTTGACAAGTCAACCTTCCCAGCAACCCAGACACAGAGAATAGAACTGACAGCCTTATCAGATCAGAGTGAAATTGGGAACGTCCTGACTTTGACATTGATATCATTACGCAGATTGATCCACTTACAACTAAATGTTGTTGCTCAAAAACAATAGTATTTTGTCATAAATATAATCTCTTAATTATACTCATTTAGTGTACTGTACTATCATGTATATAAAATGATTGTCAGGATAACAAATTAAAAAACATTCCTCTAGTATACTTGTTTGTTCATAGTGGGAAGATGGAGGAGTTGGCAGATAGATATACTGTAGTCTACATATGACATTGTCATATTCTTAAGCCACAACACTTGCTGAATTGATGCTGTACCCCCTGGAGATTGTTCCACCATAACTTATTTTCTCACTTGTTTTCTCACTTCAAATCCAATTTATTCTAAATGCATATACAGTACGTCTGTAATTAACTTGGAACCACAAGCTGATAAATCCTATTAATAAGCATGGAAGGCGGCTGCCATTTTAAATGATGACGTTGTCATGAGGATCCTTGACTTCATGACTTGCTGTATAACTCGACATCTCACCCAGCCCAACTGTGTGACTGGGCATAACTTTAGTTCGGTTTAATGGCACGTCTCATCTCTTCTGATGTATCACCCTAGGTCCCCGGGGGACTGTGTGTGTGTGTGTGTGAGTGTACGTGACAATGTCCTTCACTGGCTGAGCCAAGAGCTAATGTTGAGACAATGAGCCTGCTCTCCTCCATTTCCTCTTCTCACTTATGTTCGAGAGTCTGTTTGTCTTTTTTATTGATGGTCATTAAATCAGTCCAGGCACATATGACATCATGTGATCTACACTGTGTGGTTGGCTACTGTTTCTGCTACAGTGTCTAGCTGTGGTGTGTGTGTGTGAACTCTGTGGTGTGTGTGTGTGTGTGTGTGTGTGTGTGTGCGCGCGCGCGCGTGTGTGTGTGTGTGTGTGTGTGTGTGTGTGTGTGTGTGTGTGTGTGTGTGTGTGTGTGTGTGTGTGTGTGTGTGTGTGTGTGTGGACATGTTTAGCTTCTGTTCCCCACAAGAATAGAAAACGAACACAAATTTGACCAACTGGGGACATTTTGTTAGTCCCAACGAGGTCAAATGCTATTTCTAGGGGGTTTAAGTTTAAAGTCAGAATTAGTGTTTGGGTTAGAATTACGTTAAGGGTTAGGAGCTAGGGTTAGTTTTAGGGTTAGGCTTAAGAGCTAGGGTTAGGTTTATGGTTAAGATAAGAGTACGGGCTAGGGTTAGGTTTAGGGTTAGGGTTGAATGGGACTGAATTGTGTGTCCCCACAAGGTTAGCTGGGTACTGCCCACATGTGTGAGAGGGCGAGAGAGTGCTATGCACAGCTTCGTGGCACATTGATCAAAGGCAACAGTGGCCAATATTGCTAGATTTCCTAGCCTGTATTTACTCACCTAAATAGGTTTAGAGTTAGCTTGGAGGAAATAATGACCAGAACAATAAATAAGCCTTGGTTATGAAAATAAAATAAATTATGGGGCGTCCTTTTGCGCACTGTGTGTGGGTTTAGGGGTGTTGGGATCGCCCTCTCTCTCTCTCGCTCTCTCTTTCTGTCTCTGTGTGCGTGTGCGTGTGCGTGTGTGTGTGTGTGCTCTGTGTGCTGTATGTGTGTGAGATGGAGAGAGTCTGTTTTACCAAAACCTTATTATGACTTTAAGTTATCCTTCATTTTTCATTTATATTAGCACACGTTGTTATTATTATCCTACGGGTCAATCAAGAATTCAGACGCTGACACAGTGTTTTGTCGAAATGTTCTGCTGGAGAAGGAACCGAAGTTCTCCACGATTAAAAAACCCCCACTCCAAACAAGGAGGGAGTGTTCCTGCAGCTTCCCATATGTGCAGTGAATACCTAGCTGAACTGTGCCCACCATACACCCAGAATATCAAAGATGAATAGAAGGGTCAGGATCTCTACGTGATCTTAGACAAGACCACCGACACAAGGGTCAGGTGCGCCTTGGTCATTCTACTTCAGCCAGTAGAGGAGAGACCCATAATGGCAGACTGGACCTTTTTGGATAAGTCTGAGTAGCAATAGGGTGAGCTTCAATCAGTTGTGAGCCGTTCAAATTTAGCCAGATACATGAAAAAGGCCTTTAAGAAGCTCCCGAAGGGCCTCTTTCCCAACACAACCCATGTGACATACGTTGCACATCTCCTAAACTTTGTTTTAGAGGTCTTGCCTGAAGTGGTCGTGGAGATGAACACCTTGTGTGCTCTTGTTAAGAGGTATTTTTGCCCTCCACTGTCGCCAGCATCATGCTACAAGTGGACCTCACTCTTGTAATGCCAGTCTACACAGTACAGACCAGGTGGTGCTCTTAGGTCAGTGCTGTGGAGTGGCTGGCAGAGCACATGGATGTCCTCTCTGTGTTCCTGGACACCTTTGCCAAGTGTGTCCAAGATCTGAAGGAGCTGCTGGGGATCCACAAATTACCGCTGAAGGCCTAGGCTGTGTTTATTGTAGAACACAGTCTGGAGCTAGTGGTCCACCTTAAGAAGCTGGAGAAGACATCGTAGCCATTCTCCCACAACATCGGCGACAAACTGCAGGACCTACTCACAAGTGGAAGGGTCCAGGAAAGAGAGGAAGGACTATGTACACGTCATCCCTGCTTTGAGTGAGGTGTCTGAGGAGGAGTGGCACAGGTACACGTCAATAGACAAAACTGATTTCAGAGAGGTGAGAGCAGTGGACTGGTGGGCAGCAACGAAAGACAGGCTGCCAACTCTGGCCCGCATTGCTTCTCTTTACTTGTGGATGTTGAGAAACTCTTCTCATATCACCAGAACCTGTTAACTCAGAACAGAAGAACGCCAAGTTCAACGGCAGCACTGAAGAATGAACTCTCTCACGCGGTCTCACTCCTCGAAACATTGGACATCACACCTCCCTCTTTCCTCTTTCTTTCTTTCTCTCTCTCTCTCTCTCTTTCTTTCTATTTCTCTCTCTCTTTCTTTCTTTCTCTTTCTCTCTATTTCTCTCTCTCGCTCTCTGTCTGTCAGAATTACTGTAGGTCATACTTACATCATACTCTTAGAGTGTATTGTATATTATAAACTGAGTGGTTCGATCCCTGAATGCTAATTAGCTGACAGCCATGATATATCAGAACGTATACCACGTGTATGACAAAACATTTATTTTTACTGCTCTAATTACGTTGGTAACCAGTTTATAATAGCAATAAGGCACCTCAGGGGTTTGTGGTATATGGCCAATATGCCTGTATCCAGGCACTACACGCTGCGTCTTGCTAAGAACAGTCCTTAGCTGTGGTATATTGGCCATACCCCTCACCTCCTCGGGCCTTATTGCTTAAGTATCTTGCTCACCTGGAAGGTGAGCCTTCTGAAGAACCCTGGAAGGTGAGCCTTCTGAAGAACCCTGGAAGGTGAGCCTTCTGAAGAACCCTGGAAGGTGAGCCTTCTGAGGAACCTTGGAAGGTGAGCCTTCTGGCGAACCCTTGGTCTAGCAGGTTGCAAAGTTATGGAATGTTATAGGCAGAAATGTATTTTGTTGAACAGGTTTTTAGGAAATGATGTTGGTTGGCGCTTTCACAATCCTGTCTACACCTCTCCAGGTTTTGTTTATTTATCTGATGGCCTGATTGACTCTTCAAACACAAGTGATTCAACTTATTCAAATTCAGATGTAAGTGTTCAGGGTATTATAGTCTAACACCTATTTTGTCAATGAAATTCTTGGATCTTAGTTCATACATACAAAAACATAATATGTTATTGAATTGAAGTTTGCGGTCTAAGTTGTATAGGCTACATGAATGTATTTTTGTTTGTTGTTTTAATTTGAAATATGTACATCCTCCAGGCAGAAAAGAGCTGACTCTTTCCACCGCACATTTCTCTCTCTCTCTTGTCTTTCACACTCTCTCTCACACAAAAAAGTATCTAATTCATTACACTTTATATGAAACTGTTTATATCTATTTATTCATTTATTTATTAACTTACTGTTTTCATATCTGGTTACACAGATTGTACTTAAAGAAAAGTTAAGTAAATGTTCAAAATCGAAAGTAAGTGGGTTATTGTCGTTTTACATGTAACAGGTGACCTTTATTTGTATAAAATGAAGTGCCCCATTACACTGCATGATGTACACTTACACCAGAGGTTAAACAAAAAAAAGCTTTCTGCAGAATTCTGCAGATTTTCTGCAGAAATCTCTGCAGAAAATAGAAAAAAACTGAAGATTCCGTTTGGGCCTACACAACTTACTTTAGCTAGCTAGATAGCATCCACCTGGGGCTATTTTTCGACTGTAACAGTTTACTGTATATGTCTATGTTGGCAGAGGTCCCCTGTTCTGTCTGGTTTTGCCTGTTTGAAGTCTGCTGTAGCCTCGCCTTCCTCTGTATTCCTCTCATCTCCTCTCTGGCTGTCACAGTGCTCAGGCGGGCCAGACAGAGACAGGGAGACACTTGACGGGTATTGAACGGTTCTGTCTCCAGCTCTGATGCACAGTCAGTGGAGAGGTGATCACTGGGTCACACAAAGAGAGGGCATCCCTCATTTCTTGTCAGTGTTGTAACCCTGGACAGTATGCCAGCTTCATGTGAAAACAGTAATGTAATGCTGTAGGAGTGAATCCTTGAATTAAGCACACTTCTGTTTTCCGTTCCTTTTAGTGTTTTTCTCTGAATGCATTGGTGTAGAAATGATTAGTTATTCGATTGAAAATTACTCGTATCCCTAACTAACACGCAAGGGATAATCCTCATCCATCACCCATAACCATGCCAAATTGTTTCCCTCTGGGAGGTTCTGGTGCTTCCATAAAAACAGTGATGGAGGAAGCAGCCACTCGTTTCTCCGCTGAACCCACCGCTGCTCCTCCAGGGAGGCCAGTCTGCAGGCAGGCTAAAGGCATATCCAGGCCAATCCTGTAACAGCTGCCTGCCATGGGTGCCACCGCCGCAGCTAACCACTTCTGACTGGAAGGGGAGTGGACTGGAGGGATAGAGGTGGGGGTGAGGGTTGCACAAAAGTTCACTTTAAAACCCAGGGGTGGGACAATAGAGCTACGATTGATGAGCCAATAGACCCTGGCACCGCATCCCTCGGGAGCCAATGAGATGAAGGCGCTGTTATTGAGTTTCAACATGGGAGGCACTAACTGCGGCTGACTGGGATGGGAGCCCCCAATTGCCCTGGCAGGCTGTTAGAACCGTCGAGTCATCACTCCAAGGATTAGAACAGGGGATGAATGTAATGGTTGATGTACTGAGTCAGGGTTTCTTCTCACTGCTATCTTCTGCCTGTGGGCTGAGCAAGTGGGTGGGTTTAGTTTCCATCACACAAATGAAACATTACAAGTCTCCCACATTGATGGTGCCTGTGCGTTATATGCAATCATAATGAGGACATTGGTGTTTCATTCTGCGCTAGAGAGGAACCGTTCAAACTGACTGTCAATGACCAGACACCTGCATGCATGATAATTTACCATATTATTATTCATTACTTTTATGGTGGACATTTGACACTGCACTCATTTACATTTTACATTTAAGTCATTTAGCAGCACTCCAAATTCAGCTGTTGTTTAACATTATTATAAAGAACTGCATTGTCTTTGCCATCTCAGAGACCCTTCCAAATCCTTATGTCTTTATAATATATTGTATATCCTGGTAATATACCATACACATTGAGAGCAAATTCGGGTTGTGTTCCCCATTGCATCAACCAATGGGCGATCTCCTGCAGGTTCACGCTGGGTTCATAGCTGAAAAATAACAATTTTCCCGGTTGTCCCAAAACATGACACATATTGGAGTCATCACCTGCATCTGCAAAATGTCCATGCGCTGCACAGCGCTGTAGTAGCTCTCCGCCACATAGCTCACACAGCAACATCTATCTCAGTTGGCAGAGCATGGTGCTTGTAACGCCAAGATAGTGGGTTTGATTCCCGGGACCATACATAAAACATTTGGGCACCCATACAGTGCCTTGCAAAAGTATTCACCCCCCTTGGTGTTTTTCCTATTTTGTTGCATTACAACCTGTAATTTAAATGTATTTTTATTTGGATTTCATGTAATGGACATACACAAAATAGTCCAAATTGGTGAAGTGAAATGAAAAATATAACTTGTTTAAAAAAATTCTAAAGAATAAAAAAATCTGAAAAGTGGTGCATGCATATTTGCTATGAAGCCCCTAAATAAGATCTGGTGCAACCAATTACCTTCAGAAGTCACATAATTAATTAAATAAAGTCCAACTGTGTGCAATATAAGTGTCACATGATCTGTCACATGATCTCAGTATATATACACCTGTTCGGAAAGGCACCAGAGTCTGCAACACCACTAAGCAAGCAGCACTATGGAGACCAATGAGCTCTCCAAAGAGGTCAGGGACAAAGTTCAAAGTTGACCAGTAAACTAGCAACATTTTGGTAGCTTTCAAATTTTGTATTTTTATTTTTAAAAGATGACATCTACTGGCCTTTTTGGGAACATCAAAATATGTGTCTAATTAATGTAATGACATATTTGTAAAACATGATCTTAAATACAAAGCATCATCTAAGTTAATACCATTGGGGTTTACTGTGAGGGTTTCAGCATGAAATATATATTTTTACACATTTTTATGTCTTTGTTGTAAATGTTTTGGAGCCTAACTGGAGGCAGTTTAGAAAAAAAGTAAATAGTTGGAAGAGTTGCAGAGTTCATTAAAAAAATGACATTATTGATTAGATGTTTTTTCAATAATTAGGCTATTTTCTCTTGAACCATATGGTCTATTGCCTGGAAACTCATGAACACAGATCTGAAAAAACGAATACTATATATGAATACATTTTTTAAAAGTTATTGTGTGATACAGAAGTAGTAAAACAGAAGTAAAATACTAATAGCTTTGCAACCCTAGGCAGGCGGCTTGCAAAGGAGGGGCAACTGCTCCTGCACCTGACCTAGAAATACTGGAATGACCTCTAGTTCTGTTTGTCTTGGACTCAATCATTTGATTGTGACAGAAGTCAAACTAATCTGCACACCTGTTTCTGATTAGTTTTCTGTCTCCTCTGAGGACCACTCAGCCTCTGTGTCTGTGCTTATAATTGTCTCTCTGTCTCCTCTGAGGACCCTCAGCCTCTGTATCTGTGCTTCTGATTGGCTGTCTGTCTCCTCTGAGGACCACTCAGCCTCTGTGTCTGTGCTTCTAATTGGCTGCTGTCTTCTCTGAAAACCCCTCAGCCTCTGTATCTCGACTTCCGATTGGATGTCTGTCTCGTCTGAGGACCACTCATCATCTGTGGAGCTAGAGAGGGTAAAACAAAGCCGACGAACAGGTGACAGGATCTGGCAGTACCCAAAGCTTAATTACCCTACTGAGGCAGTCAGTAACTGATTTGATATGCTCCTGTCTACCACAGCCAGATGCTTATGAAGCCTGATGGATGGGAGTGTGTTCATTTTATATTTCAACTGCTTTGATCAGAAAAAATAATATCTTCTGTTGAATTCATGGAGTTCCTAATATAAGTGGATGCAAATGCGTCATTCTAAAATGGAGAGGTGGCACTCGCCGCAGAGTGTGCACCTGAGCTCCAATTAGGCACAAAGCTTAACAAAAGCACATGTTTCTCACTGAAATATAGGTCCTTGAGAGTAACTTATGCTTTACAATGGTATCAGGAATGTGTAACCGAACGCACTAGCAATAGAAAAAGAGCTTGCAGTCTCTATAAAAGCATATCACATTGGCCCAGTTCATGGCACACTCTGGGATGAGTAGGTATGGATTCTGCCTGGATCCTCTCTGTCTCTCTGCACTGGAGTGAGAGGGCAGAGTCAGAGCCACTGCATGGAGTTGCCTAGGGGGAGGGCTGCAGTCACTCTGATGGATGGGGAGGAAAACAGTAAGCTGAACTGACGAGACTGGGGATCACATTTCTCCATACGTCTTCCACAGGGTAGATATGATGAATATTCATCCCTCCCATGGCAGTGGCCAAGCCCTGGCCCAGGTCCATTGCAGATCCCTGAATACCCTGGCCTCTACATCCAGGGGGATCTCCACATAGACAATGGCACTGAGAAGGAAAACAACAGTGACTAATACACATACTGTATACACAGAGAGAAAGTGTTGTAATTCTGAATAATTTATACTCATTTTATATTGCTCTGACAATGCAGATCTACGTTGTTTTAAATGTGGACAATATCAATAGAAATACTCATAATTCAACCTAGGCTTGAAACAATATGAAATCTACATATTGGTATTATTACATAATCACGATGAGTGGAAAACTATTCAAATGCAAGGGAATAGGGAAATCACAATTTACTGTACTTTATGAACTGTACCACTGGTAACAAATTCCCTACATTAATTCATTTTTGCTGCAGCAACAGAGTCCCTTTACAGATCCAGTCAGCAAAACTGCATCACTGTTTACCATTTCAACAATCAGTGTTGTGGAATTTATATCCAACGTAAAAAAAAAACACTCTTCTAAAGAATTCACGCCTGGCCTTTCTGGTAAAGGAATGCAAAACTATTTCTACTTCACCCGCTGTAGCTACATTACACTGTGTATGCTACTCTACTTTCTGCATTTCAAACTGGCAAAAAGTCCGTACAGAACTAAGATAGAATCCTACTATGCCATCTCTGACGCTTGCTGGATGTGTCAGGACTTGCAAAATATCACGGATTACAAACGGAAACCAAGCCGCGAGCTGCCCATAGACACGAGCCTACCAAAACTACTGCTCCAAATTTGCTCCATTCATTAATAAAAATATAATTTAACAAACACCCCACCTACTTTTGTGACTATTTACCATTTGGTTTTGAAGTAGGTTATCATAAGAAGCTTCAACATTTCAACAGCATGTCATAGGCTATTAAACAAGGACCTACCTGATGATAGGCTTGACTTTTTTCTAATCTATTAATGATCAGATATTTCAGTTGTAACTGGTTGCTCTTTTTTAAACAATAGCCTATACAGAAATCAAAGCATCTCCGGTGCTGCTTCATAGGCTCATTCGTTGTCTTGCCATCAAGTACACAGGCTGTGTGACCTATTTCTTGGTGGACTCATATCAACATCAGTCACGGATTCCCCCGATACTTCTGCAAATTCCGTTCACCAGCTCCGGAGGTCTAAGTCACCGGCCTTCTACTGAACTGGATCATTACCACCAACCCTGGACTGTCTTGTCTCATTACGCACACCTGGTTCCCATTCCCACTGATTAGTATGTGTATATATGTGCCCTCTGTTCCCCATTGTCCTGCTTGATTATTGTTCCATGTCTGTTGGTCTTGTGAGTATCTGTTGTATCTGCTTTGGTGTTACCGTGTTAGTGTGCACTTGTTATTACGGGTCTCGTCTCGTGTATTGTTATTACGGGTCTCGTCCCGTGTACTGTTATTATGGGTCTTGTCTCGTGTATTTACTAGAGGTTTACACCTCGCTCTTTGTTTGGGTTACAGCCCTGTGATATACTGTATATATATTCGTATATATATAAGTATTTGTTTTGGGCTTCGTCCCCGTCATGTTCATAATGTACGCTATTTTGGGTAGAGAAATTTAAAAAATGATTTCATGTTCCTGTGCCTGTCTCCTATCATTATACAACGTGACAACATCTCAGCGCATTAGTGGTGGGGTAGGCTAAATGAATACAACATAATGGGCCTGATTAAAAGAACAGTGATGAAGGAAATGAAAAATGCTGGACAAAGCATGGCCACACACACACACACACACACTTTCACACACACCACATACGCTGCTGCTACCGTATATTATCTCTCCTGTTACCTACTCCCTTTTCCCCTACCTATATCTATACAGCTACCTAAATTACTTCCTACCCCTGGACATTGACTTTGTACTGGTACTCCTTGTATATAGCCATGTTATTTCTTACTCGTTATTGATTCGTTATTCTCTGTGTATGTGTTCCTCGTGTCACTATTTCAATGTATTTATTTATCTGCAATGTTGGAAAATGACCCGTATGTAAGCATTTCATTGTTAGTCTACACCTGTTGTTTATGAAGCATGTGACACAACATTTTATATGATTACTGTAGATTTGATGTTGTATTTCTCATTCTGTTTGTTGGCCACAATACTGCTGTGTGATATTGTACTGTATGAATCATGTAATCAAATTGTTAAAAAGAAAAATGCTATTGCAACCTCTTTGCAATAAGTAATTGAGACCAAAAGCTCAAGAGAAGTTTCAAGTGTTTATTAACAAGGATGCCATCAGCTGAGTGCATGCATTTAGAAAGCTCACAACACATCCTATACTCTTCCCTCCTTTTGGTCACACACTCTTGTAGCTGTAACCTCCCCAGCTATACATGTTATGACCCCAATGAGTTTCCTCTATTTCCCCTGTGGAATGTCCATGGCCCTTACTTTGTTTAGCTAGATGTCAGACTCACACTCAGTCCATCTTCATTGTCCTAGGTCTGATGCTCTCTGATCTTAGGCAATTTACTTTTATTTTATTAGGTCAAACTTTCCAAATTAGCATACACACAGTTTCATGGCCTAAACTCATTAATACTCACAGTAATCATTCACTAAACAGGATAAAAACAAGTGACAGTTTAACGTAAAACATGTTACATTTTAACACAATCCGTCACCGGCTTTCTATTGTTGGTGTCTTTGTGGTTGTTGTAGGTGTTTGTATGTATTTTCCTATTTGGAGTATTGCTGGATTTTTGTGAGTAAACTCAGTTGTGTTGCTCAAACCTGTGTCCTGCGCCTGACTCCCCTACATCTCTGCACCCAATCGCTGACAGAATCACGGACCATTCAAATGGAGTCAGCAGGTGTAGCCAGCCCTTCTCTCCCAGTAGAGGAGCGCGTTCAGCAGCACTCGACCATGTTACACAGTCTAGGGACAGCCATGGATCGCGTGCTGCAAACAATGGACAGATGGGAGAGAGGAGGCTTTCCTGTAAATCCAACATCATAACCTCCACCTGCACCTCAACCTACACCAATGTCCACCCCTCCGTCAGTGGGATTTGGCTCTCCCTCCTGGGAGCGTATGACGGAACAGCTGCCGGGTGCCAGGGTTTCCTACTCCAGCTGGAGCTCTACCTGGAGAGCGGCGGGAAAGCGGTTGTTCCATCTGAGACAGGGGATGAGGAGCGCTCGAAAGTTCTCACTGGACTTCAGAACTCTGGCCGCTGGTGCGGGATGGAATGAGCGGGCCCTGATTGACCACTACAGGTGTAGTTTACGAGAGGACGTTCGTAGGAAGCTAGCCTGCAGGGACACCACTCTCAACCTGGGCCGGAGGGGGGACCATTCCCTGCACCAGCTGTGGCGGCAGAGGGCACACTGCTGGTCGATGCTGGGGTGGTTCTCCAGGAAGTCGAGGTAGCAGGCGGAGCACTGGTGGGTCATCCCAGGTGAGTAGGCACACAACTCACCCAGAGCACACATGTGGTTACCTATAGAATTTCCTGAGTTTTCCCCGCATTCCCAGCATAAGGCGCTAGTAGATTCAGGCGCAGCTGGGAACTTTATTGACCGCTCCTTGGCACATAGATTAGGGATCCCTATTGTTCCTGTTGATGTTCCCTTCCCTGTACATGCCTTAGATAGTCGTCCTTTGGGGTCGAGGCTAATTAGGGAGGTCACAGCTCCCATTGCTATGATAACGCAGGGGGGTCACGAGGAGAGAATTAGTCTCTTACTGATCGACTCTCCTGCGTTTCCTGTTGTGTTGGGCCTTCCCTGGTTGGCCTCTCATGATCCTATTATGTCGTGGCAACAGAGGGCTCTCAAGGGATGGTCCTGTCAGTGTTCAGGGAGGTGTGTAGGTGTTTCCTTAGGTGCCACTACGGTGGAAAGGCCAAACCAGGTTTCCACCATGCACATTCCCCCCGAATATGTTGACTTGGCATTCGCCTTCTGTAAAAAGAAGGTGACTTAATTACCACCCCATCGACAGGGGGATTGTGCGATAAATCTCCTGGTAGGCGCTGCACTTCCCAGGAGTCACGTGTATCCTATGTCACAGGAGGAGACGGCGGCTATGGAAACATATGTTGCCGAATCTCTGGGACAGGGATACAATCGGCCTTCCACTTCACCTGTCTCCTTGAGTTTCTTTTTTGTGAAGAAGGAGGATGGAGGTTTACGCCCGTGTATTGACTATCGAGGTTTGAATCAGATTATGGTAAAATACCTGCTACCTCTCATCGCTAGTATGACAGAGTCATTGCACGGGGCGCGCTTCTTCACAAAATTGGACCTCAGGAGCGCTTACAACCTGGTGCGTATCCGGGGAGGGGATGAGTGGAAGACGGCATTTAGTACCACTTCTGGGCACTATGAGTACCTCGCCATGCCGTATGGGATAATGAATGCTCCATCAGTCTTCCAATCCTTTGTGGATAAGATTTTCAGGGACCTGCACGGACAGGGTGTAGTGGTGTATATAGATGACATTCTAATATACTCCACTACCCGCGCCGAGCATGTGTCCCTTGTGCGTAGGGTGCTTGGCCAACTGTTGGAAGATGACCTATACGTCAAGGCGGAGAAATGTCTGTTCTTCCAACAGTCTGTCTCCTTCCTAGGGTACCGCTTTTCCGCCAGGGGTGGAAATGGAAAATGACCGCATTTCAGCTGTGCGTAATTGGCCGACTCCTACCACGGTAAAGGAGGTGCAGCGGTTCTTAGGGTTTGCCAACTACTACCGGAGGTTTATCCGGGGTTTTGGTCAGGTAGCGGCTCCCATTACCTCCTTGCTGATGGGGGGACCGGTCCGACCGCAGTGGTCAGCTGGGGCGGACAGAGCTTTTGGTCACCTGAAGGCTCTGTTTACCTCGGCTCCCATACTGGCTCATCCTGATCCCTCCTTGGCATTCATAGTAGAGGTGAACGCGTCCGAGGCTGGGATAGGAGCTGTGCTGTCTCAGCGCTCGGGTACGCCACCGAAGCTCCGCCCCTGTGCTTTCTTTTCGAAGAAGCTCAGCCCGGTGGAGCAAAACTATGAAGTGGGGGACCGGGAGCTGTTGGCTGTTGTCAAGGCTCTGAAGGCGTGGAGGCATTGGCTTGAGGGGGCTAAATACCCTTTCCTCATTTGGACTGACCACCGCAATCTGGAGTACATCCGGGCGGCGAGGAGAATGAACCCTCGCTAGGCAAGGTGGGCCATGTTTTTCATCCGCTTTGTTTTCACCCTATCCTACAAACCAGGTTCCCAGAGCGTTAAGGCAGACACACTGTCCCGGCTGTATGATACAGAGGAGCGGTCCACGGATCTCACTCCCATAATTCCAGCTTCTCGCCTGGCGGCACCGGTGGTATAGGTGGTGGACACGGACATCGAGTGGGCGTCACGTGCAGAGCCCACTCCCACTGAGTGTCCAGCTGGGCATCTGTACGTTCCATTTGATGTCCGCGATCGTTTGATCTGTTGGGCTCACACGTCACCCTCCTCTGGTCATCCTGGCATCGGTCGGACGGTGCGCTGCCTTGCTGGGAAGTACTGGTGGCCCACTTTAGCTAAGGACATGAGGGTTTATGTTTCCTCGTGTTCGGTATGCGCACAGTGCAAGGCACCTAGACATCTGCCCAGAGGGAAATTACAACCCCTTCCCGTTCCACAACGGCCGTGGTCACACCTATCGGTGGATTTCGTGACGGATCTTCCCCCGTCGCGGGGTAACACCACAATCCTGGTCGTTGTGGATCGGTTTTCTAAGTCCTGCTGTCTCCTTCCTTTGCCCGGTCTCCCTACGGCTCTACAAACTGCGAAGGCCCTGTTCACCCAAGTATTCCGGCACTACGGGGTGCCTGAGGATATAGTTTCTGATCGGGGTCCCCAATTCACGTCTAGAGTCTGGAGGGTGTTTATGGAACGCCTGGGGGTCTCGGTCAGCCTTACCTCAGGTTTCCACCCCGAGAATAACGGGCAGGTGGAAAGAGTCAACCAGGATGTGGGTAGATTTCTGCGGTCTTATTGCCAGGACCGGCCGGGGGAGTGGGCGGTTTACATCCCCTGGGCGGAGATGGCCCAAAACTCTATCCGCCACTCCTCTACCAACCTATCACAGTTTCACTGTGTGCTGGGTTATCAGCCGGTCCTGGCACCATCGCATCAGAGCCAGATCGAGGCTCCTGCGGTGGATGAATGGTTTCGGCACTCGGAGGAGACATGGAACGCTGCCCATGTGCGGCTAGAACGGGCCGTCAGGAGGCAAAAGGCGAGTGCCGACCGCCACCGCAGTAAGGCCCCGGTGTATGCACCGGGGGATCGGGTCTGGCTCTCGACCCGAAACGTGCCCCTTCACCTGCCCTGCCGGAAGCTGGGTCCGCGGTTTAACATTATTAAAAAGACTAGTGTTCCGTTTATTAAAGTTGCCAATGATTTCACGTCTGTGTAAACAGACAGAAGCCTCTCTGTGCTAGTGATGGCTATTTAACAGTCTGATGCCCTTGAGATAGAAAGTTTTTCAGTCTCTCGTCCCAACTTTGATACACCTGTACTGACCTCGCCTTCTGGATGATAGTGGGGTGAACAGACAGTGGCTCAGGTGGTTGTTGTCCTTAATGATCTTTTTGGCTTCCTGTGACATCGGGTGCTATAGGTGTCCTGGAGGGCAGGTAGTTTGTCCCTGGTGATGCGTTGTGCAGACCGCAGAACCCTCTGGAGAGCCCTGCGGTTGTTGGCGGTGCAGTTGCCGTACCTGGCGGTGATACAGCCCAACAGGATGCTCTTAATTGTGCATCTGTAAAAGTTTGTGAGGGTTTTAGGTGACAAGCCAAATTTCTTCAGCCTCTTGAGGTTGAGGAGGCACTGTTGCACCTTCTTTACCACACTGTCTGTGTGGGTGGACCATTTCAGTTTGTCAGTGTTGTGTACGCAGAGGAACTTAACACTTTCCACCTTCTCCACTGCTGTCCTGTCGATGTGGATAGGGGGTGCTCCCTCTGTTGTTTCCTGAAGTCCATGACCATCTCCTTTGTTTTGTTGACGTTGAGGGAGAGGTTATTTTCCTTGCACCCCACTCCAAGAGCACTCACCTCCTCCCAGTAGGCTGTCTCGTCGTTGTTGGTGATCAAGCCTACTACTGTTGTGTTGTCTGCAAACTTGATGATTGAGTTGGAGGCGTGCTTGGCCACCCAGTCATGGGTGAACAGGGAGTACATGAGGGGGCTGAGCATGCACCCTTGTGGGGCCCCAGTGTTGAGGATCAGCGAAGTGGAGGTGTTGTTTCCTACCTTCACCACCTGGGGGCGGTGCGTCAGGAAGTCCAGGACCCAATTGCACAGGGTGGGGTTCAGAACCAGGGCCCCGAGCTTAATGATGAGTTTGGAGTGTACTGTGGTGTTGAATGCTGAGCTATAGTCAACAGCATTCTTACATAGGTATTCCTCTTGTCCACATGGGATAGGGCAGTGCACCGTATAATGGCGATTGCATCGTCTGTGAACCAATTAAGGCGGAAAGGAAATTGAAGTGGGTCTAGAGTGACAGGTTAGATGGAGGTGCTATGATCCTTGACTTGTCTCTCAAAGCACTTCACGATGACAGAAGTGAGTGCAACGGGGCGATAGTAATTTAGTTCAGTTACCTTTGCATTCTTGGGTACAGGAACAATGGTGGCCATCTTGAAGCATGTGGGGACAGACTGGGATACAGAGAGATTCAATATGTCCGTAAACACACCAGCCGGTTGGTCTGTGCATGCTCTGAGGATGCGGCTAGGGATGCCGTCTGGGCCGGCAAGGGTTAATAACACGTTTAAATATCTTACTCAAGTTGGCCATGGAGAAGGAGAGCCCACAGTCCTTAGTAGAGGGCCGCGTCGATGGCACTGTGTTATCCTCAAAGCGGCCAAAGAGCGTGATTAGCTTGTCCCGAAGCAAGACGTCGGTGTCCACGACGTGGCTGGTTTGTAGACCCTGCCTCATACGTCTCGTGTCTAAGCCATCGAATTGTGACTCCATTTTGTCTCTATTCTGACGTTTTGCATGTTTGATTGCCTTGCGGATGGAATGACTACTTTGTTTATATTCTGCCATATTACCAGTCACCTTGCCATGATTAAATGCGATGGTTCACACTTTCAGTTTTGCGTGAATGCTGCCATCTATCCACGGTTTCTGGTTAGGGTAGGTTTTAATAGTCACAGTGGGTACAACATCTCCTATACACTTCCTGACAAACTCAGTGACCGTCTAAGTGTATTCTTAAAGGAGGGCATTGTATGCATCCCGGATAGTTGGAGTAACAGTGGTTGAGTGTTTTAGCAGTGTGAGTACTATAGTCGATATGCTGATAGAATTTAGGCAGCCTTTTCCTCAAATTGACTTTGTTAAAATGTCCAGCTACAATAAATGCAGCCTCAGTATATAGGGTTTCCAGTTTGCATAAAGTCCAGTTAAGTTCCTTGAGGGCCATCATGGTATCGGCTTGAGGGGGATATACACGGCCGTTACTTTTTTATTAGTATTTTTTATTTAACCAGGTAGGCTAGTTGAGAACAAGTTCTCATTTGCAACTGCGACCTGGCCAAGATAAAGCAAAGCAGTGTGACACAGACAACAACACGGAGTTACACATGGAGTAAACAATAAACAAGCCAATAACACAATTAAAAAGTCAATGACACAGTAGAAAAAAGAAAGTCTATATACAGTGTGTGCAAAAGGCATGAGGAGGTAGGCAATAAATAGGCCATAGGAGCGAATAATTACAATTTAGCAGATTAACACTGGAGTGATACATGAGTAGATGATGATGTGCAAGTAGAGATACTGGTGTGCAAAAGAGCAGAAAAGTAAATAAAATAAAAACAGTATGGTGATGAGGTAAGTAGATTGGGTGGACTAGGTACAGCTGCAGCGATCGGTTAGCTGCTCAGATAGTTGATGTTTAAAGTTGGTGAGGGAAATAAAAGTCTCCAACTTCAGGGAGTTTTTGCAATTCGTTCCAGTCACTGGCAGCAGAGAACTGGAAGGAAAGATGGCCAAATTGGCTTTGGGGATGATCAGTGAGATATACCTGCATGGAACGTGTGCTACGGGTGGGTGTTGTTATCGTGAACTGAGATAAGGCGGAGCTTTACCTAGCATAGACTTATAGTTGACCTGGAGCCAGTGGGTCTGGCGACGAATATGTAGCGAGGGCCAGCCGACTAGAGCATACAGGTCGCAGTGGTGGGTGGTATAAGGTGAATTGGTAACAAAACGGATGGCACTGTATTAGACTGCATCCAGTTTGCTGAGTAGAGTGTCGGAAGCTATTTTGTAGATGACATCTGTCACCATCGTCTTCTGGATAGACAGTGGACCAAGGCGCAGCGTGTGGAAAATACATCTTCTTTTATTGAGAAGAGAGAGAAACACAAAATGAACACTAATACACAAACTAACAAAACAACAAAACAACAAACGACCGTGAAGCTAAGTAACGTAAGTGCACAGACAAGCAAAAAACGTTCAACATAGACAATTACCCACAAACAGCTAAAGCCTATGGCTGCCTTAAATATGGCTCCCAATCAGAGACAACAATAACCAGCTGTCTCTGATTGAGAACCAATTCAGGCAACCATAGACTTTCCTAGACATCTACACTGAACACTAACCCATCTACTCTACTTAACCCCCTACACCATACAACCACCCTAGACAATAAAAAAAACACATACCTTCCCCATGTCACACCCTGACCTAACTAAAATAATAAATGAAACAAAGAATACTAAGGCCAGGGCGTGACAGTACCCCCCCCCCCCCCCCCCCCCCCCCCAAAGATGCGGACTCCGGCCGCAGAACCTGAAACAGAAGGGGAGGGTCCGGGGTGGCCCCCCATCATGGCGGCGGCTCGGGCGCGGGACGAGGCCCCCACTCCACCATTGTCAATACCCGCTTTGGTGGTGCCTCTGGAGCGGCGGCCCTTGTAGAAAGTCCCGGACTAAAGACCATCCAAGAGGGCGCCACCAGGCGGATGGGTAGCTCCGGACTGAGGGACTGCAGCTCCGGACTGAGGGATTGCTGCTCATGGCTGGCTGACGGATCTGGCTGCTCATGGCTGGCTGACGGATCTGGCTGCTCATGGCTGGCTGACGGATCTGGCTGCTCATGGCTGGCTGACGGATATGGCTGCTCATGGCTGGCTGACGGATCTGGCTGCTCATGGCTGGCTGACGGATCTGGCTGCTCATGGCTGGCTGACGGATCTGGCTGCTCATGGCTGGCTGACGGATCTGGCTGCTCATGGCTGGCTGACGGATCTGGCTGCACATGGCTGGCTGACGGATCTGGCTGCTCATGGCTGGCTGACGGATCTGGCTGCTCATGGCTGGCTGACGGATCTGGCTGCTCATGGCTGGCTGACGGATCTGGCTGATCCTGTCTGGCGGAAGGCTCTGGCTGATCCTGTCTGGCGGAAGGCTCTGGCTGATCCTGTTTGGCGGAAAGCTCTGTCTGATCCTGTCTGGCGGAAGGCTCTGGCTGATTCTGTCTGGCGGAAGGCTCTGGCTGATCCTGTCTGGCGGAAGGCTCTGGCGGCTCCTGTCTGGCAGAAGGCTCTGGCGGCTCCTGTCTGGCGGAAGGCTCTGGCGGCTCCTGTCTGGCGGACGGCTCTGAAGGCTCATGGCAGACGGGCGGCTTTGCAGGCTTAGTACAGACGGGCGGCTTTGAAGACTCAGTACAGACGGGCAGTTCATACGGCGCTTGGCAGACGGACAGTTCAGACAGCGTTGGGCAGACGGGCAGTTCAGGCGCCGTTGGGCAGACGGGCAGTTCAGGCCCCGTTGGGCAGACGGGCAGTTCAGGCGCCGTTGGGGTGATGGGCAGTTCAGGCGCCGTTGGGCAGACGGTAGACTCTGGCCGGCTGAGACGTACTGTAGGCCTGGTGCGTGGTGCCAGAACTGGAGGTACCGGGCTAAAGACACGCACCTTCAGGCTAGTGCGGGGAGAAGGAACAGGGCATGCTGGACCCTGGGGGCGCACATTAGGCATAGTGCGTGGTGCCGGAACTGGTGATACCGGACTGGGGACACGCATCTCAGGGCTAGTGCGGGGAGCAGCAACAGGACGCACAGGACTCTGGGGACACACAGGAGGCTTGGTGCGTGGTGTAGGCACTGCTGGTAAAGGGCTGGAGACACGCACCATAGGGCTTAGTGCGTGGAGGAGGCACTGGTGGTACTGGGTTGGGGCGGGGAGGTGGCGCCGGAAATACCGGACCGTGCAGGCTCCCTTGAGCACTGAGCCTGCCCAACCTTACCTGGTTGTATGCTCCCCGTCGCCCGACCAGTGCGGGGAGGTGGAATAACCCGCACCGGGCTATGTAGGCGAACCGGGGACACCATGCGTAAGGCTGGTGCCATGTAAGCCGGCCCGAGGAGACGCACTGGTGGCCAGATGCGTTGGGCCTGCTTCATGACATCCGGCTCAACGCTCAATCTAGCCCGGCCGATACGTGGAGCTGGAATGTACCGAACCGGGCTATGCACACGTACAGGAGACACCATGCGCTCTACTGCGTAACACGGTGTCTGCCCGTACTCTCGCTCTCCATGGTAAGTACAGGGAGTAGGAGCGGGTGTCCTACCTGACTTCGCCACACTCCCTTTAAGGACCCCCCCCAAGAAATGTTTGGGTTGTACTCACGGGCTTCCAGCCTTGCTTCCTTGCTGCCTCCTCATATCGCCTCCTCTCGGCTTTCGCTGCCTCCAGCTCTTCACGAGGGAGGCGATATTCTCCCGGTTGTGCCCAAGGTCCCTTTCCATCCAGTATCTCCTCCCATGTCCATGAATCCTGTGTAGGTGGGTCCTGTTGCCGCTTGACACGCCGCTTGGTCCTGGATTGGTGGGTAATTCTGTCACGATCGTCTTTTGGATAGACAGTGGACCAAGGCGCAGCGTGTGGAAAATACATCTTCTTTTATTGTGAAGAGAGAGAAACACAAAAGGAACACTAATACACAAACTAACAAAACAACAAAACAACAAACGACCGTGAAGCTAAGTAACGTAAGTGCACAGACAAGCAAAAAACGTTCAACATAGACAATTACCCACAAACAGCTAAAGCCTATGGCTGCCTTAAATATGGCTCCCAATCAGAGACAACAATAACCAGCTGTCTCTGATTGAGAACCAATTCAGGCAACCATAGACTTTCCTAGACATCTACACTGAACACTAACCCATCTACTCTACTTAACCCCCTACACCATACAACCACCCTAGACAATACAAAAAACACATACCTTCCCCATGTCACACCCTGACCTAACTAAAATAATAAATGAAACAAAGAATACTAAGGCCAGGGCGTGACAACATCGCCGAAGTCGAGGATCGGTAGGATAGTCAGTTTTACTAGGGTAAGTTTTGCGACGTGAGTGAAGGGGGCTTTGTTGCGAAATCGAAAGCCGATTCTAGATTTGATTTTGGATTGGAGATGTTTAATATGAGTCTGGAAGGAGAGTTTACAGTCTAGCCAGACACCTAGGTATTTATAGTTGTCCACATATTCTAGGTCGGAACCGTCCAGGGTGGTGATGCTAGTCGGGCGGGTGGGTGCGGGCAGCGAACGGTTGAAAAGCACGCATTTGGTTTTACCAGCGTTTAAGAGCAGTTGGGAGGCCACGGAAGGAGTGTTGTATGGCATTGAAGCTCGTTTGGAGGTTAGTTAGCACAGTGTCCAAGGAAGGGCCAGAAGTATACAGAATGGTGTCGTCTACGTAGAGGTGGATCAGGGAATCGTCTGCAGCAAGAGCGAAATCATTGATATATACAGAGAAAAGAGTCAGCCCGAGAATTGAACCCTGTGGTACCCCCATAGAGACTGCCAGAGGTCCGAACAACATGCCCTCCGATTTGACACACTGAACTCTGTCTGCAAAGTAGTTGGTGAACCAGGCGAGGCAGTCATTAGAAAAAACAAGGCTATTGAGTCTGATTGACAGAGTCGAAAGCCTTGGCCAGGTCGATGAAGACGGCTGCACAATACTGTCTTTTATCGATGGCGGTTATGATATCGTTTAGTACCTTGAGCGTGGCTGAGGTGCACCCGTGACCGGCTCGGAAGCCGGATTGCACAGTGGAGAAAGTACGGTGGGATTCGAAATGGTCAGTGATCTGTTAATTAACTTGGCTTTTGAAGACTTTAGATAGGCAGGGCAGGATGGATATAGGTCTGTAACAGTTTGGGCCTAGGGTGTCACCCCTTTTGAAGAGGGGGAGGACCGCGGCAGCTTTCCAATCTTTAGGGATCTCGGACGATACGAAAGAGAGGTTGAACAGACTGGTAATGGGGTTGCAACAATGGCGGCGGATAGTTTTAGAAAAAGAGGGTCCAGATTGTCTAGCCCAGCTGATTTGTACTGGTCCGGGTTTTGCAGCTCTTTCAGAATATCTGAGAAGCTGGGGAGACTTGGGCGAGTAGCTGCGGGGGAGGCGGAGCTGTTGGCCGGGGTTGGAGTAGCCAGGAGGAAGGCTATGCCAGCCGTTGAGAAATGCTTATTGAAATGTTCGATTATCATGGATTTATCAGTGGTGACCGTGTTACCTAGCCTCAGTGCAGTGGGCAGCTGGGAGGAGGTGCTCTTGTTCTCCATGGACTTTATTGTCCTTTACAGTGTTACTTTTAAAGAATGACCAGGCATCCTCGACTGACGGTATGAGGTCGATATCCTTCCAGAATACCCGGACCAGGTCGATTAGAAAGACCTGCTCGCAGAAGTGTTTTAGGGAGTGTTTGACAGTGATGAGGGGTGGTCGGTTGACCACGGACCCATAGCGGATACAGGCAATGAGGCAGTAATCGCTGAGATCCTGATTGAAAACAGCGGAGGTGTATTTGGAGGGCAAGTTGGTCAGGATACTGTCTATGAGGGTGCCCATGTTTACGGATTTAGGGTTGTACCTGGTGGGTTCCTTGATGATTTGTGTGAGATTGAGGGCATCTATCTTAGATTGTAGGACTGCCGGGGTGTTAAGCATATGCCAGTTTAGGTCACCTAACAGAACGAACTCTGAAGCTAGATGGGGGGGGATCAATTCACAAATGGTGTCCAGGGCACAGCTGCGAGCGGAGGGGGGTCGATAGCAGGCGGCAACAGTGAGAGATTTATTTCTGGAGAGGTTCATTTTTAAAATTAGAAGTTCAAACTGTTTGGGTATAGACCTGGAAAGTATGACAGAACTTTACAGGCTATCTCTGCAGTAGATTGCAACTCCTCCCCCTTTGGCAGTTATATTTTGACGGAAAATGTTGTAGCTGGGTATGGAAATCTCAGAATTGTTCTTGGCCTTCCTAAGCCAGGATTCAGACACAGCAAGGACATCAGGGTTGGCGGAGTGTGCTAAAGCAGTGAGTAAAACAAACGTAGGGAGGAGGCTTCTGATGTTGACATGCATGAAACCAAGGTTTTTTCTATCACAGTAGTCAACAAATGAGGGTGCCTGGGGACACGCAGGGCCTGGGGTTACCTCCAGGAACAGAGGAGGAGTAGGATGAGGGTACGGCTAAAGGCTATCAAAACTGGTCGCCTAGAGCATTGGGAACAAAGAATAAAAGGAGCAGATTTCTGGGCGTGGTAGAATAGATTCAGGGCATAATGTGCAGACAGGGGTATGGTGGGGTGCGGGTACAGCGGAGGTAAGCCCAGGCACTGAGTGATGATAAGAGAGGTTGTATCTCTGGATAAGCTGGTTATAATGGGTGAGGTCACCGCATGAGTGGGAGGTGGGACAAAGGAGGTATCAGAGGTATAATGAGTGGAACTAGGGGCTCCATTGTAAACTTAACCAATGATAACTAACCTAAACAACAGTATACAAGGCATATTGACGTATGAGAGAGACATACAGCGAGGCATAAAGTAATCACAGGTGTTGATTTGGAGAGCTAGCTAAGACAACAACGGGTGAGACATCAACAGCTAATCAGCTAAGACAACAACAGGTAAAATGGCGATGAATTGGCAGAGAGGGTCGGTTAACTACACACAGAGCCTGAGTTCGCGGCTGGGGCCGACAGATAAACAAAAATAAATGAATAAACAGAATGGAGTACCGTGATTAATGGACAGGCCAGCGGGCATCAGCTATGTAGCCAAGTGATCATAGGGTCCAGGGGGCAGCAATAGAAGGAACAGGGAAGCCGCGGAGTCGTCGTTACTACGCTAGCACGCGGGCGACGCGGCGTTTAAAGTTAGTAGCCCGGGGCTAGTAGAAGCGTCTGAAGGCACAACGGATGGACTATTCGTCGGCAGACCTGTCGTGGTGGTGCGGCGGGGCGCCGTGTTGACTAAGGATCCAAGCCAGATGGCGAAAGAGGTATTGTAGTTGTAATAATTTACAGACAGTTAGCAGGCCGATGCTAACACGCTAACAGTTAGTAAGCCGGGGCTAAACAATCTAGCAGTTAGCAGACCGGGTTAGCAAGCAAGCAGTTAGCAGGGGCTAGCAGTTAGCAGATCGTGGCAGGCAAGCTAGCAGTTAGTAGACCAGGGCTAGCAAGTTAGCCTTTGGGGGACGTCGCGATGGGGTTAAGTCTGTTTTTGCCTCTTCGTGCGGTGACGTCGATAGACCAGTCGTGAAGTTAGTAGGGTTCCAAGTAGCTCTAGGTAGCTAGTAGGCTTAGCAGGTTAGCAGAATGGGCCTTCAGCCGGCGTCGCGCCTGAGTGGCCTGTTGGAATCCTCGGGCAGATTCTGTCGGTATTCCAGTCGTAGAGGATCGGTGGGGTTCCATGCCCCGTATCGGCAGTAGAAAGGGCCAGGATATTGTAGCCCAGGAGTGAGCCGGGAGATGGGTCTAGCATGGGCTAGCCCCAGGCTAGTTGGTGCTAGCTCCGAAGAGAATTCTCTTGGGAGATAATACTATCGGCATTTGATTGTGAGGTATTCTAGTCTGGTGAACAAAAGGACTGTATGTTATCACAATTAGACCATGAGTCGTTAATCATGAAACATACACCCTCACCCTTCTTCTTCCTGGAGAGATGTTAATTCCTGTCGGCGCGATGAGCTGAGAATCCAGATGGCTGGACGGACTCCGACAGTATATCCCGAGAGAGCCATGTTTCCGTGAAACAGAATATGTTACAATCCCTGATGTCTCTCTGGAAAGAAACCCTTGCCCTGAGCTCGTCAAGTTTATTATCCAGGGACTGAACATTTGCGAGTAATATACTCGGAAGCGGTGGGTGGTGTGCGCACCTCCTAAGTTGGACTAGAAGACCGCTCAGAGTACCTCTCCTTCGCCGGCGTTGTTTTGAGTCGGCCTCAAAACAACTCACAACTCCACTCAGTTCAATTGCCCTGAGTGGTGCGAACAAAGGATCCGTAATGCTGGTTGTGCTGGTGAGTTACCACCACTCTGATATCCAATAGTTCTTCTCGGCTATACGTAATAACACATACAATTTTCTGGGCTAACAATGTAAGAAATAAAATATAAAAAAACGAAATACTGCAAAGTTTCCTAAGAAATAGAAGCAAGGCAGCCCTCTCTGTCGGTGCCATCTTAGGGTTAAGATGAATCATGTTATGTGTTTTTATCTACAGAAACCCTCCTGTTTTCCATGGTCTGGTTTTCACATTGTTCAATTATTCATATGCTTATTTAATGACACCTTTCAACTGAAGAACATACACTAGATCAGATTCTCAGGCCATGAATCAATGAGGTTATTTAACTATTTCAAAGAGGATATAGAGGAACAGTGGGAACATGGAGTCTCACTGCATACAGCTGTCAATCAAAACTCACATAGCCAATGCCACGATGACAGGTTCTGACAGTTACTCAATATAATGTTCATGTGACCTATCAAAGGATGTGACAGGGTGGTAATATCTGTGTTGAGAGAGGTAGAAAGCTTGTTAGAGCATCCAAGGGGAAAGCGCACATGCATCTAGCATACACAAACCTAATGTGCTTGTGTTCTCTGCACTAACTACAATGAAAACTAGTTAATAAACTATTGTTTTTACCAACAAAAAATGTAACGTAACACAATAAAACAAAAATAAAACAATAAATGGCCCCTTTCCTCAAAACCAATTATTGCCTGTGGGATAGCACTTCTTCACTGACAATGTTCCATCCAAAAGATAAGACGGTTTGGTTAATGCCCTTTTTACTAGTGTTTGGCATTTCATCTTCTCCGAAACTTTGAAAGAAGAGAGAGCGAGAGAGAGAAAAACTCTAACTTGAATCAAATTCAGACTTGAAGTGGCCCACTAATCTTCCTCTCTGATGCATTGCACAGTAAGCTCTCATTCTGAAGGAGATTTGTCATAATACCCGGCTGGGCCAGATTCATTCCCATGCAGTTGTCAGGGCCCTTTGTCTTGATCTGGTCTCACTCTTTGATTCAGACCACCGATTAATTTACATGATTGTCAAAAAATGTACAAAATGCAGGTGGAGGCTATTGATGTGTTATTAAACCCTATGTATATGTTATTCATCGTTATATGACAATACAGCAACAAGACAGATAAAGTCAAGTTCTAAAATCCATTTTTCTTAACATAAAAAAATAGGTGTATAATGCTGTGAGTGCAAATTATTGGCTGATACAGGCCTATCAGTAATTTGTGTGTCATACAGTGTACTGCTGTGCAGCCCCCAAGGTGATTCTTCTTATCAACAACTATGCAAAAGGTTTTATTGTCTTCTCAGGAATTCAGCCTTCTCGGTATTATCAAAGAATCGTTTGTTTTCTTATGCGTGGTGCATATGGCTAAGTCCATCTGAATGAAAAAATGTGTGTGTGGTGTGAAAAGTCATTATTTGTTAGAAAATGGAATTTGGATTTTGCCCGCACGCCCAGGGATCCCACCTTGCCTCCAAGTCATCCATGGAAGATACCGACGGTCTCGTTGCCAAGAGAACCCGAGGCTTCCCGATCTGCCCTGAGGGCTGCCGAAGATGGCCGAGTCACCGCTTCCTGAGCCTATGCCACTAGGCAGAGCTGGGCTGTCGCCAGTGGAATGGCAATTCAGGATCAACATGAAGAGTTGTCTGTATTGCGGGACTCTTGGTCATTTCGTGTTCTCTTGTCCTTAAAAATAACCTCTAATTCCTCCCAATCCTGGATCCGGGAGCACCCCCATCAGTGAAAAAGCTGACTAGCATAGCCTAGCATAGTGTCACAAGTAAATAGTAGCATCTAAATATGATTAAATCACAAGTCCAAGACACCAGATGAAAGATACACATCTTGTGAATCCAGCCATCATTTCTGATTTTTAAAATGTTTTACAGGGAAGACACAATATGTAAATCTATTAGCTAACCACGTTAGCAAAAGACACCACTTTTTTTACTCCACCATTTTTTTCCTGCATAGGTAGCTATCACATTTTCGACCAAATAAAGATATAAATAGCCACTAACCAAGAAACAACTTCATCAGATGACAGTCTGATAACATATTTATTGTATAGCATATGTTTTGTTAGAAAAATTTGCATATTTCAGGTATAAATGATAGTTTACCATTGCAGCCACCATCACAACTCTCACCAAAGCAACTAGAATAACTACAGAGACCATCGTGTATTACCTAAATACTCGTCATAAAACATTTATGAAAAATACACAGCGTACAGCAAATGAAAGACACAGATCTTTTGAATCCAGCCAATATTTCAGATTTTCTAAGTGTTTTACAGCGAAAACACAATATAGCGTTATATTAGCTTACCACAATAGCAAACCACACAACAGCATTGATTCAAGCCAAAAATAGCGATAATGTATAAACCACCAAAATATATACATTTTTTCACTGACCTGCTCAGAATTCTTCAGATGACAGTCCTATAACATCATATTACACAATGCATATAGAGTTTGTTCGAAAATGTGCATATTTAGTGGCACAAATCGTGGTTATACAATGAGAAAAGTAGCCAAGCTGCCAAGAAAATGTCGGGAGAAATCTTGGGAGAGGCACCTATTCTAAAAAATAAATAATCATAAACTTGACTAAAAAATACAGGTTGGACAGCAAATGAAAGATGCATTAGTTCTTAATACAATCGCTGTGTTACATTTTTTAAATTAACGTTACTACAACATACAGCGTGCGTTAAAGCGAGGCTGCACTGAAATTAATGGGGGCTTATGCATTTTACATTATTCAACAGAACAACGAATTAACAGCATAAATAGTTCTTACTTTTTGATGAACTCCCATCAGAATCTTTGGAAAGGTGTCCTTTGTCCAAAAGAATCATTGCTCGGTTGTAGAATGTCGTCTTCAACGTTGCAATTAGCAGTAAACATTAGCATGTGAGCCAGAGATACCCAACTCCCTAGAACGTCACAAAAATAAATACCCAAAAATCGCAATATGGTGACATAAACTCATATAATTCGGTTTAAAATAACAACATTATGATGTCTTTAACGTCTATATCGAATAAAAACACAGCCGGATATTTCTAAGAGCTATAACCGAAGGTTCTAGTACGATATGCCAAGGTCCTCCCTGCGTCAGAGGGAAAAGACCAGACCCTTCCTTGCCAAGCTATTTATAACCTTTCAGATCTGCGTAGAGACTCCATTTCAAGTCTCACTATTCGCTAACATCCAGGGGAAGGCGTATGCAGTGCATCTCAACCAATAGAAGACAGGCAGATTTATAAACAGATCTCAGAGCAGCTTGCAGAATTCTGCATTCTCACATCCACATAGGAAAATTGCTCTAAGTCCAGTTCTGTTTCACTCACAGATATAATTCGAACGGTTTTAGAAACTACAGAGTGTTTTCTATCAATTAGTAATTATACTATGCATATTGTACGAACAAGAATTGAGTACGAGGCAGTTTAATTTGGGAACGTAATTATTACAAAGTGCTAACAGCACCCCCTATTGACAAGAAGATAACCATGCTCACCAGTAGGAGCGAGTACTCTGGTGGGCCATATGGAGAACGTTCCTGCTTCCCTTGCATGCACCCCTTTTCATGCCAAACTAATGTGGGGAGACCAGTCCAAATCTCTCCGGGTTCTCATTGACTCTGGGGCCAACGAGAGCTTTTTGGACGATACCCTGGCGTCTGAGCTGAACATCCCCACTCAGCCCCTCTCCATTCCCATGGACGTTAGAGCGCTGGACGGGCGCTCTATAGGCCGAGTCACCCACAACGCCACTCTCATCAACCTACGTGTGTCAGGGAACCACAGCGAGGCTATCCAGCTCCCGCTCAACAAGTACCCGTGGTATTGGGATTCTCCTGGCTCCAGCGACCCAATCCCCTCCTTAACTGGTCTACTGGTGCCAGCATGGGCTGGAGCCCGTTCTGCCACATCTTTTGCCGGAAGTCTGCACAACCTGCCCCGGGACATCTTCCTGGGGGCTCGGAAGGTGCCCCAGACCTCTCCACCATTCCCGTAGAGTACCTGGACCTCCGGGAGGTGTTCAGCAAGGCCCGGGCCACTTCGGTCCAGCTGCACCGACCTTATGACTGCGGGATTGACCGTCTCCCTAGCACGACTCCTCCCCAGGGACGACTGTACTCTCTGTCGGCGATGGAGACCTGCATTGGGGACTCCCTTGCTGCAGGATTCATCTGTCCTTCATCTTCTCCTGCTGTCGCAGAGTTCTTCTTAGTGGAGAAGAAGGACAAGACCCTGCGTCCATACATCGACTACAGGGGTCTCAAAGACATAGCGGTGAAGAACCGCAAACCGCTAACACTCATCTCCTCGGCCTTCGAGCCGCTTCAGGAGGCCACCGTGTTTTCCATGGTGGATCTACGGAATGCCTATCACCTGGTGCGGAAACGGGAAGGGGTGAGTGGAAGACCGCCTTCAACATGGCCAGCGCTCACTACGAGTATCTGGTCATGCCATTTGGCCTTACCAACTTGCTGTGTTCCAGACTCTGGTCAATGATGTTCTCAGCGATGTTGAACCGGTTCGTCTTTGTCTACCTAGATGACATCCTCATCTTCTCCCGTTCCACCCAAGAACATGTGCTCCACATCCGACAGGTTCTCCAATGCCTCCTGGAGAACCAGCTGTTTGTGAAAGCAGAGAAGTGCGAGTTCCATCGTTCCACCATCCCGTTTCTGGGTTTCATCATCGCTGCAGGGAGTGTGCAAATCCCGGGAAGGTGAGAGCGGTGGTGGATTGGCCCCAGCCTACTTCCAGGGTGCAGCTACAACTTCTATCGCTGCTTTAGTCGGGGTTACAGCACCCTGGCTTCACCCCTGTCTGCACTCACCGCGCCCAAGGTCTCGTTCACGTGAGTTCCAGCTGCTGATCTGGCGCTCCTGGACCTCAAACACCTCTTCACCACAGCTCCCATGTTGGTTCATCCGGACTGTTCTTGTCAGGTCTTGGTGGAAGCTGATGCTTCTGATGTCGGAGTGGGGGCGGTCCTGTCCCAGTGTAATCGGATGTTTGTGCCTGACGCTGTCCGCTCCTCAGTCCTGGAATGGGCCCATTCCTCCAGGCTTACCTGCTACCTGGGCTCCCGTCGGACCCTTTGTGCGACAAGGCTTTTGGTGGTCTACCGGTGGTTCGATGGTTCCGGATGTTGCCGCATTTGTCTCCGCCTGCTCAGAATAAGACTCCTCTGCAAGCTCTGGTGGGTCTTCTGCAACTACTGCCTGTCCCTCACCGTCCCTGGTCCCACATATACCTGGATTTCATCACGGGTCTTCCCCCGTCTGAGGGCAACACCACCATCCTGACTGTGGTTGACCGGTTTTCCAATACCGCTCACTTCATTCCTCTTCTCAAACTAACCTCAGCCAAGGAGATGGCCCAGCTCATAGTGCATCACGTCTTCGGGATCCATGGACTGCCCGTGGACATGATCTCCGACCGGGGGCCTCAGTTCTCGACCCGGTTCTGGAAGGTATTCTGTGCCCTCATTGGGTCGTCGGCCAGCCTGTCCTCTGGGTTCCACGCCCAGTCCAATGGCCAGTCGGAGCGAGCCAACCAGGATCTTGAGATTACTCTGCGCTGCCTTGTCTCCGCCAACCCCACCTCCCTGAGCTAGCAGCTGGTGTGGATCGAGTACACCGGCAACACCCTTCCCTGCTCTGCCACAAGCCTATCTCCATTTGAGTGTTCCCTGGGGTACCAGCCCCTGCTCTTCCTCAAGCAGGAGGAAGAGGTCGGCGTACCTTCTGCCTAGATGTTTGTCTGCCAATGTCGTCATACCTGGAGGAGAGCCCGGTCGGGCCTCCTCAAGACCACCTCCTGGTATCGACGACAAGCGGATCACCATCGGACCCCGGCTACCCGGTATCATCTCGGGCAGAAGGTATGGCTATCCACCTGATATCTGCCACTCCGGGTGTAATCCCGGAAACTCTCCCCCCGGTTAATCGGCCCATTTCCCATCTCCAAGATTATTAGCCCCTCTGCTGTTCGTCTTCTGTTGCCCAGTACCCTTTGTATACATCCCACCTTTCATGTGTCCAGACTCAAACTTATGTCTCACAGCCCCTTTTCTCCTGTTTTGTTATCAGCACCTGCTTTTCCCAGTCTCTCTTTTTCTCGCCCTCCTCTTTTTGACCCTTGCCTGTCCTGACTCTGAGCTCGCCTGCCTTCTGGTACCATTGACCCACCTCTGGTTTACTGACCCCTGCATGCCTTGACCTGTCTATTGTCTGCCCCTGTTGGAATATTAAACCATTGTCAATTTGACGTTTCTTTATTTGGGTCTTGATTCCTGATAGACTACAGCGCTGGCTATCCGGTTTTGAACATTTCTTACTGATGCAGAATCAGATGCTTTCAAGAGAGGATTATATAACTCAGCCCCCGAAGTGATTATTTTTATCAACACTATGCAAAAGGTTTTATTGTCTTCTCAGGAATTCAACCTTCTCTGTATTATCTGTCCAACACCCACTGTCTCACCACTGAGAAGCAGAGGTTGCATCCTGTACGTCTGAAATCTGATTGGAGGTTAACTGTACAGTAGTACTATTGGTCAACAACTCTTAATCCAAACAACTCAGATGCTTATAAATGGTCTTAGATTCATTGTTCTCTTTTTTTGTTCCTGAACTGCTGTCTTTATTTCTTCCATGAGCTATGGGCGTCTATCTCTATCTCTATCTCTGCATGGGAAATGTATGTTTACATTGCTAAAGCAAGTTAAATAGATAATAAACAATAAAAATGTAAAATAAAATTACACTTACAAAAGAATAAAGATATTTCAAATGCCATATTATGTATATGTACAGTGTTGTAATGATGTGCAAATAGCTAAAGTATGAAAGGGAAAATAAATAAACATAAATATAGGTTGTATTTACAATGGTGTTTGTTCTTCACTGGTTGCTCTTTTCTGGTGGCAACAGGTCACAAACATTGCTGCTGTGATTGCACACTGTGGTGTTTCACCCAAAAGATATTGAGGTTTATCAAAATTAGATTTGTTTTTGAGTCTGTGTAATCTGAGGGAAATATGTGTCTCTAATATTGCCATACATTTGGCAGGAGGTTAGGAAGTGCAGCTCAGTTTCCACCTTATGTTGTGGGCATTGTGCATATAGCCTGCCTTCTCTTGAGAGCCAGGTCTGCCTTCGGCGGCCTTTGTCTATAGCAAGGCTATGCTCACTGAGTCTGTACATAGTCAAAGATTTCCTTCATTTTGGGTCAGTCACAGTGGTCACGTATTCTGCCACTGTGTACTCTCTGTTTAGGGACAAATATCATTCTAGTTTTTGCAGATTTTTGGTAAATTCTTTCCAATGTCTCAAGTAATTTTCTTTTGTTATGTCATGATTTGGTTGGATCTAATTGTGTTACTGTCCTGGGGCTCTGTGGGTTATGTTTGTGTTTGTGAACAGAGCCCCAGGACCAGCTTGCTTAGGGGGCTCTTCTCCATGTTAATTTCTCTGTACTTTCTCTGTACTTAATGGCTTTCTTATGGAAGGTTTGTGAATTGCTTCCTTTTAGGTGGTTGTAGAATTTAACTGCTCTTTTCTGGTTTTTGATAATTAGCGGGTATCGGCCTAATTCTGCTCCGGAAGCATTATTTGATGTTTTACGTTGTACACGGAAGGTATTTTTGCAGAATTCCGCATGAAGAGTCTCAATTTGGTGTTTGTCCCATTTTCTGAATTCTTGGTTGTGACCGGACCCCAGACCTCACAACCATAAGGGCAATGGGTTCTATAACTGATTCAAGTATTTTTAGCCAGATCCTAATTGGTATGTCGAATTGTATGTTGCTTTTGATGGCGTAGAAGGCCTTTCTTGCCTTGCTTCTCAGATCGTTCACAGCTTTGTGGAAGTTACCTGTGATGTTTAGGCCGAAGTATGCATCGTTTTTTTGTGTGCTCTGGGGGAATGGCGTCTAGATGGAATTTGTATTTGTGTTCATGGGAACTGGACCTTTTTTTGCAACACCATTATTTTTTTCTTACTGAGATTTACTGTCAGGGCCCATGTCTGACAGAATCTGTGCAGAAGATCTGGGTGCTGCTGTAGGCCTTCGCTGGTTGGGGACAGAAGCACCAGATCATCAGCAAACAGTATAAATTTGACTTCTGATTCTAGTAGGGTGAGGGCAGGTGCTGCAGACTGATCTAGTGCGCTCGCCAATTTGTTGATATACAGTGGGGAGAACAAGTATTTGAAACACTGCCAATTTTGCAGGTTTTCCTAATTACAAAGCATGTAGAGGTCTGTAATTTTTATCATAGGTACACTTCAACTGTGAGAGACGGAATCTTAAACAAAAATCCAGAAAATCACATTGTATGATTTTTAGGTAATTAATTTTCATTTTATTGCATGACATAAGTATTTGATCACCTACCAACCAGTAAGAATTCCGTCTCTCACAGACCTGTTAGTTTTTCTTTAAGAAGCCATCCTGTTCTCCAATCATTACCTGTATTAACCTGTCTAGGATCAGCGTGGCGCTAGCGGCACACCCCCCCCCCCCCCCACTGAAAAACCAGTGCCGCGAAATTCAAAAAAAATATTTTTTTTAAATATTTAACTTTCACACATTAAAGTCCAATACAGCTAATGAAAGACACAGATCTTGTGAATCCAGTCAACATTTCCGATTTTTAAAATGTTTTACAGGGAAGACACAATATGTAAAGATGTACATCTATTACCTAAAAACACATTAGCATAATCCACCATCTTTTATTTGTCCACCAACACCAGTAGCCATCACCAATTCGGCTAAACTAAGATATTTATAGCCCCTAACCAACAAAAAAACTCATTAGATGACAGTCTGATAACATATTTATGGTATGGGATAGGTTTTGTTAGAAAAAAGTGCATATTTCAGGTAGATGGCATAGTTTACAATTGCACCCACCATCACAAATGGACTAGAATAATTACAATGAGCAACGTGTTTACCTAACTACTAATCATCAAACATTTCGTAAAAATACACAGCATACACGAATCGAAAGACACAGATCCTGTGAATACAGACAATATTTCAGATTTTCTAAGTGTCTTACAGCGAAAACACAATAAATCGTTATATTAGCTTAGCACATAGCAATTAGCAGCCCAGCATTGATTCTAGCCAAAGTGAGCGATAAAAGTCAACATCGCCAAAAGATATAAATTTTTTCACTAACCTTCTCAGAATTCTTCCGATGACACTCCTGTAACATCACATTACAACATGCATATACAGTTTGATCGAAAATGTTTATATTTAGCCACCAAAATCATGGTTAGACAATGTGAAATGTAGACAAGCTGGTAAAGAAAAAGTCCTTGCGCCACTTAGACAGTGATCTACTCTTATACATAAATACTCATAAACGTGACTAAAAAATATAGGGTGGACAGGGATTGATAGACAATTTAATTCTTAATACAATTGCGTTATTACATTTTTTAATTTATCCTTACTTTTCAATACAGTTTGCGCCAAGCGAAGCTACGTCAAAAAACATGGCGTCCTAAGCCACTAAAATGTTTCGACAGAAACACGATTTATCATAATAAAAATGTCCTACCTTGAGCTGTTCTTCCATCAGTATCTTGGGCAAAGGATCCTTTCTTGGGAGAAATCGTCTTTTGGTGGAAAGCTGTCCTCTTGCCATGTGGAAATGTCAACTGCGTTCGGGATGAACTGAAAAGCGTGCCCAACTTTTCACATCGTTGCAAAAATAAATGTCCCAAAATCGCACTAAACGGATATAAATTGCTATAAAACGCTTTAAATTAACTACCTTATGATGTTTTTAACTCCTATAACGAGTGAAAAGATGACCGGAGAAATATAACAGGCTAAACTAACGCTTGGAACAGGTGCGCGCCGGTGTCCTCTAGGCTCATGACGCAGCTCCCAAAGAATGACTAGCTTCAGGGTTTTTTCATTTGTAGGGCCTGTGAACGCGCAATCGACCCCGTTGGAATCGTCATCACGTAAAGGCATCCAGGGGAAGACGTAAGAAGTGTCCGTATAGTCATAGCAACGACGGTGCCCTTTTAACTGACTTCAGAAGAGTGGCCAACATTTCTCAAATCTGACTCCATGTCAGGGAAATTGCTGTAGAATGGGCTCTGTTCCACTTAGAGACAAAATTTCAACTCCTATAGAAACTATAGACTGTTTTCTATCCAATAATAATAATAATATGCATATTGTACGATAAAGGATTTTGTGGGAAGCTGTTTAAAAAATTAGCCAAATTAGCATAAATAGTCTAAACAGCGCCCCCATCCCCAACAGGTTAACTGCACCTGTTTGAACTCGTTACCTGTATAAAAGACACCTGTCCACACACTCAATCAAGCAGACTCCAACCTCTCCACAATGGCCAAGACCAGAGAGCTGTGTAAGGACATCAGGGATAAAATTGTAGACCTGCACAAGGCTGGGTAGGCTACAGGACAATAGGCAAGCAGCTTGGTGAGAAGGCAACAACTGTTGCCGCAATTATTCGAAAATGGAAGAAGTTCAAGATGACGGTCAATCACCCTCGGTCTGGGGCTCCATGCAAGATCTCACCTCGTGGGGCATCAATGATCATGAGGAAGGTGAGGGATCAGCCCAGAACTACACGGCAGGACCTGGTCAATGACCTGAAGAGAGCTGGGACCACAGTCTCAAAGAAAACCATTAGTAACACACTACGCCGTCATGGATTAAAATCCTGCAGCGCACGCAAGGTCCCCCTGCTCAAGCCAGCGCATGTCCAGGCCCGTCTGAAGTTTGCCAATGACCATCTGAATGATCCAGAGGAGGAATGGGAGAAGGTCATGTGGTCTGATGAGACAAAAATAGAGCTTTTTGGTCTAAACTCCACTCGCCGTGTTTGGAGGAAGAAGAAGGATGAGTACAACCCCAAGAACACCATCCCAACCGTAAAGCATGGAGGTGGAAACATCATTCTTTGGGGATGCTTTTCTGCAAAGGGGACAGGTCGACTGCACCGTATTGAGGGGAGGATGGATGGGGCCATGTATGCGAGATCTTGGCCAATAACCTCCTTCCCTCAGTAAGAGCATTGAAGATGGGTCGTGGCTGGGTCTTTCAGCATGACAACGACCTGAAACACACAGCCAGGGCAACTAAGGAGTGGCTCCGTAAGAAGCATCTCAAGGTCCTGGAGTGGCCTAGCCAGTCTCCAGACCTGAACCCAATAGATAATCTTTGGAGGGAGCTGAAAGTCCGTATTGCCTAGCGACAGCCCCGAAACCTGAAGGATCTGGAGAAGGTCTGTATGGAGGAGTGGGCCAAAATCCCTGCTGCAGTGTGTGCAAACCTGTTCAAGAACTACAGAAAACGTATGATCTCTGTAATTGCAAACAAAAGTTTATGTATCAAATATTAAGTTCTGCTTTTCTGATGTATCAAATACTTATGTCATGCAATAAAATGCAAATTAATTACTTAAAAATCATACAATGTGATTTTCTGGATTTTTGTTTTAGATTCCGTCTCTCACAGTTGAAGTGTAACTATGATAAAAATTACAGACCTCTACATGCTTTGTAAGTAGGAAAACCTGCAAAATTGGCAGTGTATCAAATACTTCTTCTCCCCACTGTATATATATATAATGTTGAAGAGGGTAGGGCTTAAGCTGCATCCCTGTCTCACCCCTCGGCCTTGTGGAAAGAAGTGTGTGTTTTTTTAACCAATTTTAACTGCACACTTGTTGTTTGTGTACATTGACTATAATGTTGTATGTTTTTCCCCAAACACCACTTTCCATCAATTTGTATAGCAGGCCCTTGTGCCAAATTGAGTCGAAAGCTTTTTTGAAATCAACAAATCATGAGAAGACTTTGCCTTTGTTTTGGTTTGTTTTTTTTGCCAATTAAGATGTGCAGGGTGAATACGTGGTCTGTGGTACGGTAATTTGGTAAGAAGCCAATGACATTTGCTCAATACATTGTTTTCGCTGAGGAAATGTACGAGTCTGCTGTTAATGATAATGCAGAAGATTTCTCCAAGGTTGCTGTTGATGCATATCCCACAGTAGTTATTGGGGTCAAATTTGTCTCCAGTTCTGCGGATTGGGGTGATCAACATATTGTCTAGGAAATTGTCTAGAAGGTATTGAATTTGTTGTTGCCTAATTGTTTTTGGTAGATTTCCACACTACTCTCCTTCTATCTATTATTCAGCTCCTTTGGTTTTGATGCCTCATGATTGAGCAAAGCTCTGTTCAAGTAGAGTGTGATTTTGCTGTGATCTGATAGAGGTATGTAACGATGTGCGCTGAGAGTTGTGAAGCAAGTTCAGGGAGTGAGTGTTTTATTAAACAGAAAAGCAACATTAAACAAAACAAGAAACATGAATGCACAGACGTAACACTGGAACAGAAACAATAACGCCTGGGGAAGGAACCAAAGGGAGTGACATATAGGGAAGGTAATCAGGGAGGTGATGGAGTCCAGGTAAGTCTGATGATGCATAGGTGTGCGTATTGATCGTAACAGGTGTGACCATAACGAGCAGCCTGGTGACCTAGAGGCCGGATAGTGCTGGTGACCTAGAGGCCGGATAGGGAGCACAAGTGACAGGGTGTCAGTGGACTGACTGTGAATGCTCTAAAAGACTCTGGGTTGAGGTCAGTGAAAAAGGAGTCTACAGTACTACTGCCAAGAGATGAGCTATATGTGTACCTACCATACGAGTCCCCTCAAAGCCTACCATTGACTATGTACATACACAGCGTCCGTCAGAGCTGCAGGAGTTGTGACCCGTTTTTGTTGGTTATCTTCTACTTGGTCACATTCCCGGATCCCGGAGCACCCTCATCAGTAAAAAAAGCTGACTAGCATAGCCTAGCATAGCGCCACAAGTAAATACTAGCATCTAAATATCATTAAATCACAAGTCCAAGACACCAGATGAAAGATACACATCTTGTGAATCCAGCCATCATTTCTGATTTTTAAAATGTTTTACAGGGAAGACACAATATGTAAATCTATTAGCTAACCACGATAGCAAAAGACACAACTTTTTTTTCCCACCATTTTTTTCCTGCATAGGTAGCTATCACAATTTCGACCAAATAAAGATATAAATAGTCACTAACCAAGAAACAACTTCATCAGATGACAGTCTGATAACATATTTATTGTATAGCATATGTTTTGTTAGAAAAATGTGCATATTTCAGGTATAAATCATAGTTTACCAATGCAGCCACCATCACAACTCTCACCAAAGCAACTAGAATAACTACAGAGACCAACGTGAATTACCTAAATACTCATCATAAAACATTTATGAAAAATACACAGCGTACAGCAAATGAAAGACACAGATCTTTTGAATCCAGCCAATATTTCAGATTTTTTAAAGTGTTTTACAGCGAAAACACAATATAGCATTATATTAGCTTACTACAATAGCCAACCACACAACAGCATTGATTCAAGCCAAAAATAGCGATAACGAATAAACCAGCAAAAGATATTAATTTTTTCACTAACCTTCTCAAACTTCTTCAGATGACAGTCCTATAACATCATATTACACAATACATATAGAGTTTGTTCGAAAATGTGCATATTTAGCGGCACAAATCGTGGTTATACAATGAGAATAGTAGCCAAGCTGCCAACAAAATATCGGGAGAAATCTTGGGAGAGGCACCTAATCTAATCAATAACTAATCATAAACTTGACTAAAAAATACAGGTTGGACAGCAAATGAAAGATACATTAGTTCTTAATGCAACCGCTGTGTTAGATTTTTAAAATTAACGTTACTACGACATACAGCGTGCGTTAAAGCGAGACCGCACCGAAATTAATGGCGGAATAGTAGTTTGACATTTTTCAACAGAACAACGAATTAACATCATAAATAGTTCTTACTTTCTGATGAGCTTCCATCAGAATCTTGGGCAAGTTGTCCTTTGTCCAGAAGAATCGTTGCTCGGTTGTAGATTGTCGCCTTCAACTTTGGAATTAGCAGTAAACATTAGCCATGTGGCGAAGACGTGCCCAACTCACAATAACGCAGCACTAAGAAAATTCCGAAAATCGCAATATACTGATATAAAATGATATAACTCGGTTTAAAATAACTACATTATGACGTTTTTAACACCTATATCGAATAAAATCAGAGCCGGATATATCTATAGCGAGAACTTTCCAGAACGCCATCCTGATGTCTGTCTTGCGTCATGGCGAATGTTGAAAAGAGTGTACCCCACGTACCAAGACCCTTTTTAAATGGCCTCAGATCTGCCTAGCAACTCCATTCCAATTCTCACTGCTTGCTGATATCTAGGGGAAGGTGTATGCAGTGCATGTCGACCAATAGAATACATGCAAATTAATAAACTGACCCTAGAACAGAGTGCCTGATTTCAGATTTCTCACTTCCTGACAGGACGTTTGCTCCAACTTGAGTTCTGTTTTACTCACAGATATAATTCAAACGGTTTTAGAAACTAGAGAGTGTTTTCCATCCAATAGTAATAATAATATGCATATTGTACGAGCAAGAATTGAGTACGAGGCAGTTTAATTTGGGAACTAATTTTTACAAAGTGAAAACAGCACCCCCATTGAGAAAAGGTTATGTTGTTGTAGTTGTTTATAGGGGGGCATATGGGGAAGGGAATGTTGTCACCTCCTGGTAGGTGTTTGTCCCTCTGTGTGCTGAGGGTGTCAGGTTCTTGTCCAGTTCTGGCATTTAGGTGACCACAGACTAGTTCATGTCCCTGGGCCTGGAAATTGTTGATCTCCCCCTCTAGGATGGAGAAAATGTTGTCGATAAGGTATGGGAATTCTATTGAGGGGATATAGGTAGCACAAATGAGGCCATTTTTCTCTGAGATAATTTCCTTATTTATTTCAAGCCAGATGTAAAATGTTCCTGTTTTGACTAATTTAATAGAGTTGGTTCGGTCTGCTCTATACCAAATTAGCATACCCCTGATACTCTTCCCTGTTTCACACCTGGTAGTTTGCTCCCGAGTGGCGCAGCGGTCTAAGGCACTGCATCTCATTGCAATAGGTGTCACTATAATCCCTGGTTCAAATCCAGGCTGTATCACATCTGGCAGTGATTGGGAGTCCCATAGGTCGGTGCACAATTGGCCCAGTGTCGTCCGGGTTTGGCCGGGGTAGGTCGTCATTGTAAATACACATTTTTTCTTAACTGACTTCCCTAGTTAAATAAAGATTGAATTAAATACCAGCTCTGCAACCAGTGGGTCCATCTCCTTTATACCGTGTTTCTTGTAGGATGACAATGTCTGTATTTCCAATTTCCTTGATGCCGTCCCTAGGAGGGGTGCGTCACTTGAGTGGATTGAGTCACTGACGTGGTCTTCCTGTCTCGGTTGGCGCCCCCCCTTGGGTTGTGCCGTGGCGGAGATCTTTGTGGGCTATACTTGGCCTTGTCTCAGGATCGTAAATTGGTGGTTGAAGATATCCCTCTAGTGGTGTGGGGGCTGTGCTTTGGCAAAGTAGGTGGGGTTATATCCTGCCTGTTTGGCCCTGTCCGGGCGTATCATCGGATGGGGCCACAGTGTCTCCTGACCCCTCCTGTCTCAGCCTCCAGTATTTATGCTGCAGTAGTTTGTGTCGGGGGGCTAGGGTTAGTCTGTTATATCTGGAGTATTTCTCCTGTCTCATCCGGTGTCCTGTGTGAATTTGAGTATGCTCTCTCTAATTCTCCCTTTCTTTCTTTCTTTCTTTCTTTCTTTCTTTCTTTCTTTCTTTCTTTCTTTCTTTCTTTCTTTCTTTCTTTCTTTCTTTCTTTCTTTCTTTCTTTCTTTCTTTCTCTCTCTCTCTCTCTCGGAGGACGTGAGCCCTAGGACCATGCCTCAGGACTACCTGGCATGATGACTCCTTGCTGTCCCCAGTCCACCTGGCCGTGCTGCTGCTCCAGTTTCAACTGTTCTGCCTGCGGCTATGGAACCCTGACCTGTTTACCAGACGTGTTACCTGTCCCAGACCTGCTGTTTTCAACTCTCTAGAGACAGCAGGAGCGGTAGAGACACTCTCAATGATCGGCTATGAAAAGCCAACTGACATTTACTCCTGAGGTGCTGACTTGTTGCATCCTCGACAACTACTGTGATTATTATTGTTTGACCATGCTGGTCATTTATGAACATTTGAACATCTTGGCCATGTTCTGTTATAATCTCCACCTGGCACAGCCAGAAGAGTACTGGCCACCCCTCATAGCCTGGTTCCTCTCTAGATTTCTTCCTATGTTTTGGCCTTTCTTGGGAGTTTTTCCAAGCCACCGTGTTTCTACACCTGCATTGCTTGCTGTTTGGGGATTTAGGCTGGGTTTCTGTACAGCACTTTGAGATATCAGCTGATGTAAGAAGGGCTATATAAATACATTCGATTTGATCCTGCTCTTTAGGCCAAAGGCAGATGACCTCAGATCTTGTATATTCAAGGATGAAATAGTAAAAGCCTTGTTTTCCATATTGTCTAGTGTTTTTGTGTGGTTTAGGCCCGGACCATCACAGTAGGTGTAAGCAGAGCACGATGAACATCTGATACATACCTCTTAGGTCGCAGGATCTCTTTTTCTCTCTCTCTCTGATCATATCTAGAATAATGCCTTGTAATGCTTGTTAACTTAAGCTCTTGCCTTGTATAATGTTAGCATTTGACTAAGTATTATTTGACTAAGTAATTAAATACACTTATATTTACAAATCCATTCTCAGACCTTTCTTGGTCTTTCTATTACGGTAACTCAACTCTAGTCTCTTGCATATTGCTATTTATCTTATGTAGTAAGAATTCATTTAATGGGCTTAGTCTTATTATATATACAGTGTTGGAAAAAGTACCTAATTGTCATACTTGAGTAAAATTAAAGATACCTAAATAGAAAATGACTCAAGTAAAAGTGAAAGTCACCCAGTAAAATACTACTTGAGTAAAAGTCTAAAAGTATTTGGTTTTAAAAATACTTAATAATCAGAAGTAAATGTAATTGCCAAAATATACTTAAGTATCCAATGTAAAAGTACAAGTAAAAATAATTTCAAATTCCTTATGTTAAGCAAACCAGATGGCACAATTTTCTATTTTTTTCACCTTACGGATATACAAGGGCACACGCTGACATCATTTACAAACAAAGCATTTGTGTTTAGTGAGTTCTCCAGATCAGAGGCAATATGGATGACCAGGGATGTTCTCTTGATAAGTGCATGAATTTGACAATTTTCCTTTGCTGCTAAGGATTCAAAATGTAATGAGTTATTTTGGGTGTCAGGGAAAATGTATGGAGTAAAAAGTACATAATTTTGTTTATGTCACGTTCCTGACCTTGTTTTCCTTTTGTATAGTTGTGTTTAGTGGGTCAGGACGTGAGCTGGGTGGGCAGTCTGTGTTGTTTGTTCTATATTAAGTGTTAGGTTTAATTGAATTTGTATGGCTCTCAATTAGAGGCAGGTGTTTTACGTTTTCCTCTGATTGAGAACCATATATAGGTAGGTTGTTTCACATTGTTTGTTGTGGGTGGTTGTCTTCCGAGTCTGTATGTCTACCACACGGGACTGTTTCGTTTGTCGTTCGTGTATGTAGTCTGTTCCTGTTCGTGCGTTCTTCGTAGTTTGTAAGTTCTCAAGTCAGGTCTGTCTACATCGTTTATTTGTTTTTTGTAGTCTGTTATAGTGTTTTCGTGTTTCGTCTATCACTTAAATAAATCAGTATGTCATATCACAACACTGCTCTTTGGTCCAATCCCTACTCCTCCTCTTCGTCCGAAGAGGAGGAGAACGACCGTTACAGTTTAGAAATGTAGTGAAGTAAAAGTTGTCAAAAATATGAATAGTAAAGTACAGATACCCCAAAAAACTACTTAAGTAGTCTTTTGAAGTATTTTTACTTAAGTACTTTACACTACTGCATAAATATAAAATATTACCCCACTACAATACCGTAATATTATTGTCAGCTAAAACATAAATATTCAAGATATAATTAAATATTTTTCATTCACGAATGTGCACTCACAAAACCACTCCTGAACCCCCTGTGTCTGTGGCTTTCACTTTGGCTGTTTATACAGTAGAGGCTAGGTAAATTGATATGTTGATTGGTGGGTGAGGTTTGGGCTAATATAAAGCTTTGCGTGGGTATAGGTGCAGTACACACATCCCCTTACTATATCACAGCAGTACCAAACAATAGGGTTGAGGCTATGTCATAAGGTTGGACTTGAGGACCTGTCCATTACATTATTACATTGTACGGTATTACAGTGTACTGTACACAAGGACCCTCTTTTCCAAGCTCTGGGTGTGTAACCTTGATAATAGTAATTAGAGGGTGTATCAGTTGTTTCGTTATGATTGACAATGGAGTAACTACAGATGTAGGATCTTCATTTGATCACCCTCTTGCAGGAGGACTTTCCTACAATGAAGGACATTTTAAACAGATAGTGTATTTGAGGTTTAAAAAGCTTTTGAAGTTTGTATTTTCCACTTAGAAATTTCATAAATTTTTCACAAGGGAAAATCAAGTATCATCCAAAATGTCCATTAATTATAATCCACCTAATTCATATGTCCCGTTGTTGCAGGATTATGTTCCTGCTGTAGCAAACTGGCTCAAAGTAAGACACTGCATCTGTAAGTAGCAGTGGTCCTCGGAAATGTATGATTCTGCCAAGGATAAAAATGTGTTTTCACGTTGAGATGAAACCTTTAAGGCTCTCTCCGGTGCAAACTTGGTTTCTAGTGATTTTACACATATGTATTATTTATTTAAATTATGCTTTTTTAAGGCTTTGGTTAAAGAGGATGCAATACAGCCACATGCAGTATGTTTCTCTAGCATACACAGTTATAATGCAAATAGTACGTAATCTCTGCACAGTTCAGTCGGCTGTTTCCCAATGCATGCACTGAGCATAAAGCAATACGTTTAATGATTTTCTTCCCTGCAGCTATTCAAACAGTTCTCTGTAGCAGCAATTACCCTTCATGGATATTTCCCTATGTTTTCATATTGCTTTTGATTGGAAATGCAAATGAGAACTTATGAATTTGGCAATGGTTACAAATGAATGTCATGTGTGATATCTCCGTATGGACAACCTGATAACCATACTTTCACAGTACACATAGCTGAAAGCAAAAACATGCTTGTAAATGTCTAAACTTTCCAAGTCAATAAAGGCTTTGTGTCTTTGTTTTGAGTCCTGTTTGAATCTGAGCAAATGCTTGTTCTGGGTACCAGATAAGCCATATGGCTGGTTTTAGATGCCAGAGTACATCATAAACAACACATCAGCAGTCCTATAAGGGCACCAAAAACTATTCCCCTACATCAAAAACGTAATTAAAAACCATTTGGCAAAAATGTTATCTAGTGCTTTTACAGCTGATTGGTTTGGATTGATAAATATATGTGAACGACCTGCTCAAATCGGTCTTAAGTAGCAACATTTGAAATGGTGTTTTTTACATTGGATAAAATTAGAGACTCAGAGCTACAAAATGGTATATCATACACTACAGCTGAGGAACAATGGGAAAGTAATTCTGCTTTGAAGGTTGATAAACTTGTAAACTCACTTTTGAGAAAATGGCTATTGAATGTTTTGGTACTACTACTGGAGAGCCCTTCTATGTCTACACCCATTCAGCATTGTTCACACCCTCTTAAGCTTTAGCCCCACCCATCTCTTTAAAGGTTGATCCGGGCATTCTGTACTAACTACAGCAGTTAAGCACCCACGCTAACTTGCTAGCTACTTCCAGACACAAATGAGAGAGCAGCTCACTGAACATTACTCGCCCTAGCAGAGCTGGTTAGGCTGTTATGTTATCCAGAGCGTTGGTGACTGTAACTGTGCTGTCAGATTGTCCGTTCGTAAATTCAGAGCGTTTCGCTCTCGGTGCATTGAGAGCGTACACTGGACGCTCTGGCTGAGGAGTAGGGTTGATCGAAACGTTCTGACCTCACAACGGTGGTCATGCACCCAAGCTAACTGGCTAACATTGGCTAGCTTGCTTCCAGACAAATGAGAGAACACCCCACTCTGACCATTTTACTTGCACTAGCAGAGCTAGTTAGGCTGTTTTTATGTTATCCACAGCATTGGTGACTTTAACTGTGGAACTGGCAACAATTGAATTACAACAGAACATTGTACTTTCTACACTCGGTTTGTTGTTTATATATACACTGCTCAAAAAAATAAAGGGAACACTTAAACAACACAATGTAACTCCAAGTCAATCACACTTCTGTGAAATCAAACTGTCCACTTAGGAAGCAACACTGATTGACAATACATTTCACATGCTGTTGTGCAAATGGAATAGACAAAAGATGGAAATTATAGGCAATTAGCAAGACACCCCCCAAAACAGGAGTGATTCTGCAGGTGGTGACCACAGACCACTTCTCAGTTCCTATGCTTCCTGGCTGATGTTTTGGTCACTTTTGAATGCTGGCGGTGCTCTCACGAGACGGAGTCTACAACCCACACAAGTGGCTCAGGTAGTGCAGTTCATCCAGGATGGCACATCAATGCGAACTGTGGCAAAAAGGTTTGCTGTGTCTGTCAGCGTAGTGTCCAGAGCATGCAGGCGCTACCAGGAGACAGGCCAGTACATCAGGAGACGTGGAGGAGGCCGTAGGAGGGCAACAACTCAGCAGCAGGACCGCTTCCTCTGCCTTTGTGCAAGGAGGTGCACTGCCAGAGCCCTGCAAAATGACCTCCAGCAGGCCACAAATGTGCATGTGTCTGCTCAAACGGTCAGAAACAGACTCCATGAGGGTGGTATGAGGGCCCGACGTCCACAGGTGGGGGTTGTGCTTACAGCCCAACAGCGTGCAGGATGTTTCGCATTTGCCAGAGAACACCAAGATTGGCAAATTCGCCACTGGCGCCCTGTGCTCTTCACAGATGAAAGCAGGTTCACAGTGAGCACATGAGCACATGTGACAGACGTGACAGAGTCTGGAGACGCCGTGGAGAATGTTCTGCTGCCTGCAACATCCTCCAGCATGACCGGTTTGGCGATGGGTCAGTCATGGTGTGGGGTGGCATTTCTTTGTGGGGCCGCACAGCCCTCCATGTGCTCGCCAGAGGTAGCCTGACTGCCATTAGGTACCGAGATGAGATCCTCAGACCCCTTGTTTTATTTTTTATTTTTTTTATTTCACCTTTATTTAACCAGGTAGGCTAGTTGAGAACAAGTTCTCATTTGCAACTGCGACCTGGCCAAGATAAAGCATAGCAGTGTGAACAGACAACAACACAGAGTTACACATGGAGTAAACAATAAACAATTCAATAACATGGTAGAAAAAAGAGAATCTATATACAATGTGTGCAAAAGGCATGAGGTAGGCAATAAATCGAATAATTACAATTTAACAGATTAACACTGGAGTGATAAATCATCAGATGATCATGTGCAAGAAGAGATACTGGTGTGCAAAAGAGCAGAAAAGTAAATAAATAAAAGCAGTATGGGGGTGAGGTAGGTAAATTGGGTGGGTAGTTTACAGATGGACTATGTACAGCTGCAGCGATTGGTTAGCTGCTCGGATAGCAGATTTTTTAAGTTGTTGAGGGAGATAAAAGTCTCCAACTTCAGAGATTTTTGCAATTCGTTCCAGTCCCAAGCAGCAGAGAACTGGAAGGAAAGGCGTCCAAATGAGGTTTTGGCTTTAGGGATGATCAGTGAGATACACCTGCTGGAGCGCGTGCTACGGGTGGGTGTAGCCATCGTGACCAGTGAACTGAGATAAGGCGGCACTTTACCTAGCATAGCCTTGTAGATGACCTGGAGCCAGTGGGTCTGACGACGAACATGTAGCGAGGGCCAGCCGACTAGGGCATACAGGTCGCAGTGGTGGGTCGTATAAGGTGCTTTAGTAACAAAACGGATGGCACTGTGATAAACTGCATCCAGTTTGCTGAGTAGAGTGTTGGAAGCTATTTTGTAGATGACATCGCCGAAGTCGAGGATCGGTAGGATAGTCAGTTTTACTAGGGTAAGTTTGGCGGCGTGAGTGAAGGAGGCTTTGTTGCGGAATAGAAAGCCGACTCTAGATTTGATTTTGGATTGGAGATGTTTGATATGAGTCTGGAAGGAGAGTTTGCAGTCTAGCCAGACACCTAGGTACTTATAGATGTCCACATATTCTAGGTCGGAACCGTCCAGGGTGGTGATGCTAGTCGGGCGTGCGGGTGCAGGCAGCGAACGGTTGAAAAGCATGCATTTGGTTTTACAAGCGTTTAAGAGCAGTTGGAGGCCACGGAAGGAGTGTTGTATGGCATTGAAGCTCGTTTGGAGGTTAGATAGCACAGTGTCCAAGGAAGGGCCGGAAGTATACAGAATGGTGTCGTCTGCATAGAGGTGGATCAGGGAATCGCCCGCAGCAAGAGCAACATCATTGATGTATACAGAGAAAAGAGTCGGCCCGAGAATTGAACCCTGTGGTACCCCCATAGAGACTGCCAGAGGACCGGACAACATGCCCTCCGATTTGACACACTGAACTCTGTCTGCAAAGTAGTTGGTGAACCAGGCAAGGCAGTCATTAGAAAAACCGAGGCTACTGAGTCTGCCGATAAGAATATGGTGATTGACAGAGTCGAAAGCCTTGGCCAGGTCGATGAAGACGGCTGCACAGTAATGTCTTTTATCGATGGCGGTTATGACATCGTTTAGTACCTTGAGCGTGGCTGAGGTGCACCCGTGACCGGCTCGGAAACCGTATTGCACAGCGGAGAAGGTACGGTGGGATTCGAGATGGTCAGTGATCTGTTTGTTGACTTGGCTTTCGAAGACCTTAGATAGGCAGGGCAGGATGGATATAGGTCTGTAACAGTTTGGGTCCAGGGTGTCTCCCCTTTTGAAGAGGGGGATGACAGCGGCAGCTTTCCAATCCTTGGGGATCTCAGATGATACGAAGGAGAGGTTGAACAGGCTGGTAATAGGGGGTGCGACAATGGTGGCGGACAGTTTCAGAAATAGGGGGTCCAGATTGTCAAGCCCAGCTGATTTGTATGGGTCCAGGTTTTCCAGCTCTTTCAGAACATCTGCTATCTGGATATGGGTAAAGGAGAAGCTGGGGAGGCTTGGGCGAGTAGCAGCGGGGGGGGGGGGGGGGGGGGGGGGGCTGTTGGCCAAGGTTGGAGTCGCCAGGAGGAAGGCATGGCCAGCCATTGAGAAATGTTTGTTGAAGTTTTCGATTATCACGGACTTATCAGTGGTTACCGTGTTATCTAGCCTCAGTGCAGGAGGAGGGAGCTCTTGTTTTCCATGGACTTTACAGTATCCCAGAACTTTTTGGAGTTAGAGCTACAGGATGCAAATTTCTGCTTGAAAAAGCTGGCCTTTGCTTTCCTGACTGACTGCGTGTATTGGTTCCTGACTTCCCTGAACAGTTGCATATCGCGGGGGCTCTTCGATGCTATTGCAGTTCGCCACAGGATGTTTTTGTGCTGGTCGAGAGCAGTCAGGTCTGGAGTGAACCAAGGGCTATATCTGTTCTTGGTTCTGCATTTTTTTGAACGGAGCATGCTTGTCTAATATGGTGAGGAAGTAACTTTTAAAGAATGACCAGGCATCCTCAACTGACGGGATGAGGTCAATATCCTTCCAGGGTACCCGGGCCAGGTCGATTAGAAAGGCCTGCTCGCAGAAGTGTTTTAGGGAGCGTTTGACAGTGATGAGGGGTGGTCGTTTGACCGTGGACCCGTGGCGGATACAGGCAATGAGGCAGTGATCGCTGAGATCTTGATTGAAGACAGCAGAGGTGTATTTGGAGGGCAAGTTGGTCAGGATAATGTCTATTAGGGTGCCCATGTTTACGGATTTAGGGTTGTACTTGGTGGGTTTCTTGATGATTTGTGTGAGATTGAGGGCATCAAGCTTAGATTGTAGGACTGCCGGGGTGTTAAGCATATCCCAGTTTGGGTCACCTAACAGAACAAACTCTGAAGCTAGATGGGGAGCGATCAATTCACAGATGGTGTCCAGGGCACAGCTGGGAGCTGAGGGGGGTCGGTAGCAGGCGGCAACAGTGAGAGGCTTATTTCTGGAGAGATTAATTTTTAAAATTAGAAGTTCGAACTGTTTGGGCATAGACCTGGAAAGTATGACAGAACTTTGCAGGCTATCTCTGCAGTAGATTGCAACTCCTCCCCCTTTGGCAGTTCTATCTTGACGGAAAGTGTTATAGTTGGGTATGGAAATCTCAGAGTTTTTGGTGGCCTTCCTAAGCCAGGATTCGGACACGGCAAGGACATCAGGGTTGGCAGAGTGTGCTAAAGCGGTGAGTAAGGCAAACTTAGGGAGGAGGCTTCTGATGTTGACATGCATGAGGCCAAGGCCTTTTCGATCACAGAAGTCAACAAATGAGGGTGACTGGGGACATGCAGGGCCTGGGTTGTGAGACCATATGCTGACACATGCACATTTGTGGCCTGCTGGAGGTCATTTTGCAGGGCGCTGGCAGTGCACCTCCTTGCACTAAGGCGGAGGTAGCGGTCCTGCTGCTGGGTTGTTGCCCTCCTACGGCCTCCTCCACGTCTCCTGATGTACTGGCCTGTCTCCTGGTAGCGCCTGCATGCTCTGGACACTACGCTGACAGACACAGCAAACCTTTTTGCCACAGTTCGCATTGATGTGCCATCCTGGATGAACTGCACTACCTGAGCCACTTGTGTGGGTTGTAGACTCCGTCTCATGCTACCACTAGAGTGAGAGCACCGCCAGCATTCAAAAGTGACCAAAACATCAGCCAGGAAGCATAGGAACTGAGAAGTGGTCTGTGGTCACCACCTGCAGAATCACTCCTGTTTTGGGGGGTGTCTTGCTAATTGCCTATAATTTCCACCTTTTGTCTATTCCATTTGCACAACAGCATGTGAAATTTATTGTCAATCAGTGTTGCTTCCTAAGTGGACAGTTTGATTTCACAGAAGTGTGATTGACTTGGAGTTACATTGTGTTGTTTAACACTGTGTTATAGTCTCCTACCATAATGATTTGATCATTTGTTGCCTGTAAGTGCAATAAATTGGTTTAATTGTTTTCGAAGAAGTATGGATCATCCTGATTTGGACCATATACAGTTGAAGTCGGAAGTTTACATACACTTTAGCTAAAAACATTTAAACTCAGTTTTTCTAATTTCCTGACATTAATCCTAGTAAAAAGTCCCTGTCTTAGGTCAGTTAGGATCACCACTTTATTTTAAGAATGTGAACTGTCAGAATAATAGTAGAGAGAATGATTTATTTCAGCTTTTGTTTATTTCATTACATTCCCAGTGTGTCAGAAGTTTCCATACACTCAATTAGTATTTGGTAGCATTGCCTTTAAATTGTTTAACTTGGGTCAAACGATTCAGGTAGCCTTCCACAAGCTTCCCACAATAAGTTGGGTGAATTTTGGCCCATTCCTCCTGACAGAGCTGGTGTAACAGTCAGATTTGTATTGAGGTCAGGGCTTTGTGATGGCCACTCCAATACCTTGACTTTGTTGTCCTTAAGCCATTTTGCCTCAACTTTGGAAGTATGCTTGGTGTCATTGTCCATTTGGAAGACCCATTTGCCACCAAGCCTAAACATCCTGACTGATGTCTTGAGATATTGCTTCAATATATCCACATAATTGTCCCTCCTTTTGATGCCATCTATTTTGTGAAGTGCACCAGTCCCCCCTGCAGCAAAGCAACCCCACAACATGATGCTGCCATCCCCGTGCTCCACGGTTGGGATGGTGTTCTTCGGCTTGCAAGCCTCCCCCTTTTTCCTCCAAACATAACAATGGTCATTATGGCCAAGCAGTTCTATTTTTGTTTCATCAGACCAGAGGACATTTCTCCAAAAAGTACGATCTTTGACCCATGTGCAGTTGCAAACCGTAGTCTGTCTTTTTTTATGGCGGTTTTGGAGCAGTGGCTTCCTCTTTGCGGAGCGGCCTTTCAGGTTATGTCGATATAGGACTGGATATAGATACTTTTGTACCCGTTTCCTCCAGCATCTTCACAAGGTCCTTTGCTATTGTTCTGGGATTGATTTGCACTTTTTACACCAAAGAAAGCGTCTCCTTCCTGAGCGGTATGATAGCTGTGTGGTCCCATGGTGTTTATACTTGCCTACTATTGTCTGTACAGATGAACGTGGTACCTTCAGGCACTTGGAAATTTCTCCCAAGGATGAATCAGACTGATTTTCCCATGATGTCAAGCAAAGAGGCACTGAGTTTGAAGGTAGTCCTTGAAATACATCCACAGGTATATCTCCAATTGACTCATATGATGTCAATTAGCCTATCAGAAGCTTCTAAAGCCATGACATAATTTTCTGGAATTTTCCAAGCTGTTTAAAGGCGCAGTCAACTTAGTGTATGTAAACTTCGAACCCACTGGAATTGTGATACAGTGAATTATAAGTGAAATAATCTGTCTTTAAACAATTGTTGGGAAAGTGGCTTATGTCATGCACAAAGTAGATGTCCTAACTGACTTGCCAAAACTATAGTTTGTTCACAAGAAATTTGAGGAGTGGTTGAAAAACGAGTTTTAATGACTCCATCCTAAGTGTATGTAAACTTCAAACTTCAACTGTAGATCAATGAGCCAATTTTATTTTCGTCCACTTTCATATTCAAAATAATCCACCTTCCTTGCGAATCATTCCTGACTATTTGCACATTCAGATCTACATTTTTGTTAATTAATATCATCACACCTTTTGAGTTCCTTTGTCCATGACAGAAAATTATTTCACCACCCCATTCCTTTTTCCACGCAACTTCATCTAAATTCCTTTTCTTTTAGCCACATAAAGACTGATCATCTTTTTTTATAATCTGCTAAACCATTACAATTATAACTGGCTATACTTATTTCACCCCTTCCCATAACTAGATACTATTCTCAGTCTAAATTGACCATAATTGGTGCTTGTAAAGTTACTGCCATCAGAGGTATTATGACGGTCAAAACTAGAGCTTTCAAATGTCTGATATTTACAATTGAAGAAATAGGTTTTCGCAATACGTTTTATTCCCTTGCCTGTTTGCCTGTGAGCCAATGCCACAGATGTTATAAAATTGAGACAAGATATTATGTTTAGTAAATCTGAGTAGGTTGATGTGTATGATATTGGATGTGATTTAGTGAGTGTGTACAATGTCTGTATAAGAGTAAGACTATAATGTGTGATGTCCAAATAAATAATAACTAAATTTGCATGGTTGAGTGTCTATGTGTGTAACATGTAGTGTGTATAGCCTTAATATTCATTTTGATAATTGTAATCCATATCGTATCACCGTCATAGTTGCATCATAATTACCTTTAACATCATTGAAAAACACATCCCAGCATTTCCATAGCAATTGACGTTTCACATGACCATGAAAGAGACCTTACATTACTCTAGAGACGGCTTCACTACAGTACAAATGTATTCCGTACAATATGTTATTATTCCCCAATGCCCCATTCTGATATCTTCCCCTTGGTTGTTTGAACATATATAAACTTGTAGACAAATACATAAAAAAGATAGACAAACAATAAACACGTTAAATTATAAAGCAGTTCTCGACAATAGAGAGGGAGAGAAGAGAAGAGAAAGAGAGAGTGAGAGAATAGAGTAGTGTGTGTGTGTGTGTGTGTGTGTGTGTGTGTGTGTGTGTGTGTGTGTGTGTGTGTGTGTGTGTGTGTGTGTGTGTGTGTGTGTGTGTGTGTGTGTGTGTGTGTGTGTGTGTGTATAAGTCCATATGTGTAAGCGAGCATGTAATTGAGTATGTGTGTGTTCATTTCCACTTCATAGTGTTCAGATATTTTTACAGTTCCCATACTTTCTTTTGTTTGTAACCTGAAGTCCCTGTAGAATTTTGTACAACCATGGTGTTATGGAGCTATCTCGGAATAGCTGTCCATCTATATAGAGTTTGTAACAATGAGAAAGGCACGTTCCCTTTGTTGCCTTTGTACCGGATACAGTCTCTTACAAAGTTCGTTTATCTCCCTTGGAAATTGGTCATTGAGACCGAATATGGTCCCTTTAACCTCCCTTCCCCTGCTTTTGATCAGCTCCTTTTGCTGGTAGTGTTCAAATTTTGCGATAATCGGTCGGGGACCCTTGGTCTTGTCACTCCGAGCTCCAAGTCTGTGTACTCGGTGGAAAGCCACCTTGTTTACAGTCTCTATAGGAAGTTTCAAGGCGGATTGCATAAATTCTCTGATCACGCCCTCTGGATTATTGAATGCGTCCTCAGGAATCCCAGAAAAATAAGGGTTTTCACGCATGCTATGACTTTGTATGTCTAGTAGCGACTCCTTCATCACCCTGTTTTCCCTGAGTAGACAATCCATGTTGGAATCGTGGATTTTACCTTGGCTGTGAGTGTCTTTTCTCCTTGGAGCGTGAGAACTTCACTCTGGCTGAACTCCAAACTCCCCCTCAGCCTTGCTACCTCCTCACACAACTTTTCCAGTGTTGCATTCCAGCCAGAGCACTAGCCTCTACTTCAATGATAAGTAAATTGTCCATGTCTGTAGATGAATCTGTTTTTCTTTTTTTTGCGGGTTAAAGTTATTTCGTGCAGTAGTCGGATCTTTCCGTGTATAGCATAAATCTGTTGGTACTCATATATTTCCCTCGGGATGTCCTTAGTATCCAGGTTTGCTCTTTACTGCAACCAGTTGTTTTGCTAAAAGATAACAATGAGTCTTTCTCACGAAGACGACAGGTGTCTTTAGTACAGCCAGCTAGCACTCGCGGAATCCACGCGAAAAAGTGGAACAAACTTGCAGTCCCAGCCGTAAAGGCTAACGGCATTGTGGAATCCTTAGAAACAAAAATGTAGTTCGGATTAAAATCAATTTAATATTTTTTTTATACACTGCTCAAAAAAATAAAGGGAACACTTAAGTACCTCAATGGAACGTAAAGCTTAATCATTCTACAAACTATCATCAACGTGCCCTTAAGGAAATCACAAATATTATGGACACATTAGAAAAAGTGGATATTTGGAGACAAAAAAAACCCGACCTAGTGCAGAGTTGCAAAGAAAATGCCATATCTGGCCAATAAAAAGAAAAGATTAAGATGGGCAAAAGAACACAGACACTGGACAGAGGAACTCTGTCTAGAAGGCCAGCATCCCGGAGTCGCCACTTCACTGTTGATGTTGAGACTGGTGTTTTGCGGGTACTATTTAATGAAGCTGCCAGTTGAGTAGCCAGTTTGCTCTGTTCTGTGAAGGGAGTAGTACACAGCATTGTACGAGATCTTCAGTTTCTTGGAAATTTGTTTCATGGAATAGACTTCATTTCTCAGAACAAGAATAGACTGACGAGTTTCAGAAGAAAGTGCTTTGTTTCTGGCCATTTTGAGCCTGTAATCGAACCCACAACTATTGATGTTCCAGATACTCAACTAGTCTAATGAAGGCCAGGTTTATTGCTTCTTTAATCATCACAACAGTTTTCAGCTGTGCTAACATAATTGCAAAAGGGTTTTCTAATGATGAATTAGCATTTTAAAATTATGAACTTGGATTAGCTAACACAACGTGCCATTGGAACACAGGAGTGATGGTTGCTGATAATGGACCTCTGTACGCCTATGTAGATATTCAATTAAAAAATCTGCCGTTTCCAGCTACAATAGTCATTTACAACATTAACAATGTCTACAGTGTATTTCTGATCAGTTTGATGTTATTTTAATGGACAAAAAAAATAGATTTTCTTTCAAAAACAACGACATTTCTAAGTGACCCCAAACTTTTGAACGGTAGTGCATATTCAAATGTCTGGATTTTGTGATTATAGCCCAATTGATTTTAAAACAGGGCCACATAAAATGTAGCAAGGTAAACTTCTATCATCAGAGTCCCCGAGAGAGCTGACTGCAGTCTGACCAACAGGCAGTGAGAGATCTCTTTCTCCTCTCCTAAGCAGTCCCTCACTCTTATCCAGACAGGCAGGCTGGGTAATTTCACTCAGGAGATCCAATACTGGCAGTCAATGAGCTAATCTAGTCTTTCTATAGTCCATTAAGGAATTGCCCATCCATGCCCACAGCAGCACTTCATTGGGGCTAATAAGGATGATATCAGCTTTATTGAACATGTAAATGTTGCCACTGTTCCACTCTTATACCTCGGATTGACCGTTATGTGTTTCTTGGAACAGCTTATTCCAAAGGGCATATACTGAAGTTCAGTTGAGGCCCTAAATATTCTCTGTACCAGTTATTCTTCTTTAATGGTCAAAACAAAAAGAGAAATAGGCCTATTTTGTTTTATTGTGATGCAGATAGGACCGATTGAACACAAACATTAAAAGAGCAGTCATAACAGAACAGTCAAAGTTTTATCTGTGAATGGATTTAACCCTTGTGTTTGTTTTTGTTATTCACCCAATGTTTGCGGGGCTGATGGACCCACAGCATTATTGGGTTTTTAAAACAATCCCGTCATAACAATTTACGTAAAAATACTTAATACTTAGATGTTGACTGATATCAGTTACAAGCAACAGACACGGTTATTATTTGCCATTTAACTCTTGATAGATCCCATTTATCAATAAAAGCGTCATTCATTTTTTTATTAAAAAAATCAAGACATGGGTGGAATACATCATGATAATCTTGAACAAATATAAATGAAACAAGGTTTTCATCACTTGATGTTTATTGCTTTGAACTGAATACATTGTAAGGACAAATTTTACACACATAGTTTTATAGTATTTTATGGAAATTATAAATGCGCCCCATTAAATACAAAATTAAGGCCGGTCTACACACCACATGAGGGACAGAGTTTTACTGTGTGTATGTTGCATATGTATTTCTTGCACTTGATACATGTGTACTGTGTCTTCCTGTCCTTCTTGGGTCCACAGACATCGCAGTGCTTCTTGTTGTTGCTACAGAAATCCCAAATGATGAAAACACTTAGTTCAGGAATTTTACTAACATCTCACTAACTCACATATGTATTTACAGCAGGTTAAGGTAGGAGAATCAGACACACACCCATGCAACAACATAACTCATACTTACGTCAGGTATTGTAGTTGTTGCTTGTTGCGATATTGTATTTAGAGGTAGGTGAAGAAGTCAAGCGCAAGAGAGCAGAGATGTCCAAGTAGCGTCTTTTAATAGGCAAGTCCACAACAATAGGGTCAGGTACAATCCCAAATTAACGCCCACGACAAAAGAGAACACAGTTACTCACGGAAGGAGGAAAAACAAAGCTCCTTAAACTTATACACAATCGGTATATACTGTACGTGAAAATAACTGAGGCACAACCTCAACGAGCAACATGACACGAATAATCCCGCACAAACCTAAGCAGGCAACAGGGGTAATTATACACACAGAAATTAAAGCAAATGAAATCAGGTGTGAAAGAACCAAAGACAAAACAAAGAAAAATGAATCGGTGATGGCTAGTAGGCCGGCAACGCCGACCGCCGAGCACCGCCCGAACAGGGAGGAACCACCTTCGGTGGAAGTCGTGACATTGGTTCTGTGGGTCGGGCAGATGGGGCACCAGCATCCTCCTCCTGAAACCTCACGATGGCTGATGAAGCTAGGGTCCTTGGGATATGTTGCCTCCTCTGGATTTGAGGAGAGCTGTCTCCTCTGGAGCTTCCCTCTGATCAAATCTGGGTTTAACACCATCCAGATGACAAACGTTTTGTACGCCGAGATGTCCACGATGTTGAAGAAAATCACAAGTGGCCGGAGTAGATTTTTTATTCTTCCAGCTGTAGCCAGTCAAAAGCTTGTCTAAATTGTCCACCCCTCCTTTTGTGGCACTGTAATCCATTATATTTTCTGTTTTGTGTTGTTCCTGGCCACATTTTCTCCCATCCCTTTGCAGCGTACTCATGAGTAGCACATTTTTGGCTTGCTTTGGCACGTAGGACGCTAGGGTCATGAACACTAACTTAGAGGAATTGATAGGCCTGTTCAGTGTATTCAACCGCTGAGGTGGGAGCTCTGGCTTGGTTTTTCGTACTGTTCCTACCATCGTAAGCTTCCTTTTGAGGAGCTCCTGTCCCAGCTTATGTGAAGTGAAAAAGTTATTGCATGTGATGTTGTGCCACAGAGTCCCTATGTCACGTCCAGGACAACCCACATCCCTTGATTCTTCTCAGGGGCTCCTCCATCTTGCTTCCCCGTATACACTTGCAAGTTCCACGCATATGATGACGCAGCTTCACAAGCAGCCCAGATCTTGATTCTATATTTTGCGGGTTTAGACGGTATGTACTGCCTGAAGGGGCAGCGGCTCCTAAAATGGCACAAGCTGCTCATCAACAGTATTATTGGGCCCAGGGTTGTAAAACATTGGCAGCCATGTGGGGTTGCTCATTCCATGGGCAATAATTTTTTGTTGTCGTTGATATTTCTCCTCCGGCAGGTTGCTGATAAACTGGTTGCTGACAGGCTGGCCCTGGGGTTGGCTGCTGATGGGCTGGTCTTGGGGCTGGCTGAGGGTCCTACTCATCCTCTTCTTCCAACTCACTGTCAGACTCAGAAATGACAGAAACATTATCTTCACATTCGGAAAATTCTTCATCTTCCAAAGTGGAAGACGCTCCTTCCACACTAGCTTTTCTCTGCAAATTATGTCTAATTCCATCCTCCTGATTCCTGCTTACAAGCAAAAATTAAAGCAGGAAGCACCAGTGACTTGGTCAATAAAAAAAGTGGTCAGATGAAGCGGATGCTAAGCTACAGGACTGTTTTGCTAGCACAGACTGGAATATAGTCTAGGATTCTTCCGATGGCACTGAGGAGTACACCACATCAGTCACATCAGTCAGAGGAAGGCCCTAAAAATTGGTAAAGACTCCAGCCACCCTAGTCATAGACTTATCTCTGCTACTGCACGGCAAGTGGTACCAGAGTGCCAAGTCTACGTCCAATAGTCTTCTAAACAGCTTCTACCTCCAAGCCATAAGACTACTGAACATCTAATGAAATGGCTACCCAGACTACTTGCATTAACCCCCCTTTTACGCTGCTGCTACTCTCTGTTATTATCTATGCATAAGTCACTTTAATAACTCTACCCACATGTATATACAGTTGAAGTCGGAAGTTTACGTACACCTTAGACAAATACATTTAAACTCAGTTTTTCAGAATTCCTGACGTTAACCTTTCTAGGACATACATTCCGCTAGCGGAACCCCTCGACAACATTCCGCTGAAAAGGCAGCGCGGGAAATTAAAAAATATTTTTTCGAAATATGTAACTTTCACACATTAACCTGTCTAGGATGAGGGTGCCGCTAGCGGCACTCCCCCCCACCCCCACTGAAAAACCAGTGCCGCGAAATTCAAAAAAAATATTTTTTAAAATATTTAACTTTCACACATTAAAGTCCAATACAGCTAATGAAAGACACAGATCTTGTGAATCCAGCCAACATGTCCGATTTTTAAAATGTTTTACAGGGAAGACACAATATGTAAAGATGTACATCTATTACCTAAAAACACATTAGCATAATCCACCATCTTTTATTTGTCCACCAACACCAGTAGCTATCACCAATTCGGCTAAACTAAGATATTTATAGCCCCTAACCAAGAAAAAAACTCATCAGATGACAGTCTGATAACATATTTATGGTATGGGATAGGTTTTGTTAGAAAAATGTGCATATTTCAGGTAGATGGCATAGGTTACAATTGCACCCACCGTCACAAATGGACTAGAATAACTACATAGAGCAACGTGTTTACCTACTTACTAATCATCAAACATTTCGTAAAAATACACAGCATACACTAATCGAAAGACACAGATCCTGTGAATACAGACAATATTTCAGATTTTCTAAGTGTCTTACAGCGAAAACACAATAAATCGTTATATTAGCATAGCACATAGCAGCCCAGCATTGATTCTAGCCAAAGTGAGCGATAAAAGTCAACATCGCCAAAATATATTAATTCTTTCACTAACCTTCTCAGAATTCTTCAGAGGACACTCCTGTAACATCATATTACACAATCCATATAGAGTTTGATCGAAAATGTGCATATTTAGCCACCAAAATCATGGTTAGACAATGTGAAATGTAGCCCAGCTGGTGAGAAAATGTCCGTGCGCCATATTAGACAGTGATCTACTCTTATACATAAATACTCATAAACGTGACTAAAAAATATAGGGTGGACAGGGATTGATAGACAATTTAATTCTTAATACAATCGCGGAATTACATTTTTTAAATTATCCTTACTTTTCAATACAGTTTGCGCCAAGCGAAGCTACGTCAAAAAACATGGCGTCCTAAGCCACTAACATTTTTCGACAGAAACACGATTTATCATAATAAAAATGTCCTACTTTGAGCTGTTCTTCCATCAGTATCTTGGGCAAAGGATCCTTTCTTGGGTCTAATCGTCTTTTGGTGGAAAGCTGTCCTCTTGCCATGTGGAAATGCCAACTGCGTTCGGGATGAACTGGAAGCGTGCCCAGCAATTCACAGCGTTTCAGAAATAAATGTCCCAAAATCGCACTAAACGTATATAAATTGCTATAAAACGCTTTAAATTAACTACCTTATGATGTTTTTAACTCCCATAACGAGTAGAAACATGACCAGAGTAATATTACTCCCTCCACTAATGCTTGGAACAAGTGCGGGTCGATGTCCTCCAGGCGCATTACGCAGCAAGAAAAGAGTTCCTAGCTACAGGGTTTTTTAATTTGTAGTGCCTGTGAACGCGCAATCGACCCCATTCAAATCGTCATCACGTAAAGGCATCCAGGGGAAGACGTAAGCAGTGTCCGTATACTCATAGCAATAACTGTGGCCTTTTAACTGACTCCAGATCAGGGGCCAACATTTCTGAAATCTGACTCCATGTCAAGGAAATTGCTGTAGAATGGGTTCTGTTCCACTTAGAGACAAAATTTCAACTCCTATAGAAACTATAGACTGTTTTCTATCCAATAATAATAATAATATGCATATTGTACGATCAAGAATTTTGTGGGAAGCCGTTTCAAAAATTACACGATTAGCATAAATAGTGACAACAGCGCCCCCATCCTCAACAGGTTAACAAGTCCAATACAGCAAATGAAAGATAAACCTCTTGTTAATCTACCCATCGTGTCCGATTAAAAAAAATGCTTTACAGCGAAAACACAACATATGATTATGTTAGATCACCGTCAAGTCCAAAAAACACAGCCATTTTCCCAGCCAAAGATAGGAGTCACAAAAAGCAGAAATATAGATAAAATGAATCACTAACCTTTGATGATCTTCATCAGATGACACTCATAGGACATCATGTTACACAATACATGTATGTTTTGTTTGATAATGTGCATATTTATATCCAACATTCTCAGTTTATTTTGGCGCCATGTTCAGAAATGCCTCCAAAATATCCGGAGAAATTGCAGAGAGCACATCAAATAACAGAAATACTCATCATAAACTTTGATGAAAGATACATGTTTTACATAGAATTAAAGATACACTTGTTTTTAATGCAACCGCTGTGTCAGATTAAAAAAAAAAAAACTTTATGGAAAAAGCAAACCATGCAATAATCTGAGACGGCACTCAGATAGAAAAAAAAATTCTCCGCCTTGTCAACAGATATACGAAATTACATTATAAATATGCCCTTACTGTCACGTTCTGACCTTAGTTCCTTTGTTATGTCTTTATTTTAGTTTGGTCAGGGCGTGAGTTGGGGTGGGCATTCTATGTTGTTTTTCTATGTTTTGTTCTGTTGGTAGATATCTATGTGTTGGTCCTAGTATGGTTCTCAATCAGAGGCAGGTGTCAGTCTTTGTCTCTGATTGGGAGCCATATTTAGGTAGCCTGTTTGCCATTGTGGGTGATTATTTTCTGTTCTGTGTTTCACCGTACAGGAGTGTTCGTTTGTTGTTTTATTGTTTTTGTTCAGTGTTCATTATTCGTATTAAAACAATATGGACACTTACCACGCTGCGCATTGGTCCTCCTCTTCTTCCAACCACGACAAGCGTTACACTTACCTTTGATGATCTACATCAGAATGCACTCCCACGAATCCTAGTTCCACTATAAATTGTTGTTTTGTTCGATAATGTCCATTATTTATGTCCAAGTAGCTACTTTTGTTAGCGCGTTTAGTACACACATCCAAACGCTCGTGCAGGTCCAGGCAAATGTCGGACAAAAACTTCAAAAGGTTATATTACAGGTCGAAAAAACTTGTCAAACTAACTAAAGAAACAATCTTTAGGATGTTGTTATCCTAAATATTCAATAACGTTCCAACCGGAGAATTCCTTTGTGTCTGTAGAAGTAATGGAACGCAAGTCGATATAATTTGGAATGCGCGTGACCAGGACCTGGCACTCTGCCAGACCACTGACTAAAACAGCTCCCATCCGGCTCAACATCACAGTAGAAGCTTCATTCAACGTTCTACAGACTGTTGACATCTAGTGGAAGGCGTAGGAAGTGCAAACAGATCCATATCCCACTGGGATTTCAATGGGCAATGAGTTGAAACTCGACCAGCCTCAGAATTCCCACTTCCTGTTTCGGTTTTAGCCTTCCATATGAGTTCTGTTATACTCACAGACATCATTCAAACAGTTTTAGAAACTTCAGAGTGTTTTCTATCCAATAGTAATAATACTATGCATATATTAGCATCTGGGACAGAGTAGGAGGCAGTTCACTTTGGGCACGCTATTCATCCAAAGTGAAAATGCTGCACCCTATCCCTAAAAAGTTTTAATCCTAGTAAAAAGTCCCTGTCTTAGGTCAGTTAGGATCACCACTTTATTTTAAGAATGTGAAATGTCAGAATAATGGTAGAGAGAATGATTTATTTCAGCTTTTATTTCTTTAATCACATTCCCAGTGGGTCAAAAGTTTACATACACTCAATTAGCATTTGGTAGCATTGCCTTTAAATTGTTTAACTTGGGTCAAACATTTCAGGTAGCCTTCCACAAGCTTCCCACAATAAGTTGGGTGAACTTTGTTCCATTCCTCCTGACAGAGCTGGTGTAACAAAATCAGGTTTGTAGGCCTCCTTGCTCGCACATGCTTTTTCAGTTCTGCCCACAAATGTTCTATGGGATTGAGGTCAGGGCTTTGTGATGGCCACTCCAACACTTTGACTTTGTTGTCCTTAAGCCATTTTGCCACAACTTTGGAAGTAGGCTTGGGATCATTTTCCATTTGGAAGACCCATTTGCGACCAAACTTTAACTTCCTGACTGATGTCTTGAGATGTTGCTTCAATATATCCACATAATTATCCTTCCTCATGATGCCATCTTTTTTGTGAAGTGCACCAGTCCCTCCTGCAGTCAAGCACCCCCACAACATGATGCTGCCACCCCCGTGCTTCACGGTTGGGATGGTATTCTTCAGCTTGCAAGCCTCCCCCTTTTTCCTCCAAACATAATGATGGTCATTATGGCCAAACAGTTCTATTTTTGTTTCATCAGACCAGAGGACATTTCTCCAAAAAGTACAATCTTTGTCCCCATGTGCAGTTGCAAACCATAGTCTGTCTTTTTTATGGCGGTTTCGGAGCAGTGGCTTCTTCTTTGCTGAGTGGCCTTTCAGGTTATTTCGATATAGGACTCGATTTACTGTGGATATGGATATTTTTGTACTTGTTTGCTCCAGCATCTTCACAAGGTCCCTTGCTATTGTTCTGGGATTGATTTGCACTTTTTGCACCAAAGTACGTTTATCTCTACTAGACAGAACAATAGTTCGCTATGATGGCTGTGTGGTACCATGGTGTTTATACTTGCGTACTATTGTTTGTACAGATGAACGTGGTACCTTCAGGCGTTTGGAAATTGCTCCCAAGGATGAACCAGACTTGTGGGGGTCTACAATTTTTTTTCGATTTTCCCATGATGTCAAGCAAAGAGGCACTGAGTTTGAAGGTAGGCCTTGAAATACATACACAGGTACACCTCCAATTGACTCAAATTATGTCAATTAGCCTATCAGAAGCTTCTAATGCCATGACATCATTTTCTGGAATTTTCCAAGCTGTTTAAAGGCACAGTCAACTTAGTGTATGTACACTTCTGACCCACTGGAATTACGATACAGTGAATTATAAGTTAAATAATCTGTCTGTAAACAATTGTCGGAAAAATGACTTATGTCATGCACAAAGTAGATGTCATAACCGCCTTGCCAAAACTATAGTTTGTTAACAAGATATTTGTGGAGTGGGTGAAGACCTAGACTCCAACCTAAGTGTATGTAAACTTCCAACTTCAACTGTATTACCTCAATTACCTCGACTAACTAGTGACCCCGCACATTGACTCTGTACCGGTACCACCTGTATATAGCTTCGCTATTGTCATTTTCCTGCTGCTCTTTAATTATTTTTTACTTTATTTTCTTATTTTTCTGAGTTTTTTTTCTTAAAATTGCAATGTTGGTTAAGGGCTTGTAAGTAAGCATTTCACTCTAAGGTGAATACCTGTTGTATTCGGCACGTGACAAATACAACTTGATTTGATTTAATTTGAGGAAATGTTATTTTTGCCATACTGATTGATTGTAAGGAGGCACACATGCAAAGCTATTTATTTGTTGTGTCCCTCCCCCAATTTACACCTGGCTGGGGTAGTGTGGGAAAATACATTTTTTTTTTACAATGTATCGAGATAATGTATTGTAATATCAATAATTTAAATGTATTTATAAAGCCCTTTTTACATCAGTCGAATGTAAAACCTGAACACCAAATATGTAATGTAAATGTGTAGGGGAGTGCACAGTGTGCACTCAATGAGAATGTGTTCTGTTTCAGGTTCTTCACTGAAAATGAGCCAAGGCCAATGAGTCTCATGTTGAAAAAAGTATTTGTTGTATAATTTTTCTTTTAGTAAACATTGAAAATGGGTCCCACAGACCCGAACTCCACACAAGGGTTAAATATGAAACATCAAAACCCCTACTCTATAAATGCTGTTTACGCTTTATCAGTAGAGTAGGCCTGTAGCATAGACTGTGCATGTCTGGCAGAGGGGGGTGTTCTTCAGTAATTGGCTCCCTGTGTGTTGTTGGGAGGTAGGGAGCTGAGCATGTGCTTTGTCTGCTTGCTTCCATTAGCTTAATGTTCCATTTGTTCCTGATGAGTGCTGAGGTGAGCGTGACTCGATATGAAATAATGAAGCCTACAGTACACCAGAGAGAAAGGGAGAGAGAGAGAGAGATGGAGGGAGGGAGGGAGAGATGCAAAGAGAGTGAGTTAAAGTGAGAGGAAAATAGAAAGGGAGACTAATAGATTGTAATTAAGAAACTTAAAGTTGTTTGTCTTTCAATTAAACAACTTGGTTGTAGTTAACATAATCACAATCTACTTACTGGATCCCTCTGGGAAACATGTTGTTACATAATAACCCACTCTGACATACAAATCCATCGTGAAACTTGTGGATGAAGAGGGCGGGGTCAGCATCTGGCTGCCTCACAGCAACAGCTGGATCAGAGAATACTCCAACTGCTGCATTGCCCGAGGTGGTAAATCAGTTTCTAGCATACCTGAAATGTACCGTACCTGTGGATGCTGGAAGTAGTAACCAATTAATAACCACCACATTCTGTTTGTTTGCATCTGTGGAAATTTTGTGAAATCCCAAATTTCCCCATAGTGTGAGAAATGATCTTAAATCAAAATAGGGGGAGCTTATATTTGTCCTGTTTAACACACGTACAAGTGTGTGGTGTGAAATTGAAATGTGTTTTTTGTATTGTTTAGCTAGTTGCCTAAGGGATTCATATTAGCAACATTTTGGTTACTAGCCCAACGCTCTAACCGCTAGGCTACCTGCTGCCAAATTATCACTCAAGAATGTGTACAAATAGTGTCTGCTTTGTGTATGTGCCTATAAAATATGTCTTATGTTCGTATCCTGTGTATTTGACTGTGGTACAGGATGTGGTTGTCTCACCTAGCTATCTTAAGATGAATGCACTAACTGTAAATCAACCTTGCACATTTGTGGCCTGCTGGAGGTAATTTTGCAGGGCTCTGGCAGTGCTCCTCCTTGCACAAAAGCGGAGGTAGCAGTCCTCCTGCTGGGTTGTTGCCCTCCTACGGCCTCCTCCACGTCTCCTGAGGTACTGGGCAGTCTCATGGTAGCGCCTCCATGCTCTGCACACTACGGTGACAGACACAGCAAACCTTCTTGCCACAGCTCGCATTGATGTGCCATCCTGGATGAGCTGCACTACCTGAGCCACTTGTGTGGGTTGTAGACTCCCTCTCATGCTACCACTAGAATGAAAGCACCTTCCAACATTCAAAAGTGACCAAAACATCAGCCAGGAAGCATAGGAACTGAGAAGTGGTCTGTGGTCACCACCTGCAGAACCATTCCTTTATTGGGAGTGTCTTGCTAATTGCCTATAATTTCGTCTTTTTTGTCTATTCCATTTGCACAACAGCATGTGAAATGTATTGTCAATCAGTGTTGCTTCCTAAGTGGACAGTTTGATTTCACAGAAGTGTGATTGACTTGGAGTTACATTGTGTTGTTTAAGTGTTCCCTTTATTTTTTTGAGCAGTGTATATATATATATATATATATATATATATATATATAAATAAACACTACCATTCAAAAGTTTGGGGTCGCTTAGAAATGTCCTTGTTTTTGAACGAAAAGCCCATCAAATTGATCAGAATGTCAGGCCGTGGGTAACTCCTGCATGGAATCAGGCGCAGGAGAGCAGAAATGAGTGTACAAGGTAATTTATTCCACGAAAAGCACCTGTATAAAACAAATACTAAAGGTGCGTGAAATAACCGGTCACTCGTAAATAACGGGCGTAATATCGAACCCGGCAAACAGTACCAGCCAACAAGTAACGACCTGAACATGATATCCAAACACACACACAAACATGGGGGAAACAGAGGGTTACATAATGAACATGTAACTGGGGAATAGTAACCAGGTGTGTAGAAAACAAAGACAAAACAAATGGAAATTGAAAAGTGGATCGGTGATGGCTAGAAAGCCGGTGACGTCGACCGCCGTCCGAACAAGGAGAGGGACCGACTTCGGCAGAAGTCGTGACAGTACCCCCACTTTGACGCCTGGCTCTAGCAGCGCGCTGACACCAACCTCGGGGACGACCCGGACGACGAGACTCAGGGCGATCCGGATGGAGACGTCGACCGCCGAACGAACAAGGAGAGGGACCGACTTCGGAAGAAGTCGTGACAGTACCCCCACTTTGACGCCTGGCTCTAGCAGCGCGCTGACACCAACCTCGGGGACGACCCGGACGACGAGACGCAGGGCGATCCGGATGGAGACGTCGACCGCCGAACGAACAAGGAGAGGGACCGACTTCGGCAGCAGTCATGACACAGAAATACAGTGTAGATATTGTTAACGTTGTAAATTGTAGCTGGAAACGGCAGATTTTTTATGGAATATCTACATAAGTGTACAGAGGCACATTATCAGCAACCATCACTCCTGTGTTCCAATGGCACGTTGTGTTAGCTAATCCAAGTTTATCATTTTAAAAGGCTAATTCATCATTAGCAAACCCTTTTGCAATTATGTTAGCACAGCTGAAAACTGTTGTGATGATTAAAGAAGCAATAAACCTGGCCTTCATTAGACTAGTTGAGTATCTGCAACATCAATATTTGTGGGTTCGATTACAGACTCAAAATGGCCAGAAACAAAGCACTTTCCTCTGATACTCGTCAGTCTATTCTCGTTCTGAGAAATGAAGGCTATTCCATGTGAGAAATTGCCAAGAATCTGAAGATTTCGTACAACGCTGTGTACTACTCCCTTCACAAAACAGAGCAAACTGGCTCCTCAACTCACAGCTTCATTAATTAACAGTTTGTAACTTTGAGAAGTAGCCATTATTTACTATTTTATACTACATTTAAATATTGCAGGCATTTGAATATAAACTCCAGTTGTACTTCATCAAAAGCCTTTTCAAAGTCAGCTACTGTATGAATAGCAGGTGTGGTTTCCCAGATTTTTTATAGTGTTCTATTGTTTCCAGTACTTGTCTTATATTATCTCCAATGTATAGTCTATGTAAAAACGTGTTTGATTAGGATTAATAATATCAATACCTTTTTTAATTCTATGCACTATGCATTTTGATAGAAATGTAAGAGGCTGATTCTTTAAATGGACTGTATCTTTATATTTACCACTTGGATCCTGTTTCAATAATAATGAAATCAGACCTTCTTGTTGAGTGTCTGATAATCTACCATTTATATAGGAGTGGTTCATTTGACATTATTCATAGAAAACAAATCTATACAATTAGCTTCGGTTTGTGGAGATGGAGGATTTTTATGAAAACATATGTTTAAAGTACTTTACTTCCTCTCAAAATACTGTTTGGTGAATCATGGGTGTCCCCCTCATTTGTAACACGTTTCAGTAAATTATTTTGTCTGGAATTTCCATTTTGAAGGTACATTTTTTTGTGGGGTGTCTTACCATGTACACCGGTCAGCCATCGATGAGACGAGGGAGAGGGGTGGGCCTGGAAACAGGAGACAAGGGGCAGTCAGACATGGTTTTAACTCTAGACACAGAAAAGGTAGTGAAAATGCAGAGGGTACGGGTCAACAGAGGATGAACAGCAGAGTGGCTAATGATCTTGGAGCAGGGGAAAAAGGTCTCGGCTTCTGGGGTAGTAGCCGCGGTGAGCCAATGCCTCAGGCTTGACCTTCTTGGATACCGGTCGGTGCAGCGGAGCGAAGTGGCTCTGGCCTGGCCTTACTGAACCCCTCATGGAGGTCCTGGTACTCCTGAGACCCCAAGAGAACTTCCCGAGGCAGGCAGACCTGACTTCAGGCAATGAGTGTAGCAGGACGGGCTCCAGTCTCTGATGGCACCAGTAGCCATGTCAATGGAGGGATTGTGTCGCTGGAGCCAAGAGAATCCCAATACCACGGGAACCTGTGGCGACTCAACCAGCAGGAATTGGATCCTAGGTTGACGGGGTGGTCCTGTGGGTGACCCGGCCTATAAAGTGCCCGTCCAGCGCTCTAACACATAATGCCTGACAGTACCGCAATACAGACAACTCTGGGTGTTCAGTCTGCATTCGTGTTCGGCTGGAGGCAGTCTAGCCCTGCCGAGCTGCATTGGCTCGGGAAGACGCAACTTTAGTCTTCGGAGGCTCTTGGAGGAACTCGGGTAAGCACAGATCCTCTCGGGGACTTCCAGAGTTCATGAGATGCAAGGTGGGATCCTTACGTGAGCGATTAGGACCGCAATCAGATCTCTTCTCAATCCTATGTTCCCGTAAATGTCCATCGATCCGGATGGTAAAGGCGATGAGTGAGTCGAGATCCGTCAGTAGTTCCCGGGCTGCAAGCAGGAACTTGTGCAGGAACTTGTTGAACAGTGCATCCGGGTTCCAGGTACCCTCTGCGGCCAGCATACGGAACTCCACCGCATAGTCTGCCACACTGAGGGAGCCCAGCTGAAGCTGGAGTAACTTCTGGGCAGCCTCTCTCCCGGACACCGGAGCCTCAAACTTTTCTTACCTCCACCACGAATACCTCCAGACTGAGGCAGATCAATCAAGTTTATTTTTCAATCAAGTTTATTTTATATAGCCCTTCGTACATCAGCTAATATCTCGAAGTGCTGTACAGAGACCCAGCCTAAAACCCCAAACAGCTAGAATGCAGGTGTAGAAGCACGGTGGCTAGGAAAAACTCCCTAGAAAGGCCAAAACCTAGAAAGAAACCTAGAGAGGAACCAGGCTATGAGGGGTGGCCAGTCCTCTTCTGGCTGTGCCGGGTGGAGATTATAACAGAACTATGCCAAGATGTTCAAAAATGTTCATAAGTGACAAGCATGGTCAAATAATAATCATGAATAATATTCAGTTGGCTTTTCATAGCCGATCATTAAGAGTTGAAAAACAACAGGTCTGGGACAGGTGGCGGTTCCATAACCGCAGGCAGAACAACAGCAAGGCCAGGCAGACTGGGGACAGCAAGGAGCCACCACGCCCGGCAGTCCCGACATATGGTCCCAGGGCTCAGGTCCTCCGAGAGAAAGAAAGAGAGAAGGAGAAAATTTAGAGAGAGCCAAGATTTTCAAAATGTTCATAAATGACAAGCATGGTCAAATAATAATCAGGAATAAATCTGTTGGCTTTTCATAGCCAGATGGCGGATTGTTGCTCCCACACTGCCGTGGCCTAGGCGAGTGCCCTTCCAGACATCAGCTTAATAATGTACGCCATCTTCGAGCAGTCCGAGGGGATAGAAGAGAGCTGCAGCTCAAAAACAAGGGAGCACTGGGAGAGAATGGCCCGGCAGGTTCTGGAATCTCTATCGCCGCGCTCCTGGCGAGGTAAGTGCGGTTTCTGGGAAACCGGGGTGACGGTGCTGCTAATAGCTGGGTTACTGAGGGGCTGGGAGGTTACCGTCTTGGTAGGCTGCCCTGAAGGCAACCCATGGAATTGCTCCCGCAATGCGTCCAAGGCTAGGTCGTGACGTTCGGCCACGTCCTGGAACCATTCCATCAGACCACGAAACATATCCTCGTGTCTACCAATGAGGGCTCCTTGGGAGGAGATGGCATTGCAGAGCTGGTCCAAGTCTGCTGGGTCAGTCATGGCCAGTTCGTACTATCAGGAATCAAGGTAAGACAGGGTCACCCGACCCTGTATGAAGTAACAATGTTTATTGTAACCACAGGGGCAGGCAAACTACAGGTCAAGGCAGGCAGGGGTCGATAATCCAGAGCAGAGGCTAAGGTACAGGACAGCAGGCAGGCTCAGGGTCAGGTCAGGTACAGGACAGCAGGCAGGCTCAGGGTCAGTTGAGGCAGAGGTTGATAATCCAGAGCAGAGGCTAAGGTACAGGACGGCAGGCAGGCTCAGAGACAGACAGTGGTCAGGTACAGGGTCAAGACAGGCAAAGGTCCAAAACCAGGAGGACGAGAAAAATTGACCAGGGAAAACCGGCGCTGAGACAAAACGCTGCTAGGCTTGAACAAACAAGATGAACTGGCAACAGACAGACAGAAAACACAGGTATAAATGCACAGGGGATAATGGGGAAGATAGGCGACACCTGGAGGGGGGTGAGACAATCACAAAGACAGGTGAAACAGATCAGGGCGTGACAGCTATCTATCTGTACTGTTAGCGCTTCCATTTCCTTTGTTAATATGGACTCGTTTGACCTAAATTGCTTTTGCTTTAGAGAGGAGTACTGCATTGCGTGACCTTTAAAGGCACCTTTAAAAGTGTCTCATACAATAAGGCGATCTGCTTTACCTAAGTTATGTCGGAAAATGTCAGGTAACCTGTAAATTCTTCTGTCCTAGTTAAAAACTAGTTACCATCCGATAGGCCTTGATTAAATGTCCAATATCCTCGCCCACATGGAAATTCTGTAAGAGTAATATATTCTCAGCAAAACAAGAAATGTCCTCTCACTGCCAACTGCGTTCATTTTCAGCAGACTTAACATGTGTAAATGTTTGTATGAACATAACAAGATTCAACAACTGAGACATAAACTGAACAAGTTCCACAGGCATGTGACTAACATAAATTGAATAATGTGTCACTGAACAAAGGGGGGGGGGGACGCACCATATTTGCCAGTTCTTGCTGTGAGATGTTACTCCACTCTTCCACCAAGGCAACTGCAAGTTCCCGGACATTTCTTGGGGGAATGGCCCTAGCCCTCAGTCTCCAATCCAACAGGTCCTAGACGTGCTCAATGGGATTGAGATCCGGGCTCTTCGCTGGCCATGGCAGAAAACTGACATTCCTGTCTTGCAGGAAATCACGCACAGAACGAGCAGTATGGCTGGTGGCATTGTCATGCTGGAGGGTCATGTCAGGATGAACCAGCAGGAAGGGTACCACATGAGGGAGGAGGATATCTTCCATGTAACGCACAGCATTGAGATTGCCTGCAATGACAACAAGCTCAGTCCGATGATGCTGTGACACATCGCCCTAGACCATGACGGACCCTCCACCTCCAAATCGATCCCGCTCCAGAGTACAGGCCTCGGTGTAACGCTCATTCCTTCGACGATAAACGCAAATCCAACCATCACCCCTGGTGAGGCAAAACCGCGACTCATCAGTGAAGAGCACTTTTTGCCAGTCCTGTCTGGTCCAGCGACGGTGGGTTTGTACCCATAGGCGACGTTGTTGCCGGTGATGTCTGGTAAGGACCTGCCTTACAACAGGCGTACAAGCCCTCAGTCCAGCCTCTCTCGGTCTATTGCGGACAGTCTGAGTGCTGATGGAGAGAGAGTGCGTTCCTGGTGTAACTCGGGCAGTTGTAGTTGCCATCCTGTACCTGTCTTGCAGGTGTCATGTTTGGATGTACCGATCCTGTGCAGGTGTTGTTACACATGGTCTGCCACTGTGAGGACAATCAGCTGTCCGTCCTGTCTCCCTGTAGCGCTGTCTTAGGCATCTCAGAGTACGGACGTTGCAATTTTTTTCCCTGGTCACATCTGCAGTCCTCATGCCCCCTTGCATCATGCCTAAGGCACACAAATGAGCAGGGACCCTGGGCATCTTTCTTTTGGTACTTTTCAGAGTCAGTAGAAAGGCCTCTTCAGTGTCTTACGTTTTCATAACTGTGACCTTAATTGCCTACCGTCTGTAGGCTGTTAGTGTCTTAACAACCGTTCCACAGGTGCATGTTCATTAATTGTTTATGGTTCATTGTACAAGCATGGGAAACAGTGTTTAAACCCTTTACAATGACGATCGGTGACGTTATTTGCATTTTTACAAATGATCTTTGAAAGACAGGGTCCTGAAAAAAGGACGTTTCTTTTTTTGCTGAGTTTAGATACACAATGAGTAGCGATAACTTGGCTATATACAAGCTGTACAAGTACCGAGTCAATGTGCAGGGTTACGAGGAAATTGAGGTAGATAAGTACATATAACTAGGAATAAAGTGCAAAAAGGGTCAATGCAGATAATCTTAACTAACTATTTAGCAGTCTTATGGCTTGGTGTAGAAGCTATTCAGGGTCCTGTTAGTTCCAGACTTGGTATATCAGTGTCGCTTGCCGTGCAGTAGCAGAGAGAACAGTCTTTGACTTGGGAGACTGGAATCTTTGACAAGCTTCAAGTTCCTCTGTGTCCACATCACTAAGGACTTAATATGGACCACTTAACTCAGCACAGTCTTGAAGATTGCACAGCAGTGCCTCTTCTCACTTAGGAGAATGAAACGATTTGGCATGGCCTCTCAGATCCTTAGGATTTCGAGAGCATCCTGACTGGTTTTATCACCGTCTGGTATGGCAACTGCACCGCCCTCGACCGGAAGGTTGGTTCAGATGGCCATGCGCATCACTGTGGGTGAGCTCCCAGCCATCAAGGACGTACATGTCAGGTGGAGTCTGAGAAATTCCTGAAAAATTGCTAAAGACTACAGCCACCCGAGACCCGCGACTGTTCTCCATGCTCCTGTCGGGAAGACGGTGCCAGTGAATCAAGGTTCAGACAAACAGACTCCTAAACAGCTTCTATCCCATGGTCATATGACTGTTAAATGGCTAACAACTACTGCTCCCCTTCTCACCTACGTGGCTTCTAAAATTATTATTGATTAGATTTATTACTACCACTACGCTGCTGTTTATTGATTATTGATTTCCATGACCATTAGTATCTATATATTTATCCTACCACTGTTCACTATCCTGTTTACGTGTTTATAGTACTATTAGTATATTACCATACGTATTTATATATTCCTGCTACCAGTCACTTTACAGTGCATTCGGAAGATATTGAGACCCCTTCCCTTTTCCACATTTTTTTTTTTTTACATTACAGCCTTATTCTAAATGGTATTACATAATCTTTTCCCCACATCAATCTATACACAATACCCCACAATGACAAAGTGAAAACTGTTTTTTTGAACTTTTTGCAAATCTATTACAAATAAAAACAGAAATACCTTATTTACATTAGTAATCAGACCCTTTCCTTTGAGACTCGAAATTGAGCTCAGGTGCATCCTGTTTCCCAATGATCATCCTTCAGATGTTTCTACACCCTGATTGGAGTCCACCTGTGGTACATTCAATTGATTGGACATGATTTGGAAAGGCACACACCTGTCTATATAAGGTCCCACAGTTGACAGTGCATGTCAGAGCAAAAACCAAGCCATGAAGTCGAAAGAAGAGCTCCGAGACAGGATTGTGTTGAGGCACAGATCTGAGGAAGTGTACCAAAAAATGTCTGCAGCATTGAAGGTCCCCAAGAACACAGTGGCCTCCATCATTCTTAAATGGAAAAAGTTTGGAACCCCCAAAATTCTTCCTTGACCTGGCTGCCTGGCCAAACTGAGCAATCGGGGGAGAAGGGCCTTGGTCAGGGAGGTGACCAAGAACCCGATGGTCACTCTGATAGAGTTCCTCTGTGGAGATGGGAGAAGCTTCCAGAAGGACAACTATCTCTGCAGCAGTCGACCAATCAGGGCTTTATGGTAGAGTAGCCAGACGGAAGTCACTCCTCAGAAAGAAGGCACATGACCGCCCGCTTGTAGTTTAACAAAGGGCACCTAAAGGACTGATGAAACCAAGATTGAACTCTTTGGCCTGATTGCCAAGCATCATGTCTGGATTAAACCTGACACCATCCCTACGGTGAAGCATGGTTGTGGCAGCATCATGCTGTGGTGTAGTTTTTCAGCTGCAGGGACTGGGAGACCAGTCAGGATCGAGGGAAAGATGAACGGAGCAAAGTAAAAAGAGATCCTTGGAGAAAACCTGCTCCAGAGTGCTCAGGACCTCAGACTGGGGCGAAGGGTCACCTTCCAACAGGACAATGACCCTAAGCACACATCCAAGACAACACAGGAGTAGCTTCGGGACAAGTCTCTGAATGTCCTTGAGTGGCCCAGCCAGAGCCCGGACTTGAACCTGATCGAGCATCTCTGGAGAGACCTGAAAACAGCTGTGCCCGACAAACTGACAGTGCCGTAGAGGATCTGCAGAGAACAATGGGAGAAACTCCCCAAATACAGGTGTGCCAAGCTTGTAGCGCCATACCCAAGATTACTTGAAGCTGTAATCACTGCCAAAGATGCTTCAACAAAGTACTGAGTAAAGGGTCTGAATAATTTTTTATACATTTGCAATAATTTCCAAAACACAGTTTTTGCTTTGTCATTATGGGGTATTGTTTGTATATTGATACAGAGGGGAGGAAAAACTATTTAATCCATTTTAGAATAAGGCTGTAACATAACAAAATGTGGAAAAAGTCAAGGGGTCTGAATACTTTACGAATGCACTGTATATACGCCTATCTACACTGATACTCTTGCATGCACACACACACACACACACACACACACACACACACACACACACCCACACACACACACACACACACTCTTAAACTTGCATACACACACACACACGCCACCACTCACACACCCACCCACCACCTATGCTGCTGCCAATGTTAACTATTATTATTATTTAACCTGCTACCAGTCACCTTCTCCTAATCCCTGCCTATATGTACATATCTTCCTCAAATACTCCAGTATCCCTGCACATTGTAAATCTGGTACTGGCACTAATTCTGTATCTACCTTCGACTCTTATTTCTTACTGTATTGTACGATGAATAACCACCATGTAGGTATTAATTGCAGTTATTCATCATTATAGATCGAGTAAATTAATGTCAAATTATTATTATTATTATTATAATTCGTATTTTTTTTACCCCAGAAATCAAGTCTGGCCCCGCGATCCCCCAGGAAACTTTAGCTCCCCCCTATGGGGGTTGCACCACTAGGATAGGAACCACTTGCCTACAGTATCCAAGATCTGGTAAAATAACAGCATTTTCTAAGGCTATTAGGCCTAAATGAGTTTCAGCTTCCACTGCCAGATAGTATTAATTGCAGTAAAAATATGACCATGTACACTCAGCAATGATGGTGCCCTTCATGTACGCCAGACTCAAAGGGTGATTGCTTATTGAAAATTGTCTATTTAATTGCTTATTGAAGCTAATGTTTTCTGAATGTAGATGAAATACTGTCACGACTAAGACCTTGTTTGGGAAGCAACATCTACTAGGCCTGTGGGTAAATGTCAATCTAGACGTCAAGAAGTTTAGACAACCTGATTGATTAGGTTATTTTAAATTGCCTCAGTGAATCATTACGTATAGTTTTATCCCACACTCATATGTGAGGTATACATGGAATGTACTAAGATATTGCATAGTAAAAGTGTTGAACCAACATAGCTTCTAAACCCAAACCGCAAGACCGCTAAATGATTAAAACCTCTTAAGGTTCGGGGGGAGCGTTCGGAAGTTCGGATGAATGACGTGCCCAAAGTAAACTGCCTGTTACTCAGGCCCAGAAGCTAGGATATGCATATAATGGTAGCATTGGTAACAAAACACTCTGAAGTTTCGAAAACTGTTAAAATAATGTCTGTGAGTATAACATAACTGATATGGCAGGCAAAAACCAGAGGAAAATCCATCCGAAAATGTTTATTTTTTGATCACAGGCCATTTCAATGATAGCTTACGGGAAAAACAAATAGATAGGACCCAGATTGCAGTTCCTATGGTTTCCACTAGATGTCAACAGTCTTTAGAAAGGGTTTCATGCTTGTTATTTGAAAAATGAACAAGTTGTTTTTCCAAGGTGTCTCATTAGAAAAGTAGTCTTGTTGCACGTGTGAATGAGGTGTGCACTCTTCGTTGTTTATCTTCCCTATTGCACATACTATTCTCCGTCTTAAATTTGATTGTTTATTTAGATATTAGAGTACCTGAGGATTAATTAGAAACATCGTTTGACTTGTTTGGATGAACTTTACCAGTAACCTTTTGGATTCGTTTGTATGCATGTTGAACGAGTGGATTACTGAAATCGATGGTGCCTACTAAACAGACTTTTTGGGATATAAAGAAGGACTTTATTGAACAAAACTATCATTCATTGTATAGCTGGGACCCTTGGGATTGCAAACAGAGGAAGATCTTCAAAGGTAAGTGATTTATTTTATCGCTATTTTGGATTTTGTGACGCCTGTGCTGGTTTGAAAAAGTATTTTGATGTTGGGAGCTGTCCTCTGATAATTCCATGGTATGCTTTCGCCGTAAAGCCTTTTTGAAATCTGACAACGCGTTTGGATTAACAAGAAGTTAGGCTTTTAAACGATGTAAGACCATTGTATTTTCATGAATGTTTCAAATTACAATATTTGTATTCTGAATTTCGCACTCTGCAATTTCACTGGATGTTGTCGTAGTGGAACGCTAGCGGGACACCGATCCCAAAGAGGACTGCTCTGGCAGTGCTCCTCCTTGCACAAAGGCGGAGGTAGCGGTCCTGCTGCTGGGTTGTTGCCCTCCTACGGCCTCCTCCACGTCTCCTGATGTACTGGCCTGTCTCCTGGTGGCGCCTCCATGCTCTGGACACTACGCTGACAGACACAGCAAACCTTCTTGCCACAGCTCGCATTGATGTGCCATCCTGGATGAGCTGCACTACCTGAGCCACTTGTGTGGGTTGTAGACTCCGTCTCATGCTACCACTAGAGTGAAAGCACCTTCCAGCATTCAAAAGTGACCAAAACATCAGCCAGGAAGCATAGGAACTGAGAAGTGGTCTGTGGTCACCACCTGCAGAACCACTCCTTTATTGGGGGTGTCTTGCTAATTGCCTATAATTTCCACCTTTTGTCTATTCTATTTGCACAACAGCATGTGACATTTATTGTCAATCAGTGTTGCTTCCTAAGTGGACAGTTTGATTTCACAGAAGTGTGATTGACTTGGAGTTACATTGTGTTGTTTAAGTGTTCCCTTTATTTTTTTGAGCAGTGTATAAGGAAAGTGAAAGGTCCCTGGGAGTGTACAGAGGAGTCTGTTTCAAGCGTCTAAAGCCAGTCTTAGAGCAAAGTTAAATCAGGTCAAACAGCAGACCGAAAAAAATCTTTGGAGGGCGAAGTTTGGAGAGGACATAAAGTTTGCAATGCCATCAGAGGCCAGAATAAGCCTGAGGTATTTGAATAAGCAAAAGAGCACAGTTCCCAATGTGTCTGGACAGGTAGGAACCATCCACTTCTTAATACATTTATTTATACAGTTTGTCTCAATTTACTCCAGTAATATGTTGTTTTTCTAGTTAAAATGCATTCAAGGGAATGGGAGGACTAAAAGAGTTTGTATAACCGATTACATGCTTAGGGTGATAAGGTGTTTTGGCACATCGTTACTCAATGAATGCCATGGGACTTTTAATGACCAAAGAGAGCCAGGACCATGGATTAAAGTCTAGCCTGTAGGACAGGCCCATCCACACAGCAGTCACTCTTCATTGTCCTGGGGTCATAGGGATAATTGATGCATATGGGGGGTATACGTAGTCTGGTTAACACCTAACTCTCAAAGTCCTCCTGACTTCATAATCTGGAATGGCTCTTTGATGTTGTCGGCAAAATGCATCGATAATGAAGCGGGCTGTGCTTTTAGTGGTTAGCTCTCCTCTGTGTCTTTCCCGAGTGGTGCCCCTTTCCATTACAACGGTTGCATTTTTAAATCTAAACAACGAGAGCTCTCAACCCACGAGGAGAAATATACATTTGAAAGAACCAATCAAAACCCTTGCACAATTTCTGAGCAAATATTGCATTAACAAATGGTCTCCTTTCCAGACCAGTGTGGTCACAGCTCTCCCTGCACTGTGAGTTACGTGGGTCTCGTCAGCCAGGCTAGGCTATAAGCCCTTCAGTTGCTAATACATATCTGCATCACTATGGCTATCCATGATGGACCCTTATTAGCATGATATGATCTGATCATAACATAACAGGCTGATTAGAGAAAGACTAGTAAAAGCAGAAGAGCTTTTAATGCACAGTTTCATGCGGACTCTGTACAAAGTACCTCTTATGGAAATAGTTTACCTAGTTATAAGGGTAGACTTTGTTTAACAAAAAAAAACACACAGGAAATGAAGACTACAATTCTCTTACTGAGCGGTTCAGTGGTTCATTTAATTAAACAATGTTCAATGTTCTGGGGTATTCAGATAATTTGAACGGCTCCACTTCAATAACTATATCTGTTGTGAATAGAATGATTCATGTTCATTTCAGATACAGACCCATTTGCTTTTGTTGAGGTATTGTCCAATAAAGCTGCACTTAATGACTGAGAATTAAAAAATTAAAAAAATAATTTAAAAGCCGGGATAGATTTAAAAATATCTTAAGCATTAAAAAACCAAAAGAACAAATAGGACAGTTAATTGGCTAAGCTCAGAAATCACAGCAGTTCCTCAGGTCACTTAATTGTTATTACTCTAATGGAAATACCACTGTAAGTACATGCTGTTATTTATTTTACTTATCAGTTAGCTGTTACTGTGACTTGTGTTTTGTACTGTGGTTTGTATTACCTCATGAGGTTTCTTTTGACATAGAAAGGCAAATTACAGAAATTCTGCCATTTATTTAAAACCCCACTGTAGGCTGGACTGTATGGACTATCTGCGGTGACTCTACCTTCACTGGCTATATGCACACTCACAGGTCTCTATCCACACACACAATCTATCTCCCCCCCAACACAGTATCTACCTCAATTACCACATATCCCTACACATTGAAATGGGTATGGTACTCCTTGCATATACTGTAGCTTCATTCCTGTGTGTTTTATTTCTCATGTTTTTTTAAAATATTTATTTTCTTATTAACTCTGCATTGTTGGATAATACTTTGTAAGTAAGTATATCTCTGTAAAGTCTACACCTGTTGTATTCAGCGTATGTAACAAATATAATTTGATTTGATTTAGATCTGAATCCATTATTAAACTATAAAGCTGTTAAGGCGTTTCTGTCCTCCCTCTACGAGAGCAATCTTCCTCATCTTATCATCCTTAAATGATCCCTCCCCTCTCCTGTCTGTCTACAGCCATCTGTTTGCAACCACAGAAGTTCAATTACCAGAGGCTGAGTCTTTTTCACAATTACTCACTGGCCTCGTCAGACATGGAGAGGAGTGACTTTTAACGACTTTGAAAAGCACAGAGTGTAATCAATAAGTCATTGGACACCTCCAAAAATCCCCCAGTCAGCCGGCTTGTCCACTCTTCTCTCCACAGTTCCACCAAGACAACACAGGGCACTCTGTGAGCAGCTCCACCAGGACAACACAGAGCACTCTGTGAGCAGTTCCACCAAGACAACACAAGGCACCCTGTGAGCAGCTCCACATGAGCTAGGGCCGACACATCTCATACACTCAGCCTTAGAATCATCTGTCACAGCCGCTATAGAACTGTAGGGATCAGCACAGAACCGTACCTTTTCATCCACTCTCCCATGATGTCCTTTGTAATTTGCTTTAAAGTATGTCTATGGGGAGGAGGATTCAGAAATACATGTATATCCTGTATTGTAGGTCTATTTAAAAGTGTGTGACATATTAGAGAACTTCTCAAGTTATGATGACACTGGTATGATATGGACCTTTACTCAAATGGAATGATGTGAATTATATATATATATTTTCCCCCTGAGCACAGAGATAGTAGGACTTATACTTATTGACAGGATTTGCAGCAACAAAAATAATATATTGTGACATTTTAGATCTCAAATAACCATGCTTTGTTCTTCTTTCAGTGAGCTCTAATGTAAACATGGGAAGACAACAAAGCAGTAGTAAGTGTATGTTTTTGTATGTGTGATAGACGCTCAGTGGCCAGTTTATTAGGTACCCCACCCCGTTCACAAAAATGGTTTGTTCCTACAGACAGTGAGTCACGTGATTGTGGCTTGCTATATAAAACAGGCAGATGAGGCATTGAGGCATTCAGTTACTGTTAGATTGAACATTAGAAAGGGCAAAACAAGTGACCTAAGTGACTGTGAGCGAGGTATGATCTTCGGTGCCAGGCGGGCCTGTTCCAGTATCTCATAAAAGGCCTGTCTCCTGGGATTTTCACACACGGCAGAGTCTAGGGTTTACCGAGAATGGTGCGACAAACAAAAAACATCCAGTCGGTGGCAGTCCTGTGGACAAAAATAGCTTGTTGATGAGAGGTCAAAGGGGAATGGCAAGAATTGTGCAATCTAACAAGCGGGCCACAAACAGGCAAATAACGGTGCAGTACAACAATGGTCTGCAGAACGGCATCTCGGAATTCAAAACTCGTCGGTCCTTGTCACAGATGGGCTATTGCAGTAGACGACCACACCGGGTTCCACTCCTATCAGCTAAAAACAAGAAGAAGAGGCTCCAGTGGGCACACGATCACCAACACTGGACAATTCAGAATTGGAAAAACATTGCCTGATCCGATGAATCCCGGTTCCTGTTGAGTCATGCTAATGGCAGAGTCTGGATTTGGCGTAAGCAGCATGAATCTATGGCCCCATCCTGCCTGGTGTCAACGGTACAGGCTGGTGATGGTGGTGTACTGGTGTGGGGAATGTCTTCCTGGCCCACGTTAGGTCCCTTGATACCAATTGAGCAACGTTTCCATTCCCTGTTCTGGAGGCAACAGGGTGTCCGAACTTACTAGATGGGTGTATCTAATAAACTAGCCACTGAGTGTAATTAGCACCGGCATGTCACAACACAGATTCTCATTACGTTGAGTGACTGACTGAGTGGTTCATATCTTTAGTGTGATCAAACTGATGTGCCGCCTCCTCTCTGCAGTACGCCAAAATGCTGAGATCTTATGGACAGGCTGTCAACCTCACGCAGAGTGTGGAGAACACCATCAGGTGTCTGAATCTGTCTATCTTTTCTCTGAGTGTAAAAGCTCACGTTATATAACATCTTCAATAAATGTATGATAGAAGAGGATAACTCTCTTTAAGTGTCAAATACAATAACAGGAAAAATAGGCTGAACTTGGAATACGAAGACTTGCAACGACATTAACCAAGTAAGGTCGTATGATATGATGGAGCAGCAAAAAACTCTGTACCCAGAGGATAACGTGCCACCTGGCATATCTGTCATCACTGGAAGTGCTGAGACTGTGGATGCTGCCAATAACTATCGGATAGTGCACCGTCCGTCCAATAGCATAGTGTCAACAAACATGTCCTCTCCCATTATGGGACAGTCAGAGGATGACAACAATACAACGGTATGAAAAACAGAGATACATTCTCTCCACAGAGAGAGTTTGTCTCTTAACCCTGCTAAAACTAAAGGGGAAAATAGACCATGTACAGTCCTCTCAATGGAAATCCTAAGAAAATGTCTTTGCCTACAAATTCCATATGCAGTTCTATGTGTTACATACAAACCAAAACGTTTCCTTGAATAAATGTTAGTGTGGACTACCTTCACTGTATGTGGATAGCAAAGTCATCCTAAAGTAACCAGTGCATTCAGTCTTGAGCAAACTTTCCCCCCTGAAAAAATCTACAAGGGAGTCCAAGGTCTCATACGAGCGCTGTCCCTAGTGTATGGGCCGCAAACATTTACACAACCCTGTTGCCATGCATTAAATATGGATCCCATTGTCACCCTAGGCAGGAGATGCCCCGAGGAATGCCCAAAGGCCTCTGTGTAAGACAGGGGATACCAGCTAGTATGTTATTGCGTACATGACATATGTGGCCATTTTATGTATGGCCTCATTGCCTCAGTCCAAACGCTGAGGTTACTGTATGGTTAAAGCAATGTGTTAAATTGAAGCTGAAATCATTCATCCCAATGTACACCTTCCACTTCAATCGAACATCCGTTTCCGTCTGCACAGGTTTCCATGTCCGAAATCGACGCCCCTCCCTTGAAAAGAGATTGGATCTATAGCATTATTTCGTTCTAGCAGACCTAGCAGACGGTGTGGAAATGGAAGGTGTAAATTAGGCTTAATTAGAAGAAATAGTCTCAACCACTACTATTAATCAAAATGTTTGACATGAATGAATTAAGAGCTTGAGTCCATAGGAGGTAATGATCAGAATACAAATTACACTTACATTTGTTTTCAATTGTTAGTCATGTGTCTCTCTGTCATGGATGAATACAAGTAAATAAATACAATGTTTGATATAATACTTTGTAATCATGTAATCAATAACCTGGAGGATAAAATATCTACAACACACCACAGTTCATGTATGAAGAATATCTAAGTATTATTTCACAATAAACAGTATTGTTTACATTCTGATGTATTCATCAACAATCTGACTAATTGGAAGTAAAGCACATCAATTTCACATACTAATAAACAGGATCAGTCATGGATGAATTTCTGCTAATTTGTACACCAATTCACGTCACATTTCAGTACATTACGTTCATAATGATCCGAATATCTTAGTAAGTTTTAGTTCAACCCTCACAATGTGTGTTTCCTCCCTAATAATTAAGTGGGGGACTCTACTCTAACACAATGAACACCATGTTTAACATGTATTTGTGAGTAGCCTAACATATGTATGAAAATAGCCTGAAGGATATATTTACTAAAAGATTGCATGTCAGTGTTTTGTATCAAGCAAGGGCTAAATTAGCCTCATGTAAATCCTTAACACAAGGGGTCATTAAATGGTATGGAGACAGGTCTATTTTTCCTCTCGTGTGGTGTGAGGAATTCACCCGGCGTCCTACGCAATTAGAGGAGGTGGTTGGTGTGAATAGCAGTACAGACATAAGATGGCCCCTGGATGTCAAAGACAATATTTCATGGTCGCTCAAGCAAAAGGTTGGGGAGGTCACCCAGAAGAGAAGCCTTTATGTCACAATATGATGCACAATATTATGAGTTTGGTCAAATGGGGTGTTTTTTGCTTTGGGTGTCTTTTATTATTTTGCATGCATGCTGTTGCCCTGACAGAATGTCCATTTAATATTTTTTGCAGCTTTCCAAATCCCTAAAATACCTTCTCTGTATGAAATCATAATCATACTGTAACGGGAGACGCTCTCCTCATCCTCAGATGAGGTGAGGAGAGAAGGATCCTCAGACCAAAACGCAGGCTTTGGGAAATAAGCCATCTTTATTAACACAACGATAAAGATGGCAACACGAAACGAAACAAACACTTGCAAAACTACAAAATAACAAAACGACGTTGACGAGACCTGAACATAAACTTACATAACTAAACATAAACTTACGTACAGGTAACAGACGACATCGAAACGAAAACGAAACAAACAAACGCTACAGTCCTATGTGGTACGAACATAACATACGGACACAGGAGACAATCACCCACAAACAAACAGTGAGAATGCCCTACCTAAATATGACTCTTAATTAGAGGCAAACGCAAACCACCTGCCTCTAATCAAGAGCCATACCAGGCAAACCGAAACCAACATAGAAACAGATAACATAGAATGCCCACCCAACCTCACGTCCTGACCAACTAACACACAAAAACTAACATAAATAGGTCAGGAACGTGACAGTACCCCCCCCCCCACAAGGTGCGAACTCCGGACGCACCAGCACAAAGTCTAGGGGAGGGTCTGGGTGGGCATCTAACCACGGTGGTGGCTCAGGCTCCGGGCGCGGTTCCCACCCCACCATAATCCATCCTAGCCTCCTCCCTCCAAGCATGTCCACCCTCTTTCTTCCCCCACAAAATCCTCTTAATAACACATCTAATAATGACAACACCGGGACAGAGAGATAAATCAAAACAGAGGGATAGATAAGAATATAGAAGTAGATAAAGATAGAGAGGGAGATCAGGATAGAGGGGCAACTCCGGACTGAAAGGCAGCTCCGGACAGAGAGACAGCTCTGGACTGATGGGCAGTTCTGGGTATCTAGCCTTTTCAGGCTGAAGGGCAGCTCATGGCTGACTGACGACTCTCGATGCTCATGGCTGGCTGACGGCTCTCGACGCTCATGGCAGGCTGACGGCTCTCGACGCTCATGGCAGGCTGACGGCTCTCGACGCTCATGGCAGGCTGACGGCTCTCGACGCTCATGGCAGGCTGACGGCTCTCGACGCTCATGGCAGGCTGACGGCTCTCGACGCTCATGGCAGGCTGACGGCTCTCGACGCTCATGGCAGGCTGACGGCTCTCGACGCTCATGGCGCTCTGACGGCTCTGGCTGCTCATGGCGCTCTGACGGCTCTTGCTGCTCATGGCGCTCTGACGGCTCTGGCTGCTCATGGCTCGCTGGCGGCTCTGGCAGATCCTGTCTGGTTGGCGGCTCTGGCAGATCCTGTCTGGTTGGCGGCTCTGGCAAATCCTGTCTGGTTGGCGGCTCTGGCAGATCCTGTCTGGTTGGCGGCTCTGGCAGATCCTGTCTGGTTGGCGGCTCTGGCAGATCCTGTCTGGTTGGCGGCTCTGGCAGATCCTGTCTGGCTGACGGCTCTAGCGGCTCCTGTCTGGCTGACGGCTCTAGCGGCTCCTGTCTGGCTGACGGCTCTGTAGGCTCATGGCAGACGGGCGGCTTTGCAGGCTCATGGCAGACGGGCGGCTTTGCAGGCTCCTGGCAGACGGATGGCTCAGACGGCGCTGGGGAGACGGATGGCTCAGATGGCGCTGGGGAGACGGATGGCTCAGATGGCGCTGGGGAGACGGATGGCTCAGATGGCGCTGGGGAGACGGATGGCTCAGATGGCGCTGGGGAGACGGATGGCTCTGGCCGGATATGGCGCACTGTAGACCTGGTGCGTGGTGCCGGAACTGGAGGCACCGTGCTAATGACAAGCACCTTCCTACTAGTGCGGGGAGCAGGAACAGGGCACACTGTATTCTCAAAGCCTACTCTATCCCTGATGCGTGGTACCGGCACTGGTGACGCCGGGCTGAGGACAAGCACATCAGGATTAGTAGGGGGAGAATATACAGTGTGTACAGGGCTCTGGAGACGCACTGGTAGCTTAGTGCGTGGGGCCGGAACTGGAGGCACCGGGCTAGATACACGCACTACAGGGAGGGTGCGTGGAGGAGGAACAGGGCTCAGGACACGCACTGGTAGCCTAGTGCGTAGTGTATACACTGTAGGTACTAGGCTGGGGCGGGGAGGTGGTGCCGGAAATACCGGACCGTGGAGGCGTACTGGCTCTCTTGAGCATTGAGCTTGCCCAACCTTACCTGGTTGAATGCTCCCGGTTGCCCGACCAGTGCGGGGAGGTGGAATAACCCGCACCGGCCTATGTAGGCGAACCGGAGAAACCATGCGTAAGGCCGGTGCCATGTATGCCGGCCCGAGGAGACGCACTGGAGACCAGACGCGTTGAGCCGGCCTCATGACACCTGGCTCAATACCCAATCTAGCCCTCCCAGTGCGGGGAGGTGGAATAACCCGCACCGGGCTATGCACTCGTACAGGAGACACCGTGCGCTCTACTGCGTAACACGGCGCCTGCCCGTACTCCCGCTCTCCACGGTAAGCCTGGGAAGTGGGCGCAGGTCTCCTACCTGCCCTTGGCCCACTATCTCCTAGCCCCCCCCCAAGAAATTTTTGGGAATTACTTACGGGCTTTTTCGGCTTCCGTGCCAGACGCGTTCCCTCATAGCTCCGGTTCCTCTCTCCGGTAGCCTCTGCTCTCCTCAGTGCCTCCACCTGTTCCCCTGGCTTTTCGGGCTTCCAGCCACGTCTCCTTGCTGCCTCCTCAAACCACCGTTCCTGGGCTTTAGCTGCCTCCCTCTCTTCCTGAGAACGGCGATTTTCTCCTGCCTTAGCCCAGGGACCTTCTCCATTCATTATCTGTTCCCATGTCCAGAAATCCTTGTCTTGTCCCTTACTCCGTTTCGTTTTCCCTTGCCGCTTGGTCTTAGCGTGTTGGTGGGTGATTCTGTTAAGGCTGTCGCTCTCCTCATCCTCAGATGAGGTGAGGAGAGAAGGATCTTCTGACCAAAATGCGGAGTCAGGGAAATAAGCCATCTTTATTAAAAATACGACGTAGACTAAACAAAACAAAACACTTTCAAAACTTACAAAATAACAAAACGACGTTGACGCAACCTGAACATAAACTTACATAGACAAACGTAAACTCACGAACAGGAACGTACATCGAAACATACGAACAGCCAAACAGCTCCGAAAGTGAATACATCGAACACAACGACGAAAGACATCACAGGAGACAATCACCCACCAACAAACAGTGAGAATGCCCTACCTAAATATGACTCTTAATTAGAGGCAAACGCAAACCACCTGCCTCTAATCAAGATCCATACCAGGCAAACCGAAACCAACATAGAAACAGATAACATAGAATGCCCACCCAACCTCACGTCCTGACCAACTAACACACAAAAACTAACATAAATAGGTCAGGAACGTGACACATACAGAAAGTGTACTCGTGATTATTTCATATTACTATTGAGAATACAACTAGGTTTGAATTTTGAATATCGTAGCAATAATTCAGTTATGTGGACATGCATCCTTTTCACCGTAACTTCATGAAAAGGTACGCAAACTACTTCTAAGAGGTCAGACGTTGCTTTTATTGCTTTTATAATGTGTTTCAAGTAATCATCAATATGGTATTCTAGAAAAAAATCCATCTATTTCTAAAATCTTTCTTACAGTATGAATAGTTATTTTTAATCAGAGCACATCTATTTGGCAATCCTTGAACAGAAATGTGTTAGTCTGAGTACATACAATTCACTTTGAGTCTAAAAACCAATGCCGGCAAGCAAACAAAACCAAAACAAACAGCAAATAGCCATGCTAGTGAATTGTGTAATAATTATGACATTTCCCCTTGCACAATAATCCATTAAGAAGTCAAGTTCCAAGACAGAATGTGCACAATGTGAAAGATATGTCTTTATCATCAGTTTCAATAAATAAAGGGAGAACATTATAGTATGATCTAGCTAGCCTGCAGGACAGGTAGGAACTGGGTCTGTTGTGGTTTTTGAGATTGGATCTGCAGGATTTTGGCCGCTTGCAGGTCCATCCTCAGGTAGCTATTAGAACATAGTAGAGCACCACTGCTGTTGTTTACTCTGAGCCACTGAGATGGAATATCCCTGGCTGGGAAACAGCTGTGGCCATGGATATCCTCGGGAAGAGATGAATATGGGAATGTCCCCATGGTTTCTCCCACAGCTGCTAAATCCAACTTTTTGGCATATCTGTGATAGGCAATGGGATTTGGTCAAACCCAAGAGACAACTCAGCGCTTGGTTCCTTTGCTCTAATGCAAACCACAAGTGAACCCGGCAGCTGCCATAGGGAAATAGATTTGCAATATGGTATGTCAAAGGAAGGTAACACATTTTGTTCCTGACTTTAAAAGACTCACCAAAGTTACTTGAGTTCATACTGTCTTGACGTGACTTTCATTAATCTGATGACTGTTATGTATCAAATGAACAAACTATGTGTAATTGTTACTCGATTAAATTAATCATGTAACAATTAACTCATTAGGATTTTGGGGCACCATGGAAGAAGTTGTTTAATGAGTTACCATCGCTGAATTAAACTCAAGAAGATATATATAAGTTTCATATCGATAAAAGTCACTTATTAATCATTACCTCATATCAGTACTCATTCTGAACAGTCATGACCTTTTTGGAAGCACAAGAACCCGAGCCTTTGCTGATTATTCAGTACTGCACAAATTGATGTAATTATTTATTTACTAACTAAATAAATAATAACACAGAATACACATACACACTTACATAAGACAGAAGTCCCTAGTGGGCTGACAAAATATGACGGCTTGGTACACATATGGAGAGGGGGTGGGGAAAAGAGCGATAGGGAAAGGGACATTTATCGTGGATACATTTTGCAACTATTCTCACATTACTCATATATGTACCTTTGTACATGAACCACCGCCCGTTTGGGTAAGAGAATAATTAATGTATTTACATGGTGAATGCCTTCGTTCCTTGTCTATCTCGGTCAGAACCAAGCCCTCTCGGAAGGTTGTTTCGGTGGGTTCTCTCGTGGGTGTAAGTCTATGATTGTCCCCCAGATGTCACAATGTCCTTCTTCTAAGTTGCCTGTGGCTTCATTGATTGAACAGTGATTGTCTGAGGTGAGCTTCTCCTCTTTTCCTCGGGTATATAGTCAAAGTTCCAAACTCACTTTACACGCGAAGCTGCAGATTGGCAATGCTAAGGTCTAGTCTTTATCTTCTTCATCTCGAGTGGAGATTCAAAGTTCAAACCATTTTCAGCCATGTAGCCACAGCTACACATTTTCTGGTCTGGTAGGTGAGGTTATCTTCTTCACCTCGTGTTTCCGGTTGAGAGTTTCAAAGTTCCCAACCATTTCAACGTGTGGACCACGGTCTCACATCTTTTGGTCTAGTATGTAAAATCTTAGCCAGTCCTTTTAAGCACTCTGGTTGAAAAGGGCGGGTCCATCACGCTGACAAGCTCTCTGACCTCATTCAGGGCGTGGCTACTTAATGGGCAACGTATCATCAAAAGTATAATCTCGTTAGAAAACTAAAATCACATTCCTTTCTTAACAAAAATATTCTCTTCATCCTTGATATTTCCTACACAATGTAAAGGATGTAAACCTGACATACACAGTGTGAAAGCTCTTCAAGTTACAATATTTTCATTATAAAAATTATAAAAATTGTAATGACATCACAAAATAGATGTTAATGTTAATGTTCCATAGACCATCTCTCATCATTCCCCACATCTGGATATTTAGAAATATTGTCCCAGTGTTTACTTCTGGACGTTAGAGTTTTTGGCCGGCAAAAGATTCCAAAATTCCAATCTTGATACTAAAGAGCAAGAGAGAGTTCTGTGCTACATAACATTTACGATTGGTGTGAGGTGTCATAAAACCAGCCCAACCAGCCCAACCAGCCCAACCCCCTTAATCTGTGGGTGAGAGGGGTCTGGGTCTTGTCATCGTCAGGCATTTGCCAAGCTGATCTGAGGCCTTGGATTGTACTGTTTACTTACGTCACTTTAAAAAGTGGCCATCAAGTAAATATTGTCTGAGTAAACATTATTTCAAAAGAAAGGAACTCCTGTAATTAATTTCCATTATAGGAGTGGGAACAGAACATTACAATGTAGATTAAAGACTGAAAAGACACAGACAGACATCATAGGCACTAGAGAGCTCCGAACAGATTAAAAAGCAACTATTTATGAGAAATGATGTGATGGAAACTGGTTCAGTGAAGCCTCCAGTTAACAGAAAGAATAGCAGAGCACTGTTTAGTGTAATCGGAATAAGCTAATAATATGTTTTTATATTTGTATTTTCGAGAAGAAAATCTATGTTTGTCAATCCATTCAATATCAACCAATCTGATCGCTAACGTTACTTTTTTCCAGATTACCTGAAAGCTGAATTCATGTCCAACCTACTCCACACATCTTTAAATAGAACCCTTAACAAAACAAGCCCTGATCTGTAGACTGAAGATGTCACGACATGGATGGGCCCATTATCACAGTAAATGAAGCATTTCCACTAATGTCACCCCAAGGCTGTGGAACCAGCAACAACCCAACCCAGAGAGAGAGGGCTCATTTAGCTAACAAGCCTGCTCTCTGTCTTTTTGTGGTCATTATACAACCAGTGTATAATAGTCACATTAAAACCTAATGTATCTGATCTCTGACTGAAAGTACCTAGCATCAGGACACCCTCATTACTTTCATAAGAGTACTAAGTCAATTTAAGAGATCCATACAGCTCCAACAAATAATCAAAGCATGTTATGAAAGGCCAGTTTGGGTGGCTACCACTGTGGTGCATGCCAAAGTGTGAATCTTTATCATCAGTAATAAATAATTGACCGTTTGTCAAAGAATGTTGCGTTCTTGATAGTCGTGAGCATTTACTGCTTTTTGAGGTCGGTTCAGTTTCGGTTTTATTATTTAAAAAATTATCATGGTTTTGATTTTGGTTTCACAATTTTTGGAGATTGATAGATGTAACACAAAATAAAACAATTAATAAAAGTCCCATAATGGTAGTGACTGCCCATTACTGCATATCACTTATTAACTATCATTTATTCACATTACTTTAATAAAATATTTGTTTCATTTGATTACTTTATTATTTAATTCCAAGTCATCATATGTCCATAGAGCTGATACCTATGCTGTCTGACAAACTCACTATTTTAGTAGTTCTTTAAAAAAAAGCCAACTATCAATCACTTAGATCAGGGGTGAAACTCATTCCATGGAGGGCGTAGGATTTGCTGGCTTTTGGTTTTTCCTTTCAATTAAGACCTAGACAACCAAGTGAGGGGAGTTCCTTACTAATTAGTAACCTGAATTCTTCAATCAAGTACAAGGTATGAGTGAAAACCCGCAGACACTCGGCCCTACATGGAAAGATTTTGACACGTGACTTAGATAATGTATTTTCAGGCTCCCGAAGCAACTGCTTTCTATCCCTCTCAATTGCACATTCTCTCTTCTCTCAGTCTCTGTGTCTGCTCGGCACAGACCAGACAAGTTTAAGCGGGAACGATATGGATTACGGTCATTGTAGTTCATTTTTTAATTGGCTGTTTATTAGTCAAATACATATTTAAAACAACATCGTAGCCCTATCCTGTTTGGCCTATGGGTGGAATGTTTCATATATTTTTATAATGATGCGATTATTTTTTTTAAACGACGAAAATCCAGTGTCGAAAAGTTTTGTTATATTTCAGTCTTCTGTGATGTATATAAAGTGTAATATTGGGATGGAAATTCAAAATTATATCTGACATGGTACAGGCATCTTTCTTTTAAGCCCATAACCATGCATGTGAGGTGTATAATTTTGTTTCAAAGTAGATTTGTTTAACCTCACTAGGGTATGTGGGACTGCCAGTGAAACTGCAGCGCACCAAATTCAAAACAACAGAAATCCCATAACATACAAATATTTTACACCATTTTAAAGATACACATGTTGTAAATCCAGCCACAGTATCCGATTTCAAAAAAGGCTTTACGACGAAAGTACACCAAGCGATTATGTTAGGTCAGAGCCAAGTCACAGAAAAACACAGCCATTTTTCCAGCCAAAGAGAGGAGTCACAAAAAGCAGAAATAGAGATAAAATGAATCACTAACCTTTGATGATCTTCATCAGATGACACTCATAGGACTTCATGTTACACAAAACATGTATGTTTTGTTCGGTAAAGTTCATATTTATATCCAAAAATCTCAGTTTACATTGGCGCGTTATGTTCAGTAGTTCCAAAACATCCGGTGATTTTGCAGAGAGCCACATCAATTTACAGAAATACTCATAATAAACATTGCTAAAAGATACAACTGTTATGCATGGAATTTTAGATCCACTCATCCTTAATGCTTATCATTATCCTTATCCTTATCCACTGTGTCAAATTTCAAAAAAACTTTACGGAAAAAGCACACCATGCAATAATCTGAGTACAGCGCTCAGACACAAAACCAAGCCATACAAATATCCGCCATGTTGTGTAGTCAACAGAAGTCAGAAATAGCATTATAAATATTCACTTACCTTTGATGATCTTCATCAAAATGCACTCCCAGGAATCCCAGTTCCACAATAAATGTTTGATTTGTTCGGTAAAGTCCATAATTTATGTCCAAATATCTCCTTTTTGTTTGCGCGTTTAGCCCAGTAATCAAAATTCATGAGGCTCGATCACTAGGTGCAGACGAAAGGTCAAAAAGTTCCGTTACAGTCCGTAGAAACATGTCAAACGATGTATAGAATCAATCTTTAGGATGTTTTTAACCTGTTTGGGCTGCAGGGGCAGTATTGAGTAGCCGGATAAAAGGTGCCCATTTCAAACGGCCTCGTACTCAATTCTTGCTCGTACAATATGCATATTATTATTACTATTAGATAGAAAACACTCTCTAGTTTCTAAAACCGTTTGAATTATATCTGTGAGTAAAACAAAACTAATTTTGCAGCAAACTTCCTGATAGGAAGTGGAAAATCTGAAATCGATGCTCTGTTCTAGGGCCTGCCTATAAATGTCCTTGATATATATCAGTATACATGCACTTCATACGTCTTCCACTAGATGTCGACAGGCAGTGAGAGAAGAAATGAGGTGTGTAACTTGATCTGGGGTCAAATAAAAGCTCTTTGTATGACGTGTCACCAGTTTCCTGTTTTCTGGAGAGCGCGTGAAGGGACCTGGTTTTGCCTTCTGTACAGCTGTCGTTATAGACGACTAATATCTCCGGCTTTGATTTTATTTGATACATGTGACAATATCATCGTAAAGTATGTTTTTTCGATATATTTTATAAGATTATTGAAATTTTTTCGGGACGTTAGGCGTGTTGCTTTGTCTGCGTATGTTCAGGAAGGAGAGATTCGCGCCACTTTGCTAGCTTTCCGTGCTAATTGACTGGAGAAGAGGACATTCTAAATCCAAACAACGATTGTTCTGGACAAAGGACCCCTTGTACAACATTCTGATGGAAGATCAGCAAAGTAGGACCCATTTTATGATGTTATTTTATATATCTGTCGTACATGTGAACTAGTAGTTTGCGGCCAGATTTTGGGCACGCTCTCGCCATAACGTAAACTGCATATCGTAATGAAGTTATTTTTAGAATTCTAACACGGCGATTGCATTAAGAACTAATGTATCTATCATTTCCTATACAACATGTATTTTTTTGTTATGTTTATGAATAGTTATTTGGTCAGAATATGTTTGTCAGAAAAATATCCGGACGTTGTGGGAAAAAGATGCTACTTTAGCACAATGTATAACCACTGATTTAGGCTCTAAATGTGCACATTTTCGAACAAAACATAAGTGTATGTATAACCTGATGTTATAGGACTGTCATCTGATGAAGCTTATCAAGGTTAGTCAAAAATTATATATATTTTGCTGGTTTATTCGCTATCGCTAACGTGCCTATTGCTATCGCTAACGTGCCTTGATGAATGAATGCGGTAGTGTGGTAGGCTAATGTAGTAAGCTAATATAATGCTATAATGTGTTTTCGCTGTAAAACACTTAAAAAATCGGAAATATTGGCTGGATTCACAAGATGTTTGTCTTTAATTTGCTGTTCACCATCGATTTTTCAGAAATGTTTTATGATGAGTATTTAGGTATTTGACGTTGGTGTCTGTAATTACTCTGGCTGCTTCGGTAGCTGTGATGGTAGCTGCAATGTAAAACTGATTTATACCTCAAATATGCACATTTTTCGAACAAAACATAGATTTATTGTATAATATGTTATAAGACGGTCATCTGATGAAGTTGTTTCTTGATTAGTTTGGTTGTTCTTGGTTAGTTAGGTTGGCTTTGTGCATGCTACCTGTGCTGTGAAAAATGTCTGTCCTTTTTTGTATTTGGTGGTGATCTAACATAAATATATGTGGTGTTTTCGCTGTAAAACATTTAAAAAATTGGACATGTTGGCTGGATTCACAAGATGTTTATCTTTCATATGCTCTATTGTACTTGTTAATGTGTGAAAGTTAAATATTTCAAAAAAATATATTTTTTGAATTTCGCGCCCTGCACTTGAAGTGGCTGTTGTCATATTGTGCCCCGCTTCGGGCTTGCAGCCCAAAGAAGTTAACATAAATCTTCAATAATGTTTCAACCGGAGAATTACTTTGTCTTTAGAATTGCAATGGAACGCAACCTACCTCTCACGTGAACGCGCGTGGTCAGCTCATGGCACTCTGGGAGAGACCTTACACAATCCCCTCTCATTCGCCCCCACTTCACAGTAGAAGCCTCAAACAAGGTTCTAAAGACTGTTGACATCTAGTGGAAGCCTTAGAAAGTGCAACATGACCCCATAGACACTGTATATTCGATAGGCAATGACTTGAAAAACTACGAACCTCATATTTCCCACTTCCTGGTTGGATTTTATCTCAGATTTTTGCCTGCCATATGAGTTCTGTTATACTCACAGACATCATTCAAACAGTTTTCGAAACTTCAGAGTGTTTTCTATCCAGATCTACTAATTATATGCATATTCTAGCTGTTATGGCTGAGTAGCAGGCAGCTCAATTTGGGCACGCTTTTCATCCAAAATTCCGAATGCTGCCCCCTACACTAGTGAAGTTAATACTACCAATAATCACTCTATGTGCCCCTTATTTAGCCCACTGCAGCTAACTTCTTTGGGATAGGGGGCAACATCAATTTTGGATGATTTGGTGCCCATAGTGAACTCCCTCCTACTCTGTCCCAGATGATAATATATGCATATTATTATTACTATTGGATAGAAAACACTCTGAAGTTTCTAAAACTGTTTGAATTGTGTCTGTGAGTATAACAGATGGCAGGCAAACTTCCAAACAGGAAGTGAGAATTCTGAGAAGGGTCGATGTGAAAGTTATCGCCTATTCAATTCCCTGTAATATATGGATCTGTTTGCACTACCAACGCCTTCCACTAGATGTCAACAGTCAGTAGAACGTGGAATGAAGCCTCTAGTGTGATGTGGGGCCGGATGGGAGCTATTTGAGTCAGTGGTCTGGCAGAATGCTAGTCATGGAATGGCCATGTGTGCCATCCACATGAAGAAATTAAGAAATGCTCCGGTTGGAACGTTATTGGATATATATGATAACAACATCCTGAAGATCGATTCTCTACTAAGTTTGACCAGTTTATTCGACTTGTAATATAACTTTTTGAAGTTTTCGTCCGACGTTTGCCTGCATCAGCGCCACGTGTACTACACATGCTAGCTAAAGTTGCTAATTGGACATAAGTAATGGACATTATCGAACTAATAACCATTTATTGTCAAACTAGGAGTCCTGGCATGTCACGCCCTGGCCTTAGTATTCTTTGTTTTCGTAATTATTTTGGTTAGGTCAGGGTGTGACATGGGGAATGTATGTGTTTTTGTAGTGTCTAGGGTGGTTGTAAGGTTTAGGGGGTTTATTAGAGTAGAAGGGGGTTATGTTTAGTATAGTAGTCTAGCTGTGTCTATGGTTGAGTGTAGGTATCTAGGAAAGTCTATGGTTGCCTGAATTGGGTCTCAATTAGAGACAGCTGGTTATTGTTGTCTCTGATTGGGAGCCATATTTAACTTCTTGCGAATATAGGGGGTGCTGTTTCGCATTAGCATAATTTGCTCTACAGATTAACCTGTTTGGGCTGCAGCCCGACACCGGTACACTTATGACAACATCCAGCTCAAGTGCAGGGCGCGAAATTCAAAATCTATTTTTTTTAAATATTTAACTTTCACACATTAACAAGTCCAATACAGCATTTGAAAGATAAACATCTTGTCAATCCAGCCAACATGTCCGATTTTTTAAATGTTTTACAGAGAAAACACCACATATATTTATGTTAGCTCACCACCAAATAAAAAAGAGGACAGACATTTTTCACAGCACAAGTAGGATGCAAGTAGCATGCACAAGCCAACCTAACTAACCTCAGATGACAGTCCTATAACATGTTACACAATAAATCTATGTTTTGTTCAAAAAATGTGCATATTTTAGCTATAAATCAGTTTTACATTACTGTTACCATCATAGCTACAGTCAGAAATCGCACGGGAGTAGCCAGAGAAAATACAGACACCAACGTCAACTACTAATTACACATCATAAAACATTTCAGAAAAATATATGGTGGATAGCTAATGAAAGACAAAGATCTTGTGAATAGAGACAATATTTCCGATTTTTGAAGTGTTTTACAGCGAAAACACAATATATCGTTATATTAGCTTACTACATTAGCTAGCACACAGCAGCATTGATTTATGTCAAACGGTAGCATAGCACAGTTCGACAGATATATGAAAAAGCATTCCAAATTGGGTCCTTATCTTTGTTGATCTTCCATCAGAATGTTCTCCAAGGGGTCCTTTGTTCAGAAACGTCTTTATTTCGATCCAGAACGAACGATTTCCCTCTTGAATTAGCAAGCACACTGGCAGTGCGACGCTAACCTCTCCATCTTGACAAAATTCTTGCGTCGCATCACGTCTAAAGTCCAGAATAAATTTCAATAATATAATTAAACTATATTGAAAAAACATACTTTAGGATGATATTGTGACAGGTATCAAATAAAATCGAAGCCGGAGATCATATTCACCTTTAACTTCTTGAGAATACAGGGGGTGCTGTTTCGCATTAGCATAATTGCCTCTACAGACTAAACTGCCTCTTATTCAATTATTGCTGTTACTATATGCATATAACCATATAGCATTGGATAGAAAACAAGCTATGGTTTCTAAAACCGTTCCAATTGAGTCTCTGAGTCAAACACAGGTCATTTCACAGCACTTTCCCTGAGCCTGAAAAAGATTGCAAGATGTGTATGCTCGCTTCAAAGCTCTGCCTATATATGGTCACGCCACCTATGACCCGAATGACACTTCCTTCTTCCTCTGGGTGTCTGGAAGACGTCAGAGGAGAAATTTTTTGTTTATCTTGTACTGACGTGAAATAAGACTTATTTCTTTAGCGTGACCGACAACTTCCGGTTTCTGAGATGCGCGTTTTCAGAGGTGGCATTGTCTTTTGTTATGCTGACGTTACGGATGAAAACTATCTCCGTGTCGAAGTTTGTTTGCTACATGTGACCATATCACCGTAATGTATGTTTTTTCAATATAGTTTAATCAGATTATTAGAATTTTTTCGGGAGTTTTGCCGTGTTCCGTTCTTTGAGTTTTTTAACTTTGGGAATTGACCGTGCCAGTCGACCAGTACCCAGGCTAAATGAAGAGGGGAGGTTGCCATTGTGAATGGATTGAACGACTCATCAGGACTAAGGACACCTTGATCAACATTCTGATGAAAGACCAGCAATAGTAAGACCCAATTTACGATGTTATTTCATATATCTGTCGTGCATGTGAACTGGTCGGGCGCGTCCAGCCGGTTCTGGCTGGCCTGGTTATGCTAATTAGCGATACATTTTGTTTTCGCTATAAAACATTTAAAAAATCTGAAATATTGTTTGGATTCACCAGATGTTGGGCTTTCAATGTCTGTACGCTGTGTATTTTTTCTGAAATGTTTTAAGACAAGTAATTAGTTATATAACGTTGGTCTCTGTAATTGTTCTAGCTGCATCAGCACTATATCAGATTGCAGCTGCAATGTAGAACTGTGATTTATACCTGAAAAATGCACATTTAAAAAAAAAAAACTATGCTATACCATAAATATGTTATCAGACTGTCATCTTAAGAATTTTTTTGTTGGTTAGTGGCTATCAATATCTTAGTTTAGCCGAATTGGTGATAGCACCTGATGGAGTAAGAAACTGTTGGAGTAAGAAAATGGTGTCATTTTGCTAACGTGTTTAGCTAATAGATTTACATATTGTGTCTTCCCTGTAAAACATTTAAAAAATCTGAAATGGTGGTTTTATTCACAAGATCTGTGTCTTTCATTGGGTGTCTTGGACTTGTGATTTAATGATATTTAGATGCTACTATTTAATTGTGACGCTATGCTAGCGATGCTAATCAGTGTGGGGGGTGTGGGGGGTGCTCCCGGATCAGGGTTAGGTACTCTGTAGAGGTTAACGAGCGTTTTCCAGGAGCCGAGTCCAGGTTCTACTTCGCGCCCAGAAAAAAAAATAAAGTGCGCAAGTCTCACTCCAAGAGGTTGTGTTCAATCCCAGGACGAGCTGCAGCCAGAACAGGTGAATTTAAACCGTTTTATAGCAATTTATATCCGTTTAGTGCGATTTTGAGGCATTTCTTTCTGAGACTCTTTGAACCGCTGGGCACGTTTCCAGTTCATGCCGAACGTTAGTGGGCATTTCCACATGGCAAGAGGACAGCTTTTGACCAAAAGACGATTAGTCCCAAGAAAGGATTCTTTGAACAAGATTCTGATGGAAGAACAGCTCATAGTAAGAACAATTTATGATGATAAATCGTGTTTCTGTCGAAAAATGTTAAACGCTTATGCCGCCATTTTGTTAGGTGTAGCTTCGCTTGGCGCAACCTGTATTGAAAAGTAAGGATAATAAAAAAAAATTAATTCAGCGATTGTATTAAGAATTAAATTGTCTATCAATCGCTGTCCACCCTGTATTTTTTTGTCAAGTTTATGAGTATTTATGTATAAGACTAGATCACTGTCTAATATGGCGCACGACATTTTCTGACCAATGGGCTACTTTTCTCATTGTCTAACCATGATTTTGGTGGCTAAATATGCACATTTTCGAACAAACTCTATATGTATGTTGTAATATGATGTTACAGGAGTGTCATCTGAAGAATTCTGAGAAGGTTAGTGAAAAAATTAATACATTTTGGTGGTGATAATGCTGTCGCTCTTTTTGCCGTGAATCAATGCTGGGGTAATGTTTGCACGTGTGCTATGGTAATATAACGATTTATTGTGTTTTCGCTGTAAGACACTTAGAAAATCTGAAATATTGTCTGGATTCACAGGATCTGTGTCTTTCAATTAGTGTACGCTGTGTATTTTTACGAAATGTTTTATGATTAGTAATTAGGTAATACACGTTGCTCTGTATTTTTTCTAGTCGAGTTGTGATGGTGGGTGCAATTGTAAACTATGATTTATACCTGAAATATGCACATTTTTCTAACAAAACCTATCCTATACCATAAATATGTTATCAGACTGTCATCTGATGAGGTTTTTTCTTGGTTAGTGGCTATCAGTATCTTTATTTGGCCGAATTGGTGATAGCTACTGGTGTTGAGAAAAAATGGTGGACAAAGAAAAATGGTGTCTTTTGCTAACGTGGTTAGCTAATAGATTTACATATTTTGTCTTCCCTGTAAAACATTTTAAAAATCTGAAATGGTGGCTTTATTCACAAGATCTGTATCTTTCATTAGGTGTCTTGGACTTGTGATTTAATGATATTTAGATGCTACTATTTAATTGTGACGCTATGCTAGCGATGCTACTCAGTGTGGGGGGGGTGGGGGGTGCTCCCGGACCCGGGGTAGAGAGGCGTGAAAGGTTAAGGCAACCATAGGCTTTAGCTGTTTGTGGGGAATTGTCTATGTCGAAGTGTTTTGTGTCAGCACTGATGTTTGTATAGCTTCACGGTCGTCTGTTCTGTTTGTTGTTTTGTTTTTTCCTTCTTTAAATAAAAAGAAGATGTACTTTCCACGCGCTGCGCCTTGGTCCTCTCTCAGTCCCGTTGACGATCGTGACAGAATTCCCCACCACTTATGCGGGAGCAAGCAGCGTGAAAAGCGGCAACAGGAGCGGCGCAAGGAGGCATGGAAATGGGAGCATAATATGGACTACACTACGTGGGAGGAGATCGACAGGTGGGCGATCGACCCAGGGCGAGTGCCGGGGCCAGCCTGGGATTCTCTGGCGCAGTGTGAGGAGGGATACCGGCGAATGGAGGCAGCACGACGACGCGGTAGGAAGCCTGTGAGTCAGCCCAAAAAATTTCTTGGGGGGGGCTTAGAGGTAGTGGGCCGAGGGCAGGTAGGAGACCTGTGCCCACTTCCCAGGCTAACCGTGGAGAGCGGGAGTACGGGCGAACACCGTGTTACACAGTAGAGCGCACGGTGTCTCCTGTACGTGTTCATAGCCCGGTGCGGGTTATTCCACCTCCCCGGACGGGTAGGGCGACGGGGAGCATTCAACCAGGTAAGGTTGGGCAGGCTCGGTGCTCAAGGCAACCAGTACGCCTGCACGGTCCGGTATTTCCGGCGCCACCTCCCCGCCCCAGTCCAGTTCCACCAGTGCCTACACCACGCACCAGGCTTCCAGTGTGTCTCCAGAGCCCTGTTCCTCCTCCACGCACTCGTCCTATGGTGCGTGTCTCCAGCCCGGTACCACCAATTCCGGCACCACGCACCAAGCCTCCTGTGCGTCTCCAGAGTCCTGTGCATCCTGTTGCTGCTCCCCGCATTAGCCCTGAGATGCGTGTCCCCAGCCCGGTACCACCAGTTCCGGCACCACGCACTAGGCATAATGTGCGTCCCCAGGGTCCAGTATGCCCTGTTCCTTCTCCCCGCACTAGCCTGAAGGTGCGTGTCCTTAGCCCGGTGCCTCCAGTTCCGGCACCACGCACCAGGCCTACAGTGCGCCTATTCCGGCCAGAGCCATCCGTCTCCCCAGCGCCATCTGAGCCATCCGTCTCCCCAGCGCCATCTGAGCCATCCGTCTCCCCAGCGCCATCTGAGCCATCCGTCTCCCCAGCGCCATCTGAGCCATCCGTCTCCCCAGCGCCATCTGAGCCATCCGTCTCCCCAGCGCCATCTGAGCCATCCGTCTGCCCAGTGCCGTCTGAGCCATCCGTCTGTCCCGAGCCATTAGAGCCGCCCGTCTGACCCGAGCCGTCAGAGCCGTTAGTCAGTCAGGAGCCGCTAGAGCCATTCGTCAGTCAGGATCTGCCAGAGCCGCCAACAAGACAGGATCTGCCAGAGCCGCCAACCAGACAGGATCTGCCAGAGCCGCCAACCAGACAGGATCTGCCAGAGCCACCAACCAACAGGATCTGCCAGAGCCGCCAACCAGACAGGATCTGCCAGAGCCGCCAACCAAACAGGATCTGCCAGAGTCGCCAACCAGACAGAATCTGCCAGAGCCGTCAGCCAGCCATGAGCGTCCAGAGCCATCAGCCAGCCATGAGCGTCCAGAGCCGTCAGCCAGCCATGAGCAGCCAGATCCGTCAGCCAGCCATGAGCAGCCAGATCCGTCAGCCAGCCATGAGCAGCCAGATCAGTCAGCCAGCCATGAGCAGCCAGATCCGTCAGCCAGCCATGAGCAGGCAGATCCGTCAGCCAGCCATGAGCAGCCAGATCCGTCAGCCAGCCATGAGCAGCCAGATCCGTCAGCCAGCCATGAGCAGCCAGATCCGTCAGCCAGCCATGAGCAGCCAGATCCGTAAGCCAGCCATGAGCAGCCAGATCCGTCAGCCAGCCATGAGCCGTCCAGCCAGGATCCGCCAGAGCCGTCCAGCCAAGATCCGCCAGATCCGTCATCCAGCCAGGATCCGTTCCTCAGTCCGGAGCTGCCGTCCCTCAGTCCGGAGCTGCCCCTTATCCTGGTGCTGCCCCTTCTCCTGGTGCTGCCCCTTAGTCCGGTGCTGCCTCTTAGTCCGGTGCTGCCCCTTAGTCCGGTGCTGCCCCTTAGTCCGGTGCTGCCCCTTAATCCAGTGGGGTTAATGTGGAGGGTGGCCATTTGGAGGAGGCTACGTAAGCGGGTAGTGACTATGGTGGGGTGGGGACCACGACCAGTGCCGGAGCCGCCGCCATGGAAGGAAGCCCACCCAGACCCTCCCCTAGACTTTGTGCTGGTGCGCCCGGAGTTCGCTACCTTAAGGGGGGGGTTATGTCACGCCCTGGCCTTAGTATTCTTTGTTTTCGTAATTATTTTAGTTAGGTCAGGGTGTGACATGGGGAATGTATGTGTTTTTGTAGTGTCTAGGGTGGTTGTAAGGTTTAGGGGGTTTATTAGAGTAGTTGGGTTTATGTTTAGTATAGTAGTCTAGCTGTGTCTATGGTTGAGTGTAGGTATCTAGGAAAGTCTATGGTTGCCTGAATTGGGTCTCAATTAGAGACAGCTGGTTATTGTTGTCTCTGATTGGGAGCCATATTTAAGGCATCCATAGGCTTTAGCTGTTTGTGGGGAATTGTCTATGTCGAAGTGTTTTGTGTCAGCACTGATGTTTGTATAGCTTCACGGTCGTCTGTTCTGTTTGTTGTTTTGTTTTTTCCTTTTTTTAAATAAAAGAAGATGTACTTTCCACGCGCTGCGCCTTGGTCCTCTCTCAGTCCCGTTGACGATCGTGACATGGCATTGCATTCTGATGAAGATAATCTAAGGTAAGGGAATATTTATGATGTCATTTCGTATTTCTGTTGACTCCAACATGGCGGAGAAATTTTGTTAAATCTGAGTGCCTTCTCAGATTATTGCATGGTGTGCTTTTTACTAAAGTTTAAAATAAATCTGACACAGCGGTTGCATTAAGAACAAGTGTATCTTTAATTATATGTAAAACATGTATCTTTCATCAAAGTTTATGATGAGTATTTCTGTTATTTGACGTGGCTCTCTGTAATTACTCCGGATATTTTGGAGGCATTTCTGAACATGGCGCCAATGTAAACCGAGATTTGTGGATATAAATATGCATATTATCGAACAAAACATAAATGTATTGTGTAACATGATGTCCTATGAGTGTCATCTGATGAAGATAATCAAAGGTTGGTGATTAACTTCTCTGCGCTACGGATCCCTTTTACGGGATCATTTTCCTAAACAACCGCTGAATTGCAGGGCGCAAAATATTACAAAAAATATTTATAATCATGCAATCACAAGTGAAATATACCAAAACACAGTTTAGCTTGTTGTTAACCTGTCTAGGATCAGCGTGGCGCTAGCGGCACACCCCCCCCCCCCCCACTGAAAAACCAGTGCCGCGAAATTCAAAAAAAATATTTTTTTAAAATATTTAACTTTCACACATTAAAGTCCAATACAGCTAATGAAAGACACAGATCTTATGAATCCAGTCAACATTTCCGATTTTTAAAATGTTTTACAGGGAAGACACAATATGTAAAGATGTACATCTATTACCTAAAAACACATTAGCATAATCCACCATCTTTTATTTGTCCACCAACACCAGTAGCCATCACCAATTCGGCTAAACTAAGATATTTATAGCCCCTAACCAACAAAAAAACTCATTAGATGACAGTCTGATAACATATTTATGGTATGGGATAGGTTTTGTTAGAAAAAAGTGCATATTTCAGGTATATGGCATAGTTTACAATTGCACCCACCATCACAAATGGACTAGAATAATTACAATGAGCAACGTGTTTACCTAACTACTAATCATCAAACATTTCGTAAAAATACACAGCATACACGAATCGAAAGACACAGATCCTGTGAATACAGACAATATTTCAGATTTTCTAAGTGTCTTACAGCGAAAACACAATAAATCGTTATATTAGCTTAGCACATAGCAATTAGCAGCCCAGCATTGATTCTAGCCAAAGTGAGCGATAAAAGTCAACATCGCCAAAAGATATTAATTTTTTCACTAACCTTCTCAGAATTCTTCCGATGACACTCCTGTAACATCACATTACAACATGCATATACAGTTTGATCGAAAATGTTTATATTTAGCCACCAAAATCATGGTTAGACAATGTGAAATGTAGCTCAGCTGGTCAGAAAATGTCCTTGCGCCACTTAGACAGTGATCTACTCTTATACATAAATACTCATAAACGTGACTAAAAAATATAGGGTGGACAGGGATTGATAGACAATTTAATTCTTAATACAATTGCGTTATTACATTTTTTAATTTATCCTTACTTTTCAATACAGTTTGCGCCAAGCGAAGCTACGTCAAAAAACATGGCGTCCTAAGCCACTAAAATGTTTCGACAGAAACACGATTTATCATAATAAAAATGTCCTACCTTGAGCTGTTCTTCCATCAGTATCTTGGGCAAAGGATCCTTTCTTGGGAGAAATCGTCTTTTGGTGGAAAGCTGTCCTCTTGCCATGTGGAAATGTCAACTACGTTCGGGATGAACTGAAAAGCGTGCCCAACTTTTCACATCGTTGCAAAAATAAATGTCCCAAAATCGCACTAAACGGATATAAATTGCTATAAAACGCTTTAAATTAACTACTTTATGATGTTTGTAACTCCTATAACGAGTGAAAAGATGACCGGAGAAATATAACAGGCTAAACTAACGCTTGGAACAGGAGAGGGTCGGTGTCTTCCACGCGCGTTACGCAGCTCCCAAAGAATGACTAGCTTCAGAGTTTTTTCATTTGTAGGGCCTGTGAACGCGCAATCGAGCCCGTTGGAATCGTCATCACGTAAAGGCATCCAGGGGAAGACGTAAGAAGTGTCCGTATAGTCATAGCAACGACAGTGCCCTTTTAACTGACTTCAGAAAAGTGGCCAACATTTCTCAAATCTGACTCCATGTCAGGGAAATTGCTGTAGAATGGGCTCTGTTCCAATTAGAGACAAAATTTCAACTCCTATAGAAACTATAGACTGTTTTCTATCCAATAATAATAATAATATGCATATTGTACGATCAAGGATTTTGTGGGAAGCCGTTTAAAAAATTAGCCACATTAGCATAAATAGTCTAAACAGCGCCCCCATCCCCAACAGGTTAATCCACCTATCGTGTCAGATTTTGAAAATGTGCTTTACAGAGAAAGAAATCTAAGCTTTTGTGAGTGTATCAATCAATGCTAGAACAGCTCGCCCCAAATTAGCATGGTCACGAAAGTCAGAAAAGCAATAAAATGAATCGCTTACCTTTGATAATCTTTGGATGTTTGCACTCACGAGACTCCCAGTTACACAATAAATGTTATTTTTGTTGGATAAATATTACTTTTATAACAAAACAACGCCATTTGGGTTGCGCATTGTGTTCAGAAAACCACAGCCTCGTTCCGGTGCTGAAAAGCAGAAGAAAATTCCCAAGCGTATCAGATACAAAAATATTACTAAAAATATTTATAATCATGCAATCACAAGTGAAATATACCAAAACACAGCTTAGCTTGTTGTTAATCCACCTATCGTGTCAGATTTTGAAAATATGCTTTGCAACAAAAGCAATCTAAGCTTTTGTGAGTGTATCAATCAATGCTAGAACAGTTAGCCTTATATTAGCTTGGTTAGCTTGGTCACGAAAGTCAGAAAAGCAATAAAATGAATCGCTTACCTTTGATAATCTTTGGATGTTTGCACTCACGAGACTCCCAGTTACACAATAAATTTTATTTTTGTTGGATAAATATTACTTTTATAACAAAAAAACACCATTTGGGTTGCGCGTTATGTTCAGAAAACCAAAGCCTCTTTCCGTTCGACGAAAATTCCAAAAAGTATCCGTAATGGTCGTAGAAACATGTCAAATGTTTTTTATAATCAAACCTCAGGTGGTTTTTAACAAACATCATCGATAATATTTCAACCGGACCGTAACCTATTCAATAAGAGAGAAAAAGCAAATGGAGAGCTCCCCTCTCGCGCACAAGAACTATTCAGAGGACACCTGACTAGTTTTGAAAAATCTCGCTAATTTTTCTAAATAAAAGCCTGAAACTATGTCTAAAGCCTGGTCACAGCCTGAGGAAGCCAGTGGAAAATGAATCTGGTTGATACCCCTTAAAATGGAAGAAAGACTGGCCAGGAAACAAAGATTTAAAAAAGAAAATATCACTTCCGGGTTAGATTTTCTCAGGTTTTCACCTGAAGAATCAGTTTTGTTATACTCACAGACAATATTTTGACAGTTTTGGAAACTTTGGAGTGTTTTCTATCCTAATCTGTAAGTTATATGCATATTCTACGATCTGGACCTGAGAAATAGTCCGTTTACCTTGGGAAAGTCAAGAGGTTAATTTTATCTCTATTTCTGCTTTTGTGTGACTATCTGGCTGGGAAAAATGGCTGTGTGTTTTTTGGATTTGGCGGTGATCTAACATAAATATATGTTGCGTTTTCGCAATAAAACGTTTTAAAAATCGGACACGATGGGTAGATTAACAACATGTTTATCTTTCATTTGCTGTATTGGACTTGTTAATGTGTGAAAGTGTGCCTTAATGTGTGCCTTTTCAGCGGAATGTTGGGGGGGGGGGGGGGGGGGCTGTTCCACTGGCGGAACGTGTGTCCTAGAAAGGTTAAAGGTTTTAATATCTGACACCAGGAAAAATAAAACTTTTTCTTTGGTCTGTTTATCGGAAGTGTTCTTTAGACTCAACGTCATCTATCCCGGGATGTGCCGCACAAGGTAAAGGAGGACTCTTGAATAAACTTGGCTTCAAGCATGGCATCACTCACAGCACTCCCAAAGAGTTTTTCTTGGCATGTAGCGATTCAGCAACATCTGTTTTTTCTCTCCAGATGTGGAAGAAAGTTCTACATGGTGAGTAGACGTGTTCCACTTTCTTTGATGTTTCACACAAAAGGAAGGTATTTCTGATAAAACAGATTTGTCCCTGTAATAAACAACTGTAGGCAATGCATTGGAAAACTGAGTCTATAAAGAGACTATTTTCTTCTGACAGAGCATTTTTGCAATGTTATAGTTAGATGCCGCACATTTAATTCCTTTCCTATTGCCTCTCTTCATAGCTTGAATAAACTGTAGAAACAGCCTGCCATCGGCAAGGGCAAAGATACCACAAAGGCTACTAAGGTATTTTTGTATTAGTTCTGGTTCCAATAGTTTTCCCACTATTTTTCCCGTAGGGCATTTTAGAAACACTTAAAATAAGGGCTGTGTTTCGTGTAGGCTTACACTTGCGTGACGTTTTGATAACAACATTTTCCTATGTCAAGGTAACTTGTATCAATATATTTGCCTGTATTTACCCCCTCCCCCCTAAATGTAGCAATACATAAATTGTCTAAGTTTCTTTAAATTGACAATTCTGTGAAGGGTCTTCTGCAAGTTTAAATTGACACAATACCTGTTAGCAAAGGTGTCAGCCAGAGATGACGTGCAGGAGCTTGCTGGGATTTGTCGATTTGCATGATGTCTATTTTGATGCTAATTAATCTGAGAGTAAATAAAGTTGAAGTTGAAATGAAGTTGAAATCGGAAGTTTACATACACTTAGGTTGGAGTCATTAAAACAAATTTTTCAACCACTCCACACATTTCTTGTTAACAAACTATAGTTTTGGCAAGTCGGTTAGGACATCTACTTTGTGCATGACACAAGTCATTTTTCCAACAATTGTTTACAGACCGATTATTTCACTCATAATTCACTGTATCACAATTCCAGTGGATCCGAAGTTTACATACACTAAGTTGACTGTGACTTTTAACAGCTTGGAAAAATCCAGAAAATGATGTCATGGCTTTAGAGGCTTCTGATAGGTTAATTGACATAATTTTAGTCAAATGGAGGTGCACCTGTGGATGTATTTCAAGGTCTACCTTCAAACTCATTGCCTCTTTGCTTGACATCATGGGAAAATCAAATAATATCATAAAACAATTGTAGACCTGGTTCATCCTTGGGAGCAATTTCCAAACACCTGAATCTACCACGTTCATCTGTACAAACAATAGTACGCAAGTTTAAACACTTTGGGACAACACAGCCGTCATACTGCTCAGGAAGGAGACGCATTCTGTCTGTTAGAGATGAACGTGCTTTGGTGCGAAAAGTGCAAATCAACCCCAGAACAACAGCAAAGTACCTTGTGAAGATGCTGGAGGAAACAGGAACAAAAGTATCTATATCCACAGTAAAACAAGTCCTATATCGACATAACCTGAAAGGCCACTCAGCAAGGAAGAAGCCACTGCTCCAAAACCGCCATAAAATAGCCAGACTACGGTTTACAACTGCACATGGGGACAAAGATCGTACTTTTTGGAGAAATGTCCTCTGGTCTGATGAAGCAAAAATAGAACTGTTTGGCCGTAATGACCATCGTTATGTTTGGAGGAAAAAGGGGGAGTCTTGCAAGCTGAAGAACACCATCCCAGCGATGAAGCACGGGGGTGGCAGCATCATGTTGTGGGGGTGCTTTGCTGCAGGAGGGACTGGTGCACTTCACAAAATAGATGACATCTTGTGGTAGGAAAAGTAAGTGGATATATTGAAGGAACAAAGTTGTCGCAAAATGGCCTAAGGACAACAAAGTCAAGGTATTGGAGTGGCCGTCACAAAGCCTTGACCTCAATCGTATAGAAAATGTGTGGGCAGAACTGAAAAAGCATGTGCGAGCAGAACTGAAAAAGCATGTGCGAGCAAGGAGGCCTACAAACCTGACTCAGTTACACCAGCTCTGTCAGGAGGAATGAGCCGAAATTTACCCAACTTATTGTGGGATGCTTGTGGAAGGCTACCTGAAACATTTGACAATTTTAAGGCAATGCTACTGTCACGCCCTGACCATAGAGAGCTGTTTATTTTCTATGTTGGTTGGGGCGTGACAGTGACTAGGTTGGGTTATCTAGGTGATTAATGATCTATGTTGGCCTGGTATGGTTCCCAATCAGAGGCAGCTGTTTATCGTTATCTCTGATTGGGGTTCATATTTAGGCAGCCATTTCCCCATTGTGCTTTGTGGGATCTTGTATAGGTATAGTTGCCTGCAAGCACTACTTTGAGCTTCACGTTTGTTTTTTTTTGCTTTATTGTTTTTTCCTTTGAGTTTCTCTTCCAAATAAAAAGGATAGAAACATACCACGCTGGATCTTGGTCCACTCCTTATAATGATCGTGACAGCTACCAAATACTAATTGAGTGTATGTAAACTTCTGACCGACTGGGAATGTGATGAAAGAAATAAAAGCTGAAATAAATAATCCTCTTGACTATTATTCTGATATTTCACATTCTTAATATAAAGTGGTGATCCTAACTGACCTAAGACAGGGAATTCTTACTAGGATGAAATGTCAGGAATGGTGAAAAACAGAGTTTAAATGTATTTGGCTTAGGTGTATGTCAACTTACGACTTCAACTGTATATTGATAAAAGTCACGCCGACACGAAACACAGACCTTATTTTAAGTGTTTCTAAAATCCCCTATGGGAAAAATAAATTGTGGAAAATCGATTGGAACCATTTCCCTGATTGACTGCTAGGTTGTATGGGTGTTATCACAACTCCACTGTGGAGGGACCTAATGCAAAAGAGGTGTACATGTGTAATAAAGTGAGAAAGCTATGCCCAAAAGTATCGCAGAGTTTGTCATAGGCCGTGTTCGTCACATTCAGAGTTGAGTTCCATATGCCCCCTTTCAACAAATTGTTACAACAGTCAGATTGCAGCTGCTATGATAATAAACAATGCAATAGTTCTGCAGAATCATGATATGCATGATTTATATTTGTAGCGAGAACCTCTCTGACATACTCATTTGATGGCATCTGAAGAGTCACATTTCTCATCCAAGCACAGTCAAATAGAAACGTGCCCCTGGAGGAAACAGAAAACAAGTAAATGCAGTGGAATCATGAAGTTACGTTACACGAAGTTGAGCTAAGATCTTTCAAAACATGTGGGGTAGTGACTTTAGAGAAACTGATGTTTTACGCCCTTTCAAGTTCAAGGCCAATGATACTAAACAGAGCTAAAATGTTATTTGAAATAAAAAGAAAACACTGAGTTATTTGTTTAGCTTTCTGATTAACTGAATAGTAACACAGATCAAATACTTATTTCACTTCTCTCACCTCTTTGATATTACAGTCCCTGCTCGCTAATTAGCAATATACTGTATACACGGCATCAATGTCACTATTGAAATGGTAATTTACTGATAGTTGATTTTAGGGTCACTAGGAGTGACACAGCATGTCTATAATAAGCTATGACACTTTGTCTGTGACTTTGCTAAGTCTTTGATCTGGTTAAGTCAATCCCTGACATATATGACTACAGTAGGACCTGTCTAGACAAGGTCATGCACAGTACAAGAAAACATGATGATTTGTTATGTACATATGTGAAATATTTATGTACTTATAATTAGAGAATAATTGGCAGTTCTTAAAATATTACATTTGTTTAATTCAATTGCAGTATAGAGAGGGACAGCCATTTAACCCTCATACTACCGACTGGAACATTTTGACTCCAGAGACATCTTTTTGATCACAGCCCAAAGGACATTTAATGAATTCTTCAACATTTTCATAACTTTGTCAATCAACTTGATCTAAATCATTGCTTAGTGTTTCTGTATCACTATAAACTTATACAAAATGTAAGTCCTTTGGGGTCAAAAACACCTAATTCGTCAGTTAGAGCATTGGGCCAGTAACTGAAACATTAACCCTAATTTGCTCCAGGGGCCCCATTCAACTATGGCTGACCCTGTAAAACAACACAATTCACTGCACCTATCCGGTGTATGGGACAATAAAACATAAAAAAAGGATTTATGGATAGGACCTTTATTTGAATCTGCGCTCTTAGAAAAAAGGATTCCAAAATAGTTATTCAGCTGTCCCCATAGAAGAACCCTTCGAAAAACCCTTTTCAGTTCCAGGTAGAACTCTCCATTGGAACCAAAAGGGTTCTACCTGGAAACAAAAATGTGTTTTCAAAGGGTTCTCCTATGGGGACAGACACATAACCCTTTTAGGTCCTAGATAGCACTTTTTTTCTAAGTGTAGGTTTCCCTGGAAACATAATTAGTGTGGAGGGGGACCTGTATTAGTGATTTTGACCAGAATAGATAGATCATCTGCCAGAGATATAGCTCCCCATGTAATCGCCTAAGATTGTGCTTTTCTATGCCACGCATTGTGTGCCTTTGTACAAAACCAAAATAACCTTTTCTTTGGGCATATGAAAATCTGCCAATGCTCTAAAAAGTATGCCAACAGTATAAACACTTGATAGAACTGCAATACAGAACACAGATACACTCTGAATCTACACAGAGAGCTGTATTGGTGTGTATTCTCCAAAAAGCAGTTATTCTGGGGAAAATCTGAACAAGTAGTTATTCTAATCCAAATCAAAATGACCTCAGTTGCAGTCAAAACAGTGCATAAAAGCATGTCAGTGGTATGAATACTTGGTAGAACTGTAATAACCAATAACCATAACCATAACCAATAACCATAACTGAAACCAGTTACCCTCTAAATGTACCCAAGTGCTATATTGGTGTGTATTCTTGTGTAAATGTGTGTATATTTTAGTTGAAAGAATATGCATATTAACTGTAATTTGGCAGAAAAATGTGTTTTAATAACATCATTTTCATGTCTAATGATGTTTTGATAAGAAGTTGAAATTAGTTGATATTTTGCTTTGTTGCTGTAAATTTCTTCTTGGGGTCAAAAGAACCCTAGTAGTTAATTCATGTATCTAAAATATGTTGGTAGTATGAGGGTTAACATCATTATGCAAAGATTAAGAAAAAGTGCTAATGCACTTACCATAATCAAGAATAAAAATAGCTTTGAAAATGTAATTTGCTATGAAATGTATTTGCATTTTACCTAATTTTGAGGATTTTATTCATTTCCTATAGTACAATATATCCCTGTAACAATCATCAACATTCCTTGGTTTCTCCTCCTACCTAACAAAGAAAAGTCCCCCGGGTGTCTTGACCTGGAATACGGGAAAATGTTTTTATCTTTTCCTATATTTCAACTCCAGAACATCTGGATTTCAGCGACCCTCTTCACTTTAACAGCTGGAGACGAAGTGGTTAGTTTGGGAGAAAATAACAGTTTGAAGATAAAACAAAACCTCTGTAATCTGCAATACAGAACTGAACACAGAAGAAGTGAAACCGAGGAACATTATTTTATGGTGTACTTCTGAATGACCCCGCACAAGGTTATACGGGACTGGCTTTCATGCAGTCCTACAGACATGCAAATGGGGGTTATGGTACAAGAAAAAAGAGAGACACCATTCCACAATGGAGAGATCCGCAGGTTGAAACATCTTTCAATGAGCAAAGCAGCTGTGTTCTATTCAGATGTCAGTCATCTTTACAATTTTTTTTGTTCTATATTATGCTTTTGCCTGAGTGATGGTAATACAGAATAAGTAGTTATACTGTATGAAAAGCAAGACCCAGCTGATTCAGACATCCACATGAATACAGTTTAGCTGTAGAACACAGGTGTCAAACTCATTCCACAAAGGGCCGTGTCTGCGGGTTTTCGCTCCTCCCTTATACTTGATTGATTAATTAAGGTCACTAGTTTGTAAGGAACTTCCCACACCTGGTTGTCTAGGGCTTAATTGAAAGGAAAAAACATCTGCAGACGCTAGGCCCCCCATGTAATGAGTTTGACACTCCTGCTGTAGAAGGATTCTGAGAAGTCACAATTGAAAAGATCAATCTGAGGTCAGAAAAACATAATAACATATTCAGAAGAGTATGCCCTGCTCTATCTAAAGACGCAGATGGTTGAGCAAAACTATAAATGGACTCAGGGCTGCAGTCTGGGACAGTTGCATGTGGTTTTGTTAGATAAACTAGATTGAACCCTCTCTCTAATTCTCACAACACAGATTAAATCTTAATTCTGAGGTAACAGCTTGGTGAGAAAGCAAGCTGTTTCAGCTGACTTTGTCATCTCTGCATAAAGACTAGATGTAAAGCCTTTCTCATCTCTACTCTACGAAGATTTACTACACAAAAGCAGGACAATTATTTGACACAAAGCAATCATAAGGATATAAAGTAATGGTCAGAAATCTATTCAAATTACTTCCCAATTTGCAAATCTAAAACTCATCCTTCATTCATTTGAAACGGGGAAAATATCTTCACTGATTTCTCTGAACTATTTGGTCCTTTCAGTTATTGATCATAATTGCTCCATTCCAATGTGTCCTAGTAGTCTACAAATCTATTTTTTGTCAACGTGGTTTCCTCTCAGAAAAGTGAGACATCTTCTAGGGACAAGTGGGAAAGCGTCTTACTCCACTGGGAGGGAAAGAAAGGCACTGTTTGAAAAGAAAATAGACATCAATCCTACTAGCTGCTTCCTGTTTCCTCTAAGGCTTTGCTTCAGGCTTGTACTTGTAGCTTTGTCACAAGCCCAAACTCATATTCCACTTCTATTTTTGCATATTCAACTTCTATTATTTATTTATTTTGGTGAGCATTACTGTGTTACTGTAGATGAAAGGATGCTGAGAAGTTGACTGGAAAGCCTTCATACCTGAGTTTCACTGCAGAGGAAACTTTTTCCTTAAGAATGAATGGCCTTTTATGCATAAGGGGCAATAGAGAGATGTTAATGTTACAAACCAATGAGCTCTGGACCCAGATAAATAAAACCACGCACTTGCTATACATCTATTCAATGTCAGATGTAGATTTTCAGATTTTGTAAATAATTATACCTTGGATAAATTAGTTCTAAACTTTAACAAATTGTCCAGTTGTATTTTTATTCTTCATTTTAACCCATAAGGCTGTAATCATGGTATGTGCTTTTCTGAAAATAGTCTGTTGTTTATGTTGTCTCCACAGATACTATACTACTCTTCCCATCTAATAAGCATATTTAGTTTCTCTATCTTGCTCTGAGAATGTATACATTTCATTTTCCCACAGATACACACAACGTCCAACACATGAATCCCCAATCCCACTGAACGCCGCTTAGGGGGACAGATTACAGCTGAGTTCTGAACAGAGCTAGGTTATCTCAAATACATTTCCTGAGCCCTCCTGGCTATTTTAATTCATGTGCTTTTCAAACAGTAAATAACAACTCTGGTGTAATTAAATGCAACAGAAATCAAGAGAGATTTTAGTTATTTACATCGCTCCCCTGAGGATCTATAGGCTTCAAGGGAATAAATCATGAAGCAGACATACTGTAGTTGAGCAATACCTAGGAGAAAATGCAAGGCTGCTTGGGACACAATTGTCTATTCTGGGCTCAAAATCGGGGAAAACTCTGTCCTAAATGCTATCAACTCTCCCTGAGATGGAATTATTTTCAGAGCAGCAAAATGCCACAGTTATTCCCAAATGGGAATTATTCAATAGAGAAGATCACATGAACTTGATGCTCCAATTCATAGTTTATCTAAACTGAAGATAACACAGGATAATACAGGAAAGTAATTAATACTCTCTGATTTCCTATAACGATTGTAGTATCATATTGGGCTATTGGTTGATTACAGTCCATGAACAATACCAAAGCACGATGCATGTGAATCAATCCATGTGTCAAATAACTCAGCTCGTTGAAAGGAAATTATGAAAGAACAGCCAGTGGTTTCTGGAGCATTACAGAAAGAGAGCAAAACACAGGGAGGCTGAAACTTATTTCCTCTCTATTCAACCAATACGTCCTTATTGCAACCCATTGCCATGGAACAGAGACCCCCAACAGTCCTTGTTCATTGCCTCCATTTTTCTGGGCCATGCTTTCCTGTTATTCACATTCCAGGAAAGGGCTTCAGTTCTCAGTGTGAAATCCCTCTCAAAGATTCAGAATAAACACATCGAATGCAACGTCCCACTGTTCCACTAAAAGCAAGTCACAGATTTGTCATCCTGCCACATCCATCTCTCCCCATGCAATACTAATGGCTTTGCCTGAACCATCATTTGGAGACTTTAGAAGCTGTCTGGCAAAATGGAATATGATGAACTATGATCTTTCATACTGTCATATTTTGAAGGAATCTGAAACAAAACTATTTACGTTTTTACAAGGATGAACAGGTAAAATAGTGCTTAGCGTACTTACGGCATCTCTTGTCTTATTTCCTTATTTGAGGAAATGTTGCTACTGTTTGCACTTCATTTAAGTGTAAAGTGCAGTGAATACATTTGACTCACATTATGTAATCCAAATGCATACCGGTGCATGACTAAACAACAGATACAAGCAAATGCATTAGGCTTTGTGTGAATAGAATTGAAGCAGCTATACTGTATCTGGAGTTTGATTAAAGACCTTGTGTGCTTCAGACATGGGGTTAGAGGGAGTGTTGCTAATGGCAAGACGAGCTAGCTGGCAGCCTGGCGCCCTGCACTTCCTGGCAAGGCTCGGACTCTCCTCCCCAACCGACAACCTGAAATAGAAATACATTGAAAATAAAGGTTACAGAGCTGCACAGTGAACCAACATGTTCTCCCCATATGCTGCCTTCACCTCCAAATGTATTTAAATACACACAGAAGAATGCCATCCTCCTGGAAAATAAATGTCATAGGGCCACAGGATGGAAAGGAAGAGCCTAGATGGAAGGAAACAACATATTCATTCCAGGAATTTGTTGATTAGTATTACATTAACTCATGGTGTAATGCCTGAGCTATACTCATATTATGCTCAGGTAATAATCAAAACAAAACAATGAAGGGAAGGTTTACTCTATGGTGTGTGGCCCTTGGCTAAAACATAGAATGCTGATTCAGGGATGTGGACACCCATCGCTACTCCATCAAATTTGAGAGATTCAGCACCCTGGTACCTAAAACATACTTATTCAGCACATCAAACTGCAGTGCCAGTGCAAACCTCCCCTCCCAGCTATACAGTGTGCAGCACTATAGAGCCTTAACTTATGATTCATCACCTTGGACAGCAACACTATAGCGCAATCCCTATTCAGTAACATGGACAGCGACACCGCTGTGTCGTAACCTATTTAGGACCATGGACAGCAACACTGCTGTATACTAATGTATTCAGGCTCGTGGATAGCAGTCACTATTGATAAGCCCTGGTGTGTAGATACGATGGCAACTAAAATGTCTCCTTTAATGGGCTTCACATCCCTGGCACCTCAGTTTCTGTTTATCACACAAGCGTAAACTTTTTTTTCACATTAGTACCATTCACAGGGTGACCCAGAGGACAGAGTTAAGAGGAAGTGATACTTGATCATGCACACATAAAGGACCCTTGACTACATTCCTGTTTCGGTCCTGATCTAAATCAAACCTTAAAACCTCTCAATATACTTGAGCTCAAACATGTCAAACAGCTGAGATGACCTACAAACATTTTATACTTGTGTGTTAACATAATCATAGTTTCCTTTCTGTACCATCCACAACAGCATAGCATAAATCCAACACATGCCACTACACACAATTCAACAAATCTGCTGAATTTTCGTTTCCAGGTATAGAAACAATGATGGTAGAGTACACCTTGACATGTCACATTAATGACGAACAACACTGATGAACAGACTTTTCCACAATATGGTGCCAATCTGTTATGAGGGTTCAATCAGAGTGAACCCCCTCTAATTCAGGGTCAAGAAAAGGGGGGACGATAATTGTTGATGCACACAGGACACTGCTTGACCCATACAATGGAGTGAAAACAATGGCAGCTGTTCATGAATCATTTATCTCACTCACTCCCACTTTGACGCAAAGGCCTGCATTGCCTGGCGCCATGTCAACAATACTTAGCTAGGCAACCCTTGCCAAGGCAGCCGGGCAGGCCAAGTCATAAACGGAAGCCATTTCGAGGATCTGTGTTGATTTATGAATACTATTTTCTTAAATAATTTCGCCCATTATGATGCACACTGAGATGTTTCAACCTCAATGTTAGGTCATGGTGCAGATGAAGCAAAGCCAGCAATATGGGTTTGTCATTTAATTATATCAAAGCATGGTATGGATTCAAGTAAGACAGCTACATACATAAAAATACCCTTGAGGATAAAATGTAAACATATGAAATCACATTAAATGTATAATTTCCATGCATGTAATATTGATGTACATGAAAGCCTGTTGAGTTGCCAGTGTGTTCCACCACCATCTGGGGATAGTGACAGGATGAAGCAGATCAAGAAGTTCCATCATGTGATTCTGGTAAGGACAGAGACGTGGCAGAGGGCTCTTTGTTTTACCTCATGGGCACAACATAAAGAGATATTGTAAACACATGATATACTTCAATTGCCCATTGAAAATGGCACCTTGACCCTAGGAGTAGATACTGACTTGAAGGGCCTAAAAATGATGAATCATCAATTATCCCCCTTCTGTAGGGTTGGGGATTCAGGAACCTCTGACCGTTTGGTAATTCTGAAATTGCTTAAATCAATTTCTGTTTCAAGTCTGATAGTACTGCAACATTCATTAAAAGAGGAACACAGTTTGACATGAGGCGAGTAGAAAAGCACTAGATCAACACAGTGCTCTGGTTTAGGAGACAGAAAGCATAATACAAGTTTACATACGTTTGTATATTTTGGTGAAACATTAGGAATATTGTTAGTGTGCCCTCAAGCTTTTCTCAAATCTGTTACATTTTATTGTTGGAGACGTAAACAATCCCATCACAGTCAAAAGATAATCAACATGTAAATTGAAAAAACATTATGGAAATTGTCTGGTTTTACACATTGAAATAATTCTGTGGGTAGTCCAAAACAATACGCCTGTGATTCCAGCTGCCTACTCTGCCTCCTCTGCCACTCCATAAAACCGAGGCCAAGGGATAGAGAGGTCGCCTACGTGTCAGGGTGCAGACATGACACCATTGGTGTGAATTCTAAAGCCGACACTTTCTGGGACATCCCTGTCACTCAGGGCATCACAGGTCAAGCAGGGGACGAAGCAGGGGACGAAGCAGGGGACGAAGCAGGGGATGCTGTGGAATGGGTTCTCTCTCTTCATGGACTCTGATGAGTCACTTTATGCTAGACTATAGCTGCATTTAGACAGGCAGACAAGTTCTGATCTTTGACCAATCAGATCAGCTCTGAAAAAGATCTGATGTGAAAAGATCTGATGTGATTGGTCTAAAGTCCAATTAGTGAACAAAAATATATCAGAATGGGGCTGCCTGTGTATACACAGCCCTAATTACCAAGCAGTCTGAAGATTGAGCAAATATAAAGCTAAATTATACAAATATTGACAATAACAATAATATCCAAAACAGGCTAACCATTCCATATCATGTTCTCCTTTTGCATGTCATCATATCAAAGGATAATGCTACAACCATAAATCATATCACATACAACATGCTATGATGGCTGGTAAACACAGCTGCAGAAGACAACAAACATGAAGGTTGGCATGACGTGTTATGCCTAACATTACTGAACATGCTTTTTCCTATCCTCCTCAAACAACAACACTCATTATGAACAACTACACAAAGCCACTAATGCACCTGGACTGAGCTGTTTCCATGTGCAACAAAATGTGTTTCAACTCGATTTCTCAGTGTTTCTGAAATGTCTGAGATTAGCTACCTGCTAGGGCTTGCTCTTGATAAAACAACAATGTTCTTCCTTGTAGTGCAAATAGATAAGGGCCCCTAGGAACCAGCACTCCTTTGTAGCTCGGCTAGATTTCACTTTGATTTCAAACCCCGTGCTTGTCTACTTATAGAGGATACACTGAAGTTATGAAGGGGTGTGAAAAGACACTCAGTCAAATTCTAGCTGTGAGATAATAAGAGGGTGGCAACCTCATACCATACCATCAATGACAGATGCAAATTTGAAAGGCATTAGAATGTCAATTTTCATTAAGTCATTACTATTAAATTGACTGGCCTCTCTCAGATGCAGTAAGAGTGAACGACAAAAGAATACTGACTGCAGGCCTATGCATTAGATTAGTGTCTAATAGCACATGTTTTATTACAATCTAATCCCCTGAATGGAAAACTTGATGAAGTTGCTGAAATAACACTCCAGTCTTTAGCTTAGACATAAAATCCCCAATTACTGTCGGGTCTGAAATGTCAGCTGTGCACTCAAATAGATAGGTGGACTGTCTGAAATTATGCAATGTGTTGTAATGGCAGAACCTGTCAATCAGAAGATTCCTAGCTCTGTCTAAAGAGTGGGGTATAGGACAGTATTCTCACCTGAAAGTTGTCTGAAATATCAATATCACCATCAGTATTTTTCATTATTGAATGGTCCAAGAAGTTTGGTGGGATAAGAGGACCAAAATCATACTTATTTTTGCTCCTTTGGAATACAAATGGACACACTTCAATATGGGTTCTCATTGCACTATGGGAGTACTCTAGATATCCATGTACATTTATGGGAAATGTACCTACCTCTTAAATATTTAGTCCTACTTAGCTTGCGTTTGGAATTGCTTGGAGCTCTGGAGATGAGAGAAAATAGATTGAATCCCTATAACTACCGTATGAATATGAATGAAAATGCCTCCTAGGAATCCATGTGGCCTTAGATCATAAAATATTCTCACAGCAAAATGATTGAGTCATTTAAATGGTGACCTTGCTCTGAAAATTACATCCAGCAAGAGAAAATAAATGACTAGAGTACTATGTCATTGTTTTTTGCATATTTCTTTTGGGGAACTTGTTGTTGGATAATTGTTGGACCATAACTTTCTGTAAAGTATGTTTTTACAGTATGTTTTATAATTTGTCCAGATTAATGGTCTGTTTGAAGAGGGCCCTGTTGTATTATTCTACCATGGATATATTTTATTTGGGATAAATCTTCTCAAATAATATTTTGCAGTTGTACAGTAAGCCTCGTGGCATTGCTGTATTGGACATTGTTTAAGTTTGACTTTCAATGATGGTATCAGTTTGTTGCACCAATGATGGTATCAGTACATTACACCTATTTCTTGAATAAACCTAATATAACCCCTGGGCATTTTTGGTTGTGTTACTATACGGTTGTGCATTGTTCAATCTGACCTGACCTTTCTCCCTCTTATATTTGACAGAACAGCTGGTCAGGGAAGTCAGGGGATTGGACTTTGCTATCTGTGGTCATTTTCAGTGTGATTGGAACCTTCACCTCAGCTGCCCATCTGTGACCATGGTCTGTTACCAGGCCTGTAGCCTCTAGCCCCTGTCTGTGACATTAAATAATGAATTAAACACTTTTGACAAAACACAGATATATACTGGGGGCACTCTGCTAGCTGATATGGCTTAGAGGAATGACCTCACACTGTAGTTGTGGACCACAGCTGAGGGAGCTGCCGCAGCTGTCTCCTGCCCAGGAGGAGCTTCTGACCCTGGAGTCAACCTTATCCATTTACCCCTGTAGGCAAACACTGCTGGAGCTCAGCACAGCTGTTGTTGTAGCTGGTGTAAATACATTATTTTATAAGCTGGTGAAAAATGTGTAATGTAATGTGTTAACTACTAAGACATTATAAATAGTTGTAGATAAACTGTATTTTGACAGTGATTTATTAATTATCAGATAATGCAATAATAGGCTGGTCACAGGTTTAGTTCAGCTGTGCGACACACACACACAACACACAACACACACACACACACACACACACACACTTCCTAACACACTACGTATATTTGGGACATTATTTGGAGTGCTTAACATGAGCACTACACTCAATCATTTGTGTATAGAAGAGGCAGGAGAATCGTTTCAGGTGAATTGTAGAGGACATTTTTTGGGGCATATTAGAATGATATGTGGTTTCCATGCGCTCTGTATATTTTGGGAGACCTGATGCAAGAGGAATTCTGCCATATATTATTGAACCATTATTTCTTGACAACTTTCTACTGCAGCATGGGTAATTCTATGTTAACCCAAAAATGATATCATACCACTATTGTGGTTTTTATTTATTTTTATTTCACCTTTATTTAACCAGGTAGGCTAGTCTAGTTGAGAACAAGTTCTCATTTGCAACTGCGACCTGGCTAAGATAAAGCAAAGCAGTTCGACACATACAACAACACAGAGTCACATGGAATAAACAAACATACAATCAATAATACAGTAGAAAAATCTATATACAGCATGTGCAAATGAGGTAGGATAAGAGAGGTAAGGCAATAAATTGGCCATGGTGGCGAAGAAGTTACAATATAGCAATTAAACACTGGAATGGTAGAATATGTAGAAGATGAATGTGCAAGTAGAGATACTGGGATGCAAAGGAGCAAGATAAATAAATAAATACAGTATGGGGATGAGGTAGATTGGATGGGCTATTTACAAATGAGCTATGTACAGGTGCAGTGATCTGTGAGCTGTTCTGACAACTGGTGCTTAAAGCTAGTGAGGGAGGAGGTACGAGTCTCCAGTTTTAGTGATTTTTGCAGTTCGTTCCAGTCATTGGCAGCAGGTTCCCTATCAAGGTCTGTGCTTTACGGTATATATTTTTGCATTATGCAAATCCTCTGGTGTATTCTGATCCATATGTAACAGTTTTCCTTCTGTCCCTCTGCTCGCCCCTACCTGGGCTCGAACCAGTGACCCTCTGCACACACCAACAACGGACACCTCCGAAGCACCGTTACCTATCACTCCACAAAAGCCGCGGCCCTTGCAGAGCAAGGGAAACAACTACTTCAAGGTCTCAGAGCAAGTGACGTCACCAATTGAAAGGCTATTAGCGCACACCCTGCTAACTAGCTAGCCATTTCACACCGCACACTCACCCACCTTTTGATATCCTCCTTTTCCGCAGAAACCGGTGATCCGGGTTAACAGCGTCAATGGAACAGTATAGCTTCCGTCCCTCTCCTCGCTGCTACCTGGGCTCCAATCAGGAACCCTCTGCACACATCAAACTCTGCCTCCCACAAAGCATCGTTACCCATCGCTCCACAAAAGCCGCAGACCTTGCAGAGCAAGGGAAACAACTGCTTCAAGGTCTCAGAGCGAGTGACATCACCGATTAAAACGCTATTAGCGCGCACTCAAGGCACCAAGAGTGTAACCGGTGTGAAATGGCTAGCTAGTTAGCGGGGTGCGCGCTAATAGTGTTTCAATCGGTGACGTCACTCGCTCTGAGACCTTGAAGTAGTTGTTTCCCTTGCTCTGCAAGGGCCCCAGCTTCTGTGGAGCGATAGGTAATAGTGCTTCGAGGGTGTCAGTTGTTGATTTGTGCAGAGGGTCCCTGGTTCGAGCCAAGATAGGCACGAGGAGAGGGACGGAAGGAAAACTGCTACACATAGTAACATAATGTGGATCCAATGAGATGAACTAACCTGCAAAAACATTTCTTTGTACATTCTTATGTGTAAATGTGACTAATCATTCATGATTCTTCACATATTCTAAATCAATCACAGGTGAAACTGTACCAAAAAAAAATACTAAATAACAATAACTTTCATCCATGTTCATGCTGAAATGCTTGTTATGGTCAGATAATATGGGTTACAGTACGAAGCCTTTTTCATATCGCTAATTAGGGAGAGAAAGAGAGAGAGAGAGAGTGAGCATGATTGCGCATGGGAAAAACAAATGGCATGAACACAATCATAGAAACCATCTATGCCTCTTCAATCTCTTTCATGTGTGAAATGATGGTGTTGTCATGGAGACTGCCTATAATTGAATTACAGTCATAAAGATATCTTAACCCTTCCATGGTACATCATGATTCAATCACGGAGTATGAGGAATGGAGATCAATAACGCATTACTGTGAATTCAATCACACAAACATCTATAATGTTAGTGTTCTTGAATGATATCAGTCTAACAGTCTGATATCTTTATATACCATTACATATCAGTGTTTTGATGTTCTCATTTGGGTTTGACAGATAAATGATCTGCCTTGACTAGTTACTGTTGATGAAGGAAACAGCATACAGACCTGACCTTTAAGTGGACTATGCTAGCTACTAATGAAATCCATGGTCTCACAGGGTCACATGCGCTAGGGGCATCATCAATAATGATTCCACCAGTCACAAACTGGCAGGCCATTTAGTAAGAAATACTGACATTTAGTACAAGATTTACTTAACCTGACATGTGAATGGATTGAGGCTGGTATGAACAATTTCTACATTATGAGTCAAAGCCTTGAGCCTAACCTTACAGTGTTCAATTCATCAGACCATTACTTGGTTAAGGCTAAATAAAAAACCTGCTTAAAAAGAAAAAAAAACAGAAAGACAAAATTCAATAAATCCCATAAGTGGTATATATAAAAATAAGGGATCAAGCCTTGGAGCTCGATGTTGGAACTATAACCAAGTAAGGGGATTCCTATGGTTCATAGACCATAATCAGTCTGTCATTGATGTCCGCTGTAGCAGACAGCAGGGAGCAGTGAGGGGAGTGGGTTATTGAAGGGAGATATCTTGCAGCCTGCTGGCTCCATCCCCGAGCCTTATATGTACTTACTGCCCCAACGAGGTGAGACTGTCTGACCACCCCCGCTGTGTACCGAACCGGATTGGCTGTGGACCCGAGTTTTAGGATTACCCCTGGAGAACGGAACGGACAACGAGAACGGATTGTGGACTGTGAAATAGTTGGTTAATTCCCCCCTTTTCACCAGTTTGCAAAACTCCCCAATAAACTCCCCATTTGCATTCTAGTTGTGCTCCTTGTGCGTGTTTGGTTATTGAACTTCGTGACGTGGAAACCCCACACCCTTGAACTTGCTACACCGCATTAAAGAGAAGAGGCAGTGTTTTTCCACTGAGACCCTATCTGGGGAGGCTGGGAGGAAAACCAATTAGACCATAGGCTCTATTCTTAAGGCCCTGTTGGAAAGGCACAATGATCAAAGAAGGAGGCAACACATCAGAAGTCGGATCGACATGTCTGTGAAGTAATGTTTTTGGTTGTAGGGTCACGGGGGCAGAGGCAGAATTGTAGAGCAGATTGTGCAGGGCGTCTGCTCATTGCAGTGCTTCTGCTGAACCAGGGATCATTACTTTTTTTTCACTCTGAGAACTTCTGCTGTGAGCCGTTTGACGTATCTCTCCTCTGCAGTCAATTTCTGCCACTAGCCCTAAAAGACAGACTGTTCACATATGAGAACCCTTTTGGTTCCAGGTAAAACCCTATTTAGTTCTAGGTAGAACCATTTTGGGTTTCATGTAGAACCCTCTGTGGAAAGGGTTCTATATGGGCCCCAAAACCCTGCAAACAATAATGAGTCGTTAGGACGTCATCGGGACGTCACGAAATGGTCGCTTAAAGTTGTTAGGATGTCATGTCATGGTCCACTGGAGGTTTTGTCTAGTTCTCGGTTGGTCCCGGGGATGTCCCCGAGGACGTTTTTAGGACATTCTTGGGACATTGTGTCATGGTCCCCTGAAGGTCCCCTGAACATTCTTGAGAGGTTGTGTCATGGTCCCCTGGAGGTTTTGAGATAAATGCGATTCATCATTTAAGTTGACAGTGATAACATACTTCATAAAGATCTCTAGCTACATTGACCTAAAAATGCTATTCAAGTGGTTGTTCTCTCCAAAGAATGTGAGCATGTTCTCTAATAGTTTGTTTGTTAAGACAGAAGTTCGATTAAATAAACAGAACAGCAAGATGGACTTAGATTGAGCTGCACAGATCTAGGTAACTCTGGGGAACCAGGAGAGAGAACAGCCATACATCATCATTACCTGACTGAAACAGAGCAGCTCAGCAACAAGAGCATGACAAACAATATCAGTTCACAATTGACAGGACAACCTGACGGTACAAGCTGGCAATAACTTGAAACTTTATGATGGTATACCTCAGTGTACCTAATCTAGGATCTGGTAAAGTCAGACTACTACTAAAAGAGTAATGTGCCTGTCCATCTGACTTACATTATCTGGGAGCACAATTAACTAGATGGAATGGTTGGCCTGCTCTTAAAATGGCAATGTTTTATCCGCTAATTGTTGAGATATATAAAAACACAAGAGTAAAAATATTACTTAATCACTGCTACCGTTGTGTCTTCTAAAAAATATATATTTTATTTTCTTTAGCTCAGGTCATATATCCCATGTATCACACAAAGGCTAAAATATGAAAGTGAGAATTATTTTATTTTATAGTTCAACCTTGTTCAGTCAAACAGATCTGATATCATTGTTGCTGTAATTAGATAGTACGGCTGATGAATCCTGTGTCTATACGGCTGGTATATTTCATACCTGAAAATTTCACCGCCTGGTGAAACTGAGGGTACATATGGACAGGACCATAGAGATATTATAATGTAATTCTGTGGACAGGAGAGCCTATGGACAGGACAGATAAACAACAACTCAGACTATTGAATGTCTCTCGGCTAACCTGTAAGCCAATGGACACTCTCTAGACTCCCAGTAAAGGAAATCACCACAGACAAAGCTGTCTACAGCTGACAAATTGACATTGGAGTAGAGCTAGCTCTGTGCCGAAGCGTTGTCATTTTGCCGAGCCACTTTCATGTCAGGAATTCTGCTCTGGTTTTAGTAGAAACCAGGGCCCGGATACGTCAGGTGCCTCTATTATATAATGTCTGAATTATGCCGACATGACTATCTTCCTCAGTTTCGAGTTAAAGGTGTAATTCTGCATTGAGAGTATCTCATGCATCTGTTGATGTAAGATGTACTGATATTCTGAACACCAATAAACAAAACAACAAATTCAGTGTTTGAACGATGCTATTCTCCAAAAGCAAGGCAAAAAAAGTATCATCAATCTACACGTAATACCCCATAATGAGGAATCGAAAACAGTTTTTAAAAAATGTTTGCAAATGTATTACAAATAAAAAAACAGAAATACCTTATTTACATAAGTTTTCAGACCCTTTACTATGAGACTCAAAATTGAGCTCAGGTGCATCCTGTTTCCATTGATCATTCTTGAGATGTTTCTACAACTTGATTGGAGTCCACCTGTGGTAAAGTCAATTGATTGGACATGATTTGGAAAGCCACACAACTGTCTATATAAGGTCCCACAGTTGACAATGCATGTAAGAGCAAAAATTGTCTGTTGAGCTCTGAGACAGGATTGTGTTGAGGCACAGATCTGGGGAAGTGTATCAAAAAAATGTCTGTAACATTGAAGGTCCCCAAGAACACAGTGTCCTCCATCATTCTTAAATGGAAGATGTTTGGAACCACCAAGACTCTTCCTGGAGCTGGCTGCCCGGCCAAACTGAACAATCGGGGGAGAAGGGCCTTGGTCAGGGAGGTGACCAAGAACCCGATGGTTACTTTGACAGAGCTCCAGAGTTCCTCTGTGGAGATGGGAGAACCTTCCAGAAGGGCAATCATCTCTGCAGCACTCCACGAATCAGGGCTTTATGGTAGAGTGGCGAGACGGAAGCCACTCCTCAGGTAAAGGTACATGACAGCCTGTTTGGAGTATGCCAAAAGGCACCTAAAGACTCCCAGACCATGAGATACAAGATTCTCTGGTCTGATGAAACTGAGATGAACTTTTTGGCCTGAACGCCAAGCGTCATGTCTGGAGGAAAACTGTCACCATCCCTACGGTGAAGCATGGTGGTGGCAAAATCCTGCTGTGGGGATGTTTTTCAGCGGCAGTGACTGAGAGACGAGTCAGGATTGAGGGACATTTGAAAGGAGCAATGTACAGATAGATGCTTTGTGAAGTCCTAAGCGCTCTAGAGTAGGTTCTCAGACTGGGGCGAAGGTTCACCTTCCAACTGGACAACGACCCTAAGCACACAGCCAAGACAACGCAGGAGTAGTTTCGGGACAAGTCTCTTAATGTCCTTGAGTGGCCCAGCCTGAGCCCAGACTTGAACCCGATCTAACATCTCTAGAAAGACCTAAAAATAGTTGTGCAGCGACGCTCCCCATCCAACCTGACAGATATTGAGAGGATTTGCAGAGAAGAATGGGTTAGGGTTAACTCGGTTTAACCCGAGTTATAAACTCCACAAATACAGGTGTGCCAATCTTGTAGCATCTTACCCAAGAAGACTCGAGGCTATAATTGCTGCCAAAGATGCTTCAAGAAAGTACTGACTAAAGGGTCTGAATACTTATGTAAATTTAGAATAAGGCTGTAACGTAACAAAATGTGGAAAAAGTCAATGGGTCTGAATACTTTCTATATTCCCTGTACATTGATATGATTACTCATTGACAGTTCTTTGATAGCCTAAAGCAGGGCTGCTTTTGAATGCTAGAGCACGTAATTGGGCAAGTGTGGAGCGGGGTGCAGAGTGTTATTTGAGCAGATTTAAAAAAATGTTGGCCTTCTCTCCCGCTCCAATTTCACTCTGGTACTGCTCAACCACAAGCTCTGGGTATGCTCTGCCTAGCATTGTTTGTTTCCTACTATTATTTTAATTAGGCCTAATCGGTTGTAATTATTTAGCCTACCCCACCCACAGTAGCCTATGTCTAGTTTATATTATACTATATATAATATTAGGATATGTAGTTTATATTTTGAAGAACTTCAAATGTATTAATAGATGTTTTAGGTTGGCAATACATAGGCTATTGTAAAATGTATTAACATTTTTCCTTGGAATAGAAACATCATAATATAAATCAATCTAATTGAGCTAAAATATTTGAAATAAATTGTAAATAAAAGGCCAGTGTTATCTTCTTTTCATGAATAAAAGGAAATTAATAATCTCAAAGAGCATCAGTCAAATGATTTTGTAATGGCTCTCTTTCGGTGAGTGAGTTGACCAAGGCGCAGCGGGTTGTGAATACATAATGAACTTTATTTAACAAGACGAAACTAAACACACGAAGAACACTTGAATAATTTTACAAAACAACAAAACGAACTAGACAGACCTAAACTATGAACTTACATGAAACGAGGAACACATACACAGGAACGACCGAGACGAGACAGTACCGTGTGGTGCAACAAACACAGACACAGTGACAATCACCCACAAACAAACAGTGAGAACCTCCTACCTTAATATGACTCTCAATTAGAGGAAAACGCAAAACACCTGCCTCTAATTAAGAGCCATACCAGGCAACCCAAAACCAACATAGAAACGGAAAACATAGACTGCCCACCCAAAACTCACGCCCTGACCATCACACACATACAAAACAACAGAAAACAGGTCAGGAACGTGACAGATTTGCTCAAAGAAGCAAGCACTAACAAGCTTTACATGTGTATTGAGCGTGGGAAATGTACTCTACCAATTAAATATTATTATTACTATAAAGACTGAAAAATACACATGTAAAAGCTTAATTGCATAAATGAATATTAGTGGGAATATAGCCATCTTTATAAACAAGACAAGGGAGAATACAATATATTTTAAAAGCCTAGATTTAGATTTGATTGGAGAAAGAAAATAAGTAGGCCCTCAGGTCATGACTCAATACTGCCATCAGGAAGATAATGAGAGTCCATCATACCATAGTACTCTATTTAAATTAAACAGGGACTGGCACAGAGTCCAGTAGGACAGTGCCACCAGGCTATATAGTCATAGGCCTACACTTCACACTGCTGGAGGGAATACACAGCTGTCCTTGATTGTGAGATAGAATTAAATGTTGAATGAAATGCTCTTACATTCAAAGCAGCCCTGCTTATTGCTATCAAAGAACTGGCAATTAAAAATCACATCAACGGATGGAATCATTGAAAGAAGGGCTTCAGCAACCATTATACAGTCTTTCAAATAGCATAACAAATTAGGCCTAATTAGACAAAATAACAATTGAGCCATTCAAATGAGATGTCATTAAAACGACTTAGTATCTTGTTTGAATCAATCAATCAATCTGTCACGTTCCTGACCTATTTATGTTAGTTTTGTGTGTTAGTTGGTCAGGACGTGAGGTTGGGTGGGCATTCTATGTTATCTGTTCCTATGTTGGTTTTGGTTTGCCTGGTATGGCTCTTGATTAGAGGCAGGTGGTTTGCGTTTTCCTCTAATCAAGAGTCATATTTAGGTAGGGCATTCTCACTGTTTGTTTGTGGGTGATTGTCTCCTGTGTCTGTGTCAATGTTTGCACCATACGGGACTGTTTACGGTTTGTTCATTTCATGTAGTCTGTTCCTGTTCATTTCGTTCTTCACGTTGTATGTAAGTTCGTCGTTCAGGTCTGTCTACTTTCGTTTTGTTATTTTGTATCATTTTCAAGTATAGTTCGTTTTGTAGTGTTAAATAAATTCATCATGTCATTTCAACGCGCTGCACCTTGGTTCAATCCCTGCTCCTCCTCTTCGGATGAAGAGGAGGAGGACCGCCGTTACAGAACCACCCACCAATCCAGAACCAAGCGGCGTGAATTCGAGCAGTGGCCTGCTACACAGGAATCATGGACTTGGGAAGAGATATTAGAGGGAAAAGGACCCTGGGCGCAAACTGGAGAATATCGCTGCTCTCGTGTGAAAAGTGAGGCAGCCACAGCCCAGGAGAGGTGGTTTAAGGAGGCAGCTAGGAGACGTGGATGGAAGCCGGAGAATCAAGCTCGAAACCGGAATTATGAGGGGACACGTCTTGCACGGAAGCCCGAAAAGCCCGTGAGTAACTCCCAAAAATTTCTTGGGGGGGGGCTAAGGGGTTGTGGGCCAAGGGCAGGTAGGAGACCTGCGCCCACTTCCCAGGCTAACCGTGGAGAGCGGGAGTACGGGCAGACACCGTGTTACGCAGTAGAGCGCACGGTGTCTCCTGTACGTGTGCATAGTCCGGTGCGGGTTATTCCACCTCCCCGCACTGGTAGGGCTAGATTGGGCATTGAGCCAGGTGGCATGAGGCCGGCTCAACGCGTCTGGTCTCCAGTGCGTCTCCTCGGGCCGGCATACATGGCACCTGCCTTACGCATGGTTTCCCCGGTTCGCCTACATAGCCCGGTGCGGGTTATTCCACCTCCCCGCACTGGTTGGGCGACCGGGAGCATTCAACCAGGTAAGGTTGGGCAGGCTCAATGCTCAAGAGAGCCAGTACGCCTGCACGGTCCGGTATTTCCGGCGCCACCTCCCCGCCCCAATCCAGTACCACCAGTGCCTTCTCCACGCACTCTCCCTATAGTGCGTGTATCCAGTTCGGTGCCTCCAGTTCCGGCCCCACGCACTAAGCCACCTGTGCGTCTCCTAAGTCCTGTACACACTGTCACTTCTCCCCGTACTAGTCCTGAGGTGCGTGCCCTCAGCCCGGTGCCACCAGTGCCGGTACCACGCACCAGGTATAGTGTACGCTTTGAGAGTTCAGTGTGCCCTGTCCCTGCTCCCCGCACTAGTAGGAAGGTGCTTATCATTAGCACGGTGCCTCCAGTTCCGGCACCACGCACCAGGTCTACAGTGCGCCATATCCGGCCAGAGCCATCCGTCTCACCAGCGCCATCTGAGCCATCCGTCTCCCCAGCGCCATCTGAGCCATCCGTCTCCCCAGCGCCATCTGAGCCATCCGTCTCCCCAGCGCCATCTGAGCCATCCGTCTCCCCAGCGCCGTCTGAGCCATCCGTCTGCCAGGAGCCTGCAAAGCCGCCCGTCTGCCATGAGCCTGCAAAGCCGCCCGTCTGCCATGAGCCTACAGAGCCGTCTGCCAGACAGGAGCCGCTAGAGCCGTCAGCCAGACAGGAGCCGCTAGAGCCGTCAGCCAGACAGGATCTGCCAGAGCCGCCAACCAGACAGGATCTGCCAGAGCCGCCAACCAGACAGGATCTGCCAGAGCCGCCAACCAGACAGGATCTGCCAGAGCCGCCAACCAGACAGGATCTGCCAGAGCCGCCAACCAGACAGGATCTGCCAGAGCCGCCAGCGAGCCATGAGCAGCCAGAGCCGTCAGAGAGCCATGAGCAGCCAGAGCCGTCAGAGAGCCATGAGCAGCCAGAGCCGTCAGAGAGCCATGAGCAGCCAGAGCCGTCAGAGAGCCATGAGCAGCCAGAGCCGTCAGAGAGCCATGAGCAGCCAGAGCCGTCAGAGCGCCATGAGCGTCGAGAGCCGTCAGCCTGCCATGAGCGTCGAGAGCCGTCAGCCTGCCATGAGCGTCGAGAGCCGTCAGCCTGCCATGAGCGTCGAGAGCCGTCAGCCTGCCATGAGCGTCGAGAGCCGTCAGCCTGCCATGAGCGTCGAGAGCCGTCAGCCAGCCATGAGCGTCGAGATTCGTCAGTCAGCCATGAGCTGCCCTTCAGCCTGAAAAGGCTAAATACCCAGAACTGCACATCAGTCCAGAGCTGTCTCTCTGTCCGGAGCTGCCTTTCAGTCCGGAGTTGCCCCTCTATCCTGATCTCCCTCTCTCTCTTCATCTACCTCTATATTCTTATCTATCCCTCTATCTTGATTTATCTCTCTGTCCCGGTGTTATCCTTATTAGGTATATTATTAAGAGAATTGTGTGGGGGAAAAAAGAGGGTGGACATTCTTGGAGGGAGGAAGTTAGGATGGATTATGGTGGGGTGGGAACCGCGCCCGGAGCCTGAGCCACCACCGTGGTTAGATGCCCACCCAGACCCTCCCCTAGACTTTGTGCTGGTGCGTCCGGAGTTCGCACCTTGTGGGGGGGGGTACTGTCACGTTCCTGACCTATTTATGTTAGTTTTGTGTGTTAGTTGGTCAGGACGTGAGGTTGGGTGGGCATTCTATGTTATCTGTTTCTATGTTGGTTTTGGTTTGCCTGGTATGGCTCTTGATTAGAGGCAGGTGGTTTGCGTTTTCCTCTAATCAAGAGTCATATTTAGGTAGGGCATTCTCACTGTTTGTTTGTGGGTGATTGTCTCCTGTGTCTGTGTCAATGTTTGCACCATACGGGACTGTTTACGGTTTGTTCATTTCATGTAGTCTGTTCCTGTTCATTTCGTTCTTCACGTTGTATGTAAGTTCGTCGTTCAGGTCTGTCTACTTTCGTTTTGTTATTTTGTATCATTTTCAAGTATAGTTCGTTTTGTAGTGTTAAATAAATTCATCATGTCATTTCAACGCGCTGCACCTTGGTTCAATCCCTGCTCCTCCTCTTCGGATGACCGCCGAAGAGGAGGACCGCCGTTACACAATCAATCAAATGTATTTATAAAGCCCTTCTTACATCAGCTGATGTCACAAAGTGCTGTACAGAAACCCAGCCTTAAACCCCAAACAGCAAGCAATGCAGGTGTAGAAGCATGACTTATGACTTATAACTATTGACTTAGTATCTTGTTTGAATGACTAAAAGATATGTATATATTTTTAAAGTCGTTCAAACGAGATACTAAGTAATTTAAATGAGAAAATTTGAAGAGTCACAATATATATTTATTGCCTTGTGCTTCAGGGCTTCCATACAATTCCACTTTTTGGTCCCCCCAAAAAAATTACCTGACTGGGCCTCATTCTTGCATTCTCATTTTGTGTATCTGAAAGCATAATTGCAGGTTAATTAATTATTAAGCTTCTGAATTCCAACTCTCAATATTTTTTTCAGCCTCTAAAACAGACAGAAAGGCAGTGTAAACAAATGTTTTCATGAGGCTTTCGTGCATAATTTAATAGATCAAGGGAAAGTTAAAATAAAAGTGAACGAATCTGCATTGATGTCACTATTCATTTGGAGTTTGCAGCTTAACGCACTTCTCAACCTTTTCAGTTCTAAGTTTCAATTAGCAGTGTTATACTGTACAATGTCTCACACTGTAGTTAAAATATGAGGCAATGTGAGGCTGTTTTTATGACCTGGATCTGTAGTTAGCCTGTCGGGAGAGTGTGGTGCAGGTACCTTGGGTGGGATAATGACAGATGTACATGAATAATGCTAGCACCTGGTCCTCTGAACAATGTCAAAGATGCCACTTTAAATACATGTGCCTTTAATATCCTCTTTAGTAGAGTCAGCGTACAACTCCAGCATTCATTTTCGCCCACAAATTGAGGTCATTCTTTTCAAAATCAGAATGTGTGAGGACACCACAGGGGATAAAGGAGGGGGAATTGTAGGCTTTTCAACACTCATAAACAACATTTATTATGTCTATTGGTGTTTTGCTTTCAGGTATTCTATGAGAATGGCCCTAATGTATAAATTAATAAGGAGAGCTCTATTATAATCTATGTAGCTAAACCTATGTAAATTTGTGTTACTAATGAGAAGATCTCATTAGCATACTATGCATTGCTTGTCCGCCGAGTCAGACTATTACATTCCGATCAACTATGCCAGTCATTATTCCGTGAGTATATCAATATGACAGCGACGAGGCAGCATGATGGCGAGTTGCTGGACAGTGCATCCACACAATTGTCTTACAAAATGGAAGGGCAAGGTCATTTCCTTCCTACTGTCACTGTTCATTTGTCTGGCCTTGCACCGAGACATCACGAAACCCAGGCCTCCCATATGGAAGAATATATAAATAGCTCTATCACATACTATCAACAGTTCAATCACACACTGTATCCTTTAAGAAAAAAGCATTACATAACAATATTTCTCCAAGCCCTAGATTCAATTGAACGTGCCTCAATTTTTTTCGTATCATGGTTGTTTGGTTCCAAGAATCCCACACAGATTAAGTAGATAGAATGCTACTCTAGAACTGTTAAGTGCTCTGTCTGCGACTAACCCCGGTATTTCGATGCACATCCATAACCTTCACCACACAGCAAGGGATAGAGCCAGGGAATGTATTCAAAGAGGCCTGCAAGCGGCATCCATCTTCCTGGTCCTTGAATGCCAGATGTTGCCTCAGGACAGGCAGAGGTGTGATTGAGCATTGGTTATGGCTTTACTGGGAGGTGTTGCAGGGTGAGAGACAGGCTGTGACAAGAGTGGCTTTCCAAGTAAACAAAACATCAACCCCTTTCAAATTGTAAGGTGATGGTAGAATAACTTACTGGGATGAGGTTGGAGCTATATCACGATTATGGCCCTAAAATTATTCTGATCAATTATTTGCAAAACATGATTGGACATAATTGGAATTTGTCTCTGCATGGATATGCATGGCATGTCCCCCAATAAACCACTAAGCACCAGAATTTAACATCAACATCTAGAAGATGGATGCATGATTAACAATCCAAGGCTCCAACCTTTCAGTCCTCGAGGCCATGTTTTATAATGGGTTATAGTTTACAAATGAAACAGGGACAATCCTTTGGAAATTAGTTCAGAGGACTATATAACTGTCTTTTCCTTCTTCTTCCTTTTGTGAATAAGGGTTACCATGGTTGGTCTCCAGCTGATAAGATTTTTTTTTTTTTAAAGGAGGGCCTCAATTGCGGGCATCTTCTGGTCATTTATTTGAAGGTCACGTATCAGGTTAAATGGATAAAAGAGGGAAGTGAATGGTTACTGTTTTACTTCCACACCCACACCAACCAGTTTGACATGTGCTTCCCTTGAAGTTCAATCACTGTGCTGTTAAAATTCTTAAAAGTCTAAGCCTTAAAAGTCTAAGCCTACCTTCATACTTCCATTCATTTTTTTAGTCCCATGACTACCATCATGTTCATGAGAGTCTCATAAGTTTTGTAGGTCAAACCTTATCGACGCTACAGACGTTTTCTTGAGAAGACCGATTTTTGTAATGTGTCATGGTCTGACAAATACCACTCTAGCTTTGCCACCTTTCACCGCAGATGCGGAATTGCGACATCGGCGGATGCGGTGGATCGAGACCCAGATACTGTGTCTCTAGCTTAAACTGACGAATTTTGATGGGGATTTTTTTAATGATGTTACTTAGATTGACACACCGGTGGATCAATCAACTCTAGGAGGATTTATTAACTTGCTGTGCTGCTTTTTCCTCCCTAGTTGTCAGGCGAAGGGATCCTCCAGCCCAGCTTGCCTCTGTATCCAGGTTGGCAGGACGTGATGAATGTGAACAATTACATCTGACCATCAATTGGGCCACTCCCACGGCAACAGCACAAAGAACATGATTACCAGAGGGGCTAGGTGAAAGATTGTTTATGATGTTTTTATATATTTACAATCCCCCATGCTCCATCCACCATCGTCCATATATATGGGTCATTCCACAGAAGTGGGTCAAATTCGGTGTTGAAAAGAAATACACGTTTGTATCCTAATTGTAGCCAACTTTCAGTACACGTCTTCCACATGTCAGGTAATAGACATACCGTATATACTACTGACACACTTTGTTTGCATTGCATATTTGAAATAGTTATCTGAATTCTTTACCACCCCACAAAATCTGTCACTATCGAAAAACATAGTAAAAAAGTTGCAGTAAAGGGAGAACCATGCACAGCAGTGATCATTTTGATTCACCTTCTGTTACAGATTAACATCAGAACATGTATTTGCACACCAAATTAACAAAATATAAAAAAAATGATTTTCAAAACCTTTCAATTCAATTTAAAGAAATATCTCTATTGTTCTCTGTAAAATATTGAGTGTTGATTGGATGAATCTGAAACCTGTTGATTGATTAAATGACTTATACATCTAATTAATTACGTTGTAAGATGTTTAAATCTTCACTTTACCTACAGGTGTCTCAGTGTTAAGTGTCAATCAAAGAGATAAATGTAGGACTCTCTAAGAATATAACTCATTTTAGTCTAGACATTGCCTTTGAGGGCTTCTACCATTTTAAAGTAGTCAACTGGGTGGGGATTCCTATGGGCTGGGAGTGATCAGCCAATGATCAGAGATCATTGTCTTTTTCAAACTGGGTTGCCTATGGTTTGTTAACCAAAGACCATGAAACTGTTAAAGGTCCAGTACAGCCAAAAAACGTGATTTCCTGTTTTTTAAAAATATATATATTTCCACACTATGAGGTCGAAATAACACTCTGAAATGGTGAAAATATGATAATACTCTTTTTGTTTCAAAAAACACCTGGAATTTCAGCCTGTTCAAGTGTGTTGGTGTTTTGGCCCGCCGTATAACGTCACCCAGCGGTCTGATTGTAATAGACCAATGATAGTTCACCCTTGATTTGTACATATCCTGCTACACTGCTGCTGGCCCTGCCCAGTCATATTGACATTCCATTGCTCATTGTTAGCAGCGTGCATTTAGGCTCCCAAATACCTAAATATTTCTGACGTTTGGCCTACTTCCTACTTTAAAGCAAAGAGCAAAAGCAAGAGAAACTGTGCTGTAGCGAACAATAATTTTGTTGGATTTGGATTCCATTTATATGTAATAATCCAGTACCATAGAAGTTCAGAACATTTGCATCCACAGTACACTTCGCATCGGACTGCATTGCAAATCAGGCTAGGTACACACATGGATTTCACAGCAGCTCCATCAAGGTTGTGAAGCTTGAAACCGGTAGCAGCAGAAACCATTCATGAAGTAAGTTTCTAGATAGCCATTTTTTCTATAATCAAAAGTAAAGGACATGCTAGATTTCACACCTTGCACAATATTGTTTTGAACGTTCTCTTGAGGACCGATGCCCGAATTAACATTCTAGTACAATGCAATGATTTCGTCTAAAGTGCATTTTGCTTCGTCCTAATCTGTCTGTAAACAATGGCTCATTGAGGGACGAAACAAAAGTACATTATGCAACACAATTACATTTCTAAAGGAGGTAAAGCATTAGTAGGAAAGCCTTTTGTCATCATTATGATGTCGCCAGATTGACTTTAGATTCAGTAAAACTTTAGCTAGCTAAGACTGAGGGGACAGGAGGACTGTATTTTGGCATTTGTGGGTTCGATTACAGGCTCAAAATGGCCAGAAACAAAGAACTTTCTTCTGAAACACATCAGTCTATTCTTGTTCTGTTAATTAAAGGCTATTCCATGTGAGAAATTGCCAAGAAACTGAAGATCTCGTACAACGCTATGTACTGCTCCCTTCACAGAACAGAGCAAACTGTCTCTAACCAGAATAGAAAGAGGAATGGGAGGCTCCGGTGCACAACTGAGCATGAGGACAAGTACATCAGTGTGTCTAGTTTGAGAAACAGACGCCTCACAAGTCCTCAACTTCATTAAATAGTACCCGCAAAACACCAGTCCCAAAATCAACAGTAAAGAGGCGACTCCGGGACGCTGGCCTTCTAGTTCCTCTGTCCAGTGTTTGTGTTGTTTGTCCATCTTAATCTTTTATTTTTTATTGGCCAGTCTAAGATATGGCTTTTTCTTTGCAACTCTGCCTAGAATGCCAGCATCCCGGAGTAGCCTGTTCCTTATTTTGTAAGGATATGTATAGAAATACCCTTTACTGGGTTGTACCGCTCAGATCTTGAGCTGTAAAACAATAACTTGAAAAAATCCTTCCATGCCATGATTTGGACTTTCATTATGACCTTGTTTACGTTCTATTTATTATGTTATACATTTACATTTAGCAGACGCTCTTATCCAGAGCGACTTACAAGTACATACATTCATACTTTTTTTTGGTTTGTACTGGCCCCCCGTGGGAATCGAACCCATAACCCTGACGTTGCAAGCGCCATGCTCTACCAACTGAGCCACACGGGGCCCCTGCTATGTAGATAACTAACCATTTATGAAGAATGACAACAAGCTTTCATTGCACTCTGCTTTCTTTATGTACTTTCAACAATGAAAAACAAGGAGGCTCAGGGAAATAAATAATATATTTTTTATTTTTGTGGTATTTGAAAACAATAAACACACACAGTGATTTATTAAACAAATTGATGATTTTTTTTTTTTTAAACATTAAAAAGTACTGCATAGGGGCTTTAAGGCTCCCTGGACTGATGAGGAATTAAAACACTGTATAGTTGAGAGAAATTAATCAAAAGGAGCGACAATTAAGTCTATCTGCACATCTGATTGGCAGACATATTGTAAATTGATAAATTATATGACTAAAGTGAACAAAAAGAAGAAATTGTAATATGAAACCAAGATAAATTATATGAAGTAGGATGGAAAAAAACGTTGGTGTACTTTAAATGAAGTTATGGGCAGAAGGACTAATTCAACTCCATCTCTCAGATGGATTATTCATCACTGTCACGACTTCCGGCTCCTCTCCCTGTTCGGGCGGCGCTCGGCGGTCGTCGTCACCGGTCTACTAGCTGCCACCGATTCCTTTTCCCTTTTCTGTTGGTTTTGTCTTGATTCACAAAACCTGTTTACATTGCCAATTATTTTATTGGAAAAGTGGGCCAACTTAGGCAGGAAATGCGAGCCATCATATTAATGCATTAAATACTTAATAATGATAGAAAATCATTGAACTTTTAGTTAAGTGTGGGAGAAGTGGAAAAAGTATTGTAGTCCATCAATAATGAGAAACCACCTGGTATTGACAACCTAGATGGAAAGCTACTGAGGATGGTAGCAGGCTATATTGCCAGTCCTCTGAGCCGAGAGAAAAGTGTTTTTCCATAGACCTGGGAGGAAGCTAAAGTTATTCTGCCTCCCAAAGATGGTAAATCTCCCTTTGCTGGCTCTAACAGCTGATCAATCAGCTTGCTGCCAGTTTTCAGCAAATTTATGAAAAAGATTGTTTGACCAGATACAATGCTATTTCTATTAACAACTTACTTTCGACACTCTTATAGGGACGGACACTCAACATTTATTGCACAAATGACTGGTGATTGGCTGAAAGAAAATTATAATAAGAAGATTGTGGAAGCTGTGTTGTAAAATTTTAGTGCAGCCTTTGATTTTTTTGATAAAAAATTTATGTGTTATGGCTACACATAATCTGCCATATCATGGATAGAGCGCTATCTATCTAATACAGTGATCACCAACCGGTTGATTGCGATCGACTGGTCGATCTTCAAGTCATACCTAGTCGATCACCAAACATTTCTATAGAAAAGTCAACAATAAAGGCTTGCGCTTCTATTTTTGTTTTGTTTTTTCCTTGCGCTGTTGGTGATAGGTGCACATGATTCAGAAGCCCTGCGCGCCGGGGAGGATAAGTGTTCCCATTTTAAACCATTTAATATGTCTGAAGGGACAAACTCCACCTACCCGGCAGACCAGGAGAGCTCTGGCTAAATCAAGTGAGCCTACTGCGCTCGCCAAGAGCTCAAATCAGCTTCCACGACCCCACAGCAAAGTTTGATACTAGCCTACATGAGATTTCATAACTTTTAAAACCATGACCAGAGAGAGACTGTCAAAGAATTCAGCAAGGAGCTACCGTTTTTATGAGTGAGTTCATGTTTAAGTTTTTATTCAGCACTGTCAACACTGTTTTTATTCAACATTTTCCAAAATATAAAATGTGCTTCTCCCTGCCTCCACTCGTGCTGCAGCTGTGTTTATATTATTATCAGTTCCTCGTGTCTATTTTAATATTAAGGAATATTTCACTTTCCTAGGTCATAGGAACACCATTAATTTGTGCTTGAGGTGAATGCGGTGCGACTCAAATTTCATCATCAGGTCCCCTCTCTCTTGTCAGTCTCACCGGAGGAAAGGAGAGAGCAGGGACCGTGAGCGGTGGACCCTCTGCTGCTCTCTCCCTCCCTCTCCTGAGACTGACCATCAGATGCAGGTACCATCAGGACAAGTATACCGTATAGCCAATATGCAGTGTTAATGTATTAGGCCTACTACACAAACCTCATTCCTACATAACTATTTTTATTAGGTTACTGTTGTATAGGCTTACATTTTTTAAGACATGTTTAAAAATAAATATGAGTGGTAGATCTTGGCTTGCTTTTTGACTGTGAAGGTGATCTTGACTCAGAAAAGGTTTGTGACCTCTGATCTAATAGAACATAAAGTGTGGTATTCCACAAGGGAGTTGTCTTGGCCCTTTACTGTTCTCTATTTTTACTAATAGTCTACCGCTAACATTAAACACAGCCTGTGTATCTAGGTACGTAGATGATTCAACACTATACATGTCAGCACCCACAGGTAGTGAAATCACTGCAGCCGTTAACAAAGAGTTGCATTCAGATTTGGAAGGGGTGGCTAGGAATAAACCAGTACTGAACATACACTATCTAAAAACAACAGTAAAGGGCCAAGACATCTCCCTTGTGGAATTCCACACTTTACATGTTCTACATACCCCAACCAGAAGCCACGGATTACAGACAATATCCGCACTGAGCTAAAGGGTAGAGCTGCCGCTTTCAAGGTGCGGGACTCTAACCAGGAATCTTATAAGAAACCCGCTATGCCCTCCGATGAACCATCAAAGCGTCAATACATGACTAAGATTGAATCGTACAACACCGGCTCTGACGCTCGTCAGATGTGGCAGAGCTTGCAAACTATTACGGACTACAAAGGGAAAGCTGCGAGCTGCCCAGTGACACTAGCTTACCAGCTAAATAACTTCTATACTCGCTACGAGGCAAGCAACACTGAAGCATGCATGAGCGCATCAGATGTTCCGGATGACTGTGTGATCATGCTCTCCGTAGCCAATGTGAGTAAGACCTTAACCAGGATGTGTACTCTGAGCATAAGCTGACCAACTGTAATTTCAACATGTTTCAAGCAGACCACCATAGTCCCTGTGCCCAAGAACACCAAGGTAACCTGCCTAAAGGACTACCGACCCATAGCACTCATGTCTGTATCCCTGAAGTGCTTTGAAAGGCTGGGCATGGCTCACATCAACATCATTATCCTAGAAACCCTAGACCCACTCCAATTTGCATACCGCCCCAACAGATTCACAGATGATGCAATCTCCATTGCACTCCACACTGCCCTTTCCCACATGGACAAAAGGAACACATACATAAGAATGCTAGTCATTGACTACAGCTCATCGTTCAACACCATAGTGCCCTCAAAGCTCATCACTAAGATAAGGACCCTGGGACTCAACACCTCCTTCTACAACTGAATCTTGGACTTCCTGACAGGCCACTCCCATGTGGTAAGGGTAGGTAACAACACATCTGCCACGCTGATCCTCAACACGGGGGCCCCTCAGGTGTGCATGCTCAGTCTGCTCCTGTACTCCCTGTTCACCCATGACTGCATGTCCAAGCAAGACTCCAGCACCATCATTAAGTTTACCGATGACACAACAGTGGTAGGCCTGATCATCGGCTATGATGAGACAGCCTATAGGGAGGAGGTCAGAGACCTGGCCGTGTGGTGCCAGGAAAACAACCTCACCCTCAACATTATCAAGACAAAAGAGATGATTGTGGGCTACAGGAAAAGGAGGACCGAGTATGCCCCCATTCTCATTGACGTGGCTGTAGTGGAGCAGGGTAAGAGCTTTCTTTGTGTCCACATAACCAACAAACTATCATGGTCCAAACATGCCAAGACAGTCGTGAAGAGGGCAAGACAAAACCTACTCCCCATCAGGAAACTGAAAAGATTTGGCATGGGTACTCAGATCAACAAAAGGTCTACAGCTGCTCCATCAAGAGCATCCTGACTGGTTGCATCACCGTCTGGTATGGCAACTGCTCAGCCTCCGAACGCAAGGCACTACAGAGGGTAGTGCGTACGGCCTAGCACATCACTGGGGCCAAGCTTCCTGCCATCCAGGACCTCTATACCAGGTCGTGTCAGAGGAAGGCCCTAAAAATTCCCAAAGACTCCAGCCACCATAGTCATAGTCTGTTCTCTCTGCTACCACACGGCAAGCGGTACCGGAGAGCGAAGTCTAGGTCCAAGAGGCTTCTAAACAGCTTCTACCCCCGAGCCAGTAAGACTCCCGAACAGCTAATCAAATGGCTACTGGACTATTTGCATTGTCCAACCCCCCAGCCCCATTTATACACTGCTGCTAGTCTCTGTTTATTATCCATATGCATAGTCACTTTACCTCTACCTACATGTAGATATTACCTCAATTATCTCGACTAACCGGTGTCCCCCCACATTGACTCTGTATCGGTACCCCCTGTATATAGCCTCGCTACTGTTATTTTATTGTTGCTCCAAAATTATTTGTTATTTTTGTATTCTTATTTTTATTTTTTGTATTTGTATTTTTTGTAACTTTAGTTTATTTTTGTAAATACTTTCTTAACACTTTTTTCTTAAAGCTGCATTGTTGGTTAAGGGCTTGTAAGTCAGCATTTCACTGTAAGGTCTACACCCGTTGTATTCGGCGCATGTGACAAGTACAATTTGATTTGATTAGATTTTGATTTGGTACAAATCACCCCCTAAGTACTGGACCTCAGCTGAATCCGGTAATGAACACTAACTGTTGAGGTAGTAGAAGAGACTAAACTTCTTGGTGTTGCATTCGATTGTAAACTGTCATGGTCAAAGGATATTGGTTATATTGTTGTAAAGATGGGGAGAGGTATGTCTGTGAGAAAGAGACACCATAGTCGACCAAACAAGTTCTGCAAGCTCTGGTTTTGTCGCATCCTGACTATTGTCCAGTTGTATGGTCAGGTGTGGCAAAGATGAACTAGAAAAGCTGCAGCTGGCCTAGAACAGAGCAGCACGTCTGGCCCTCAAATGTACATGGAGGGCCAGTGTCAGTAACAAGCATGTCCGTTTCTCCTGATTCATTTGAGGAGAGATTGACTGCATCACTGCTGGTAAGAAATATTGACATGCTTAAAGTACCAAATTGTCTTTTCAGCCAGTTAACACACAGCTCAAAAACACACACATACCCCACAAATCAAGCAATCAGGGGTGTCTTCACAGTCTCAAGTCCATAACAGAGGCCGGGAGACACATAGTACTGTACAGAGCAATGACTACATGGAATTCTGTTCCACCTCAGGTAACTCAGGCAAGCAATAGATTCAGTTTTAAAAACAGATAAAACAACACCGCAAGGAGCAACACAGACTGTGGACACCCACACGCGCACACACACACACACACACACACACACACACACACACACACACACACACACACACACACACACACACACACACACACACACACACACACACACACACACACACACACACACACACACACACACACACACACACGATTGTTTAGTTGTATATTTTGTTGCAACAGCCTAAAAGTGTCTACATGACAAAGCACTTGAATGTTTGAGATTAGTAATAATAATGTATTTATTTTTCGTAACTTTTTCTTTCTTATTTTTTTTTTTTAATCAGAGAGTTTTGTGTCACTTCTCTGTAAACCTGCCTCAATGGGAATGTTTACTATGAAACCTAAGATACTTAGTCGTATTGTTCTTTAGTCGTAGTGTTCTTAGTTTATATGTGTGTTGCTGTTCTTGTCTATTAGTGTTGTGTATTTTGTCATGTTCAGTGTTTTGAGTGGGCCCCAGGAAGAATTGCTGCTGCTTCTTCAACAGCTAATGGGAATCCGAATAAAATCATAAATCGTACTCACCATGTGGTCATGCTTGAAAGCGCTGCAATCCCATCACCTGGTGATATTTGTAGGAGTGTGGCTTAAGGCGCATTCATTCTACAATCTTTTAATATGTGTGTTTCAGTAGTGACATCAAAAGGTGGTACAGCATTTCTTTTTTTAAATGTTTAAAAAATTACAAATCGACTAATTAGATCAGTATCTTTCAATGTAATAATAGGACAACTCAAGATTTTCTTTTGAAAAAATAGCGAGAAAAAAAATGCTTATTTTCAAACAAAGTTCATGAGTCAGGGTTTGGGACAGCCACCTCTCAATAGAAATAGGTATATAAACCATGACCTTGAACTGTGTTAATTTAACAATATGATTTTTATTGCCTTGGAACTGCATTTGGCACCACTTTTGTAGAATCACCCATATAATTAAAGCTTTTTCAGGGTCACAAAGAGTTTTTGGGGTTAGTGGGATGATATGTCATACTTAGTGTGTGAGAACGATATTACGATCCTGGCGTAACCTTATTGCGAACTCTGTACATTTCCAAGCAATTAAGAGTGATGCTAAACCAGTGCAAAACACTTAGCTGGATTTGTGTTCATGACTACTGTAGAACTGCTTGTGGGATATTAATGTGATATTAAAATGTTACTTACTTTTTAACATTTCTGAAAAAATAACAGGCCCAGTGAGCTTAAAGAAGTGTATTCCTGAGCAATACATGTCCAAAGAATGATTCAGAAACTCTCTCTCTCTTCTTATTTTCTCTCTAACCATATCCTTATACTGTACAGATTCACAAGTATTTATTAACATACATTTCTCAAGTATTGGATTACTCAAGTTCCGGCATTGAGTTATATTCATGGTGGGGTTCAGTTGGAGGTTAATCAGAAAGCATTGCATTGTTAAGAAAATAATCTCTCAGTGTGTTAGTTGGACATAAATATCAATAAAAAAAGTGTTTTCCCATGACCATAATATTGAACAGTAAGGGGTATTTACAATGAATAAAATACAGATGTATAAGTATTTGGCTTTTCAGTGTTCAATAATACATGCAATAGAACCATTTATTAAGGCTACATAAGAATTGTTCAATTGTGACTGTGTGAATCCTTGAATACATTAAAGTTGTAGTCCTAATAACAGTATGCTCTGAATTGCATTTTTTCAGTAGAGCGATACAGGTCTCCCTGGAACATTTAACCGTCAGGAGTCTACCATAATTGATGTATGGGCACTCTCTCTCCATCTGGTTTATTGAGGAACAATGCACATGACTAGATATTGCACCACCGCATGTATGCACAGCTTGCTCAACAATCTACGGATTGGCACTGTCACGTTTCCTCTCCAGCTGTTTTGGGACCTCTAGTTTCTCTCAGAAGACCCACCTCAGTGAAATAAATTGCAATTCAGCTGGTGCATTTTCATTGTCTGTGCATGCTATTGTAGTACATATTGGTTCTAATTAGGGCTGTCAGAGTTAATCAGTTAACTCAAGCAAACTTTTTGTCATTTTAGTGCAAAACATAAAAGTAAAAAAATACAATGAAAACATAAAAAATACATAATCTATACAGCAAAAATCTACAACGCAAAGTAAAAACAAGTTGACATTAAGGTTTAGGAAAGTGTGCTTTCTCAATTTACCTAATTTTAATAACCGTTACTTTAGACAAAATCAAGACGTCAATAAAACATATTCTGATTGGCTGGACCTGGCTCCCACCCATGGCTAAACCCCTGACCAGTCATGTGAAATCCATAGATTAGGGCCTAATGAATTTATTTAAATTGACTGATTTCCTTTGAAATTGTTGCATGATGCATTTGTATTTTTGTTCAGAATAGATTTTCAAAACATGAAGATAAGTTATCCAAAAAATTGCTGAAAACAATAATGTTTTCCCAGAATGTTATTTAAAAAACATAACAACGAAACCCTCAAAAATATAATTTTTATAGTTTTGAAGCTATACCCATCAACATTGATTTTTTCCCCCCACTGGATAACAGTCCATTTGAGGCATACTGTACATAGATCAATAATGAGCTCCCATTGCTTTGTAGCTTCTTATTAGATTTTACCTCAGGTAATTCTTAAAATCCCAAATGAAGCCTTTGTGATTTATGAGCTCATCCGTAGTTCATTTTGAAAAGATCACTGCAGATTGTTGAAGTTTCTACATCCAAAACTTTGAAGTATTGTAACAAATTAGTATGGATCTTTAGTTTCTTTGTAGGAGTGAGGCCTACATGCTATTAGTTTAAGACAAACCAGCACCACAGCTTTAATCTACAACAATGTGTTGTACTTCATGATATATTGCCTAGTGTTGTATTCATTTTGTATTATAAGACAATGATTACAACCTGGCGCCAAGTGCAGATAGCATTAGCAAGCAACCAATATGATAAATAACCTTTTCATACCTTCATTTTCAAAATGTAACCAGTGAAAATACTGTCTGATGATGTCATCCTAAGGATGCCTCTTTTCCAACAAGGGAACCCACAAAATGATGAAATGGGAGAGATTCAAGTGATTCAACGAAAAGAAGGCAATACATATCAATTGTATGTCCGAGTCTACCATCTGATATTGAAAAACTTCTCCCTTAATACAGTTAGAAACAGTATATTTGGGGAGGTGGAATAAAATGGTCCTAAAAAGGCAATTGGTTCTCTTATATTTCGAGGCATGCTGATGTTTGGATATTTAGGAGCAGCCATTTCACAAACAAATTCATATCAATTGAACTTTGTTTTTTCTCGTGCCACTGTGCATTGTTAACATCAACCAGATTCGTGTGCATTAATAGGACAAAATTGTATCTATCTTACACAAATATTGTAACGGCTGTCTAATGCCTCCTCCTCGGATAAGGAGTGAGAACAGCCTACCTTAATATGGTTCTCAATCAGAGGAAACGTCAAACACCTGCCTCTAATTGAGAACCATATCAGGCAACACATTTAACCCAACATAGAAACACATAACATAGACTACCCACCCAGCTCACGTCCTGACCAACTAAACAAAGTAAAACAAAGGCAAATAAGGTCAGGAACGTGACAGACCCCCCCCCCCCCCCCACAGATGCGGACTCCGGCCGCAAAACTGAACCTCAAGGGGAGGGTCTGGGAGGGCATCTGTCCACGGTGGCGGCTCCGGCGCAGGACGAGGATACCACTCCACCATTGTCTTTGTCCCCCTCCTTAGCGTCCTTTGAGTGGCGATCCTCGCCCCCGACCCTGGTCTAGGAACCTTAACACAGGTCCCCCCTAAATAACTCAGGACATAGAGGTAGCTCAGGACAGAGAGGTAGCTCAGGACAGAGAGGTAGCTCAGGACAGAGAAGTAGCTCAGGACAGAGAGGTAGCTCAGGACAGAGAGGTAGCTTAGGACAGAGGGGCAACTCTGGACTACTGGCAGCTCCGCGCTGAGGGGCAGCTCCAGGCTGAGGGGCAGCTCATGACTGGAGGGCAGCTCATGACTGGAGGGCAGCTCATGACTGGAGGGCAGCTCATGACTGGAGGGCAGCTCATGACTGGCTGGCTCTGGCGAATCCTGGCTGGCTGGCTCTGGCGGATCCTGGCCGGCTGGCTCTGGCGGATCCTGGCCGGCTGGCTCTGGCGGATCCTGGCCGGCTGGCTCTGGCGGATCCTGGCCGGCTAGCTCTGGCGGATTCTGGCTGGCTAGCTCTGGCGGATTCTGGCTGGCGGCTCTTGCTGCTCATGGCTGGCTGGCGGCTCTTGCTGCTCATGGCTGGCTGGCGGCTCTTGCTGCTCATGGCTGGCTGGCGGCTCTTGCTGCTCATGGCTGGCTGGCGGCTCTTGCTGCTCCTGTCTGGCTGAAGGCTCTGGCTGCTCCTGTCTGGCGGAAGGCTCTGGCTGCTCCTGTCTGGCGGAAGGCTCTGGCTGCTCCTGTCTGGCAGAAGGCTCTGGCTGCTCCTGTCTGGCGGATGGCTCTAGCGGCTCCTGTCTGGCAGATGGCTCTGAAAGCTCATGACAGACGGGCAGCTTTGAAGGCTCAGTACAGACGGGCAGTTCATGCGGCGCTTGGCAGACGGACAGCTCAGAAGGCAATGGGCAGACGGGCAGTTCAGGCGCCGTTGGGCAGACGGGCAGTTCAGGCGCCATTGGGCAGACGTGCAGTTCAGGCGCCGCTGGGCAGACGTGCAGTTCAGGCGCCGCTGGGCAGACGGCAGACTCTGGCCGGCTGAGACGCACTGTAGGCCTGGTGCGTGGTGCCGGAACTGGAGGTACCGGGCTAAGAACACGCACCTTCAGGTAAGTGCGGGGAGCAGCAACAGGACGCACAGGACTCTGGAGGCGCACAGGAGGCTTAGTGCGTGGTGTAGGCACTGGTGGTAATGGGCAGGAGACATGCACCATAGGGCTTGCTTAGTGCGTGGTGTAGGCACTGGTGTTAATGGGCAGGAGACACGCACCATAGGACTAGTGCGTGGAGGAGGAACAGGGCTCTGGAGACGCACAGGAGGCTTGGTGAGTGGTGCCGGCACTGGTGGTACTGGGCTGGGGCGGGGACGTGGCACCGAGCCTGCCCAACCTTACCTGGTTGTATGCTCCCCGTCGCCCGACCAGTGCGGGGAGGTGGAATAACCCGCACTGGGCTGTGTATGCAAACCGGGGACACCATGCGTAAGGCGGGTGCCATGTATGCCGGCCCGAGGAGACGCACTGGTGCCCAGATGCGTTGGGCCGGCTTCATGACATCCGGCTCAATACTCAATCTAGCCCTGCCAGTGCGGGGAGGTGGAATAACCCGCACCGGGCTATGCACACGTACAGGAGACACCGTGCGCTCTACCGCATAACACGGTGTCTGCCCGTACTCTCGCTCTCCACGGTAAGCTCGGGGAGTTGGCGCAGGTCTCCTACCTGACTTCGCCACACTCCCTTGTAGCCCCCTCCAAGAAATTTTTGGGCTTGACTCACAGGCTTCCAGCCTCGTTTCCGTGCTGCCTCCTCATATCGCCGCCTCTCAGCTTTAGCTGCCTCCAGCTCTTCTTTGGGGCGGCGATATTCTCCTGGCTGTGCCCATGGACCTTTACCGTCCAATATCTCCTCCCATGTCCATGAATCCTTTGTGCGCTGTTGCTTGCTATTCCGCCGCTTGGTCCTTGATTGGTGGGTGATTCTGTAACAGCTGTCTAATGCCTCCTCCTCGGATGAGGAGATGCAGCGTTGAATGTAGACATACTGAATATATTAGACAAGACGAACAATGACACGAACTACACTTGATAATTACAAAAATAACAAACAAACGACATACAATGACAAAGTTTACAACTCCTTGCACATCTAGACAGCCAATACATCTCTGTTGCTCAGTCAGGAACTTAATTGGTTCCTCTCACTGGTGTAGTCATAGCCCTGCCTGATGCTAGAACCTTCGTGGAAGTGTATGTGTGTGTAATAGGCCTGTTCCATCTCACTTCATCTGACCTGACCTCGGGCCAAATTCCTCACTCCTCCCTAATCCACGGCTGTCCAACCTTATCAGTGACTGAAACCAGACTGTTGATATTTGCCTCCCTCCATAGTAGCCATGAGATTTAACAATAACATGTTTGACAGAATGTATATTTTCTGCACTCCCCCTTGTCTCATTCAGTAACTTTCAAACACCTAGTGTCACAATATGACACTTCCTTCTGCACCACTGCACGTTTACAGTACATACAGTAGTGAGGTAACATGAATAAATACAAACCGTTGTTGCCATTTATGTACAGTGAGTGGCTTTGACCATATTTCACTGGGCACAGATATCAGTTCAACATTACATTTACATTTACATTTAAGTCATTTAGCAGACGCTCTTATCCAGAGCGACTTACAAATTGGTGCATTCACCTTATGATATCCAGTGGAACAACCACTTTACAATAGTGCATCTAACTCTTTTAAGGGGGGGGGGGGGTTAGAAGGATTACTTTATCCTATCCTAGGTATTCCTTAAAGAGGTGGGGTTTCAGGTGTCTCCGGAAGGTGGTGATTGACTCCGCTGACCTGGCGTCGTGAGGGAGTTTGTTCCACCATTGGGGTGCCAGAGCAGCGAACAGTTTTGACTGGGCTGAGCAGGAACTGTACTTCCTCAGAGGTAGGGAGGCGAGCAGGCCAGAGGTGGATGAACGCAGTGCCCTTGTTTGGGTGTAGGGCCTGATCAGAGCCTGAAGGTACGGAGGTGCCGTTCCCCTCACAGCTCCGTAGGCAAGCACCATGGTCTTGTAGCGGATGCGAGCTTCAACTGGAAGCCAGTGGAGAGAGCGGAGGAGCGGGGTGACGTGAGAGAACTTGGGAAAGTTGAACACCAGACGGGCTGCGGCGTTCTGGATGAGTTGTAGGGGTTTAATGGCACAGGCAGGGAGCCCAGCCAACAACGAGTTGCAGTAATCCAGACGGGAGATGACAAGTGGATTAGGACCTGCGCCGCTTCCTGCGTGAGGCAGGGTCGTACTCTGCGAATGTTGTAGAGCATGAACCTACAGGAACGGGTCACCGCCTTGATGTTAGTTGAGAACGACAGGGTGTTGTCCAGGATCACGCCAAGGTTCTTAGCACTCTGGGAGGAGGACACAATGGAGTTGTCAACCGTGATGGCGAGATCATGGAACGGGCAGTCCTTCCCCGGGAGGAAGAGCAGCTCCGTCTTGCCGAGGTTCAGCTTGAGGTGGTGATCCGTCATCCACACTGATATGTCTGCCAGACATGCAGAGATGCGATTCACCACCTGGTTATCAGAGGGGGGAAAGGAGAAGATTAATTGTGTGTCGTCTGCATAGCAATGATAGGAGAGACCATGTGAGGATATGACAGAGCCAAGTGACTTGGTGTATAGCGAGAATAGGAGAGGGCCTAGAACAGAGCCCTGGGGGACACCAGTGGTGAGAGCACGTGGTGCGGAGACAGATTCTCGCCACGCCACCTGGTAGGAGCGACCTGTCAGGTAGGACGCAATCCAAGCGTGGGCCGCGCCGGAGATGCCCAGCTCGGAGAGGGTGGAGAGGAGGATCTGATGGTTCACAGTATCAAAGGCAGCCGATAGGTCTAGAAGGATGAGAGCAGAGGAGAGAGAGTTAGCTTTAGCAGTGCGGAGCGCCTCCGTGACACAGAGAAGAGCAGTCTCAGTTGAATGACTAGTCTTGAAACCTGACTGATTTGGATCAAGAAGGTCATTCTGAGAGAGATAGCAGGAGAGCTGGCCAAGGACGGCACGTTCAAGAGTTTTGGAGAGAAAAGAAAGAAGGGATACTGGTCTGTAGTTGTTGACATCGGAGGGATCGAGTGTAGGTTTTTTCAGAAGGGGTGCAACTCTCGCTCTCTTGAAGACGGAAGGGACGTAGCCAGCGGTCAAGGATGAGTTGATGAGCGAGGTGAGGTAAGGGAGAAGGTCTCCGGAAATGGTCTGGAGAAGAGAGGAGGGGATAGGGTCAAGCGGGCAGGTTGTTGGGCGGCCGGCCGTCACAAGACGCGAGATTTCATCTGGAGAGAGAGGGGAGAAAGAGGTCAAAGCACAGGGTAGGGCAGTGTGAGCAGAACCAGCGGTGTCGTTTGACTTAGCAAACGAGGATCGGATGTCGTCGACCTTCTTTTCAAAATGGTTGACGAAGTCATCAGCAGAGAGGGAGGAGGGGGGAGGAGGGGGAGGAGGATTCAGGAGGGAGGAGAAGGTGGCAAAGAGCTTCCTAGGGTTAGAGGCAGATGCTTGGAATTTAGAGTGGTAGAAATTGGCTTTAGCAGCAGAGACAGAAGAGGAGAATGTAGAGAGGAGGGAGTGAAAGGATGCCAGGTCCGCAGGGAGGCGAGTTTTCCTCCATTTCCGCTCGGCTGCCCGGAGCCCTGTTCTGTGAGCTCGCAATGAGTCGTCGAGCCACGGAGCAGGAGGGGAGGACCGAGCCGGCCTGGAGGATAGGGGACATAGAGAGTCAAAGGATGCAGAAAGGGAGGAGAGGAGGGTTGAGGAGGCAGAATCAGGAGATAGGTTGGAGAAGGTTTGAGCAGAGGGAAGAGATGATAGGATGGAAGAGGAGAGAGTAGCGGGGGAGAGAGAGCGAAGGTTGGGACGGCGCGATACCATCCGAGTAGGGGCAGTGTGGGAAGTGTTGGATGAGAGCGAGAGGGAAAAGGATACAAGGTAGTGGTCGGAGACTTGGAGGGGAGTTGCAATGAGATTAGTGGAAGAACAGCATCTAGTAAAGATGAGGTCAAGCGTATTGCCTGCCTTGTGAGTAGGGGGGGAAGGTGAGAGGGTGAGGTCAAAAGAGGAGAGGAGTGGAAAGAAGGAGGCAGAGAGGAATGAGTCAAAGGTAGACGTGGGGAGGTTAAAGTCACCCAGAACTGTGAGAGGTGAGCCATCCTCAGGAAAGGAACTTATCAGGGCGTCAAGCTCATTGATGAACTCTCCAAGGGAACCTGGAGGGCGATAAATGATAAGGATGTTAAGCTTGAAAGGGCTGGTAACTGTGACAGCATGGAATTCAAAGGAGGCGATAGACAGATGGGTCAGGGGAGAAAGAGAGAATGTCCACTTGGGAGAGATGAGGATCCCAGTGCCACCACCCCGCTGACCAGAAGCTCTCGGGGTGTGCGAGAACACGTGGGCAGACGAGGAGAGAGCAGTAGGAGTAGCAGTGTTATCAGTGCTAATCCATGTTTCCGTCAGTGCCAAGAAGTCGAGGGACTGGAGGGAAGCATAGGCTGAGATGAACTCTGCCTTGTTGGCCGCAGATCGGCAGTTCCAGAGGCTACCTGAGACCTGGAACTCCACGTGGGTCGTGCGCGCTGGGACCACCAGGTTAGAGTAGCAGCGGCCACGCGGTGTGAAGCGTTTGTATGGTCTGTGCAGAGAGGAGAGACCAGGGATAGACAGACACATAATTGACAGGCTACAGAAGAGGCTATGCTAATGCAAAGGAGATTGGAATGACAAGTGGACTACACGTCTCGAATGTTCAGAAAGTTAAGCTTACGTTGCAAAAAATCTTATTGACTAAAATGATATAGTACTGCTGGCTGGTGAAACATCTCATTTTGATCTGCAATTGATTGAGTTGTCACCTAATGTGAACTCAACGTGCCAATAATAAATGCCCTTTTGTGGGGAAAAACCCATTCTGATTAGCAGGGCCAGGAGGGCTAGTACTTATCCACCCACCCTTGACCCCAACATTCCTTATGAATGTAAAGTAATCAATACGTTCTAGTATGGTAGCATGAATAAGTATACTTCAAGCTAGAACCCAACAGTCCCTCCTTTTTGAATAGAATAACTCGGTACTGTTCAACATTATATAAACTTTGAAATTACTCATAAATGAACAGAAAAGAAAACATGATTACCATTCTCAGTTGATTTGTATGTTTACACCTCCAAGACGTATGGCCTCTGAATTATAATCCCGCTATGCACACTCTTATTCCCCCTCCTTTTATACAACAGATAATGACATTTCAGCTGGAGTTTTTGACTTTCTCTTCCTCCTTCGGGTTTCTAAGAGAGTGATGGCAAAAGACTTGAAAAGCAAAAGAAAACACAAAATATTAGTAATGCGTTAAGCTATGCATAAACATTTATGGCAAAAACCAAAGTTTGATAACATGACGGTTCCCATTCTCCCTTATCCTGGCTCTATACTTTTGGGATACTGTTTTGCTTGGATCCACAAAAATGAAGGCTCTAAACTCCTCATGCTTATACCCAGACTTCCTCCTCAGGATGCAGATTTACAAAAGTTGTTCCCACGCCATATCATACTCACTCCACCACCCGTCTCCTCCTTCTCCATCCAAGGCCACCCGACACACACGTGTGATGGCCTTAATCAACTGTACCTCATCTTGAGGTAAGTCAGCACTGCATACACGTTTCAACACCTTCAGAAGGTGATATCCCAGCAATGCTAACAAGGTAACCCCTGCTACCGCTAACACTGCACATGATGCACACTTGAAAATACCCCTCATTGGCCTCGTTGTCCAGTTCCATGCTGTTACAATAGCATCCTTCACCACTACTACCGCTCCCTCAGCTGCTGTCCCTACAACGACTGCCAGGGGAATAGCTATTGCATTGAATCTGTCTCCTACCCCTGATCTCCCATTGCCCTTGTGGTTCATCGATATTTCAGATACTCCAGACCGGTCTTCTAATCAGTTGGGAGAATACATTCTTGCACCTTGCCTCAGTCTGTTGTTAATTATCCAGACTCATACACAAAGAGCTATTTGAGAATAAGCAATCAATTCATACTCAAGTGAATATCATGATGAAAAACATAGAGCGATTATAATGATACAAAACAGTGAAGCTATAAGACAGTGTTATAGGGCAATAGTTCACAATCTATAGTAGCAGCTCTATCATATGCCTCCTATAAGTCTCAGAGACAGGCCCCCTTTGTACGGCTACACATATATTTGCACATAGATCATTCCATCGAACTCATAACACATTAATCACTACTGCTAGGCCACATATATAGTTAATAACATACTAAAACGTACTCAAGTCAATTAGTCCGTTTCCAACAGTCCCTCATCTGGAACCATGATAACTCACATGTTCCACGCCACCTAGAAAACGTATTGACTTGAACAGGGAAGAGAGATAATACGTGTTTAAAAACCTCTTACGGATCGGACCCTGTTTTTCAAATGCCTAAAATGACATACCCAAATCTAACTTCCTGTAGCTCAGGACCTGAAGCGAGGATATGCATATTATTGATACCAAAAAAGGAAACACTTTGAAGTTTGTGGAAATGTGAAATTAATGTAAGAGAATATAACACATTAAAAGATCACGAAAACAAAAAAGCATGCATTTTCTATTTTTGTTCCATCATCTTTGAAATGGAAGAGATGGCAGCAGTGTGTATGCAAAGTTTCAGACTGATCCATTGAATAATTACGTCACTACACAATATTTTGTATCAAGTCTGACAGGAGTTTGCCCAAATGTGCCTAATTGGTCAATTGATACATTTTCAAATACATAACTATAGAGAACATACAAAAATGCTAAGGTAATAAAACATTTAAGTTTACACACTCTCAGTAATGTCACACATGATGTATAATTAGCTTCCCTACAGAAAATACATTAACCTTCACATATCTAAATGGCCGGGACAGAGACAGCAGGGGCTCAAACTGTAGAACACAGATCCTACATTTGATTATAAATATTGACTTTATAAAAAAAACGATGCTACATTTTCTCCCTGGGACCCTCAGGATGACAAATTAGAGCAAGACTACTGAATGTAAGGACATTATTTACCTTCAGAGGTGAATGTATCAAACCAGTTGCCGTGATAAACGTTTTTTGTTGTTGTGCTGTAATAACTACTGTAAATTGGACAATGCAGTTAGATTAAGAAGAATTTAAGCTTTCTGCCCATATAAGACATGCCTATGTCCCGTAAAGTTGGCCGTTGTTTACAAAGTCATTCTAGTCACATTAGCATACGTTAGTAACAACCGTCCCGGTTTAGGAACACCGATCCCATAGAGGTTAACTTCTTATGGCTACGGGGCAGCATTTTCACATTTGGATGAAAAGCGTGCCCAGAGTAAACTGCCTGCTACTCAGTCCCAGTTGCTAATATATGCATATTATTTGTGGATTGTCTAGAAAACACTCTGAAGTTTCTAAAACTGTTTGAATGATGTCTGAGTATAACAGAACTCATATGGCAGGCTAAAACCTGAAAAAAATCCAATCAGGGAGTGGGAAATCTGAGGTTTGTAGTTTTTCAACTCTTGGCCTATCGAATACACAGTGTCTATGGGGTCATTTTGCACTTCCTAAGGCTTCCACTAGATGTCAACAGTCTTTGGAACCTTGTTTGATGCATCTACTATAAAGGAGGGTGGAATGAGAGGGGATTGAGTCAGAGGTCTGGCAGAGTACCACGAGCTGGTCACGCGCATTCACAGGAGAGGTAGCTTGTGTTCCATTGCATTTCTGAAGACAAAGGAATTCTCCAGTTGGAACATTATTGAAGATTTATGTTAAAAACATCCTAAAGATTGATTCTATACTTCATTTGACATGTTTCTACAAACTGTAATATGACTTTTCGTCTGATCTTTTGAACTTTTGCCTGGACCTGCCCGCGCGTCGTGAGTTTAGATTGTGTACTGAACGCGTGAACCAAAAGGAGTTATTTGGACATAAATGATTGACTTTATGGAACAAATCCTGCACCGCTGCGCTCAAGAGGGTCTGCCGCTGTTTTTTTGTTAATGCGGAAAACACCTGCACAGCAGTATTCCCTCAGAAAGTGTTCACACCCCTTGACTCGTGTTACAGCCTAAATTTTAAATCGATTACATTTAAAAAAATTGTATTTGTATTTGTTGTGGATTTACGTTTAGACAATTTTACAGATTAATGAAAAATGAAAAGCCCTAATGTCTTAAGTCAAAAGGTTTACAAACCCTTTGCTATGGCAATCCTAAATAAGTTAAGGTGTAAAAATGTGCTTAACAAGTTACATCATAAGTTGCATGGACACACTCTGTGTTTAATAATAGTGTTTAAAATTATTTTTGAATGACTACCTCATCTCTGTATCCCACACAATTATCTTTAAGGTCCCTGAGTTGAGTTGAGCAGTGAATTTCAAACACAGATTCAACCACAAAGACAAAGAAGGTTTACCAATGCCTCGTAAAGACGTGCATCTATTGGTAGATAGGAAAAAAATAACAGACCTTGAATATCCCTTTGAGCATGGTGAAGTTATTAGACTTTAGATTGTGGTGTATCAATACACCCTGTCACTACAACGATAAGGGCGGCAGGGTAGCCTAGTGGATAGCGCGTTGGACTAGTAACCGAAAGGTTGCAATTTCAAATCCCTGAGCTGACAAGTTACAAATCTGTTGTTCTACCGCTGAACAGGCAGTTAAACCACTGTTCTTAGGCCGTCATTGAAAATAAGAATTTGTTCTTAACTGACTTGCCTGGTAAAATTTAAAAAATTGAGAGATCCTTCCTAACTCAGCCAGAGTGGAAGGCCACTGTTGACTTTAAAAGAGTTATAGAGTTTAATGGCTGTGATAGAAGAAATCAAAAGCATTGTAGTTACTCCACAATACTAATCTATTTGACAGAGTGAAAATAATGAGGCTTGCACAGAATACAAATATTCCAAAAGATGCATCCTGTTTGCAACAAGACACTAAATAATACTTAAAAAATGTGGCAAAGCAATTAACTTTTTTCCTGAATACAAAGTGTTATGTTTTGGGCAAATACAATACAATACATTACTGAGTACCACTCAGTAATAGTACATATTTTCAATCATTATGTTATGGGCATGCTAGTAATCGTTAAGGTTTGGGGAGTTTTTCAGGATAAAAAATAAATAGAATGGAGCTAAGCAAAGGTAAAATCTTAGAGGAAAACCTGGTACAGTCTGCATTCCACCAGACACTGGGATATGAAGTCACCTTCCAGCAGGACAATAACCTAAAATACAAGGCCAAATCTATACTGGAGTTGCTTAGCGAAAAGGCAGTGAATTTTCTTGAGTGGCCAAGTTACATTTTTGATTTAAATCTTCTTGAAAGTCTAAGGCAAGACTTAAAAATGGTTGTCTCGCAATGATCAACAACCAATTTGACAGAGCTTGAAGAATTTTGAAAGTAATAATGGGCAAATGTTGCACAATCCAGGTGTTGAAATCACCCAGAAACTTACCCAGAAATACCCACAGCTGTAATTGCTGCCAAAGTTGATTCTAACATGTAGGCTATTGACTTATGTCAAGTTTATATTTCTGTATTTAATTTTCAAAACATTTGCAAACATCTCAAAAAATATGTTTTCACTTTGTAATTCCGGGTTATTGTGTGTAGATGGGTGAGAGACATTTTATTTATTTAATACTTTTTAAATTCAGGAAATTTGGAATAAATCAAGGCCTATGAATACTTTCTGAAGGCACTGTATTCCTTCTTCTATTCAAATGCTGACATTTGCTTTGTTGACAAAAGCTGCCCAGATCACAAAGAAAATCAGAGATCAATAGTAATTTAAAATCGATTGTCAACATCATGTGAAATACAACACCAGCCCAGCAATACAGCAATTTGAAGAGAACCACAGCAATAGTTTGTCTAAACTGCTGGTTGACAGCCTTTCTTGCTCTCTTGTAATTATTTATGTTCATTAATTACTGTTGCCTTCATGTAGGTTCCTTGATGCAGTGCCGTCTGCTGTGTTAGTCTTGTTTACGGGCAGGGTAAAGGCCATGTTTCTAATTAACACACAGGAGTCTCTATTAACACAACGAGTAGGGAGGAAGGTCTGAGATGAGTTGACGACACCCATGACCCCTCTCTAGTTTATGTAATATGCATAGTTCAACTTTGAGATAAACGTTAATTAGAATACAAAGACCATTCATTTTATGAAGACTGTTATGGAAACCTTTTTTAACCATTACACTTTGCACTAGAGAGAGAAAGAGAGAGAGAGAGAGAGAGAGAGAGAGAGAGAGAGAGAGAGAGAGAGAGAGAGAGAGAGAGAGAGAGAGAGCGAGAGAGCGAGAGAGCGAGAGAGCGAGAGAGAGAGAGAGAGAGAGAGAGAGAGAGAGAGAGAGAGAGAGAGAGAGAGAGGAAGTGTTTCAGGTTATTAGGACTTAGAGTCAGGATTGGTTCCAATAGCTCTCCTGTCTAATGCTGCGGGGAGTCAGACATCGCCAGGCAGCACACTCTCAGCGATGTTAGACACAAGCTATAATGAGAGACTTAGGGAAAGAGAAGCAGAAAATATAGTCCCTACTCAGGAAACCAGCTCTTAGGCCAATACTGTTGGCATGGTGACAAATGGTTAGTTGGCAGAGCAGGCAGTAATATTGGTTAAAATATTATTACATTTGCCTTACGTCATAAACCCATGAATAGAGTTGATATATGTATTTACATTTATCACAATGTTAGGATTTTTATAAACTGTAGACATTTAATCAATGTCATAGATCTTTTTAAAGAGGTTTGACGATAGAGGAATAGAGGAAGTTGGGGCATGTTAAACCGTCTCACCACGGACTAGAATAATGGTGAAAAGGACATCTCCGTAAATTAACTTGTATGATAATGACACTGTAGGGGAAAATGCAAGAGGCTATGGATATTATTAATAGATACAGTATAGAAATGCTTAGATGACTGTTTTCAGTAATCTCCCATGCATTAAGAATGAATGTATGACTCAATGAAATACAACAACACACTGAATGTAATTTGACTTGGCTGTATTATCTAGTTATGAAAAATGATCAGTTACACGATACAATCAATTACAGTGTATATAAATAAAAGTACAACAACCCTGGGTGTTAGAGTGCACTTTTATAAAACTCAGTCACTCACACTGTCATACCTATCATTCTTACAAGCTAAAGTTGGCACACGTTGGAGCTCAGTGAATGTATGACGAATGATACAGCAATTGAGCACTGTCCCAAACTCCCCGGAAAAAAAGAATTCCAAGGCCGATACCTATTTGTAATCCCTGGTGGAATATGGCTTGCATGCAACAGAAAAGATGTCCAGGTCACTAAAGTCTTCCCTCGTCTCGGAAACAAAGCAGCTCCGGATCCGATGGAGCCAGATTAACGCCTGTTGCAACAATGGCTAGCTATATATACATAGATCTTTCACCAGACTTTCTCTAGACTTGTAACAGGTCAGTAAGATTACATCTCTTTGCCACATGCAATTCGTAATCTCTTCAGATGTAATAGTTCGAAGCTCAAAAAACACCTCAAGTCTTGAGCAAGAATCCCCCAGTTCAATTTAAAAGTTGTTTGCAAGAGCAAACCCAGAGTTTACACGATTGGCCCAAAAACTTAACAAGGCTTCTTCTAAACCCAATTAGTCCATTCTAGTTGTATAAAACGTAAAAGATCAAAATAATCAAGTGGACAGCGCATCAAAGGACTTAAACCAATGGTCCCTCTTAAATGATTAACAGGTCGTTTCTTTGAAGTTTGCATTTGAAAGTAACACGTGTGATGCAACGCAATAAAAACACACTCAACCACAAAGCTGTAGTAAATGTAGTGTTTCTCATGCATGGTTTTAACAGGGTTTAACACCCTCCCCTACCAAAATGGACATGTCCTCATGACAAGTAAACCAGTGTAAAAATCATGTCATCTTTCGGATGGGATGTTAACCATTTTGTGGTGTACGGGTCTGTGGGACCCATTTTCAATGTTTATTGAATGACAAATGATAGAATTAATAATTTTTTCAACCATTCTCATTGACTGCACACTGTTCACCCCCCTACACATTTATATTACTTATGTTGTGTTTGGGTCCACTGGACCCGAGGGTAATACAAGTGTGGAAAAGTATGTGTGTAGGTAAAATTAAATAAAAAGGTTTGCTGTGTGCCTTCACTCTGTCTTCCTCCGCCCTGGGCCTTCTGTTTCAACATAGCACCAAGAACCCGTCTGTCACCCTGCCAGAATTTTCTTGCACTCTTTACCCTTTGTAGTGTGTGAAACTACACAATGTTATTACAATACATTATTATATACATTATTTCAATACATTGTAAAAATTCCATATTTTCCCACACTATCCCAGCCAGGTGCAAATTGGTGGAGGGAGACAACAAAAAAATTGCTTTGCATGTGTGGCTCCTTACCACAATCAATCAGTATGGCAAAAATAATCTCTGCTCAGATGGCCTTAGAAATACTTTTTGCAGAGAGAGAAGCTAGTGTGGAAGGAGCTTTGGAAGATTAAGAATTTTCAGAATATGAGGAGCATGTCTCTGTCACTTTGGAGTCTGACAGTGAGTTGGAGGAAGAGGATGAGATTGACCCTCAGCCAGCCCCAGGACCAGCCCTTCAACAACTAGCTCATCAGCAGCCTGCAGGAAGAGAAATAAGGACATACATTTTTTTTTTACTGAAAGGTCTTCTTGCCCATGGAATGATCCACTCTGCATGGCTGCCTATCAAGGCTCAGGAGAAGACACACATAGAAACAGACAGTTTTGAAGAAACAACAAATTATTACAGAAACAGGAACAACAGGAGCAAAGGATAGGTCAATGGCAGGCAGAGGTCAGTAGTCCAGGTCAGAGTCCGAAAGGTACAGAACGGCAGGCAGGCTCAGGGTCAGGGCAGGCAGAATGGTCAAAACCGGGAAAGCTAGAAAACAGGAACTACAGAAAGATAGGAGCACAGCAAAACACTGGTAGATTTGACGAAACAAAACGAACTGGCAACAGACAAACAGAGAACAGAGGAATAAGTACGCTGGGGATACTGGGGAAGATGGGCAACACCTGGAGGGGGTTGGAGACAAGCACAAAGACAGGTGAAACCGATCAGGGTGTGACACTGCCAATGTGATAAGAATGCAACCAGGGCCGACGCGGATGGTGGTTACTCATGTGCAGGACATAAAGTCTTCTTTTGAACTGTTCATCACAGCCACCATCCAGAAAATCATTCTGGACTACACCAATTTGGAGGGAAGGCGTGTTTTTGGAGAGAGATGGAAGGAGATGGACCAAACTCATTTAAATGCATAGTTTGGGGTTCTCATATTTGCTCGTGTTTTCAGATGCAATAGGGAATCCACAGAATCCCTGTAGGATGCAGAAACTGGCAGAAAACCTTTCTCTGCAACAATGTCTCTGGAAAACTTCCACATTAATTCCAGGATTATCGCTTCGATAACCGAGACACCTGTCACGCCCTGACCTTAGAGAGCCTTTTTATGTCTCTATTTGGTTTGGTCAGGGTGTGATTTGGGGTGGGCATTCTATGTTTTGTTTTCTATGTTTCGTTATTTCTATGTTTTGGGCGGGTATGGTTCTCATTCAGGGGCAGCTGTCGTTGTCTCTGATTGGGAACCATACTTAGGTATCCCTTTTTCCCTCCTTTCGGTGTGGGTAGTTAACCTGTCTAGGATCAGCGTGGCGCTAGCGGCACACCCCCCCCCCCCCCCACTGAAAAACCAGTGCCGCGAAATTCAAAAAAAATATTTTTTTTAAATATTTAACTTTCACACATTAAAGTCCAATACAGCTAATGAAAGACACAGATCTTGTGAATCCAGTCAACATTTCCGATTTTTAAAATGTTTTACAGGGAAGACACAATATGTAAAGATGTACATCTATTACCTAAAAACACATTAGCATAATCCACCATCTTTTATTTGTCCACCAACACCAGTAGCCATCACCAATTCGGCTAAACTAAGATATTTATAGCCCCTAACCAACAAAAAAACTCATTAGATGACAGTCTGATAACATATTTATGGTATGGGATAGGTTTTGTTAGAAAAAAGTGCATATTTCAGGTAGATGGCATAGTTTACAATTGCACCCACCATCACAAATGGACTAGAATAATTACAATGAGCAACGTGTTTACCTAACTACTAATCATCAAACATTTCGTAAAAATACACAGCATACACGAATCGAAAGACACAGATCCTGTGAATACAGACAATATTTCAGATTTTCTAAGTGTCTTACAGCGAAAACACAATAAATCGTTATATTAGCTTAGCACATAGCAATTAGCAGCCCAGCATTGATTCTAGCCAAAGTGAGCGATAAAAGTCAACATCGCCAAAAGATATTAATTTTTTCACTAACCTTCTCAGAATTCTTCCGATGACACTCCTGTAACATCACATTACAACATGCATATACAGTTTGATCGAAAATGTTTATATTTAGCCACCAAAATCATGGTTAGACAATGTGAAATGTAGACAAGCTGGTAAAGAAAAAGTCCTTGCGCCACTTAGACAGTGATCTACTCTTATACATAAATACTCATAAACGTGACTAAAAAATATAGGGTGGACAGGGATTGATAGACAATTTAATTCTTAATACAATTGCGTTATTACATTTTTTAATTTATCCTTACTTTTCAATACAGTTTGCGCCAAGCGAAGCTACGTCAAAAAACATGGCGTCCTAAGCCACTAAAATGTTTCGACAGAAACACGATTTATCATAATAAAAATGTCCTACCTTGAGCTGTTCTTCCATCAGTATCTTGGGCAAAGGATCCTTTCTTGGGAGAAATCGTCTTTTGGTGGAAAGCTGTCCTCTTGCCATGTGGAAATGTCAACTGCGTTCGGGATGAACTGAAAAGCGTGCCCAACTTTTCACATCGTTGCAAAAATAAATGTCCCAAAATCGCACTAAACGGATATAAATTGCTATAAAACGCTTTAAATTAACTACCTTATGATGTTTTTAACTCCTATAACGAGTGAAAAGATGACCGGAGAAATATAACAGGCTAAACTAACGCTTGGAACAGGTGCGCGCCGGTGTCCTCTAGGCTCATGACGCAGCTCCCAAAGAATGACTAGCTTCAGGGTTTTTTCATTTGTAGGGCCTGTGAACGCGCAATCGACCCCGTTGGAATCGTCATCACGTAAAGGCATCCAGGGGAAGACGTAAGAAGTGTCCGTATAGTCATAGCAACGACAGTGCCCTTTTAACTGACTTCAGAAGAGTGGCCAACATTTCTCAAATCTGACTCCATGTCAGGGAAATTGCTGTAGAATGGGCTCTGTTCCACTTAGAGACAAAATTTCAACTCCTATAGAAACTATAGACTGTTTTCTATCCAATAATAATAATAATATGCATATTGTACGATCAAGGATTTTGTGGGAAGCCGTTTAAAAAATTAGCCAAATTAGCATAAATAGTCTAAACAGCGCCCCCATCCCCAACAGGTTAACTTTGTTTGTGGCACTAATGCCCTGTAAGCTTCACGGTTGTTTCTTTCGTTTGTTGGCGACATTTCTAAAATAAAAGGAAAATGTACGCTCACCGCGCTGCACCTTGGTCCTCTTCCAGCATCTGCGGTGACAGAACTTCCCACCAAAAAAATCCAAACAGCGTGGTAAAAAGGAGAACTGGACATGGGATGAAATCCTGGACGGAAGGGATCGCCTTCCATAGGAACAGGTGGAAGCAGCCAGGAAGGCAGAGGCAGCTGGTAAAGGGGCCCATCGTTACGAGGGAACACGACTGGCAAGGAAACCCGAGAGGCAGCCCCAATTTTTGGGGGGGAGGCACACGGGGAGATTGGCGGAGTCGGGTTATAGACCTGAGCCAACTCCTCTTGCTTACCGTGGCGAGCGTCGTACTGGTCAGGCGCCGTGTTATACGGTGGAGCGCACGGTGTCTCCAGTGAGCGTTCACAGTCCGGTGCGCTACCTTCCAGCTCCCCGAATCTGCCGGGCTAGAGTGGACATCCAGCCAGGTCGGAGGGTGCCGGCTCAGCGCATCTGGCCGCCAGTACGCCTCTACGGCCCAGGATATCCTGTGCTGGCTCTGCACACTGTGTCTCTGGTGCGTCTGCACAGCCCAGTGCGTCCTGTGACTCCACCCCGCATGTGCCGGGCCAAAGTAACCATCCAGCCAGGACGGGTTGTGCTGGCTCTACGCTCGAGACCTCCAGTGCGCCTCCACTGCCCAGTGTATCCTGTGCCGGCTCCCAGAACCAGACCTCCTGTTTGTCTTCCCAGCCTGGGGAGTCCTGTGCCTGCTCCCAGAGCCAGGCCTCCTGTGTGTCCCTCCAGTCCGAAGCCTGCAGTGATGATCCATGGCACGAAGCCTCCAGTGAGGAGTCATGGCACGAAGCCTCCAGTGAGGAGTCATGGCACGAAGCCCGCAACGAGGGTCCCCAGTCCGGAGTCTCCAGCGACGGTCTCCAGTCCGGAGCCTCCAGCAACGGTCCCCAGTCCGGGGCCCGCAACGAGGGTCCCCAGTTCAGAGCCTCCAGCGACAGTCTCCAGTCCGGAGCCTCCAGCGACAGTCTCCAGTCCGGAGCCTCCAGCGATGGTCCCCAGTCCGGGGCCCGCAACGAGGGTCCCCAGTTCGGAGCCTCCAGCGACAGTCTCCAGTCCGGAGCCTGCAGCGACGGTCTCCAGTCCGGAGCCTCCAGCGACGGTCTCCAGTCCGAAGCCTCCAGTGACGAGTCATGGCACAAAGCCTCCAGTGAGGATTCATGGCACGAAGCCCGCAACGAGGGTCCCAAGTCCGGAGTCTCCAGCGACGGTCTCCAGGCCGGAGCCTCCAGCGACGGTCTCCAGTCCGGAGCCTCCAACGACGGTCCCCAGTCCAGAGTGGGCCTCCAGCGACGGTCCCCAGTCCAGAGTTGGCATCCAGCCAGGTCAGAGGGAGTGATGAGTGATGATCCATGGCACGAAGCCTCCAGTGATGATCCATGCCACGAAGCCTCCAGTGATGATCCATGGCACGAAGCCTCCAGTGATGATCCATGGTAAGAAGCCTCCAGTGATGATCCATGGCACGAAGCCTCCAGTGATGATCCATGGCACGAAGCCTCCAGTGAGGAGTCATGGCACGAAGCCTCCAGTGAGGATTCATGGCACGAAGCCCGCAACGAGGGTCCCCAGTCCGGAGTCTCCAGCGACGGTCTCCAGTCCGGAGCCTCCAGCGACGGTCCCCAGTCCGGAGCCTTCAGCAACGGTCCCCAGTCCGGAGCCTCCAGCGACGTTCTCCAGTCCGGAGCCTCCAGCGACGTTCTCCAGTCCGGAGCCTCCAGCTACGTTCTCCAGTCCGGAGCCTCCAGCTACGTTCTCCAGTCCGGAGCCTCCAGCGACGTTCTCCAGTCCGGAGCCTCCAGCGACGGTCTCCAGTCCGGAGCCTCCAGCGACGGTCTCCAGTCCGGAGCCTCCAGCGACGGTCTCCAGTCCGGAGCCTCCAGCCACGGTCCCCAGTCCGGGGCCCGCAACGAGGGTCCCCAGTTCGGAGCCTCCAGCGACAGTCTCCAGTCCGGAGCCTCCAGCGACCGTCTCCAGTCCGGAGCCTCCAGCGACGGTCTCCAGTCCGGAACCTTCAGCGACGGTCCCCAGCCCAGGGCCCACAACGAGGGTGCCCAGTCCGGGGTCGGCGACGAGGGTTTCCGCACCAGAGGTGCCACCAAAGTGGGGTGAGCCAGAGGTGGAGCGGGGTCTGCGTCCTGCACCTGAGCCGCCACCGCGGATAGATGCCCACCCAGACCCTCCCCTATACGTTCAGGTTTTGCAGCCGGAGTCCGCACCTTTGGGGGACCTTAGAGAGCCTTTTTATGTCTCTATTTGGTTTGGTCAGGGTGTGATTTGGGGTGGGCATTCTATGTTTTGTTTTCTATGTTTCTTTATTTCTATGTTTTGGCCGGGTATGGTTCTCAATCAGGGACAGCTGTCTATCATTGTCTCTGATTGGGAACCATACTTAGGTAGCCCTTTATCCCTCCTTTCGGTGTGGGTAGTTAACTTTGTATGTGGCACTAATGCCTTGTAAGCGTCACGGTTGGTTCTTTCATTTGTTGTTTTGTTGGCAACATTTCTAAAATAAAAGGAAAATTTACGCTCACCACGCTGCACCTTGGTCTTCTTCCAGTATCGGCCGTGACAACACCAGACCAGCTCGGCGGAGGAAAGACAAGCTAGCTGCAATCAGGTCAGTGTGGGACAAGTGGGTGAACAGCCTTCCCTTGTTTTACAACCCTGGGCCCAACGTTACTGTTGGTGAGCAGCTTATGCCATTTGGGGCCGCTGCCCCTTCAGACAGTACATATTGTCTAAACCCACAAAATATGGAATAAAGATCTGGGCTGCCTGTGATGTTGCTTCGTCATATGCGTGGAACTTGCAAGTTTATTTGGGGAAGCCAGATGGAGGAGCCCCTGAGAAGAACGAAGAGATGAGGATTGTCCTGGACGTAACACAGGGACTCCGTGGCCATAACATCTCATGCAATGTTTTTTTTTACTTCGCACTACCTCGGACAGGAGTTCCTCAAGAGGAAGCTGACGATGGTAAGAACAGTATGAAAAAAACAAGCCAGAACTCCCACCTCAGCTATTGAATACATGGACAGGCCTATCAATTCCTCTAAGTTTGTGTTCATGGCCGACAAGTCCATAGTGTCCTACGTGCCAAAGAAAGGCAAAAATGTGGTACTCATGAGTACGCTGCATAGTGATGGGCGAATCTGTGGCCAGGAACATCAAAAAACAGAAATCATAATGGATTACAATGCCACAAAAGGAGGGGTGGACAATTTAGACGAGCTGGTGACTGGCTACAGCTGTAAAAGAAGAACCCTACGCTGGGCACTTGTGATATTCTTCAACATCTTGGGCATCTCGGCGTACAACGTGTTGGTCATCTGGATGTCATTAAACCCAGAATGGAACAGAGGGAAGCTCCAGAGGAGATGGCTCTTTCTTGAGGAGCAGGGCAAGGCATTGGTAAGACCTCAAATACAGAGGAGGCAACATATCGCAAGAACCCCAGCTTCTGCAGCCATCGTGTGGAGGATTTAGGAGGAGGATGCTAGTGCTCCATCTGCCCGACCCACAGAACCGACAACTCCAATACCGGAAGTAAGTGTGAGTGATGTTGCATGTGTGTGTTTCTGACTCTCCTACCTTGGCCTGCTGTAACTATATATGTGAGTGAGATGTTAAAGTAAAATTCCTAAACTAAGTGTTTATCATTCTAGATTGCAACCAGTCGCAACAAGAAAAAGCGCTGCGATGTGGGTGGACCCAAGAAGGACAGGAAGACACAGTACACATGCATCAAGTGTACGAAATACATATGCAACACATACACAGTAAAACTCTCTCCCTCATGTGGTGTGTAGACCGGCCTTCATTTTTGTTCAATGGGGCTCATTTGTCATTCCCATAAAATACTGTATGTAAAATGATTTATTCCAATTAAGTTCAAAGCAATAAACATCAACATCAATAAAAACATGAAAACCACACACGGGTTGAATTGGTGTCCTGACTCTCCATGGTCACTAAAGATCCCATGGCGCTTCTCGTAAGAGTAGGGGTGTTAACTCCGGTGTCCTGGCTAATTTTCCAATCTGGCCCTCATACCATCATGCTCACCTAATCATCCCCAGTTATCAATTGGCTAATTCACCCCCCCTCCTATCCCCTGTTGTCATGAACACAAGGGGAGACAGAGAGCTGGTTTCAAGAGCAGGGCAAAACAGGTGTTTATTGCAAAGGACCACAGGAGGAGGCAGGTAGCTGAGTCCAGGAGCAGGCAGATGGTCATACACAGGGGGTGCAAAAGGGCGACAGTACTGGCAGGGAAAAGGCTAGTAACGTAGTTCCTAAAGATATAATGTACTTTTTACTCCATACATTTCACCTGACACCAAAAAGTACTAGTTACATTCTGAATGCTTAGCAGGACAGGAAAATGGTCCAATGCACGCACTTATCAAGAGAGCATCCCTACTGCCTCTGATCTGATGGACTCACTTGACACGAATGCTTAGTTTGTAAATTATGCCTAACTGATGGCGTGTGCCCCTGGCTATCCGTAAATAAATGGTTTGCTTAATTTAAGGATTTTGAAATGATTTATACTTTGACTTGTACTTTTGATACTTAAGTATATTTCAGCAATTAAATTTACTTTTGATACATAAGTATATTTAAAACCAAATACTTTTAGACTTTCTCAAGTAGCATTTTCCTGGGTGACTCATATTTACTTGAGTAATTTTCTCTGAAGGTATCTTTTTTTTTCTCAAGTGTGAGGATCGACGCTGGAGACGAGAAGCAGGTCCAGGGAGTGAAAGTATTTAATAAACAACGAACATGAAACAGAACAGGAACAGAGTCTGGACACGGGAAAAAGAATGACATCAATGCTGACACAGGGAACAAACGGGGGAGCAGACAGATATAGAGGGGGTAATCAACAAAGTAATGTAGTCCAGGTGAGTTCAATATAGCGCAGCTTCATGTAATGATGGTGAGAGGTGTGCGTAACAAAGTGCAGACCGGTGCCCTCAAGCGCCAGAGAGGGAGAGTGGGAGCAGGCGTGACAGTCCCTGATGGTCCGCCTGAAGCATGATGTGGGGTGGGAGCCTGCCACGCATACCCGAGGCAAGAAGACCTCTTGGTACAGTACTCCACCTAACCCTTCACTGCTTGCATTAACATGTAGTACATATGGCTGTTGAGGGTTTGCAAAAGCCAGCACCGGAGCTTTCATCTGACTTTCCTTCAGTTTCTCAAAAGCCATTTTACACTTCTCATCCCACCTGGATCTGAAGGTCTCGTTGGTCTTCAAGTACACATTGTATTTTTCTTCCTTTCTTGGCTGTTTTTTGATGGTTTTTTTTGGTCAAAACAGACTGTAAAATCACCAGGAATTTAGCAACAAACTAGTTTATTTTAGGAAATCTGTTCCTAGGTATTCCCATGAATAAAAAGAGACATGGTTATTTTCTCAATGTAATTCAAGTATGAAATTATTGTTATTTTCAAATACAATATCTTTTTGGGCTTAGCTGTGGTCAATTTGCATTGTACAAATTATTATAATTATGATCCAGTCCCACGACCAATCATTGCAAAAAAAACATCCCTTGACTGACTCTAGTTGCCTACCCTTATCCGTATGTGTAGAGCAACCATGTCGTGTGGCAGTTCACCTCTCACAACCTGTTCAGTGCGATTAATCTTAGACAGTTAAAGTCCTTATTTGCAAAAAAAACTCTGTATAGCAGTTTATTCAGCATCAGCAGAGAAGCAGAAAGCTTCTCCCCCTCATTCTGGTACATGTGTCTGAACCTTCGCATCAGGTCAGATGCCCCCTCAGTGGTTTTGAATACATTTTCAAGAGCTTTCATGTAATCAGTAGCAGTTGCTGTGGGATTTCCAATCTTCAAAAACCTCTTTAGACCCTTAAGACTTTCAAATATTCACATTTACAGTACATTGCCATTCATCCAGCAATTGAGTGGTCTGCTCAGCCCAAGCATCATACTCCTCTTTTCCCCTGGGAGTAGGCTTCACACTAGAGAACCTTGCATCTCAGGAGGCACACTGTGATATTTCTTCACCAATGAGCTAATGGCGCCAACCCGCTCAGTGTTTAGATCAACAGTAGGCGAGGAACTTATAAGGCCTTTTAACATCGCCGACATTCTTCAGTTCATTCTTCAGAAGTGACAGGAGCTTAGACTGAAAATCATCCTCAGCAGGAGATGCAGGTGATACAACAATGACATGCACAGGCCAGGGACCAACTTCTCCAGGTATCCCTACAACATCTGGTACTGCTATCTCAGTTAGGTCATGTGATATCTCAACCAAGACATAGTGCTTTTTACCAGATGCATATGAACATCGATTGCGTACCAAACCCTTCCCAAAAGCTCTAACATGGCTCAGGGCTTCATTCAGTTCGTCATTTCAACAGACACATTACTCAGTACAACAGTATTGTGTGTAGCTACTATTTGCTCAGTGCACCAAGCTACAATCTCAAGGCTAGGGATATTACTAATAAAGGCTTAGATTACTGTTTCCAAAATATTCTCCCATGCAACAAAAATAATGTGTGACTCAATCAAATACAACCACACACTGACTGCAATTTCACTTGGATGTATTATTTAGTTATGGAAAATTATTAAAGTACAATTAATAACACTGTAAATAAATAAAATAGAAATCCCTGGGTATTAGGGCAATCTTAAAACATTTTAAGCTCAACAAACAAGTGTCGGTCTCTGTTCTACTCACATCTTGAGCAGAATCTTTCTATGCGACTCAAAATTCCCTTTCCACAGCAAACTTTAACAGGGTATTTGTAACATATACGCCTGGAGTTAGGAAGGAGGTGAGTCTAATAATGAAGCGAGGGCACTTACAAGACTCTCTTTTTTTAAATGTATTATTATCCATTTTTTTATTTTACTCCCTTTTCTCCCCAATTTCGTGGTATCCAATTGTTAGTAATTACTATCTTGTCTCATCGCTACTACTCCCGTACGGGCTCGGGAGAGACGAAGGTCGAAAGCCATGCGTCCTCCGAAACACGACCCAACCAAGCCGCACTGCTTCTTAACACAGCGCGCCTCCAACCCGGAAGCCAGCCACACCAATGTGTCAGAGGAAACACCGTGCACCTGGCTACCTTGGTTAGCGCGCACTGCGCCCGGCCCGCCACAGGAGTCGCTGGTGCGCGATGAGACAAGGATATCCCTACCGGCCAAACCCTCCCTAACCCGGACGATGCTAGGCCAATTGTGCGTCGCCCCACGGACGTCCTGGTCGCGGCCGGCTGTGACAGAGCCTTGGCGCGAACCCAGAGTCTCTGGTGGCACAGCTAGCGCTGCGATGCAGAGCCCTAGACCACTGCGCCACCCGGGAGGCTCTACTTACAAGACTCTCAACCGGCGTGGAACCACAGGGTACGAGAAAGCATCATGGTCCCCAAGCAGTGATTTTCATCCTTGACCAGGAGATGGTGGGGTTGTGATGTTGGAACCATGGGATGTTGGGAGGCTGAGGATTACTTTGTGTACCGGTGCGGTGGTGAAGAGGAAGGGAAGGTTTTCCTGGTGCATGGGTCCCACTGTGAGGCTGAGGGGTGCTGTATGTGATTGTGCTGGATCCCAATGGTTGCTTATCCAGGGCTTGGACTGGAAAAGGAGAGGAAAGCGGGTATGAGGTGATGTTCAGGGCGGAGGCAAGGTACACCAGAGTCCACTGGAGCTGTAGAGACAATACATGAGGAACAGCAAGCAGTGAAATTCAAACCGGAAAGGGTTTGGTGGAGAGAGATATTGGAATACTCACACCAACCCTGAGAGACGGGTGATCACAGGGCTGTCCCTCTGTCCTCGTGCACCCCTGGTTAGGATGCACCAGACACAGTTGAAGCTGGTGCCCCTCCTGACCGCAATAGGCCCAGCTGTGTCCGACGGCGTAACTCTACCGCAGGGAGGTGTGTAGACCCTACCTCCATGGATTCAGGCTCTGTCTCAGGACAACCAAAGGAGGATGGCGAGAGGCGATGGAGGTGCCGACATTACCGAAGAAGGTCATCCAGACGTATGGCCATCGCGATGAGTGCAACCAAGGAGAGCTTGTCGTCTCAACACGCCAGCACCCTCTGAACCTCTTCATGGGGTCTTCTTCTGAATAGGGTGCGGAGCGCCTGCTCATTCCATCCGCTGGAGGCTTCCACGGTCTGGAAGGTGAGGGCGTACATCGCAGCGGTCTAGGCGCCCTGCCAAAGTTAGAATAGTTGCTCACCTCCCTCTCTGCCCTCCGGTGGATGATCAAAGACCATCCTGAACAAAGCCATGAACCTCTCATAGGAACCTACAGTTGAAGTCAGAAGTTTACATACACCTTAGCCAAATACTTTTGAACTCAGTTTCACAATTCCTGACATGTAATCCTAGTAAGATTTCCCTGTCTTAGGTCAGTTAGGGTCACCATTTTATTTTAGGAATGTGAAATGTCAGAATAGTATAGAATTATTTATTTTAGCTTTTATTTCTTTCATCACAATCCCAGTGGGTCAGAAGTTTCTATACACTCAATTAGTATTTGATAGCATTGGCTTATAAATTGTTTAACTTGGCTCAAAGGATTGAGGTCAGGGCTTTGTGATGGCCACTCCAATACCTAGAATTTGTTGTCCTTAAGCCATTTCGCCACAACTTTGGAAGTATGCTTGGGGTCATTGTCCATTTGGAAGACCCAAGCTTTAACTTCCTGACTGATGTCTTGAGGTGTTGCTTCAATATATACACCAAATTTTCCTGCCTCATGATGCCATCTATTTTGTGAAGTGCACCAATCCCTCCTACAGCAAAGCACCCCCACAACATGATTCTGCCACCCCGTGCATTATTGTTGGGATGGTGTTTTTCGGCTTGCAAGCCTCCCCCTTTCTCCTCCAAACATAAAGATGGTCATTATGGCCAAACAGTTCTATTTTTGTTTCATCAGACTAGAGGACATTTCTCCAAAAAGTACGATCTTTGTCCCCATGTGCAGTTGTAAACCGTAGTCTGGCTATTTTATGGCGGTTTTGGAGCAGTGGCTTCTTCCTTGCTGAGCGGCCTTTCAGGTTATGTTGATATAGGACTCGTTTTACTGTGGATATAGATACTTTTGTACTTGTTTCCTCCAGTATCTTCACAAGGTCGTTTGCTGTTGTTCTGGGATTGATTTGCACTTTTCGCACCGAAGTACGTTCATCTCTAGGAGACAGAACACGTCTCCTTTTGAGCAGTATGACAGCTGAGTGGTCCCATGGTGTTTATACTTGCATACTATTGTTTGTACAGATGAATGTGGTACCTTCAGGCGTTTGGAAATTGCTCCCAAGGATGTACCACACTTGTGGAGGTCCACATTGTTTTCTGAGGTCTTGGCTGATTTCTTTTGATTTTCCAATGTTGTCAAGCAAAGAGGCACTGCGGTTTAAGGTAGGCCTTGAAATACATCCACAGGTACACCTCCAATTAACTCAAATGATGTCAATTAGCCTATCAAAGGCTTCTAAAGCAATGACATCATTTTCTGGAATTTTCCAAGCTGTTTAAAGGCACAGTCAACTTACTGTATGTAAACTTCTGACCCACTGGAATTGTGATGCAGTGAATTATAAGTGAAATAATCTGTCTGTAAACAATTGTTGGAAAAATGACTGTGTCATGCACAAAGTAGATGTCCTAACCAACTTGCCAAAACTATAGTTTGTTAACAAGAAATTTGTGGAGTGGTTGAAAAATGAGTGTTAATGACTCAAATTTAAGTGTATGTAAACTTCTGACTTCAACTGTAAATACATCAACATTGGACAGGCCTTCGTCAGTTAATTACCTTCAGCCTTTAAATCTTAACTTTGGAATAGAGTATTTGTGCTACAGACTCAAAGTATGACCTGAGTAGGCAGAATAGGATTTGGCTATGCACCATTTAATTAAAGGCAATGTTTACGTGGTCCCGGAGATCTCATTCAAAGTAAATGCTGCAGATAAGAAACCGCGGACCAGATTGAATCTTAAATGAAAACTCCAGATATTTGGAGGATAACAAAAGAAATGGTCCAATTTCTATGACTTATTCCTCTCTAAGTGTAGCTGACAAGCTGTCAATCAAATAGCTGCATGTGGTGCAGTTTGATCGGATACTGTAAATTTGTGGTGAGGGAAAAGCCTGTCAGTCATGCTACACTGGAGATACTGTAGGAGGCTTCCATTGTGTTTGAACACAAAAGGGCTATATTAACCAGTAGGTTAAGGTGAGCCGGACTGCTGAATGAATGAAACATGCTTGCTAATCAACCAGAGATGCAATCTCTCCCTCCCTTAATTAAAAAAGGGGCTGATGGTGGCAAAGTGGAGGCTAAAAATGGAAGCAATTCAATTTTAAATAGTTTTAATGAATTACTACAAGGGCTTTGCCAAGATGGATGTCAGAATACGTTAGCATGTACTATAGAAATGTTCTACACATTAGAGCATTAAAATTTAGCATCACACAAAGTTCTGCATTAAGTAGCCCATAGCCCAACCTTTGTTGAGTTGCTCATGAATACCACAATCCCAAGACCTGACTGCCTTTACAGGTGAAAGCTTGCACCCTGATAACTATAGGCGACTGTATCAAGTAGTATCACTATTTTTATTCTGAACATGAAACTTTCAAGACTCATTTATACTTAGGAATCAGAGGGATTAATGGTGTTTGATAAAAGTAAATATTGTTATAATAACTAATTGTGGTCGGGAAGATTGTTTCACTGATTGATTCATGGATTAAGTATTCTGGATCTTAGATTTGAGATTCATTCAATGTCACAGTGCCCTGGACAACAATCAATGTTTTTTTTTTCAGAACTTGAAATTACATGATTCACTGTCATTATGTGAGATATTTAAAAAAATCCAGAGGCACATTCATTGTACAGTTAATTCAGAAAGTATACAAACCCTTGACTTTTTCCACATTTTGTTATGTTACAGCCTTATTCCTCAGCAATCTACACACAATCCCCCATAATGACAAAGCAAAACATTTTGAATTTACATTTTTGCAAATGTATTAAAAATTAAAAACAGAAAAACCTTATTTACATAAGTATTCAGACCCTTTGCTATGAGACTCGAAATGGAGCTCAAGTGCATCCTGTTTCCATTGATAAACCTTTAGATGTTTCTAAAACTTGATTGGAGTCCACCTGTGGTAAATTCAATTGATTGGACAAGGTTTGGAAAGACACACACCTGTCTATATAAGGTCCCACAGTTGGCAGTGCATGTCAGAGCATAAACCAAGCCATGAGGTCGAAGGAATGGTCTGTAGAGCTCAGAGACAGGATTGTGACGAGACACAGATCTGGGGAAGGGTACCAAAACATTTCTGCAGCACTGAAGGTCCCCAAGAACACAGTGACCTCCATCATTCTTAAACGGAAGAAGTTTGGAACCACCAAGACTCTTCCTAGAGCTGGCCGCCCGGCCAAACTGAGCAATCAGGGGAGAAGGGCCTTGGACAGGAAGGTGACCAAGAACTCGATGGTCACTGTGACAGAGTTCCTCTGTGGAAAACGGAGAATCTTCCAGAAGGATAACCATCTCTGCAGTTCTCCACCAATCAGGCCTTCATGGTAGAGTGGCCAGATAGAAGCCACTCTTAAGTAAAAGGTACATTTGCCAAAAGGCACATAAAGACTCTCAGCCCATGAGAAACAAAATTATCTGGTCTGATGAAAACAAGATTTAACTCTTTGTTCTGAATACCAATCGTCACAACTGGAGGAAACCTGGTACCATCCCTAAGGTGAAACATGGTGGTAGCAACATCATGCTGTGGGGATGTTTTTCAGTAACATGGACTGGGAGACGAGTCAGGATTGAGGCAAAAATGGAACGAAGCAAATTACAGAGAGATCCTTGATGAAAACCTGCTCCAGACCGCTCAGGACCTCAGATTTGGGCGAATATTCGCCTTTCAACAGGATGATGACCCTAACCACACATCCAAAACAATGCAGGAGTGGCTTCGGGACAAGTCTCTGAATGTCCCTGAGTGGCCCAGCCAGAGCCCGGACTTGAACCCAATCTTACATTTCTGGAGAAACTTGAAAATAGCTGTGCAACAACGCTCTCCATCCAACCTGACAGAGCTTGAGAGAATCTGCAGAGAAGAATGGGAGAAATGTAATATTTCAATTTTTTTTAAATACATTTGCAAACCTTTCTAAAAACCTGTTTGCTTTATCATTATGGGATATTGTGTGTAGATTGATGAGGGGAAAAACAATCTAATCCATTTATGAACAAGGCTGTAACGTAACAAAATGTGGCAAACGTCAAGGGGTCTGAATAATTTCCAAATGCATTGTAGGTACCTGCATAGTAACTCAGACATCTCACTGACAAAGCACAACAACCAGGCATGGATAAGAAGTTCCATGAGGGTCTGCACACTATTGGCTTTTTCTCTATTTCGATATTGTAGCCTAATGTAGTTGTTTGCAACCTATTCATGCCACAATATATAACATTACTTTCTTATGAATACAGTTTCAAACTTTTCATAACATAATATAGCTCAGTAATGTGTTATTAACATGTAACTACCTTTGGTCTACTTTTACAGTTCTCAAAGTCACATCAGAGGATACTAAAAGTGAAATTGTCTGAGGTTTGCGAGGTGTGCATGGATAGCGCTCTTCTTCCTTTCATCAGCTGTGAGAACAGCTGTAGTCCCCTGGATGTTGTGAGTGGTCCAGATGTTCTGGCGGCACATCCAGACGATGGCCCACTGACTCCTGTGACTGTCAGACACACTCTCTCTGCTACCCCTCAGGCTGGGTTTGTTTCATATGCAGAGTTACAATAATCAAGAACAAGTGTCAGGATGAACAGAACAACCTACTTTTTCTGGCTCTTCTAACATAACTTCTCAGAGATGTTCATATCTATCTGCTTGAGATTAGTCAATTGTTAGTGTTGGGTGGTCTTTAAATATTAAACCTTTACCTGAGGGCTAAGCATTTTGACTCATGATGCAGAGAACCATCATTCATTTTCATACTTATTCATCTTGAGGGAGTCATTGCCATAGTGCTGCAGAGAGCTAACTACTTTTCCAATGGCATGGTTAAGTAATATCCCTATTAATTCTCTCACAAGCCCCAATGGCATAACATTATCTGTCATCTCATGACCCAGGCAGTGGGAGTAGCTGTAACAACAGTCTGTACTGATGTATCTGGGGATTAATTCAACTGTTTACAATTAATCCTAAGGTATTGAGAAATTGTTGTGTTATTGCATTTGCTCAGCCTCTTTTTCACACTTTATATATTTTCAATGAAGGCATCACTGTAATACACTATTTATTTGTCATGGTCTACTGTATCAGCTTTACTATGCACCATTTGCAAAATATGTGTAATTTGCAGCAGGAGGGAAGCAATGCCCTGGTAAGCCCGGACATCCCTCCGACCAACAGTCTTGTTTACCTACTGTAGCCTCAGAGATGCTCACCTCAGCACTCATCAGGAACAAATTTAACATTAGGCTAATGGAAGCAAGCAGACAAAGCACATGTTCAGCTACCACCCTCCCAACAACACACAGGGAGCCAATTACTGAAGAATAACCTCCACCATGCAAAGTCAACTCTTTACTTACAGACACTAAAGATGAGAGATGTCTTAACAGGCTGTTAGTTTGGATTTAGGCAGTGTGAAGTAAACGAAAACCTAACATCATCCTCATGGTTTGTGAGGTTCTTCACATTTTACAGTATACACTGTAGGTATTCATAATACAAGTGCACATAACACAGGTACAGTCCATTTCAACAGTAACTGACCTTGCATTCTTCTTTTGCTTTGAAACCATGATAATACTGCTCTCTCATTTGCCATAAAAACCAAGGGATCCCTAATCACTTAGGCTGTCCACTTGTATAATCACAGTAATTATATTCTGCTGATTATATTCAGTTGGTATTTCCTCAATCAAGGCCTGTCAGCTCCCTCTGTTACCCATGGGTTACCCAGGAGGTGAGGGGGCAGCACATGGTTCCTGCTGCTCCAGAGACACAGTATTAGCCATAGGGAGCTGACAGACTGACCCTGCTGGCATAGATGAAACTGTAGATACACAGGGACTAGAGACATTACAGACTCAGTGGCCGAAGACATCATCTCAGAGTTTGGAGTGCAGGCCAGTGAATAACAATATCATTGCTATCTCAGTCTCTCCACTCTCTGTCAACATGCCAGTACTGCTCCATCTCCAACCAACTCTGTTTTCTAGAAGGACTTTGCTGGAGTTGAAAGTGACTGACCTCATAAGGCCTGGAGCAACTTGCTATATTAAGAACCACACAGCTTCCTATAAACCACAGTGGTCTTGCCACCTTTGTGAGCCTTAATCATCTCTTTGTCACGAATATCACCGAAGGTGAATATCACCGAAGGTGGCTCCCCTTCCCGTTCGGGTGGAGCTCGGCGGTCGTCGTCACCGGTCTACTAGCTGCCACCGATCCCTTTTTCCCTTTTCGTTTGGTTTTGTCAAATTGTTTTCACCTGTTCCTTGTTGGGGTTGTTGGGTTGGTGTTATTTAAGTTCGATTAGACCGTTTGTGTTTGTGCGGGCTTGTTTCTGTTATGGAAGAGGTGTTCTTTATTATTGTGGGTTTTCCGCTGTCCAGTTAGATACCAGTGTGTACTTAGGTGGAGTGTATTACGCTCGTGTTCGGCGTCACCTCTTGTACGTTTTCGGTTGGACATTAAAGCGTGTTTTTTCCCGTATCCTCTGCTCCCTGCGCCTGACTCCACACCCATTCACTCTTTGAGCGTTACACTCTTGATTTTATGCATTTTAGTTGTAATAATAAACTGCATAAGAAGCATTTAGAAGGGTGCCCTTCCTTTGTTTTAAGAGCTTAAAATTCATAAACTTGAGCAGCAGATCTGGAAAGAAATGATGCTCCTCTTGTGAGACATAAGTCCCACATCTTACTTCTTGGAAGGAGTCCAGAAGAAAATGAGACGTATACAGTACAATGTAGACACAAGCACAATAGGGTGTGCAAAGCGCTTTGGTGAAATCAATTGTACAAACAACCTGACATCTGTTTAACACTTGCAAGTAAACTAAATGGATTGAGCGGAATTATAAACATGAATCGTGGTCTCAGGGAAATTTGGATTTTTCTGTAAGTAAATCTGTGACCTGCCTTTTAGTATGTTATTTTACGTTGGGTTACATTATGAATGAAATAGTGGTCACACAATATGATATGAATTAGAGGATGTACGGTGTCATACTGTGAGGGTGTTGGTGACTGGAGAAAGGTGGAGTCAGGCGCAGGACACAGAGATGAGTATAGTCCAACAGTTTACTCAAAAAATGAAAGAATAATATTCCAACACGGAACACAAAAATCCAAAGCACCAGAACACGAACCCACATGACAAACAATAACACACAAAACAGAGAGGGAAGCCAGGGGGTTAAATAAGGAACATCATTAATGGAATAGAAATCAGGTGTTTATAATGAAGACAAAACCAAACGAAAATTAAACATGGATCGGTGGCAACTAGAAACCGGTGACGTCGACCGCCGAACGCCACCCGAACAAGGAAAGGGACCAACTTCGGCGGAAGTGTGACACATACGTCTTACCTGGTCGTACAATAGCATTCTAATTGGATGATGTAACTTATCATATGTCTTGACTGACGTAGAGTATTGCATGTCTTCATCTGAGACCAGGTTGCGTGTTGCGCTGTAACAACGAAGGACAATTACAGGAACAATTTAAGTTGGCAGTTAGGAGAACTAACAACAAAGGTTAGGAGAATTAAAACAACAAAGGTTCGGTGAATAAACATAGCAAGTTAGGTAAATTGGGTTAAGTTTAGAATAAGGGTTATGGTTCTGGTTAGCTAAAATGCTCCAGTTGTCCTTGACGCTACATGCAACATTTGATTGCTAGACTATTGCAGATTATGCCTATCTCCCTACTTTCGTTTCTGTCTCAAGTAACTAGACTATTAGTATGTATCGTACATCTTGGAGGAGCTCAGAAATACATAAAGGATATTTCATATGGTTCTGAGGCCAGGCTGCAAAATGTGAGAGCAGTGTTACATTCATCAATAGGAAGTAAATGCAGAGGATTAGCTGTTTGCACCGCATGTCAATAAAGTCAATAGATCCTGATTCTAAAACACCAGTGAAAGAGAAATCGATTAGCTGTAATAGACACAAAACTGAGCACATAACAACACCTAACGAAACTGATGTTACTCTTACAAGTCTTCTTGTTATGGATGAGCAATATCTTAATGGACTGTAGAAAGAGCAGATTAGTTAATTGATTTGCAGTATTAAATTACACTCTGTTTGTCTAGATAGAAGAAATGCTTTGTTGAAGAGGGAGATATTTTAATGGATGTTCATAATGAATAGACCCTTCCTGCATATCTGGAGACTTATACTGTGCTGGAAATTGTCATCTACTGAGCGTTAGTAATTCAATGTACAGCAAGATTATCTAAGGTTTGTAAATATTTCACAAATGGTCCAAAACGTATAGAAAGTGCCTTGATTTAATTTGTGGAATGCTGCTGACCACTTTTCAGCCAATACCGGTAAGATGACGAACTGTATGGTGACGCTGAAAATCTACAGCAATAGCCTATACCTGTAGTTTTCATAAAAGGTTAGAAATAGTCTTGGGTGAGACATACTGCATGTGCTTAGCTTAGTGTGCTGGCAGGCAAGATGTCATGCATAATTAATTGTGTGTAATATAGTCTGTTCATTAATGGAGATGACATTTGCATTTAGTCGTTCTCTGTCATAGAGGACCATAAAGATTGACATTTTAGCTGTCTCATTGCACGGCACCAGTGATGGAATGCTGCCATTCCCGTCTAGCTGTGTGTACAGTGTACAGCGTGTACGGCCTCTCTATGCTCATTCCCTGTCACACCTCATACTGTATATCTGTTTCATAAACATGTCTTCTACATGTGTACGGTGTCACATGACGCGGTCATCTATTACTCATCAGACAGCTTCATAGCACAACTGCTGTGGATTTTATGGAACTTATTCAACTACACTGGCTACTTAAAGAATGCATTCCAATATGTGAGGTCAGATATGCATACCAGGGTGTGCACATTGTAGATTGTTCTGATTTTCAAAACTCTTTCATGTGGAGTAGGGTTCTCAAGTCTGGGAATTCATACCCATTTAAACTGTGCCCTCATCAAAGGCATGACTTTTCACACCCGCCTCCACAAAATTGTTTAGAAAAGTTTGGTTCTAACCTCCAGGGCATCAGATGAAGGTCTTTCTGTTAAAGTAATCTATTCCCTTCTACTTATGCTGTCTTCAAAAAGGGGGATCTCAATAAGCCGAGCCCAAAACCCTTGGTAGGCAGGAAACTGTGTGCCAAAACTGTCTGCCCTGCATCAATGACTCTTCTGCCCGAATGTCAGTGAACCAAAGAGACAGATCTTGTTTACTCGAAAGCTTCATGACACGGCAGAAATCTGAAGCCTCTCTCCATCTTTGCATCAGTGCACTGACATAGATCGAGGCGTTCACGGTCAAGTTTATGGGCCTGCCATGAATATCCAATGGTGACACCAGGGAGCAGTGTGATATATAGTCTAATCACCACTATATCAGGCTCATTACAAACCCACACTGCCGTATTTATACAGTAGATTTTCCCTCTAGTTGAATAAAACCATTGTATCAACAAAATAGTCAGAAATTTATGTCAGTATCTTTGAATCCAGACATGTTGAATCCAATGGGATTGTTCCAGCAATTAGGTGTAACCATTGAATAACTAACTAGTGGTGCCTTTAAAACACTTTAGTTTGGAGACATAGATTTGTATCACTCCATTTTACAATACTCTGTTGTTTAAGCTTTGAGACAGAGAAAGACATGTTTTATTTCAAGAATGGGAGACAGAAAAAAGAGGATTTGTCACTGGCAGGAATGTATATATAGCAGGAGGCTGCTGAGGGGAGGACGGCTCATAATAATAGCCGGAATGGAGCAAATGGAATGGCATCAAACCCATGGAAATCATCTGTTTGATTTATTTGATACCATTCCACCTATTCCGCTCCAGCCATTACCATGAGCCCATCATCCCCAATTAAGGTGCGACCAACCTCCTGTGGGACATATACAGTACATAGCAAACTTGTGTTATGAAAAATGTAAAATCTCCTTCCCAATAATGGTGTGCTGCACAAAACATCAGATTGTACTAAGTGGAGCACTTTAAGTCACCGTGCTGCTCAAGATGCATTATTTGTTTTTCCATTTCTCCTTATTAAGTGTCTGAAAATGCGATTTGTCATAGGATTACTGTAACAAGATAGCATCTATACTTGGGAAATTAGTTATAAAACTTTTGTTCCGTGTTTTCTATTGGTATTTTTTGTGTGTCCCTGATGTATGTACATATACAATGACTTCTACTACTAGGTGTAGGCATTATATTGCACATATAAGTGCTTTCATCCATAAGGTTGCTGGTTCCAGATTTTGCCTGTCAACCTTAATTTGCTAGCTGCAATAGCTGTAATATCTCATTTAGAGATGCAATTACTGAGATACTAATTCACTCCCTGATCATCTAAAAACAAATAATGCGTGGATATTATGCCCATATTGCACATATACAGTAACCTGTATTATAAACGCATATTAGATACTATATTCCCCATGATAGGAATCATCTAAATGTCAAACTCATACCAGAGGGAGGTCCATTTATTTATCATTTGTCACGTTCTAACCTTAGTTCCTTTTTTATGTCTTTATTTTAGTTTGGTCAGGGCGTGAGTTGGGGTGGGCATTCTATGTTGTTTTTCTATGTTTTGTTCTGTATGTTATATTTCTATGTGTTTGGCCTAGTATGGTTCTCAATCAGAGGCAGGAGTCAGTCGTTGTCTCTGATTGGGAGACATATTTAGGTAGCCTGTTTTTCGTTGTGTTTTGTGGGTGATTGTTTTCCGTTTCAGTGTTTGCACCATTCGGGTCTGTTTCTTTTTCATTTTGATTCTCTTGTTTTTTTTGTATTTTGTATTCATTCTCATTAAAAGGATATTATGGATACATACCACGCTGCATTTTGTTCCTCCTCTCCTTCCACCAACAAAAACCGTTACATCATTCAAATATTCCATTTACTCAATGTTAATTATTTAGGTATGTTTCTTTGGCCCTGCTGTGCAAATGCAGGTATACTGTAATATAATTAAAACACTGTAATTTCCCTGTATCTGCATCAGCCACTGTTATTTTCACTCTCATTGTCTCAGAGATCCCTCTAGGTGGAGAGGCCTATGTATTACTATTTTTTTCTGATTGCTTAGGAACCAACTTTGAAACTATAGGCTTTTTTTTGCAAAACTCTACACACTAACCACAAAACCTTACACCAATCCACCAAAACATTATACATCTCTTGCAAAAGCAAACAATCTTGCAAAACTATTCAAACAGTGCAATCTTGCATCAAAACAGTAGACACAAACCATCATTTGAATAAGCACACGGAGCACTAACTACACACTGATAGTATAAATGAAAAACACTTGTGGCTTTTGTTTTTTTCTGTGTGCAGGGCATAGCAGTTTGCAATAAAGTTTTATCATACATGGAGTAAACACACATACACAAAGGTATCCAAATGTGTAAAGTATGGATGTGTAATCCGAACATAACACACTATAAATACAAATAAGGGGATTCTTTTTATTTGTTTAATGTTCTAACACTCAAACAACAAAAGAAAACAACAGTTGTGCTAGAAAAAAAAAACAGATCAAAATGTGGCTACGTCTGGCCTTTGTGGGTCTGGCCATAAGACTTCATCCACATCACATGCCATGTTGGCTTGAACTAGTCAGCATGGAAAGTATGGCCTGGAGCGTCGTATCCAGGCCTGGCATGACCCCTGATCCATGTCTCCACAAGCCGCCTCCATTACCTGTAGAAGGGGTATGCGTAGGTGGGGCTGGCGATCATACACCTTCCAACGCCACGCAGAGAAGAATGCTTCAAAAGGATTCAAGAACGGAGAGTATGGGGGGGAGATTGAGTGTGATGAAAAGTGGGTGATCTGTGAAACAACTGCGGACCACAACAGCCCGGTGGAAACTAACATTGTCCCAGATGATAACGTATCTGGGCAGCTCTGGCCCCTGGTCATCAGGGATTAGTCTGTTGTGGAGGGTGTCCAGAAATGTGATAATGTGTGCAGTGTTGTATGGGCCTGGGGTTGCTTGATGGTGAAGGACGCCGTTTTGACTAAAAGCCACACACATTGATATGTTGCCACCACGTGGTCCCGGGACGTTGATGATGGCACGGTGTCCGATGATATTTCTGCCGCGGGCCCTTGTTTTTGCAAGGTTGAAACCTGCCTCGCTAACATATATTAGCTAATGATGCACTGCATCTGCTTCTAGCTCCATGACTCTCTGAAAGAGACAAGACAAAACAATGTAGCGCAGTACGAAAAGACAGGAATCAGTCAATATGATGTAGCAGCATACACTTTCAGATCCAGTACCAATGATAGGATAGTATAGCTTACCTGCACATATTCATATCTCAGTTGTTTTACACGGTCTGAGTTTCTTTCGAAAGGGACTCTGTACAGCTGCTTCGTCCTAATTCTATTGCGTTTCAGTAGACGAGACAATGCAGAGAGACTCACTCTGTAGACGTTTTGGAATATTGTGTTGTCTGCCATTTTGTGATCCTGCAGTTCTCTGAATCTGATGCAGTTATTTGCGATGACCATATTTACAATGTGGGTCTCCTGCTCTGGGGTGAACAGTCGACCTCTTCCACCAGATACTGGTTTCCAGTAAAAGTTCAGTAAAAACATTTGAATGGTTTTAGTGATAGATCCTTCTCATTATGAAAGTACAGTACATATTACTGTACCAGTACGATTACAGCACTTACAGTTTCTTACCGGCTCTCATTTTGAAATATCTGGATGATACAGGCAACGGTATAGCGGCTCATATTCGGTTGAACCCGTTGCCCAGCCTCCCTCATGCTCATCCCATGGTTGACAACATGGTCAACCACAGTCACTCTGATTTCATCAGTTATTGTGTTCCTGACTCCCCTTCCTCTTCCTCTTCCTCCTCCCCGTCCTCTCATTCTCCCCCGTCCTACTTCACCTCTTCTTTCTCCTCCTCCTCCTCTTACATCTTCACCTTCTCATCCTCCTCATCCTCCTCTAGTTCTGACCCCTCTTACTCTCTGTCCAACATTGGCCTCCATTGTTTTCCAAACCAAATGTTTACCTGTGGCCTATTTATAGTGCTCAAGCTCTGATTTGTAAGTGAACTCATTATCTAAAAGTGCTTGCACATGTGTCAATGCAGAAAGGAAATTGTCGAAATAATGTAGCAATGTAGAGACCAATGTTTAAGTTTTGCTAGAAGTGTGTTAATAAATTGCAGCCTGTGTGTAAAGCAGTGAGTTGTGTTTACAGTTTTGCAAAAAGTGTGTTATAAAATTACAAACTGCGTCTAAAGCAAAGAATGTGCATTCAGTTTGGCACACTTGGTAAATGCATTGGCTTCAAGAGTTAATGGTTCCAGAGATAGTGCTTTAAGAATCACTGTTAGTGATGTAGATCAGCATACTCCTGACCTATGTAGATCAGCATACTCCTATTTTGACACAAAACCTCTTGGCCTGTGAAAATGTACAACATCTGCAATGTCTGCTTGAATCCAAACGTACACGTTTCTGTGAATAATATAATTGACTTAAGTTTTATTTATCCTAGGCCTAACCAAACCAGAGCAGAACCCGCCGAATAATGGCATTTGTATGATAAGAAGTCATTTTGAACAGAGTAAATTGCTTTCCTTGCTTCTTAGTTTTTTCAATTAGTCACCCTACTCAGATCACTGATGAGTATCTTAAAATATGCTTTAATGTGTTGTATTGAGCAAACACAATAGGGAAACTGAAAGTAATAATGTAGTATTTACTGGGGTCTAGGGCTAGATTCGAAAGCTAGGGCCATGACGTTCTATTAGCTCACTAGACAGAAGTGGAAGTCTAGCAAGGGTTCACCTTACCTATCCTTATTGATGTTCTCTTTGCTGTGAATAAGCCAACCTTCTTTTGCTGAATTTAAGGTTAGCGAGCCAACATAGCTTACCTTGCAGGCAGTTCTGGTGCCAACCCCCTCCCCTTTTAAACACCTGCGCACAGATATGCCTGCACACTCGATTCACATACACATAATCTCCGCCCCTGACACATACTGGCTGAAATGTTGATTTAGTAGCGAAGGCCTTCACACAGTGAGAGGCGGACTTTATAAAGACATTTAGCTGTGAACTGCTCATGTGGCAGAATGAAATATCCATAGAACATATTATGGCATGCATTACTCTTGAATGACAGGCACATGCTAAGGCCACCTTCCTCCGCATGTGAGATGTCACACCAGGAGGGAGAGAGCATCCTCATTAATGTGTAATTACCAGAGGAAGCCACGTTTGAACTATTTTATTACTGTAATTTCCTTTGTGAATTGCATTTTACACACCAGCCACATACTGTAATGTCACTAACTTATCCAAAACACTCAAGATGTATGTCTAAAACTGTTTCTGCATTAGAAAAAGTGCATAAACAAATTATGGCTCTCAGTGGGCTGCACTAAGTGTTACGTCCATTTAAAACAGCATGAATTATTAACACCACAACCAGCATCAAGAGCAAACACACATACCCCTTATTCACACAAATAGGCTATGCATTCTTGGCAATGGCAGACATTATATAGCATTCTGACCCTCCTTTAATTGTTTACTCCTTGTTCTGCTGTAATTCCTGAGAGCGTCTCCCATGCCTTCGTGAAAAGCATCCTATTTCTAAATCAAATCACCCGGTGGGAATGATAAACAGTGCACTGAGCCTGAACTTCAACTTGATGAATACGGTAACCACATGATTTTTTCCCCGGCCTCTGCTAAGCTTTTGGGTTGTTCCACGAAATTAGTACCTTTTGCATCACTTTGATCTTTTAAGTAGAAATTATCCACCAATATTTAACGGAGGGCCCTTTTATATAGACCACATGTACAATTCTATAAATCATATTTGTAATATTAATAAAGACTTTCTAAAGTGTCCAAATTCTGCATTTTGACATGTCTCTCTGTGCCCTCATCACGTTCACCATCAGTGTAAAGCCTTAGGCATGTTGTTGCTTTGACAAAGTCATTTCTGAGGATTATTATTTATTTAAGGATATTAGTCATTCATTTTAAGGTAAACACTGTTACGTGAACTGAACTCTCATTTTAATATGGTGAAACTTCATTTAAAAATGTTTTTTTCCAAAAGAAACATTGAACATCTAATTGTCAAATCATACTGTAAACTCAGGTGAGCTGGTTCTACTCTTTTTGGACATTTACTGGTGTTTTGTGGTGGGGAAAAATGAGTGGGTTGAGCACAACATGTCAAACCTGTTACTCGTAGATAAACAGGCTATAAATGTTTTAACAATTTACATTTGTTTGCGAAGCTTGCATTTTCACTGAGCCTCAAACATTTGTGTTTTGTTTTAACCTTTCATGATTTCTGGGACATTATGATGTTTTAATAAACATCTTTATTTTGCATTCAAGCCCAAGTTCTGGATTTATTCATTTGCTTTCTTTATTCCTTGTCTTATCTCTTCCAGTAACTTAGTTAGCTAACATAGAAAAGTAGTTACAGTGTCTTGCGAAAGTATTCACCACCTTGGCATTTTTTCTATTTTGTTGCCTCACAACCTGTAATTAAAATGTATTTTGGGGGGTTTGTATCAATTGATCTACCCAACATGCCTACGACTTTGAAGATGCTACATGTTTTTTTTATTGTGAAACAAACAAGAATTAAGACGTGAGCGTGCATAACTATTCACCCCCCCAGTCAATATTTTGTAGAGCCACCTTTTGCAGGACTTATAGCTGCAAATCTCTTGGGGTATGTCTCTATAAGCTTGGCACATCTAGCCACTGTGATTTTTGCCCATTCTTCAAGGCAAAACAGCTCCAGCTCCTTCAAGTTGGATGGGTTCTGCTGGTGTACAGCATTCTTTAAGTTATACCATAGATTCTCAATTGGATTGAGGTCTGAGCTTTGACTAGGCCATTCCAAAACGTTGTAAATGTTTTCCCTTAAACCACTCAAGTGTTGCTTTAGCAGTCTGCTTAGGGTCATTGTCCTGCTGGAAGGTGAACCTCAGTCCCAGTCTCAAATCTCTGGAAGACTGAAACCGGTTTCCCTCATGAATTTCCCTGTATTTAGCACCATCCATCATTCCTTAAATTATGACCAGTTTCCCAGTCCCTGCCGATTAAAAATATCCCCACAGCATGATGCTGCCACCAACATTGTGGGGATGGTGTTCTCGAGGTGATGAGAGGTGTTGGGTTTGCGCCAGACATAGCATTTTCCTTGATAGCAAGACAGCTCAATTTTTGTCTCATCTGACCAGCGTTTCTTCTTTCATATGTTTGGGGAGTCTCCCACATGCCTTTTGGCAAACACCAAACGTGTTTGTGTTATTTTTTTCTTATTATTTTTGTCTGGCCACTCTTCTGTAAAGCCCAGCTCTATGGAGTGTATGGCTTAAAGTGGTCCTATGGACAGATACTCCAATCTCCACTGTGGAGCTTTGCAGCTCCTTCAGGGTAATCTTTGGTCTCTTTGTTGCCTCTCTGATTAATGCCCTCCTTGCCTGGTCTGTAAGTTTTGGTGGGCGGCCCTCTCTTGGCAGGTTTGTTGTGGTGCCATATTCTTTCCATTTTTTAATAATGGATTTAATGGTGCACCGTGGGATGTTGAAAGTTTTGGATATTTTTTTTATAACCCAAACCTGATCTGTACTTCTCAACAACTTTGTCCCTGACCTGTTTGGAGAGCTCAGTGGTCTTCATAGTGCCGCTTGCTTGGTGGTGCCACTTGTTAAGTGGTGTTGCAGACTCTGGGGCCTTTCAGAACAGGTGTATATATACTGAAATCATGTGACAGATCATGTGACACTTAGATTGCAAACAGACTTTATTTAATAATTATGTGACTTCTGAAGGTAATTGGTTGCACCAGATCTTATTTGGGGGCTTCAAAGCAAAGGGATGAATACATCTGCACACACCACTTTACATTTTTAATTTATTACATGTTTTGAAACAAGTAATGTTTTTAATTTCACTTTATTTTGACTATTTTGTGTATGTCCATTACATGAAATCCAAATAAAAATGCATTTAAATTACAGGTTTTAATGCAACAAAATAGGAAAAATGCCAAGAGTGGTGAATACTTTTGCAAGGCAGTGTATTTTAACTGGCTAGCTAGTTAGCATTAGCAACGTTTGGTGGTCAATAAGGCTGAGAGCTAGCTAGCTAAATAGCTGAGTTAGCAAACAATGTAACAAAAGTATAATTTCAGATTAAAAAAATATTTAACCGGCTCTGCATTTTTGGAATCACAGTAGCAAGTACCCCTGGCGCACTGTTAAATTATTTAGCCATTGAAAACGAACAATTCTAGTAATGCCCTCAATGGCTTTCATGTGTTTCAAACATCAGCTTGTCCGAGGTGTTGGACTTGATGACAGTTCCTATCCATTGGAGCACTAGGAATGGTTTCCCCAAATTCTGTGGCAGGCATTACTTCTTGTGGATAGGGGGCAGCATTTTCACGTTTGGATGAAAAGCGTGCCCAGAGTAAACCGATTCCTACTCAGTCCCAGATGCTAATATATGCATATTATTATTAGTATTGGATGGAAAACACTCTGAAGTTTCTAAAACTGTTTGAATCATGTCTGTGACTATAACATAACTTATTTGGCAGGCAAAACCCAGAGGACAAACCATTCAGATTTGTTTTTTTTAGGTCACTCTCTTTTCAATGGATTTTCATTGGGAATCCAGATTTCTAAGGGACCTTCCTGCAGTTCCTATCGCTTCCACTGGATGTCAACAGTCTTTAGAAATTGGTTGAGAATTGAAGAAGTAGCCATGTTCAGAATGAGGCTCCAGTGAAGTGTTCTGTTTGTTAGAGGCGCGTGACCAGAAAGCATGCTACACATTGTTTTCCTCCGGTGTTGAACACAGATCATCCCGTCTTCAATTTTATCAATTATTTACATTAAAAAATACCTAAAGTTGTATTACAAAAGTAGTTTGAAATGTTAGGACAAAGCTTACAGGTAACTTTTGAGATATTCTGTTGTCACGTTGTGCAAGTTGGAACCAGTGTTTTTCTGGATCAAACGCGCCAAATAAATTGACATTTTGGATATATATCGACGTAATTAATCGAACAAAAGGATCATTTGTGATGTTTATGGGACATATTGGAGTGCCAACAGAAGAAGCTCGTCAAAGGTAAGGCATGAATTATATCTTTATTTCTGCGTTTTGTGTCGCGTCGGGAGAGTTGAAATATGATGGTCTGTGTTTGTTTGCTTGGGTGCTATCCTCAGATAATAGCATTGTTTGCTTTCGCCGTAAAGCATTTTTTAAATCTGACACGTTGGCTGGATTCACAGCAAGTGTAGCTTTAATTTGGTATATTGAATGTGTGATTTCATGAAGGTTAAATTTTTATAGTAATTTATTTGAATTTGGCGCTCTGCATTTTCACTGGATGTTGGCCAGGTGGGACGTTACCGTCCCACATATCCCAGAGAGATTTTAGCAAAGGGCCAATAACACTCCTTGAGTGATTAATTTAAGATGAAATCGGGGATTTATGGCTGATTTAAGATTCAATCGTCAACCCTGTTACTATATTTGGAAATTACTGTAGTGATTATTATATTTGACCTCTTGAAAGGGATTTTAGTTTTTTTATAAGTTGAACATATTTGTTGAAATACTACCGACACGGGACTCAATTCGTGGAACGACCCTTTTACTCTGGCTAGAAAATGGAAATGGCCCAGGTGTGAAAACAATTAAGCTCCTTAAATGAAGAGCATACATTATTGAACGTTACCCTCAATTATAGAGACTTGGCAGTAAGTATCAAACTGACCGATCTATGCAACTGTAAGCTATTAGTTTGTGATGTATCCAAGAGGTGTGGGTAAATAAAAAAGCATTATGTTTAACTGAGGTCTGTTTGTGATGAATAAAGTTGAGTTAAGTGTTTGTTTTTATTAACGCTTCTCACGACTTATGAGCGTTCCCTTGCTTCCTTGCCTCCATCCTATGGCTGCGTATCTATTGACTGACTGGGACGAGACTTATGGTGGGCAATCCATAAACACAGCGCCTTTTTAATTGCCACAATTTTCCTTTCGAGAAATGGAACAACTCCAGATTTGACAAGCCTGCAGATGGTATGCAGACTGTGGAACAGGGACATAATCCAATTTTTTTCAGAAACAGATGTTGGGAAATTGTCACAATTACATGAATTGCTCAGAAAAACACATTGTCTCTTTGTCCATTATGGGCATATTAGAAATGGAGGCAGGTATGACAAATATACTCTGTAATACTGTATATCTATTTATGACTTCAGTATGTCCTAAACAGGCTATTTGTGAATTAAAGTAGTTGGTACACTGTCATAGAGAAAAACGTGTGATGCATACACGTTCCCCCATGATTCACTAGTAACTTAGGGAAGAAAATATTGAAGAAAATGTGAAATATTTGATGCTTTATCTGTGTTGAACTTATTAGTATTTATTCAAAACTGGAGCTCTAAAGGGGCATCGTTTTGAAATATTTGTTTGTATAATTTTGCCAGATTTTGTACATATTGATAGGTTGGTGTGTTTTTGTGAAACACAGAATTCCCACCTTTCTGTTAGATGGGGTGTGTAGATGGGTTGTTAATTGTAATTACTGAACGCAGTGTTACATCTGATTGGCTTTCTCAGAGGACTTCACACACGAGCACTTATGTACGTACGTACGCACGCACACACACAGTCTGAACCTAATGACAACTGGAGATCTATGGATAATTTGTTTGGCTCTATGGGTGGGCAGGTATGTGTGTTTACATGTTTGCATGTATATGCATGTACTGTACCTGTGCCAGTGTATTCAATTCAATGTCTCTGTACGCCAGTGCTAGAGCGTCTGAGCATCTGCCATTCTGATACTAACATACCTTGTGGGTCTAGCCAATTGCATTTCATGGATGAAAGACACTCAACCAAGATTCATTGAAACACAAACACATTGCAACGAAACCTACAACAGTCATGAGGGACATGCTCAAGGGGAAATCAGTTACTGTGTTTACTTTCTCTCACTGAGCTAAAATGTACGTTGCCCTTGTGGAGAGGGTAGACACTCCGTGGACCCGGTCCCCACTAAACTACACGGAATTATATAATTTAAATGGAAATGACTCTTTTCTGTTCCTCAGTCAGCAGAGATTTGACTGAGTTCAGAGGAGCGATGAGGAGCGGATTTAACTACTGAAATGTGAAGGACAAAAATTGCCTCAGCACGGTCTTCACATGTACTATATATAGCCAATGTAATTATCCATTTGGAACAAATACATGTTTTTTTAGAGACATTTCCGAGCGGTAGATTGTTTTACACACCAGAGTGATCACAACAGCCATTAATATTATAGCTGCTCTCATTGAAGAGGGGGAAAGAGAGCATTTGACTGACGGAGGGAGGACAGAGGTGGCGGCTGCTGGCGAGAGTGAAACCTTTCATTAGTGATGCATGCCATCCTGGGAGCTGTTTAACTTGCAGGTGACACATTGACCTCAGTGCTCAATTACTGGCTCACAAATCTCCTGGTGCAGCCCAAACTCAGCTTTTTATCTCACAGGACTGTCACTCGGAAAAGCAGTGTTTTGGCAACAGTTGCGAACCCTCTCAGGTCCGTGTGCATGCATACGGGTAAGGGTACATTTTGTGACTACAGTTGCAACCGAGTCTTATCAAAATAACTCCATCGTAATTTCTAAAGTCACTCCTTCGCAGTACAATTACCACAAAAAGTGCAATAAACTCTCACTTCAAATATGCTTCTAAATGTAGTTGCCCATTCCAATAGCCCATGGACTAATGAGGGAACTATGAGGGTATTTGGGCTCATTAATAGTAATACCCACACTTGAGAGCCTTATTAGAATAATGAAAACAATAGAGGTGTATTTTACACCAGGCTATAGCCCGGCAGCCTTGCCTCTCTTGGTAAGTAACACTTCAACAAACAAGCTCTGGGCATGTCTATTATGGCGGCACAGATTCCTACTGCACCCTCCAAGATGAAAGAGAATATATTCCTAATTGGCCAACTTTTTCTTTGATTAATGAGGGAATGAAATGGTGTTCCTTTATCTTCTGTAATCTGTTAAATAACTTGTTCTGAGCATTAATAAAACATTTGAATTAGACAGATCAAAAGGAAAATAACATTGGAAATGTTTAAATACATTCAGAAAATCGAATCCAATTGTATTTGTCACATGCGCCGAATACACAAGTGTAGACCTTACTGTGAAATGCTTACTTACAAGCCCTTAACCAACAATGCCATTTTTAAGAAAATGTTGAGTTAAGAAAATATTTACATAAAAATTACACAATAAAATAACAATAATGAGGCTCTATACGGGGGGTACCTGTACCGAGTCAATGGGCGAGGGTACAAGTTATAATAAACATCGAGCAGCAGCGTATAAAAAGGGGCACTCAATACAAATAGTCCGGGTAGCCATTTTATTAACTGTTCAGCAGTCTTATGGCTTGGGGGTAGAAGCTGTTAAGGAGCCATTTTGACCTAGACTTGGCACTATGGTACCACTTGCCATGTGGTAGCAGAGAGAACAGTCTATGACTAGGGTGACTGGAGTCTTTGACAATTTTTAGGGCTTTCTTCTGACACCGCCTGGTATAGAGATCCTGGATGGCATGAAGCTTGGCCTCAGTGATGTACTGGTCCATACGCACTATCCTCTGTAGAACCTTGCGGTCAGATGCCGAACACATTCCATAACAGGCAGTGATGCAACCAGTCAGGATGCTCTCGATAGTGCAGCTGTAGAACATTTTGAGGATCTGAGGACCCATGCTAAAGGCGTTGTCGTGCCCTTTTCACGACTGTCTTGGTGTGTTTGGACCATGATAGTTTATTGTGATGTCGACCTTCTCCACTACAGCCTCGTCGATGTGAATGGGGGTGTGCTGGGCCATCCTTTTTCTGTAGTTCAGGATCATCTCCTTTGTCTTGATCACGTTGAGATGAGAGGTTGTTGTCCTGGCACCACACTGTCATGTCTCTGACCTCCTACCTATAGGCTGTCTCATTGTTGTCGGTGATCAGGCCTAACACCGTTGTGTCATCGGCACACCTAATGATGGTGTTGGAGCCGTGCTTGGCCACACAGTCGTGGGTGAACAGGGAGTACAGGAGAGGACTAAGCACGCACCCTTGTGTTGAGGATCAGCGTGGCAGATGTGCTGTTACCAACCCTTACCACCTGGGGGCGGCAAGTCAGGAAGTCCAGGATCCAGTTGCAGAGGGAAGTGGTTAGTCCCAGGGTCCTTAGCTTGGAGATGAGCTTTGAGGGCACTATGGTGTTGAACGCTGAGCTGTAGTCAATGAGCAACATTCTCACATAGGTGTTCCTTTTGTCCAGGTGGGAAAGGGGAGTGTAGAGTGCAGTAGAGATTGCGTAATCTGTGGATCTGCCGGGGCGGTATGAAAATTGGAGTGGGTCTAGGGTTTCTGGGATGATGGTGTCGATGCCATGACCAGCCTTTTAAAGCACTTCATGGATACAGACGTGAGTGCTATGGGTCGGTAGTCATTTAGGCAGGTTACCTTGACGTTCTTGGGCACAAGGAATATGTTGGTTTGCTTGAAACATGTTGGTATTACAGACTCGGTCAGGGACAGATAAAAAAATGTCAGTGAAGACAATTGCCAGTTGGTCAGCTCATGCTCTGAGTACACGTCCTGGTAATCCATCTGGCCCTGCGGCCTTGTGAATATTGACCTGTTTAAAGATCTTACTCACATTGGCTACGGAGAGCGTCATCACACAGTCACACGGAACAGCTGATTACATTTTATTGTCTATTATCCCTGGAGCAGATCTCAAAAGAAAATAAGGTAACATATGGACATTGATCTTATCTATTGCATATGGCAGGACACTATCTGAGATGCAACATTGATTGAATATTTACTTTAAAGTAATACACATTGTTTTGTCATGGATGAAGTTGCTTCATTTACCACTTACAGGATATGTCTAGTTGATATGTCAAAATAATTTTTATATGGGGGCAGATATGGGTCTACTTCGGTAACTTTTGAGAAGTGTATCTTGCTCCTAACACATTTGTTCAATAAATCTGTCTGAAGTACCTACCAGGATTAATGTATAAAGTGTGATACTGTACGTGTTACACAAAAGGACGAGTAAAATAAGTCTTGCTCCTCTGGAAGAGGACACAATGCCAATCAATGTCTGTGCGGGACACTAAGTCAGGCAGTTCCTCGTTGTCTCCTGCTTGGCCTAATTAAAACCTTAACAGGTCATGGTGTTCTTGGCAACAACGCCCCAGATTCTCACAATTACCACCTCTCCCTTACTTATCAGCTGAGAACAGGTGGCTATTTGTTACGTTGTCAACTACTACTTGGTCCCCAATTTTGGATTCTACTGGTGAAGACCCTGTCACTCTTGTATTTTTGTGACAAACGGGGACATCCTCCAAAACACCATCTGTGCTGTATTAGGGGGCAGTAGAGGTTGTCATGGTTGATAAAGCTTGTAACGGTGACACCCATTTCAAACTCCTGACTGGTTCTGGGTCTTGAAAGATTAAAAGAGTGATAGACTGTCACTCAGGCTCTTCACCATATGTTCTCACTGGGGGCCAGATTTAGAGGAAAGGAGAGGGAACAAATAGACTCTGGCTCAGAGGAGGGTGACAATATGCCACATTCTTGATAATGACTCCACACCTGAGACAGAGAAACTGCCTGATATCTATAATGAATGTCTTCTGCTAGGGTAGATCCTCTGGGCAAGCTGATAATTCCTGCTCCAGGTGCCTTGATAAGTAATTTGCTTCCTTCTTTAAGCCTGTCAGAAGCTGGTTTGCAAGGAAGGTATGTACACTTTTGAGTTTAAAAACTTGTCAATTGGAAAGAGGTTAAAAAGATACTGGAATTACTGTTCAGAAATGGTGGTGAGTACACCAAGGTTTCTTATGAGAGGCTACTTTAATCATTCTCAAGAGGCAGTGAGTACAACCATTTCGGTAGTTGGATATCGTGATTTTTTCTTCCTCTCTACACAGTGTTCAATCTCGTTGGAGTGGTTGTGACCAGACTCTTATAGAACAGTGTTCTGTCCACGACAGGAGGTCCTCCTGTGTTCCATGTGCATTTGTTTTCTGTTTATTCATTTGATACTTGCCTATGGTCTCCAAGTCAGTGATGTTACCAACCACATCCTAAGACTTCGGTGTTGATGGTCTTTTTCTGAGTACCAAGGTCAAATAGGTCCTCTGTCCTGGAAACTTTCTGTAGGAAGTTACAGACACTGTTATCCAATATAAACCAGCTCTTTTATCTGTAGATTAGTGTTAAGCTGGATGAATCCTATGCTTACTTTTTATTCAGGGTCAAAATCTTTTTTACCACTGTCAAAGGAGACAAACTTTAGCTACACAAAGAGACGCATGCTTGAAGTTGTCTGGGAAAGAGAATGGATGAAAAGACTGCATTCTGAGTGTCTGGTGAACACTTGTCACTGAAATGACAATCTCGAGGTTATAGCTTGCTTCTACACAGTGTCATATTGTATACATATGGTATGTGTTCACACTTCGATTGCATATCCATTTTGCTTAGTTTTATTACCCTCAAAGACGTAATTGATTTTCTCCTGGGAAGCAAAATAAGTTGTTTCCTCATAACATGTTCAACCACAGTTTACGATCAGTTCCATTCCTTGTGGTGATATCTCAATTTTAATAGCACCCTCGAGAGAAACACATTCTCCAATGTCAACATTTATGTTAACAAACAATGTTGTACTTCCTCCCTAAAGTGAATGTTGTGTTCAATAGTAAAGGTCACAACTAGTTGGTCTGACTGGGACTGAGCCTGAGGGTACCGGAGCTACCAGCTGGCATGTCTAGGATAGGACCATAGCCGCGGGAAAGTAGGGGGTTTAAAAGAAATTACAACAACAACAAAAAATGTTTTTCAACAAAACAAAAAAGTATATATATACTAATAATAATCCAACAAATTGGGTGAACTAGGCCTTTATTACTCTTATATTAGAGGAGAGAAATATTCCTCAGCACCCCCGTGTTTTGATCTCAATGCCCTGAGACGTGACTATTACTCCACAGCCAGACAACATATTGGCTTGCCAGCAAACAGTCACAGACAGGTATACTGTGAATTGGAAAACAAACAGGAAATTATATAGTGTGGGAAAACACATTGTTAGTATGACAACTAAGTGATGCAATGTTATTCCCTCCAGTGTTACACTCCACTGTGCTGCCCCAGTAAATAATACATTTGTTTTTATATAATTAGCTTGTTTCCATGCAAATAACAATAACCCTGTGCAAAATATGTTCCTGTTTGAACTCAATAACCCCTCTAACATAGTGAGCTGGCTCTGGGTATACAGAGTGACAGCACTTGCCAAGAGACCACTTCTGAAGAGATAAAGTACACATTCTCTGTAACATACTCTAGAAGTGCCAGTTTTGAGAGGAATACAACATTTACCATGAATAAGCAGATATGCCATTTTCTGTTTACATCATTGAGCAGTAAACAGTTCTAAACGACGTATATATCCATGGTCTAAAGAGTGGTTTGTTATTGAGGTACAATTCTGTATTCATCCTGATATGAATAATTGCAAACAATATACTTACATCCCAGTGGCTCACAGGGATACATCCTCTCACCATGTTAGAACTAATACCTGAGATACCCTCTGTATGACATTTATATGAGGAACCCCGTGTATCCTGCGAGGTGTTAGGGCCCCGTGAGGAGAGTGATGTACAACCCTCCACACACATGCGCACACACACCTTCACCTTAACATGCTTCCTACTTCCTACTGTACCGGTAACTGTAGAACCCCAAGGTGTCCTGTTTATTGGAAGACTGCAGCCCTGGAACGATTAATCATTGTTGGGAGACATTGGTTCACCAGCTAAAACAACAGCAGTCTCCCACCTCCTTCACCCCAACCAAGGTTAATTAGCATCTGTGTTTCTACCTCAAATAATTAAATTACTGCTTTCTGAAGAGGAGATGAGAGAAATTATAATGTTCAGTGAACAAGGTAAGACCTTTTTATAAAGCCATTGATGGGGACAGAATAAAAACATATACATATATATATACAGAATATATCATTTTTTACTCTATTAATTCTCATAGCCATTTTACTTAGAAAGCGCTGTTTGCAAAAGTAGAGGAGATTGAATTAGACTGCATGATTCTTTCAGCTTCTTTCAGTTGAATATCATTTAGTTCAAATATCATTAAGGCCTGAAATCTCTATCTTTCCTCATGAACGACACCAGCTTGAATCTGAATAATTACCTAAAAAATGCACTTTGCACTCTGTAGCCAAGAGGATGGTTAGATCGGGATATATCCCTGAAATATATATGCAATCTGAGACGTCTTCTAACCACACAGGATTTCAGCCATCAAACTGACAGCTTCATTCTCATATGAGAAGAGGGGAGAGAGCAGAATCATGTCACCTAGTAGAGAAATCTTAGTTAAATGTGTCTCTTGGCAGCTGCCTGGTCTAAAAATAAGCTCTGCTTGTTCCCGGACTGTGAATATAAGATTGCCATATCGCTACCTCCTTCCATAACAATTAATCAAGCCAAGCTATGCTCAAACGAAGTTTCCCTTTCCCCAGGTATCAAAATGGCTGAACCAATTGTTCGAAAATTGCCTGTTGAAAGATGGGCATATCCCACCACAGCAAATACATGTGCTTTGAGAGCATGGTGTAAATAATTTTGGGATCTGAAATGAAACTGTGGCTGTAAACTCGGGATAGCACCTGATGCCTTTTAACAGGGGAAGCCGGTCCTCCACCCATTTAGGGTAGGCCGTGTTATTTACTGCTGAGAGATACCCATGTGTGCCACCAGCTGTGGTCCCTTGGAAGTTATCCTCCAAAGTAGTAGTTTCAGTTCTCATGCTACTTATTAGCCCAACATGACAAAATTAAGAAAGAGATGAATGTGTTTGCAAATGAATGGCTTGGTGTGCAAGCTTTTTCAATTGTAATTATGTGCTTGAGAAAAATATCAGAAAATTAGGCCTATTGTAGCAACTACTGGCAAAGCAAATGCTAAGACTATACAATACCTTGTTCAATCCGTGTTGCCCAGTATAATGTATGACTGACCTGTGTAAAACTGCCCCGTGTACGACTGCCCTGTGTATGACTGCCCTGTGTATGACTGCCCTGTGACGACTGCCTTGTGTACGACTGCCCAGCGCACGACTACCCTGTGTATGACTGCCAAGTGTGTGACCTCATGACACGCATGACAGGATGCGTGTTCCATCACCATACCATTTATGATCCTGACATTAGCAAATACCCTTTCCCTCTAGCGATAATGTATGGATTGCATCATCAATATCTCTTTCAAGGGCTATCAATTAACATTTTATGGATGGGTACTTCAGCTTGCTGAGGCAGTTACATTTTAGTGGCCTGTTTGTCACCACAGGGCCTGGGACAACCAAGAGATTTCTCCTCTTCCCTAGGTCTGTGCTCTATAGCACCTGTTCGAAATACCATTTTTTTTACACACACCATCCTGTTTACATATGTACAGTGGCTTACGAAAGTATTTATCCCTTTGGTATTTTTCATGTTGTATCATTTGATTTACAAAACATGGTTCCTTTGGTTTTGTCTTGTCTTGTTTTGTCTTGTCACACCTGGCTTCAATCCCATTAATTACATGTTGTGTATTTAACCCTCTGTTCCCCCTCATTGTCCTTGTCAGTGAGTGTTTGTTTGTAAGCATTGTGCAAGTTATGTTCTGGTGTGCGACGGGTTTTGTACCCACTTGTTTTATTTTGTATATTTTGGTTTTCAGAGTTTTTGAGCACTTATTAAACTGCTCCGTTTATACCAAGTTCGATCTCCTGCACCTGACTTCCCTGCCACCAGCACACACCCTTACATTGGTTGCACCAGATCTTATTTAGGGGCTTCAAAGCAAAGGGGTGAATACACATGCACACACCACTTTTCCATTTTGTATTTTTTTGAATTTTTTAAAATAAGTAATTTTCTTCATTTCACTTCACCAATTTGGACTATTTAGTGTATGTCAATTACATGAAATTAAAATAAAAACGAATTTAAATTACCGGTTGTAATGCAACAAAATAGGAAAAACACCAAGAGGGGTGAATACTTTTGCAAGGCACTGTATGATAGTCAATGGAAGCCACTAATTTCAAACTCAATAGGGAGTGTATTTGTGTTAGTAATCCACACAAAAGCCACAGTATAATTCAAAACCTGTGTGTTACTTATAAATTGTGAGTCAGTAGTGGGTGTTGTTGTTTATATTACAGTGGGCAGATATCCACAGGCCTTCAGCATTATAGATGGAGAGAGTCCCCATTTCAAACCGGGCATATCCATTAAAGCACCTACAGAGAGGTTGTATTCCTACTGAAAGCACTCGGCAGGAGAGTGTTCTAGTCTTCTTTAATGCTTTGACATTTGTTTTGATGCATTTTAGAGAGAAAACATCACAGTTGTCTTATAGAAAATCTTAATGCTTTGACTTTACACCGGTTGAATAATACATTTCCCAAGAAAAAAAGAAATGAATCATTTAGAGCAGAGCCATTTTTAAATTTGAATCTGTTTGAAAAAAAAAGAGTGGATTCGCCATCAATGATTTTGAAGACCTTGGATTTCATCAAAAACACATACAATATAAATGTGGAAATGGAAAACAAGAAAAGTCACAAATACTATCTTTAAAATGTAATATGTCAACCTCTTACCAATCTAAGCACTGCGGCACATAACACAAAATATGCCTCAAATGTGAACTATGTTTTCCAAATGGAAAGACAGACCATAGTAACCAGACCTTTTCCCACACACTACATTAGTGCTTTATTTCTCTAGAATATAGACAAAAGAGTTCCTCCTTTCCTATAGATTTTTACTATACAATCGCCTTTTGCCACTCTCATTTCTCTTGCGGAGGAACAATATCCCCCTCCTATGCAAATGGCTGATCTTTCTCGTTCATTTCAATCCATATCAATACATTGAGATCACCTCAGGTCAATCACCGAAGCAAAGTATTGGATAGTAGGGGTGTGTATTTCTATATTCAAAGTATATGCTCAAACAAATGTATACAAACTAAATTTCATTACAAATGTTTGGACTGTATTTTCCATTTCAACAGGTGTAAAACAGATACTTTACAGGCTTTAAAAGCCCCCAAAACCCCTCTTCTTGCTAACATTTCCAGAACTTTAACTTACCACAATACCTCGTGGAACTGAACACCTATTTTCAAAGGTTAATGAATGTATTGAAGCCAGTGGCGTTCTATTCAGGGGGATGCATGGATTTCTGCAGATGTCTGAACCTGCCCCACTCACAGCTTTAATTCAGCCTGACAGCTAGGCTAATGGGCTGCTGTAGATCACCTGTGCTCCACAGTGGTCTGCCTTAACAGAAGCAAAAGAACAGAGAGCATGTGTCTTCGCCCACCTCACTCACTGACAGCTTATCACAGTCCAACATTTAAAAGAAATTTGGCATTTAAAACAACTCCAACTGTGACACCTCAAAAAAAAGAAGAGGAATAATTTTGTTGGAAAGTCAGTTCTCAGACTCCCATCTCTCTAAACCTAATGGAGCTTACAAATATGTTCTTATCGAAAGCTTCATATGCCACGAGTGATGGCAACACCTGATGATTTACAGTGGCTTGCGAAAGTATTCACCCCCTTTTGTATTTTTCCAATTTTGTTGCCTTACAACCTGGAAATAAAATTGATTTTAGTGGGTTTGTACCATTTGATTTACACAACATGCCTACCACTTTGAAGATGCAAAATATGTTTTATTGTGAAACAAACAAGAAGTAAGACAAAAAAACAGAAAACTTGAGCGTGCATAACTATTCACCCCCCCCAAAGTCAATACTTTGTACAGCCACCTTTTGTAGCAATTATAGCTGCACATCTCTTGGGGTATGTCTCTTTAAGCTTGGCACATCTAGCCACTAGGATTTTTGCCCATTCCTCAAGGCAAAACTGCTCCAGCTCCTTCAAGTTGGATGGGTTCCGCTTGTGTACAGAAACCTTTTAAGTCATACCACAGATTCTCAATTGGATTGAGGTCTGAGCTTTGACTAGGACATTCTAAGACTTTTAAATGTTTCTCCTTAAACCCCTCTAGTGTTGCTTTAGCAGTCTGCTTAGGGTCATTGTCCTGCTGTAAGGTGAACCTCCATCCCAGTCTAAAATCTCTGGAAGACTGAAACAGGTTCCTCTCAAGACTTTCCCTGTATTTAGCACCATCCATCATTCCTTCAATTCTGACCAGTTTCCCAGTCCCTGCCGATGAAAAACATCCCCACAGCATGATGCTGCCACCACCATGCTTCACTGTGGGGATGGTGTTCTCAGGGTGATGAGAGGTGTTGGGTTTGCGCCAGACATAGCATTTTCCTTGATGGACAAAAATATACATTTTAGTCTCATCAGACCAGCGTATCTTCTTCCATATGTTTGGGGAGTCTCCCACATGCCTTTCGGCGAACACCAAACGTGTTTGCTTTTTTCTGGTCACTCTTCTGTAAAGCCCAGCTCTGTATAGTGTACGGCTTAAAGTGGTCCCATTTTCCAAGTTGGTTTTGTGGGTAGTTGTCCTTGTTAGTTGCCTGGATGCACTACGTTGGCTTCACATGTCGTTTTGATATTTATTGTTTTTGTTGGCGACATCGGTAAATAAATAAGTATGTATGCTCAAAGCGCTGCGCCTTGGTCCACTCCTTTAAACGGCCGTGACATGGAGGATAATGAATGTTCACAGAAGTAAAAAGTAATGGTAGACCTACAAATTAGTTAAGGTGAATTGACTGACATCAGTTTTGTTTATGAATTATTAAGTGATTAAAACTCGTAATTTTGTTACCAAATTGGTAACAGAATACCCAAAAAATCCATAACGGAATTACTGCAACTGAATTAGTTACAATGGGAAATCATAATATTAACAAACCACAGTTGTGTCACCTGCTACTGTCCTCCCTTCCACTGTTATACTATTATGTTCAGCTCATAACTGTTTTATTTCTCTTTCTGTCGTCTGGTGGTCAAACCAAGAGTATAAAACAGTCTGGATAACACCTCCCTCTAATTCCCTCTCTCTGCCTTTCTCTCTCACTCCACAGTTATCACTTCTCCCAGTTCTTATTAACACCTACCCAGGAGACCCCGATAACCATTATCCTAACCCACTGAGCACCGACTGACACCGGCTGTCCATGGATGTTGAAAAGTAGTTGGTCAGTCCACCCTTGCTTTGATGTTAACGTCCATGTTTCACAGTAAAGTACAATACAATACAGTGAGTAGAGCACAGTGGAGTAGAGCACAGTGGAGTAGAGTACAGTACAGTACAGTACAGTACAGTACAGTACAGTACAGTACAGTACAATAAAATACAATACAGTACAATACAGTTCAGTATAATACCATAGTACTGTACAATAAAGTACTGTAAAAACGTTGAATATAGTACAGTACAGTAAACTAGAGTACAGTATATTGTACTGTACTCTATTGTACAGAACTATACTCGACTTTACTGTACTGTACTGTACTGAACCCTACTGTACTGTTCTCTACTGTACTCTACTGCACTGTACTGCACTTTACCTTACTCTACTCTGATCTGCTATGCTGTGCTGTAAACTTGTGAAACATTAGGAGAATGACATTCATATACATAATTATGCATTTCTGTGTAGTACAGATCAGGTACCCATGATGTAATTCCATTACTGTAATTCCGTTACCAGGTGTTAATCCACTTCACTTACTGTAGTGAAGTGGATTTTCAAACTCAAGGTGCCATGTCATAGCTGGCACCCCATTCTTTCTGCAGACATCTTTTGAATCTTAATTGAGAGCAGATGTTTAACAGAGTTTTGGAAAAATGTGGTTGCATAACAAACTGAGGGAGATTTTACCGTAATTCCGTTAGTGTGGATTTGTCCAGTACCTAGCTAAATTGGTGTGGGTGGCATCATTGTCAAACTCAAACCTTTACCCCCTCTTCACATGTGAAGTCGAGGGCTGCTTCACGTCTGTTATTTTCTCAGAGTTTTGGTGTTTTCTTATTATATCTGAGGAGATCACCCTTCAGACAAGTATTGTAGTTAATTGTAGTAATTCATAGTTACATTGTAATAATAACATGTAACTGGTGGTAATTGCGTCTGTATTTACAGAGGTGTAACAACAAACGTTTGTTACAAATGGGCAAGTTTCCACAAAATTCCCCAATTTAGTGTTTAGTTTCTTCTCAGCTGCATCCAATTCAGTAATAACTGTCACAAGGTTGTAATCTCTTGTGGACAGATGCGCTGGGTGTCCGAGATTACAAAGGTTGGAGGCTCTACCTACCTATGAACGCGCACTCTTCAAATTCTCCACTCAATGTTGTTGCCAGCACTTGTACCTTCTGGGTTAACTTGGTTGAGTTTACATATACAGATCAGATAAAAGGACAACCTCACTGACTGAGGTCTACCATATGGGTGTCATTCCAGATTATATATTTTAATTTATATATATAATGAATGAATGTGTACATTGCCCATTATGACAACCTGAACCTTCTTGCCATCCAAGTACACCTCAGAGTAAATGTTATATCTGCATAAGTACAATGTAATTACTATGTGTTACACATGATTTAGATAGTTAAAATTAAGTGTATATTGAGGGGTACTTATTTGTAAGTAATGTGTAGATTACCCATCCTGACAACCTTTCCCTTATTTTAAGGCTTCCGGAAGCGCCATCCAGATGGGAGGATAAACACGCAAGTACACCACAGAGCACATGTAATATTTATTTGCATAAGTACAATGTAATTACTTGGTGTTACACAGGATTTAGCTAGCTCAATTTAATTATATCTTGAGGTGTACTTATTTGTAATTAATGTGTACTTATATAGAACATTACCCAACCTGACAACTTGGCCATCATTTGAAAGCTTCTAGAAACACCATAGAAGTGAGAAAATAATGACACTAGTACACCATAGAGCACATGTAATATCTGCATACGTACTGTCGTGTCTTTGCTATCATTAAAGACTTATTGAAGACTTATAGTTTTTATCAAAGATTCCTGTAATTAGGGATTACGCGATCAACTGAGTAATAACGTAACTAATTAACTATGAATTCGAGGGCACCAGGGAAAGTTGTCAGATTACAAAGTTATAATTTCCCAATATAACCTTTCAGATATTTTTATATCTGATCAATAGTCTTCTGATGAATGATTTATTTATTTTACCTCACGTTAGTCTCATTCCAAACGTCGTAAATTGTTGGTTATCTGCACGAACCCAGTCTTCACTATGAGTCATCCATACATCAATTGTCTTAAATCATTTATTTATTACTAACTAATTAATTCACAGAAATGCATAAACAAACAAACAAACTTAAAAATGGTTACATGAAAATGATGGGAGAAATATGCCCTAGTGGGCTGAACCGGCATGGCGGCTTGTTAGACAAAGGGAAAAGGGGGGTCGATTCAGAAGTCACTACAGAGTATACTCTTTATAACAATTGACATGCTAATCCTTACACATGAACGCTCACTCATTCGGGAACAATTGCAATCAATACATATATAGTTACGCTCGGTGTGTGTCGTCTTGATCGTTGGAGAGAAGTTTGTTTTTGTTGGAGTTCCTTCTGTCGTAGTTATTGTGGATAGTTCAGAGTGACATTCGTTATAGAATGGATGTTTCGGCGGTTGTCTTTCTTCGCGTTCAATGATACTGAATTCCTAGCTGCAGACTAGTAGTCAATATCAAGAACTTGTTCTTATTCGTCTAAGAGTTTAACCATGTGGTATGGTTAAAGATTCAGCAATGGTACTTAACCTTCGTTCTCCCCATATGGAGAAAAACATGGTCTAAATGATCATTTCTCAGAGTTGGCTTTTATTGTTAAATATAACTGGCTACACTAATGCTTGGAAAAAGAGTAGGTCGGTGTCCTCCGCGCGCCTGACGCACCTAGAAAAGAGTTCCTACCTACACGTGTTTTTGATTTATAGTGGCTGTGATTGGGCAATCGATACCATTCAAAGCGTCATCACGTAAAGGCATCCAGGGGAAGACGTAAGCAGTGTCTGTATACTCATAGCAATAACAGTGGCCTTTTAACTGACTCCAGATCAGGGGCCAAAATGTGTGAAATCTGACTCCATGTCAGGGAAATTGCTGTAGAATGAGTTCTGTTCCACTCAGAGACAAAATTTCAACGGCTATAGAAACTAGAGACTGTTTTCTATCCAATAATAATAATAATAATATGCATATTGTACGATCAAGAATTTAGTAGGAAGCCGTTTCAAAAATTACACGATTTCCATAAATAGTGACAACAGCACCCCCTAGCCTCAACAGGTTTTAACATAAGTATTCAGACCCTTTACTCAGGACTTTTTTGAAACACCATTGGCAGAGATTAAAGCCTTGAGTCTTCTTGGGTATGATGCTACAAGCTTGAGAGAACTGTATTTGGGGAGTTTCTCCCATTCTTCTCTTCAGATCCTCTCAAACTCTGTCAGGTTGGATGGGTAGTGTTGCTGCACAACTATTTTCAGTTCTCTTCAGAGATGTTAGAAGAGGGGTTAAAGTCCGGGCTCTGGCTCTGCCACTAAAGGACATTCAGAGACTTGTCACAAAGCCACTCCTGCATTGTCAGGGCTGTGTGCTTAGGGTCGTTGTCCAGTTGGAAGGTGAACCTTCGCCCCAGTCTGAGGTCCTTATCACTCTGTAGCAGGTTTTCATCAAGGATATCTCTGTACCTTGCTCCGTTCATCTTTGCCTCGATCCAGACTAGTCTCTCAGTCCTTGCCGCTGAAAAACATCCCAACAGCATGAAGCTGACACCACCATGCTTCACGTAGGGATGGTGCCAGGTTTCCTCCAAACATGAGGCTTGGCATTCATGCCAAAGAGTTCAATCTCATTTTCATCAGACCAGAGTATATTGTTTCTCATGGTCTGAGAGTCTTAGATGCCTTTTGGTAAACTCCAAGCAAGCTGTCATGTATGTTTTACTAAGAGAAGGGACTTCAGTCTGGCCACTCTACCGTAAAGGCCTGATTGGTGGAGTGCTGCAGAGATGGTTGTCCTTCTGGAATGTTCGCCCATCTCCAAAGAGAAACTCTAGAGCTCTGTCAGAGTGACCATCGCGTTCTTGGTCACCTCCCTGACCAAGGCCCTTCTCCCCCGATTGCTCAGTTTGGCCGGGCGGCCAGCTCTAGGAAGAGTATTGGTGGTTCCAAACTTCTTCCATTTAAGAATGATGGAGGCCACTGTGTTCGTGGGAACCTTCAATGCTGTAGAAATGTTTTGGTGGTACCCTTCCCCAGATCTGTGCCTCGACATAATCCTGTCTTGGAGCTCCACAGACAATTCCTTTAACCTCATGGCTTGGTTTTTGCTTTGACATGCATTGTCAACTGTGGGACCTTATATAAACAGGTGTGAGCTTTTCCAAATCATGTCCAATCCATTGAATATACCACAGGTGGACTCCAATCAAGTTGTAAAAACATCTCAAGGATAATCAATGGAAACAGGATGCACCTGAGCTCAATTTTGAGTCTCATAGCAAAGAGTCAGAAGACTTATGTAAGTAAAGGGTTTCAGTTTGACTTTTTTAATACATTTGCAAAAATTTCAATAAACCTGTTTTCACTTTGTCATTATGGGGTATTGTGTGCAGATTGCGGAGGATTTATTTTTATTTCATACATTTTAGAACAAGGCTGTAATGTAACAAAATGTGGAAAAAGTCAAGGGGTCTGAATACTTTCCGAAAGCACTGTATGTGAAGAGCGTGAAAGTGTGTCTATGTGTGAGTGTGTGTGCGTGTGTGTGTGTGGTGTCAATATGCGTGTGTATGTTTTGTGTGCGTGAGCGTATGTAGGCCTATGTAATCCATGTGTGTGTTGGAGTGTCATTGTAGTATGTGTGAGTGTGTGGGTAGAATTCGGTGCATCTGCATAGAGCAGGTGCAAGAGAGTCAGTGCAAATAAAAATGATGTCAATGCAAATAGTCAGGGTAGCCATTTGTTGAACTGTTGTCTTATGGCTTGGGGGTAAAAGCTGTTAAAGAACATTTGGTCCCAGAGTTGGTTCTCCGGTACCGGTTGCCATATGGAAGCAAAGAGAGCAGTCTATGACTTGAGTGGCAGGAGTATTTGACCATTTTTAGGGCCTTCCTCTGACACCGCCTGGTATAGAGGTCCTGGATGGCAGGGATCTCAGCCCCAGTGATGTACTGGGCTATACGCACTACCTTCTGTAGCGCTTTATGGTCAGATGCCAGGCAGTTGCCATAACAAAGCGATGATGCTGCCAGAAAAGATGCTCTCAAATGGTGCAACTGTAGAACTTTTTGAGGATCTGAGGGCCCAATGCCAAATCTTTTCAGCCTTCTGAGGGGGAAGAGGCATTGTGCCCTTTTCACGACTGTGTTGGTGATAGGTGATGTGGACACCGTGGAACTTGAAGCTCTCGACATGCTCTGCTACAGGCCCATCGATGTGAATGGGGGTGGGCTCGGCCGTACGTTTCCTGTAGTACACAATGAGCTCCTCTCACCGCCGTGTTGTCTGCAAATTGAATGTTGGTGTACTCAGTCACACAGTCGTGGGTGAACAGGAGGGGACTAAGCATGCACCCTGAGGGGCCCCCGTGTTGAGGGTCAAAATGCCAGATGTGTTGTTGCCTTCCCTCGCCACCAGTCCAGGATCCAGTTGCAGTGGGAGGTGTTCAGTTCCAGGGTCCTTAGCTTAGCAATAAGCTTGGAGGGCACTATGGCATTGAACGCACAGGAGGCTGCTGAGGGGAGAGCGGCTCATAATAATGGCTGGAATGGAGTGAATAGAATATGTTTCTTAACACTTCTACATTAATACTGTGGATGCTACCATGATTACGGATAGTCTTGAATGAATTGTGAATAAAGAGTGAGAAAGGACGCACAAATGTGACCAATTATATATCAACATTTGAACATTTGTTTTTTTTACATTGGATAAAAGTAGACAGAGCTAGAAAATTGTATATCATACACTACAGTTGAGGAACAATGGGAAAGTAATTATGCTTTGAAAGTTGATAAACTTTTAACCCCACTAATGAGAAAATGGCCCTTGAATGTTTTCAGTACACATACTGGAGAGCTCTCCTTTGTCTACATGCATTCAGCATCGTTCACACCCCCAAGCTTTAGCCCCAAGCATATTTTAAAGGATTCACATGTGAGGTCATGTGATACAGAACAGTGAGTACGGTAGTGTACAACCAAAGATTTCAAGACTAAAGGCTGGTTTATACTACATCTATCGACATGTCTGTATACAGTTGGCGCAGTGACATCATGAACATTCTACAGCTTGTCGTTGTCGTTATGAAAAAGTATAAACACAAAAACGACAGGCTGCATGACATCAGCTGCCTGGTGGTCCAAAATAGCATGACTGGTGAATTTTAATACCAATCAACCTATACTTTTAAAAATGAATTTAGTATATGTCAATCTAGCAAACCAGGCAACTAAAAGCAACTTTCGAAACAATGTTTTAGTTTCGTTTCTAGCTTTTTTTATTTATTACGATCCCCATTAGCCGACGCCAATGGCAACTACTAGTCTTACTGGGATCCGACGTTTCACGAAAAAGACATTACAGACAAAATACTTCACAATTTACATGCATTTAACAACATTAGCATGTGTGCATCTATCAGTTAAACATACATGCCAATACATACACACAACAAGTAGGTCACATGGGGGAGAGGCGTTGTGTCGTGATGTGTTGCTTTTTTTGTTTTTTGAAACCATGTTTGATGTTAGCTTGTTAGCAAGCTAGCTAACATTAAGTTAGCTGGCTAGACAGTTCAAGTAATGACCATATCATATAACTGACAACGTCTTAACTTTAGCTAATTTGTATTCATTATTACAGAAAAAGTGACGCACAACAAGATAATTGTTTACAACTGAATAGCAAGCTAATTCTACAAAATAGCTTATGGTTGTGAGTATGACAAAATAAAAGCAGGGCATTCTACCAGAGAATTTTTGAACATCTCGTTGGCCTAATGTTACATCCTAATTTGACTTTGGTGCAGGTCATGTTGTTCTTCACATTACCATCTCTGGCAAACACACACTTGTCACATTTCTTTTTTTAAATGTTGCACAGGATACAGAAGGTGTAAACGGTACAGTGAAATGGTTACTGTAGAGTGGAGTCTCTTGTTTAGCCTGTTTGGGGTGCAAGCCCGACCTCGGACCAAAAATGACAACAGCTGCAGAGCGCGAAATTCAAAATCTATTTTTTTAAAATATTTAACTTTTACACATTAACAAGTCCAATACAGCATTTGAAAGATAAACATCTTGTCAATCCAGCCAACATGTCCGATTTTTTAAATGTTTTACAGAGAAAACACCACATATATTTATGTTAGCTCACCACCAAATACAAAAGTGGACAGACACGTATGAATTATGATTATGAAGTATGAATTATGATTGAAGTAGCATGCACAACCAACCGAAATAAACTAAAACCAACCTAAAGAGCCCAGAAAAAACGACCTCAGATGACAGTCATATAACATGTTACACAATAAATCTATGTTTTGTTCATAAAAAGTGCATATTTTAGCTATAAATCTGTTTTACATTGATGCTACCCAAAAATGCTAACACATAGCTAGAGTCTGAATCCAGCCGGGAGTAGCCAGAGAAAATACATACACCAACGTCGGCTACTAATTACACCTCATAAAACATTTCAGAAAAACATATGGTGGATAACTAATGAAAGACAGATATCTTGTGAATACAGACAACATTTCCGATTTTTGAAGTGTTTTACAGCGAAAACACAATATATCGTTATATTAGCTAACATCATAAGCTAGCATAAGGCAGCATTGATTCTAGTCAAGCGCTAGCCTAGCATAGTTAGCAGCGTTAGCATTCAACAGTTCGACATATATATGAAAAAGCATCCCAAATTGGGTCTTATCTTTCTTGGTACTCCATCAGAATGTTGTAACGGGGTCCAATGTCCAGTAGAGTCTTTAGTTGGGTTCCAGAACGAAGGATTCCCCTCTTTGGTTAGCTAGCACGGTAGCATTGCTGCGCCAGAAAGCGTTTCTTCAAAAAATTCTTCCGTCGTTTCACATCTAAAGTCCAGAATAAATTGCAATAATATAATTAAAGTATATTGAAAAAACAACCTTTAGGATGATTTTGTGACATGTAGCAAATAATATCGTAGTCAGGCATCATATTCAAAGTTACCTACCTTGTTCCAGAAGCCGAGATCAAATTATCCTTCGCGCCCGGATTTTTATTTTAACTGCGCATGTCTCACAAGAAGTTCTGTTATTCAGTCCAGGGACGAGATATTCGACCCCTTTCAATTCTCACTTCCGCATTACAGTCTGAGGTACGCCTCTGACGTGTCCCTATGGTCCTAAGTCAAACGGCCTTTTATAGAGAAGGTCTTAAAGAGACACATCGCATTTTGGGAAACTCAATTCGGCTGGGAAAATGGCTGTAAAAATATTTCTGTTTGACTTAGAGAAACAATTCAAACCTTTTTAGAAACTACAGACTGTTATCTATCCAACAGTAGTAAATATATGCATATTGGAAAATAAAAAGTTTCTTAGGAGGCCGTTTGAAAATGTGCACACATTTTCCAGTTTTTTCAATATTCAGCGTGCAGCCATAACAGGTTAGACATGTAGCTAGCTAGCTAAACAATGAACCATAATCCCAACTCATAACGTTACTACCCTGCATGAATCTACAGGTAGCTAAAGATAACCAACTAGCTAGGTTCAATCTTAGCTAGCTACCAAATAGCTATAGCTCCAAGCTAATAACTCTGAGATATAAATAATATTGCTACACAGATCACACATGTAACGTTAGCTAGCGAGCCAGCCAGCCAGCTAACGTTAGCTAGCTAGCTAACAGTACACTTTAACTTGCAATGAAAACAACTTTCTGACCAAATTTGAAACTTATAATATCTGAAAATGTAGCTAGCTAGACTCTCTTACTGTATACTTCTCACTGCACTCTATACTCCTCTGTAAACTGGTCATCTCTGTATACCTGTCTCAAGACCCACTGGTTGATGCTTATTTATAAAACCCTCTTAGGCCTCACTCCCCCCTATCTGAGATATCTACTGCAACCCTTATCCTCCACATACAACACCTGTTCTGCCAGTCACATTTTGTTAAAGGTCCCCAAAGCACACACATCCCTGGGTCGATCCTCTTTTCAGTTCACTGCAGCTAGCGACTGGAACGAGCTGCAACAAACATTCAAACTGGACAGTTATATCTCAATCTCTTCATTCAAAGACTCAATCATGGACACTCTTACTGACAGTTGTGGCTGCTTTGTGTGATGTATTGTTGTCTCTACCTTCTTGACCTTTGTGCTGTTGACTGTGCCCAATAATGTTTGTACCATGTTGTGTTGCTACCATGTTGTTGTTATTTTGTGTTGCTACCATACTGTGTTGTCATGTGTTGCTGCCTTGCTATGTTGTTGTCTTAGGTCTCTCTTTATGTAGTGTTGTTTTGACTCTCTTGTTGTGATGTGTGTTTTGTCCTATTTATATTGTATTAATTTATTTTAATCCCAGGCCCCCGTCCCCGCAGGAGGCCTTTTGCCTTTTGGTAGGCCGTCATTGTAAATAAAAATGTGTTCTTAGCTGACTTGCCTAGTTAAAAAAAGGTTAAATAAAAAATAAAATACACATGGATGAGCGCTTATCCCTCTGTCTTAGATGCCACTGATGCCCTTAGTTTGAAGATGTAATCCGGAGACAGGTGTTCTATACAACAGGATTCTGTGTTCTCTTCTCGACTCCCTCCACATTTTCAATCAAACGACCACATTTTTTCTCCATCTCCTTAGCTATCATATTCTGCTTCCACCAGGCATTCTACTGATTTCAAAACTCGATCCTCGAGAAAGTTGAGAGCCTTAACCCCACTTGTGCAGTATTTCATGATATCGTTAAAAAAAGCCACTTAAAACTTCCTGTTGTGTTCATTTCATGTTAATTAATTCTGTGTTCCTGGTCCAAAATGACCGACCCATTATAAATCCATAATAATCCATATATTATCACCTAATGTTGTGTTAGCTCTTTTTATCAACTTAAGTTATTGTGAACATTGGAAGTTTTAAACTTCTATTTGCTATTTATGGCCTGTAGGCCTCAGTGACCTAAGCTCATACAACTTGTTTTGAGTAAAAAAAGCATACTGTGTGGTTTATTTTGATTATAATAAAAGCTCAGATGAAACATATGGTGCTATTTATCACAGACTACTTCACTGTCAGTTTCCTGGCCTCTCTCCTCCTCACCAGTGTCATGATCAAAGATATGATCAAGAGCCTCACATACTGTCACGCCCTGACCTTAGAGATCCTTTTTATGTCTCTATTTTGGTTGGTCAGGGCGTGAGTTGGGGTGGGCATTCTAAGATTTTGTTCTATGTTGTCTATTTTTATGTGTTTGGCCGGGTGTGGTTCCCAATCAGAGGCAGCTGTCTATCGTTGACTCTGATTGAGAACCATACTTAGGTAGCCTTTTCCCACCTGTGTTTTGTGGGTAGTGGTTTTCTGTTTCCTCCAGTGATGATCCATGGCACTAAGCCTCCAGTGATGATCCATGGTAAGAAGCCTCCAGTGATGATCCATGGCAAGAAGCCTCCAGGGATGATCCATGGCAAGAAGCCTCCAGTGATGATCCATGGCACGAAGCCTCCAGTGATGATCCATGGCACGAAGCCTCCAGTGATGATCCATGTCAAGAAGCCTCCAGTGGTGATCCATGGCACGTAGCCTCCAGTGATGATCCATGGTAAGAAGCCTCCAGTGGTGATCCATGGCACGAAGCCTCCAGTGATGATCCATGGCAAGAAGCCTCCAGTGATGATCCATGGCACGTAGCCTCCAGTGATGATCCATGGCACGTAGCCTCCAGTGATGATCCATGGCAAGAAGCCTCCAGTGGTGATCCATGGCACGAAGCCTCCAGTGATGATCCATGGCAAGAAGCCTCCAGTGATGATCCATGGTAAGAAGCCTCCAGTGATGATCCATGGCACGAAGCCTCCAGTGATGATCCATGGCAAGAAGCCCCCAGTGAGGATCCATGGCACAAAGCCTCCTGTGTGTCTCTCCACTCCAGCGACACACGTTAGTCCAGAGCCTCCAGTGACAATCCCCAGTCCGGAGCCTCCAGTGACGATCCCCAGTCCGGAGCCTCCAGCGTCGATCCCCAGTCCGGAGCTGCCAGAGTCGCCCTCCTGTCCGGGGCCCGCTGCGAGGGTCCCCAGTCCGGGGTCGGCGGCGAGGGTCCCTGCTCCAGAGGCGCCACATAAGTGGGCCAAGCTTAAGGTGGAGCGGGGTCCACGTCCAGCACCAGAGCCGCCACCGCGGATAGATGCCCACCAGTTTAGGTTTTGCGGCCGGAGTCCGCTCCTTTGGGGGGGGGGGGGATCCTTTTTATCCTTTTCCTTTTTATGTCTCTATTTTGGTTGGTCAGGGCGTGAGTTGGGGTGGGAATTCTATGTTGTCTATTTCTATGTGTTTGGCCGGGTGTGGTTCTCAATCAGAGGCAGCTGTCTATCGTTATCTCTGATTGAGAACCATACTTAGGTAGCCTTTTCCCACCTGTGTTTTGTGGGTAGTTGTTTTCTGTCTCTGTGTCTGTACCAGACAGGACTGTTTCGTTTGTTACGTTTTTTTTGTTTTTTGTTCTAGTGTTCAGTGTTATTAAAAATCATGAACACGTACCTTGCTGCACCTTGGTCCTCTCCTTCTTCCTCAGACGAACATCGTTACACATACAGTATATCGTTTGGTCAGTGTGCTGCCACAGAATGAATTGTGAGGCCTCAAAAAAGCTTTATATACCAGAGCTGCGAGAAAAGTTCTATATATTATTGAAACAATGTTGCAATTCTTTGAGAGAATGCCAACAGGTGTGGTTCCCGTGGGGGAAAGATTCTATTGGGGAAAAGTTCCCGTGGGGGTTGCCATGGAAGCCAAGAAGGGGAGAGAGTTGTGTGTGTGTGTGTGTGTGTGTGTGTGTGTGTGTGTGTGTGTGTGTGTGTGTGTGTGTGTGTGTGTGTGTGTGTGTGTGTGTGTGTGTGTGTGTGTGTGTGTGTGTGTGTGTGTGTGTGTGTGTGTGTGTGTGTGTGTGTGTGTGTGCTCAAACACACATGCATGTGGGGGTCTGGTAGAGGAAGTGTGTCCATCTGATGAATGGGCATGTGCCTGAACTCAATTTTATACACTAATTGTAGTCTCACCAATTAATTTCTAAAGACTGGTCATTTCTGACCGTGAACACCACAGGTGTACAAAAGTTAAATAAAACACCCCAAATCTTTGGAAAATCATCCAAATTTATTTGGTGTGTTCAGATGCCCTGTGTGGACAAAGTCATGGAACCTTATGACAATCAGGATCTGCATATTCTTGGTATCATTTGAAAGGAAACACTTTGAAGTTTGTGGAAATGTGAAATTAATGTAGGAGAATATAACACAACAGATCTGGTGAAAGATAATAGAAAGAAAAAAACAACCGTTCTATTGTCTTTTTTTGTACCATCATCTTTGTTTTGCAAGAGAAAGGACGGACATAATGTATTATTCCAGCCCAGGTGCAATTTAGATTTTGTCCACTAGTTGGCAGCAGTGTATGTGCAAAGTTTTAGACTGATCCAATGAACCATTGCATTTCTGTTTTCTTTTTTTTTTTTTATTAAAACTGCCCAAATGTGCCGAATTTGTTTATTAATAACTTTTCATGTTCAAAATTGTGCACTCTCCTCAAACAATAGCATGGTATTCTTTCACTGTAATAGATACTGTAAATTGGACAGTGCAGTCAGATTATCAAGAATTTAAGCTTTCAGCCAATATCAGATATGTCTTTGTCCTGGGAAATGTTCTTGTTACTTACAACCTCATGCTAATCGCATTAGCCTACGTTAGCTCAACCGTCCCGTGGAAGGGACACCGATCCCAAAGAAGTGGGATGAAATGAACTACATTTTTCAGAGAGAGAACTTGTAAATCGGTCCAATTCGACTGGAACACAACAGGAGGGTTAAGAAATGATTTCCAACACATACTAAGCAGCTAATGTTACAGACAGAAGCGTGTTACATGGAAGACTCATCTCTCGGCATGTCCAGCCCATCCATTATCTTAGCCAATCATAGTTAGCAGGAAGGTTCCTGACTTTTCCATGGCTAAACCAACTGGGATCGTAATTATTGAATTTTTTCTTATGTACAGATGGCATACAAATGTGTTATTAAGGCACATGAAAGTTTATATGTTCCAGAGGGCATTTTGATATTTAAAAACAGTTTTACAGCCTCCCGAGTGTCACAGTGGCCTAAGGCACTGCATCACAGTGCTATCTGTGCCACTAGAAATCTTGGTTCAAGTCCAGACTCTGTCGCAGCCGGCCACGCCTGTTAGACCCATGGGGCGGTGCACAATTGGCCCAGCATCGTCTGGGTTAGGGGAGGGTTTGGCTGGCAGGGATGTTCTTGTCCTATCGCGCTCTAGCGACTCCTGATGGCGGGCCGGACACAATGCACGCTGACACGGTTGCCAGGTGTATGGTGTTTCCTCCAACACATTGGTGCAGCTGGCTTCCGAGTTAAGCGGGCATTGTGTCAAGAAGCAGTGCAGCTTGGCTGGGATGTGTTTCAGAGGACGCACAGCTCTTGACCTTCGCCTCTCCCTGTTCCGTACGGGAGTTGCAGCGATGAGACAAGACTGTAACTACCGCCTCCCGGGTGGCGCAGTGGTCTAGGGCACTGCATCGCAGTGCTAACTGCGCCACCAGAGTCTCTGGGTTCGCGCCCAGGCTCTGTCGCAGCCGGCCGCGACCGGGAGGTCCGTGGGGCGACGCACAATTGGCATAGCGTCGTCCGGGGTAGGGAGGGTTTGGCCGGTAGGGATATCCTTGTCTCATCGCGCTCCAGCGACTCCTGTGGCGGGCCGGGTGCAGTGTGCGCCAACCAAGGGGGCCAGGTACACAGTGTTTCCTCCGACACATTGGTGCGGCTGGCTTCCGGGTTGGAGGCGCACTGTGTTAATAAGCAGTACGGCTGGTTGGGTTGTGCTTCGGAGGACGCATGGCTTTCGACCTTCGTCTCTCCCGAGCCCGTACGGGAGTTGTAGCGATGAGACAAGGTAGTAATTACTAGCGATTGGATACCACGAAAATTGGGGAGAAAAATGGGATAAAAAAAAAAAGAAAAAAAAAGACTGTAACTACCAATTGGCTACCATGAAATTGGGGAGAAAAAGGGGTAATACATAAAATTCAAATGCTTCTCCTGTAAAGGAGTGACGTGCAACATGCGTCTAGTTTCCTGAAATTAGTCACAAATAACATACCCCCATGATATGCTAACCTCTCATCAGCCTTTTTTGGTGGGGTATGATATTTATGATATTTGACAAGCTTCAGAGTGTAGTAGGATTTTAACTTGGTCCTGTATTGACACTTTTCTTGTTTGATGGTTCGTCGGAGGGCGTAGAGGGATTTCTTATAAGCATCAGAATATTGTTCCACTCCTTGAAAGTGGCAACTCTAGCCTTTAGCTCAGTGCAGATAATGCCTGTAATCTATGGCGTCTGGGTGGGATATGTACAGCGCCAGTCAAAAGTTTGGACACACCTACACATTCCAGGGTTTTTCTTTATTTGTACAATTTTCTACATTGTAGAATAATACTGAAGACATCAAAACTATGTAATAACACATATGGAATCATGTAGTAACCAAAAAAGTGTTGAACAAATCAAAATATATTTTATATTTGAGATTCTTCAAAGTAGCCACCCTTTGCCTTGATGACAGCTTTGCACACTCTTGGCATTCTCTCAACCAGCTTCATGAGGTAGTCTCCTGGAATGCATTTCATTTAACTGGTGTGCCTTGTTGGAAGTTAAATAGTGGAATTTATTTACTTCTTAATGCGTTTGAGCCAATCAGTTGTGTTGTGACAAGGTAGGGGTGGTATACAGAAGATAGCCCTATTTGATAAAAGACCACGTCTATATGGCGTGTGAGGGATTCAAATAGAAATAAACATGAGAGTTTGGAATGAACAAATCTAGGCAGCTCATTCAACTAAACAGTGACATTGAGGGAAACTGAGATGCATCAGGATGACCCAGGAAATGGTTTGGTGGATATTGGATATGGGGGCTGTTTCACAAAGGGGAGGCATTGTGAAATCTACATTTAATCTTGATTTGGCTTGAAAATGCATGGAAATGTCTTGGCAGTCTACAATACATTATTTGTGCTAAACTAGTTAGCTCTCTGCTCCCTTCTCAGAACCAATGGCTTTTTTGGCATTTAGAACATCCATTTACTGTGATTGAAGCTATCCAGCTGAAACTACTACGGGCAGTCTTTTGACTCTGAAGTGCCAATGCTATCTCAGATATGATTTGCTCAAATATATTTAAGCGAGAAGCAATCTGCATGTGAACAGTAAGAATTACATCCTGCATTTTGCCAAGAGAGCATTGGATACTTGACAGATATCCATGGCATTGTTACCTTCCATGAGGTTTTACAATATTTCGATTTTCTTATCTGGCAAGTCTGTCTCAGTCCAACGGAGAGACAATGTCAAGCTGGTCTCGTAGAATACTGTGGGACAGTGAGAAAGGAACAAAATAACAGTTATTTTGAGAAACATCTTGTGCCATATTAGTTACTGGGTAATAATGGACAGAAAGAATGCCAGGTATTCTTATATTGTGAGTCCATAATGTATGTGTATTTTTATTATGTTGCGCTACATTACAATTAGAGTACATGATAAAACTATGCACAGTCTGAAACAAAAACAGGACAATGTCCATTTCACCTAACTTGGGCACGTATTGAGAAAATCTCTAACATACACCAACATTGCCTCTATCAACGCTGTATGTTGTCCACCAGAAATCACTGTTTTAGTATTTGACACTGTCATTACCATCAGTGAAGAAGTGATTGCATTCCCTGTCATTCAGGAGAGAACATTCTAATTGAACCTCATCCCCCCTGATGCATTACATTTTTTGATAGATGACTGGAAGTTTTATAGTACAGACTGCATGATCTATGTTCCAAAGCCTGGATTGATTATAATATAATCTCCCAATCCTAAAGACACAAAGCACAGTACTCTGATATATGAATGTTAATTGATAATCCTTCAATGGACACCAGACGTGCTCAAGTAGTTTTCTCTTTTTAGGTAGTGAGTAATAGGCAATGAATACCAATGTTCTCTATGACTCTAGTGACTTTGTTCATCACTAGCTAAACACACAGAGAACGGCAACTACTGTACATTCCATTGTAATATATGTTTATGTGTCTCTAGTAAGACACAGCCAAGCATTTTGAAATATCTCTAATGACATCTGGGAGCATTTCATGTACTACAGAACACACATGATATATGAAGCTGGAGATAATGAGACATGCTATTCCTAGGGATGAGCCTGCCCTTGAGAGCTGCCATGGTAACATGCTGTTAATCGCAAAATGCAAAGTGTGAATATGCTACTGACCCTCAGGAGCCCCTGCCCAAGAGGAGAGGGTACTGTCAGGTGCACACAACTGAGAGGCTGAGACCTGGGAGGCTTGCATATATTACAGTCCCAGGTTCAAATGGGTCTATGCAGGGATTGCAGGGATTACTGTCAGGTGAAATCCAACCATATCTTACACGCACCTGCTATTTTCCTCTGGAATTAAACAGGTATGAGATACATGGAGGATCGCTTTTGGGTAAAAAGGAAATTGAAGTTGTTCCAGTCGTGATTATACCTCAGCTTATCTTAAGTAAAATGTTACTTTTAACACTGCAGTATTTTGTGCCATTTTATGTAGACCATAGATGAATTATGTACCTACAGTATTATGTGCACAGTCTCTAACAAATGGATAATTTACACCATCTGGGAAATCGATAGCTCCCCTATGGTTTATGTGGATACACATATCATAGACTGTCTCAAAAAGATTACGGCAGTTGGTGAGGTACTGAGACAGCTACGTCACCTCTGAGACACCTCTGTCACTTCTCGCTTGACACAAAGGTCACAGTGAACCTTTACACTGTGACTTAGAGGTCCCCTCAAAGCTCTATAATCTAGTGTCATTTCAAATCTCTATACGCTCACTATCACTTTCGTTGAACTTTGTGCAGTAAATAAAAAGTGCATGATTTTTTTAAGCAGTGAACATACAAGATAACAGGAAATACAGAGGCACTGGTGAGGATTCTCCAGGTATTGCTCTGAAATGCTATGCTCCTATTGCATGTCATCAACACAAGCCAGAGATATCGAGCAGGCTTTACCCACTGTCAACTCATTTTTTTCCAGGTGCCAACAGTTGTAGTAATTGTTTTTTGCAATTGACTTAACTGGGGCATCCAAATGGGATATGAAGTATTCATGCATTCACACCAACAGCGGAAAGAACAAACAGATGTATTTCCCCCCCGGCAATTTAATTATGCACACATGGTAACGAGGCCCAGAGTGCAGCTTGACACAAAAGTCTCTCTTTATCTGGGGGGGAGACACCTCACGCAGCCCCATGCACCAGGCATCACCACATAACTGGCACCTTGTCCAAAACTAGAGCCATAATGCTGAGAATAATGCATTATGCATCAAGCCGGTGTTATGGCCTGTAGGACTGTTTGAACATGACTGTTGAGAGGAAGGGGAGACAGTGAAAGGCCAAAGGGAGTCCCAGAAAACATCCTCTCCTCTCTTACGATGCTTAGTGGGATCAGTCATAGCAAAATCCTCTCTGCCAAGGATGGAACTTGACAGCTTTGAGCACTTAATAACTGTCTTTCAAAGAGCTCACCTTGGATTGATCTGAAAGTGCAAGTGGAAACAAAACAACAACACGGCTGCCCTCTGGTTTGTTGGAAAGCCTCGCTGCCATCTACCTACTAACCTCATTAGAGTAGACAAAACTGGATGGAGCCTGACTGGAGTCTGTGAAAGGTTAACTTATGGAGTATAAGAGTGAACTCCTATTTAAATTGATAATCTGATGATACAAGGGGGTGAGATACAAGGGGAGGTTGATATACTTTTTAAATGCAAGAAGATGCAGGTTCAATGCCCAGCCAACATAAATATGCCTTGCCTCGAAGTTTGTTCCGTATGATATCATAGAAAAACGACATACACAAAAGCAGATTCTTTTTTCAATAGATATCAAGTACATTTGGAGAAACATGGAAAATACTGAGAAGGGAAAGATTTCTTCTTTTTCTTTATTTCCTGCTGTGTCTGGGAACATTTCGAATAACGAAACTTCCGTAACAAAGTTCAGGATAAAGCTGTGAACACAGCTCTCAGAAGCCTACTAGTTCAAGCAGTTCAGTTTTTCTTCAGTCTGTTGTAAACATTCTTCTATGGTCTGTCACAGACTCCTGGATGATATGGTAAATTCATGACTATACCTGGTCTGTCTCTCGGTCTGCCTTACAATTCTGATCAACAGAGATCAAACAGCAACAACAACAACTGAAAAGTGCAACATTTTTAGGAAGTTCTCTTGATATTCAATACTTTGCTACAATGGGGAATGAATTATCATAACCACTTCTCAGAGGGCTTGTGCAGCATAAAATCGGGTTGTGAAGCACACTCAATCAGACAACTCTGCATTGCTTGTGTGGGCGTATTTATTGTCTGGTTTCAGTGGGGTTTGTGACTGTCTCGAAATGTTTAGCTCCTAAGCCATGAAATTCTGCAGCATTTTGATACATTTGGATCCACTCTATCTATGCTGTTTATGACCACATATTAGCCTGGTGTGGTCCACTAGTGTTTTCTCAAGTAAAGGTAAATATGGAATGTATATTTTGTGTGGATACTTATACATTATGTGCTTATTATTCTGTCACACATTCAAAAGCAAAGTGTCCAAACCAAAATGTCATGTTAAGCAAAAAACTATAATAAACACATGGAGGTTTCACATCATTAGCTATTGGTGATTGACGGTCCGGAGGCAACACGTGTGTTGACATCACCCAGTTTTCAGACAACTGAACCAGAGGCAAGCTTCGTTTTAGGCTTCTTTCAACTTGAATCAGATGTATTGTAGCATTGATCTGGGAGTCCACATCACAGCGTGATACCATCGATTGTGGAGCCCGTATTGCCACCTGCTCTACCAGTGTGACATAAAATGACAATATCAGTCTCATCAGCTGACGTGGGATGGCGCGACGAGATAAGGGTGCCGATTTCAAATAAATTCAATACCTTATCAAAATCCCAACCTCAAATCAACAGGATATTCACAAGCCTGTGGTTTTAAATGCTGTCTGTACTAAATACCCTGCAGGCTTGTGAATATGACAGAGGCTCTCTGAATTCAATGCCAACACTGGCTTTCAATTAAAAAATGATCAGCTTTAACCCTTTATACTCATGGGAATTGGCCTACAGTATGTGGATAGGGATAAATGTAAATGTTCCTTACAGAAGAAATATGAAAAGCTTATGCATAACCATGGTAGCAATTGAAAGGGAATCGTTTTGAGATTAGGGGAAAATTATTACAACAAAGGTGAGGACGCAACAGTTCACCTGACACAAGACTGAAAACAAACATCATACTGTTGATTGTATGTGCATTTTACATTTTCTGTAATTTTTGCCACATTTGTTGATAACGAATAAGAATATTCCTGGAAAATGTGTTGTAGGGGCAACATAAGATTTTACAAGAGTTTGAGTGAGAGGACCAACTGCTGTCTCCAAGTGGCCCCACACCACTCTAAAGTGAGCACATTTCCAAAGTAATTTCAATGCACTTTTTTGACAAAGAAAAGTCTTCAACTGTAAGGTCCTTTTGTTGAGCTCTCCTAGCTGTGCCATTGAGGAACTAGAGCAAGGACACTTGTAGTTGTTCTGTTTGGAACACAACCGTGCATCCCCGCCGTCACACAATTACTGTTGTTCTCTACACAATCCAAAAACAGTGCATTATAAATCCCAATCTGGGTCAGGTGGGCATCATTTGAAAGCTTGTTCTATTGCCAACATGACTAGCTAAGTTATTATATATGATATTAGAGTGTTAGGCTTTCACAATACAATTCAGAGAAACAGATTATAATTTTGGTGCGCATAGAAAGGAGTCCTGAGTGCATTCAGGTGCGTGCGCTGCAGTGAATTTTCTTCACAGTAGACAAATAACCCAGGGTATGACGCCATGTCATGTAACTGTACATCAAATATAAACGTTGACACTGTAAATTACATGAGTTTTATGATATGGAAATGTGAAGTGCACATTCGGACTCACAGGTGTTTGGCTTGCATGTATGACGTCAAATCAGTATTTTTTAGACCTGGGATAACTATAGTTTTAACAATGCTTTGTGGAAAGTAGCTATTTTTCAAGGGGAACAAATAGTTACTTTGGAGGTGACTACAAGTATTTGAATATATATCCCAAAAAATACAGATCTCAGAAAGTAACCTATTTTTGTAAACTGTTTTAATACAGATTTGAGAAAGCAACTTCCATTTACACATATTTTATTACAGATCTCAGGAAGTGACTACTTTTCTTTATTGGTTTGGTTGTGTTCAACTAATGGCAGGTTCCTAACTGGAACGGAATGTGGAAGACAGAAATATAATGAATATAGCACACACAATCTCCTGTGATATTTGAATCTATCTGACGGTCATTCACTATATATACAAAAGTATGTGGACACCCCTCCAAATTTGTGGATTCGGCTATTTCAGCCACACCCGTTGCTGACAGGTGTATAAAATCGAGCACACCGCCATGCAATCTCCATTGACAAACATTGGCAGTAGAATGGCCTTATTGAAGACCTCAGTGACTTTCAACGTGGCACCGTCATAGGATGCCACCTTTCCAACAAATCAGTTCGTCAAATTTCTGCCTTGCTAGAGCTACCCCGGTCAACCGTCAACCGGCTCAGACGTGAAGTGGTAGGCCACACAAGCTCACATAACGGGACCGTCAGTTGCAACACTCACTATCGAGTTCCAAATTGCCTCTGAAAGCAACGTCAGCACAAGACATGTTCACCGGGAGCTTCATGAAATGGGTTTCCATGGCTGAGCAGCCACACACAAGCATGAGTTCCCCATGTAAAATGCCAAATTTTGGCTGGAGTGGTGTTAAGCTCGCCGCCATTGGACCATTGGAAATTTGTTCTCTGGAGTAATGAATCACGCTTCAACATCTGGCAGTCCGACTGATGAAGCTAGGTTTGGTGGATGCCAGGATAACGCTACCTGCCCAAATGCATAATGCGAAATGTTGTTTTGGTTCGGGCTAGGCCACGTAGTTCCAGTAAAGGGAAATCTTAACGCTATAGCATACAATGACATAGCAGCAAAGGGGGGACCAACTCCATATTAATGCCCATGATTTTGGAATGAGATGTTCAACGTTGTGTATGTTGTGTATTTTATCTACACAGTACTTTGCTATCTGAACATTTTACAAATGTCCATTCTCCTTAATGTCCATAGCCCCCGGTGTACTTAATCAAGTCAAACCAATTAACCAATTATATTTTGAACAGATTAGTATAAATAAGTTGTGATGCAAAACTACTGTATGACTCTTTCAACATACCACTGAAAAGGTTGAACGCTTAATTAATTTTATGATACCTGAAAATAATTTGAAGTAATTCAAAGCCAGTTGCAAACATTTGAAACAGCAAGTTGGATGCTTAGCAAACACAACTTTGAAACTCTTTGTTCATCTGAGGGCTTCTTGTTTCAAACAAGCACTATACCATCCTTGAAGGGATAGAAACTAACATGATTTTCAACCTACCTCGCCTGTAGTTCATTCAAGTAGGCAGTTTTAGGTTATTTAGTTTACTTTCGGCACTTAATAGGCATATTTTGTTACTGTTAGCATTCTCAGTAACATTTAAACATTTAAACTGTTCTTGTGCATGTGTTATAAAAGTGTAATTACTTTTGGAGTAACATTTTATTAGCATGTTATTACATAATACTTTGGTAATTACTTTTGAATTGCATAGCAATGAGCTGACTTTTTTTTACTACTGTACAGAAGAGGAACATTGACTGTTCCTTAATCCATTTATATAATGACTCTATAATTTTGCAACTATTAAGCAATTTCCAAAGTCCTATGTGACAACAATGTTGCTATTGTAATAATCACAAAGTTAATCACAAAGTTACACATGTATAAGAACCTGATGTGAAGTGTTACTGTCACGGCTGACTAGGTGTGTAGATAGGAATCAGGCGCAGAGGTCCAGGGGAAAGATGCACTTTAATGCGGCACCAAAAGTAAATGCCCAAACACGCAGGGCGCAAAACACTGACCAACCCAAAACAACAGGTAACACGGTCCAGAGCACAAAACACTGACCAACCCAACACAACGGGTAACACGGTCCAGAGCACAAAACACTGACCAACCCAACACAACGGGTAACACGGTCCAGAGCACAAAACACTGACCAACCCAACACAACGGGTAACACGGTCCAGAGCACAAAACACTGACCAACCCAACACAACGGGTAACACGGTCCAGAGCACAAAACACTGACCAACCCAACACAACGGGTAACACAGTCCAGAGCACAAAACACTGACCAACCCAACACAACGGGTAACACGGTCCAGAGCACAAAACACTGACCAACCCAACACAACGGGTAACACGGTCCAGAGCACAAAACACTGACCAACCCAACACAACGGGTAACACAGTCCAGAGCACAAAACACTGACCAACCCAACACAACGGGTAACACGGTCCAGAGCACAAAACACTGACCAACCCAACACAACGGGTAACACAGTCCAGAGCACAAAACACTGACCAACCCAACACAACGGGTAACACGGTCCAGAGCACAAAACACTGACCAACCCAACACAACGGGTAACACGGTCCAGAGCACAAACAACACCAATGACACAAACGTGAACATGAAAATAATCCCGCACAACAAAGGGGCGGGTTCCACACGCTAAATAAGGGAAGCAAATCAAGCACACACAAAATAGGAACAGGTGTAACTAATGAGACAAAACTAACCGAAAAGAAAAAGGGATCGGTGGCGGCTAGTAGGCCAGTGACGACGACCGCAGAGCACCACCCGAACAGGCGGGGGAGCCTTCGGCGGGAGTCGTGACAGTTACTGTATTACCTTATGTGAAAATATTTTTTTTTGTCATTTTGAAGCTGCAAAATGGGTTTACTCTCATGTTGAGCTGATTCCATGTATTTAATTCTAGGCTATAGGCTTTAAGATTCATACCTAAGAGCCCTGCAAACCATGTGCATATGACGATATATTTACACTAATTCAACTAACTCAATTCAACTAGGTTTTTGGTCCTTCATCAAATATTTGGCAGCCATCTAATAATACTTTTTTGTTTTCTATTAACTTGCATATGCCTTCAAATATTATTTGGTTTTCTGAGAGGCATTCAATACTTTCAAATATGTTTATATTCTTCTGAGACCTGTATTTGAATGTTAAATATAAAAGTTGCCTTTTATTTGAAACTCTATATGAACTACAGTATTTTCGACTATCTCAAGTATTTCCACAACCATTTTCTGCCCAGGTGTGGTATTTATTTTAATCCATAACGTCTCATCTTTGAAAATACATAGAGTCCTCCTAATGTACTTCCCTTACTTAGGGAACAAAAAATGTGCAATTAGCAGGAGGGATGGGGTCAAATTCTTGTCGCCCACAGTGCTCAAGTTCAGAGTGGCTGTCAGTCAAAACCCACACAGCGCTGTGAAGTGCAGAGCCCGGAGTCTTATATCATGTATAGCATGTTACTGTACAGCCACTGCAGTCCAATTTAGGTGTTTACCAGTGCCCAAATCTGCCATTTTCAACCCGTATACAGGTACAAGTGTAAAGAGCCGTGTGTAACCAATTTGTTCAAAATGATCCTATTGAGTGTTTGGCATATGGAGGAAAATGAATTCTGATGACTCAATAAAAATAAAAATTATTAGAGACAAATATAATCAGATATACTTAGTACGTATATTAACTGTAAAATGTTGTCCATACATAGAGAATATTCCCAGGCCAATTCTAAACCACAGACTTTGGTTACACTTTATTTGGATAGTCCCAAGTAGATGGTTGTAGATTGTTTGTAGATGTTCAGTAGATGTTCAATAACTGTCAACAACATTTCAACAAACCCTAACCCTAGCCCTAACCCTAGTCTTAACCCTAGTCTTAACCATAACCTTGTTTTGTCTCTAGTTTTGTCTTTTTATATTTATTACATTTTCTTATATTTTGCATTTTAATATAGCAGCATTAAATCCATTAAACCCTTAGTGTGATTATTTTATTATTTACTATATTATTTACTTATTCAATTATTTACCTATTCATTTATTGATCCAGCTTGCATTCTTTATTATAATTGTTCTATTTGTTTACCCTTAGCACTTAATCAACCCTTGTCTTTCTCTTATTGTTGTCCTCCTCTCATTGAACCATCGCAAGTGACCCCTCTGAGCTCTGGGCCTCCATTGATCCCCCCCAGGCAAAAAACCCTGCATCAGTCACCCTCTCCAGACCATATTAACTTGCAATATGCAGACAGAGCAGGAAGTTGCAATAGGCCCGTGCAACCCATTGTTTGATACGAGCACAAACAGAAACCATCTTAAACCTAACCCGTATTTTAAACCTAATCCTAAACGTAGCTGTAACCGTAGCAAGCATTTGCTTATCAACAAATAGTTTGTTGATAGTATAACCAGGTAAATTATCTACACTTAGTATTAATGTTGCAGATAGATTGTAGCTTCCATCAATGTAATTGTCTGCATCTTTTCCAATCCCCCATTTATTTGTGTGTAAATATATATACATATCTTTTCAAAATGTATTTTACATGAATTATCTTGTTGTTTTTGTACACCTGCTCTTTCCATGACATAGACTGACCAGGTGAATCCAGGTAGAAGCTATGATCCCTTATTGATTTCACTTGTTAAATCCAATTCAATCAGTGTAGATGAATGGTAGGAGACAGGTTAAAGAATGTTTTTTTAAAGCCTTGAGACAATTGAGAAAGCCTTTAGGCTTTAGGAAGGTGTTTCTAATGTTTGGCATTATCAGTTTACATATCAGTCAAAAGTTTGGACACACTACGTTTTTCTTTATTTTTAACCGGTACCCCCTGTATATAGCCTCGTTATTGTTATTTTATTGTGTTACTTCTTTTAAATTATTTTTTACTTTAGTTTATTTGGTAAATATTTTGTCATTGTAAATAAGAATTTGTTCTTAATGTTCTTAACTGACTTCAAATAAAGGTTAAATAAAAAACGATTTCTTGAACTGCACTGTTGGTTAAGGGCTACACCTGTTGTATTCGGCGCATGTGACAAATAAAGTTTGTTTTGATTTGATATGGGACTATCCAAATAAAGTATGACCGTGATTTCATGATAGATGTGAGACTGTTGAGTAACAGCACGACTGTGAAAACCACGTGCTGTTGCCAAAGGGTACTTGAATTATTCTATTAGAGATGACCATGTTGACTCTAGCCATTCGGTTTTGAATGTTAGGTCACTAACCGCAGCCGTGACGCAACACTGCCTGTCAGTGGGTTTGTAATTATAGTGAAGCAAGTACTAAGGGTAATGTTTCTGCTGGATTTAGAGCAGTCAAATGCGGAGAAAGTACTTTAAAGGCCCAGTGCAGACGACAATTCTGTTGTTCCTGCATTTTGTATCATATTGTACAAGAGCTGATGACACTAACACTGTAAAAGTTTGAAAAAAGATATCAGTGTTATTTCCTAATAGTTGCTGGTTGACAATACAGTCTACACAGGACCTAATCAGCAGGTTTTGCATGGGTGGAGTTTTGGCTTGCCTGGTGACATCACCATGACGTATATTTTTTTAACGAAAAATAACAAATAGAGTTCCAAACCTCTTTGCCAATTACAGATAGTTTTCAGTTCCCCACTCCCCACTAAAAGCTATTTTTGTTTATTTTTGACCATTTTAATTGTTCTCCAGATATGATTTGATATTGAGATAAAAACAGCTGCATTGGGCCTTTAAAAACCTTCCACATGAGAATAAATAGTGTTCCAAAAGAAAGACACTCTTCCCTAAATGGACCTCCAAACTGTGAACAACAGTGGAACAGTATTTGTATCATCCGTCACACATAGTTTAATTTTAGAGCTTGGGATGGAATGTAGAGAACTCCTGGTGTGGAGTTCTACCTCATTTATCACTTGATGAATTGATCAGCCATTCAGTGGCTCAATGCCACAGTTTGAATTCCTAAACAGAGAACATTTGCATTAATCTGCATGGCAATTTTAGAGATCTCCTGCTGTAAACTGAACTTTACAGTCTATAATGACACATTTTCTCACCGTACAACTCCATAAAAGTTCCGTTGCAGTCAGATAGTTCAGTGTCTTGAAAATATTGATGACTTGCCCAATTTCAAAATATCACTGCGATTCTGGCACTATTCTTTTCCTCTTTCTTCCTTTTCTCTTTTACAGATTGTTTCAACACATTGAACATTCAATTAAATATCTCCCTGACCAAGTTTTTGCAAATTTTCATATTTAAGTTTAATATTAATTTATTAAATACATATTTCTTTACAGCCCAAGGTCATGCTGTTGGCTGGCACATTCTGGGCACATTACATTGCCATTGGTGAAGTGTGTTAAACACTTGCTTCAGAGGTTAAATCTCTTGCTGCTCCAATTTTGAGGCAACATTCTAAATCATACACTCCCTCTCACTAGGACATTCCCCTTTCACACTGACCATCTTTTCACTCTCACAGGAACACTTTAAACCAATGACTTTATGGTACTGACGCTTTGGTCAAATGATGGCAACCATCCAAAGAGGTAGAATATAGAATATAGAATATAGCAGAAAAGATTACTGGTATGACAATATCAAACCAAGCTGCCATTGAGGTTTAAGCACTGCACTGATGAGAGGAAAGTGTCCATAGGCTGTCGGTAATAGCTAAGGTCCCTGCTGTCAGGCCTGTGATGAAGGACTGGGAAATGTTTGCAATATGTGGGTGTGAAACATGTTATCTAGCACTCTAATGGTGCCCACACCATCACTCTGAGGCCACCTTACTCTCGTGCCTCCCTGTTGTTTAAAGCAGAGCTTATAAGTCATGTAGAGGCTTTCTCACCAGTGCCAAAAGCTACACCACATCCGATCGAGTTGCTTTCATTGGGTAGAGGGAGCTAAAGGGGCAGCCCTCGTTATCTCTCTCTGGGAAAGGAGTGCATGAGGACTTGGTCCTCTGAGAGGATGTGGTTGTCAATATCTCTTTCACCTGACACAGGGGAAACCACCAATAATGGATCACTGGTGTCTCGGTTTGTTTCTCCATGGTAAATATTGAGAAAGACCATTTGCATTTCCTCTAGGATAATCTAGCCGTTTCATCTCGGAGCAGCAACATACTAGGAAGGCATATAGGAGAAAAAAACAAGAAACCTATGGATGATGATGCTGCTACTGTGACATGAAGCAGCATCATCAGTGTACAGTACTTATGCATCTTCGAGCACAACAAATATCAACATGAATGTGGAATTTTCCTACAAATGTATATAATCTTCTTATTGCCTTGAAGTTCAATCATGAATGCATGCAGCATGTTATTGCTTTGACTAAGGCTACAGTAAAGCGAAAACAAAGCTCTTATGCACAAGCATGTTTTATGCACGAGCAAAAAAATGTGTGATGCATGAACACAAAAATAATACAGAAATCAACATTGGTCCCTGAATCAGGTGAGTCTCAGAGCTCTACCTTCTCTAGCTTGGAGCTGTAGGAGCTGGAGTTGAGGAGTTTTCAGTGCCGCATGGCTGAGCTCTGTCTCTGAGATGATGGCTCATTAACCAGCAGTACATGGTTTGCTTTGCGGCTGACTGAGCCCCCACCTACAGGAGGAGAGCAGAGAAGATGAGAGCGGGGAGGAGAGAAAGGAGGAGGAGAGCAGGGAGGAGGAGAGAAAGGAGAGATGGGAGGAGGAGTGAAGGGAGGAGGAGAGCAGGGAGGAGTAGAGGAGGGACGAGGAGAGCAGGGTACCTGACAACGGGAGACCCATCACTACCTAGTGATAAGAGATGGACACCTCCCTGTCCCTTTCACTTTCACTCTTTCACTCAACATGGTAACCATAGGAGCAGATTGTCCTTCAGCTGACCATAGCCATTTAGTGGTTTAATTTAAACCGTTTTATTTATATTTTGGAGGATTGCCATTTGTGCTCCATTGTTAAACCCATGAACCCATGCAAATGCTTTAGCAATGTTTTTCAGCTCACCAGTTCATATTAGCTGGAATTCTCATATGGTCCACAATAAAGTAAGCACTCTGGATGAAGGCAATGAAGACAGGTGGGAAAGCAGCTGTTCCCACTGGGTACATAGAGCCCCATTTGAACTAGCCAGATGGAGCTTCTTATTACCATGAAAAGGTCTCTATGCTTCCTATGCCAGCCTGGAATCATATGCAAGCCTGCAAACAAGTAGCTGAATTACTTGGTGGAACAACAGGGATGATAAAACAAAGAAGAAAAATAATAAATACAATTGCAAAAATGTTGGTATTAATATTGTTAGTTCATGATGTTAATTTAATGATTTGACTGTAAAATATCTGTTTGCTGTAAACGTCCTCGGGGTAGTTGTTTCCCAACCTCAAAACTATAGATGAGAACAATACACCAACAAACAAACAAAACATATCTGAATATCAAGTGAGATGATATCAAGATGAATCAGCAGCTGTCAGATCCTTCAAAACTGCTCATTTGGTCTTCACTTATGTAAAAGAATGGATGTTGATCGGTGAAGTACATTTTCCTCAGGGACAATGACGTTTTGCATGTAGTGTGTAAAACAACACATACACACGTGATGTGATGACAAGAACAGGAGATTTCAGATCCTTCAAAGCTACACGTTTGGTCTTCACTCCTGATTTGCAAGAATTAAAGTTCTTCGGTGATGTACATTTTCCTCTGGGACAATTGAGTTTTACGTGTGGAGTGTAACACCACACACATACACACTGTTGCTGTGATGACAGCAACAGAAGGTGACTAGTGATGAGGCTTGTCTGGCACTGTGTTTTTCACCGGGAATCGTACGAGGGGGATAACTTGAAGAACAGCCATTTTCTGAGTGAAACGGCTAATGAAATCTGACAGGCTTTCTACAGTTGGGAAAGTGTTTACTGAGATTGCACATTGGTATCAGATTAACTGACATCACAGAAGATAGAGGCTGTCTTGTTGGATTAATGCTAACAGAAAATCCTTTATCATCCCCTATCGAACAATAACCCGTGGTGTGTCAAAGGAGAGTCCACGGGTTTAGATGCAGAAAATAAATGTTCAGATAACATATAGATACAGGGAAGATGGAAAGAGGGGGGTGAGAGAGGGGGGGGGTGGAGGGAGAGAGAGTAATGGGAGATGAGAGAGTAATGGAGAGGTTATGAGAGGGGGAGAGAAAGAGTGGGTGAGAGAGGGCGATGGGGAGTGGGAGAGAGCAGGAGTGGGGAGAAGGATGAGGAATACACCGTGAGGTTTACACTCCTGAGAAGGAGCACCTGGAAACAACAGGGAACACTAAAATGTGTTATTTGCAAGATTATGTACTGCAATGATACAGTTCTCCTGTTCCTCTGGCTTTCGAAAGTAAACCCATCCAAATTGTTAATGTTATGTCTACCTCGAGTGGGAATCACGCCTGTGGAGATGCAATGTGAAAATCAGCTTGATTCATCATGGGCGGGGGGAGGGGGGGACAAACCACAACATTGCATGTTATAAAAATATACAATCCTGCAGAGGTTACCTCCTCAGAGGTATTCATGGTTTAAATATGTTTTCCTCGTTATTGTATAGATTCTAATGGCAAACAAAGAATCTTACTGTTCAAATGTGTAAATATTTAAAATGTTTGTGAGGTTGATATATAACGGCTACGGTTTGAGGTGTATATTTAGTAGGACATAGAGTTATGAATTATTGTGCAAAGGCACCATCAGCCCACTTAGACCAAATGGACGACCAAAACCACTTCACACACTAACTACTCAGCATATTCAGCACAATGGACAGCAACCTCAAAGCCATCAGACACTGGCCATGTCCAAAATCGGATTTGCCTACTACTTAAACTTGCATGCTGTGTACTAATCATACTTCGCAATATTTAGCACGTACTGTTTAGAACGATAGAATGGAGTATGCCATGGCCGAAACGTACTACATTTGCTGTGTTCAAGGCAACTAGGAGTTCGGGAAAACGAGCTCAGGCTGGGAATGACATCAGTAAACTTCAGGTCAGAGAAGTCCATGCTCTAGGATGATGCCCGAGTTTCTGACTTGCGATTCTGAGTTGGATGACCGTTCAAAACTGTTTTTCCCAGTCGCAGTAAAAAAAAAAACGTAGTTCCTTGTAGTCTTGAACACACCATCAGTTACATTTTACATTTGAGTCATTTAGCAGACACTCTTATCTAGTGCGACTTACAGTAGTGAGTGCATAAAATGAGTTTTTGTTGGTACTGGTCCCCGAGTGGGAATTGAACCCACAACCCTGATGTTGCAAGTGCCATGCTCTACCAACTGAGCAACACAGGACATATGAACCAGAAAGGATCATCTGTAGTACCACCCAATGACCTTTCATGTTGTTGTTTTGGATTTGGAACAACATATTTGGATTAATCTTGAGTGTACAGTAGGCCTACGCATGTATCAATTGAAGAGCCACAAGAAGCTTGAAAGGAATGGGAGATGCAATAGAGGAATGTAGTGCTGAGGCAGAGGGCTCGTAGTGAGGATGACTGGCTACAATTCTGAACTGTGTGTGTTAAGCTTTGATGCTGAAGCATCACCCAAGTGGGTGCCATACGTTGTGAAGGAGTGGCTACACGACTCAGGCTGGTTCCCAGAGTAGCCCTCTACAAGATCATCACCAGACTCCATCTTCATCAATCATCTCCCTGATCACTTTCCTCTGATCAAGCCATGAACTGTCACTCTCCATCATGCACTCAGACTTTGCCTCTATTGGTTGACCTATAGCTAGGCTACTCATGATGTATTGCTTGTTTGTTTTTGGCTTCGGTGCCCTTTGAGATTATGAAAAGCGCTATTGAAATGTAATCAATTATTATTATACCAAAGATGATTTAGTTTAGTAGAGAAAAAAGCTCTGACGAAGACCAAGAGGCCGACACACAAGCTTCAATAAAAAATATATACTAGCAAGAGCAGTGTGCAGGTTCCTTTTTTCTTTCAACTTATGCAGTTGTTATCATGCACATGCAACAAGACAGCTCAGATTTTTTTTATGTTGAATGTAAAACACACCAACAGATGTACCGGTATTAAATAAAAATGTTTATTGAGAACAATAAACACTTTTTAATGAGAAAACAGAAATTCACTTTGGGTTTAAAAAAAGGAATGCACCAAAAACAGAAATTGAATAGCTATAAATAAAATACATACAAAATACATAAAAATACTTCTTTATCATGGCCTCTAAAATGGCTATAAGGTGTGCATCCCTGGCAGTCCTCTGCCTCCACATATGGACCCTTCTGCGAGTGAGAGGAGGAGACGATGACCAGTGGAGTGATGGAGTGACATCTCCTGCAACACCTGATCTATAAATGCATACCACTTGCTGTATGGGTAGCTTTCAGCATCAAACATGATACACGTAAAGACCTGTAAAAGCTATTATGTCAATTGCAGTACATTTCTCTGGAATACTTGGAGTTTTTGGAATCTTAAAACTTCTTGTCGATAGGGGGGCGCTGTTTTCACTTTGGAAAAAATCGTGCCCAATTTAAACGGTCTCGTACTCTATTCTAGATCATACAATATGCATATTATTATTACTATTGGATAGAAAACACTCTCAAGTTTCTAAAACTGTTTGAATTATATCTGTGAGTAAAACAAAACTCATTTGGCAGCAAACTTCCAGACAGGAAGTGAAAATTCTGAAAACGAGGCTCTGTTTCAGGGCCTGCCTATTCAATTGCCTTATATTTATCGATATGCATGCACTTCATACACCTTCCACTAGATGTCAACAGGCAGTGGAAGGTGGAATGGGGTGTCTAGCTTGATCTGAGGTCGAACAAGAGCTTTTGGAGTGGCAGGTCGGGAATTTCCTTTCTCTACCAAGGCACGAGGCGGAGCTCGACATTAGCTTCTGAAAAGCTTTCGGTTTACACGGCGAATATCTCCGGCTCTGATTTTATTTGATACATGTGATAATATAATCGTAAAGTAGGTTTTTTCAACCAAGTTTTATCAGTTTGTTCAACATTTATTGGGACTTTTGGAGTTTTCCATTCTTTGCGTCAAGAGAGGGTGGGAACGTTATCAACCTTGGCTAGCATTGTTGGCGCGAATTCGACAGAAGAAAAGGACATTCTAAAACCAAACAACAATTTATTCTGGACCAAGGATTCCTTGTACAAGATTCTGATGGAAGCTCAGCAAAAGTAAGAACAATTTATGATGTTATTTCGTATTTCTGTGGAAAATGTTGATTCCTATTCTCTGCCGTTTTGGCGAGTGCTGTCTCACAATAACGCAAGCTGTTTGTTATGGTAAAGTTATTTTTAAAAATCTAACACAGCGGTTGCATTAAGAACCAGTGTATCTTTCATTTGCCATACAACAAGTATTTTTATGTGAAGTTTATGATGAGTTCTTTGGTCAGATTAGGTGAGTGTCCAAAATATCTCTGGAGATTCTGGTGAATCGATGCTACGTATTCACAATGTATAATCAGGATTTGTAGCTCTAAATATGCACATTTTCGAACAAAACATAAGTGTATTGTATAACCTGATGTTATAAGACTGTCATCTGATGAAGTTGTTCAAGATTAGTGATTAATTTTATCTCTATTCTGTCGGTTTTGTGCAAGCTATTTTGGCTGGGAGTAAATTGCGTTGTGTGTTTGGCTACTGTAGTGAGCTAATAGAAATATATATTGTGTTTTCGCTGTAAAACACTTAAAAAAATTGGAAATATTGGCTGGATTCACAAGATGTTTATCTTTCATTTGCTGTACACCATGTATTTTTCAAAAATGTTTTATGATGAGTATTTATGTATTTCACGTTGCTCTCTGTAATTATTCTGGCTGCTTCGGCGCTATTTGTGATGGTAGCTGCAATGTAAAACTATGATTTATACCTCAAATATGCAAATGTTTCGAACATAACATAAATGTATTGTATAACATGTTATAAGACTGTCATCTGATGAAGTTGTTTCTTGGTTAGTGACTAATTATATCTCTATTTGGTCGGTTTTGTGATAGCTACCTATGCGGTAGAAACATGGTGAAAATATGCGGTTGAGTCTTTGGCTATTGTGGTTAGCTAATAGAAATACACTGCTCAAAAAAATAAAGGGAACACTTAAACAACAATGTAACTCCAAGTCAATCACACTTCTGTGAAATCAAACTGTCCACTTAGGAAGCAACACTGATTGACAAAAAATTTAGACAAAAGGTGGAAATTATAGGCAAATAGCAAGACACCCCCAAAAAAGGAGTGATTCTGCAGGTGGTGACCACAGACCACTTCTCAGTTCCTATGCTTCCTGGCTGATGTTTTGGTCACTTTTGAATGCTGGCGGTGCTCTCACTCTAGTGGTAGCATGAGACGGAGTCTACAACCCACACAAGTGGCTCAGGTAGTGCAGTTCATCCAGGATGGCACATCAATGCGAGCTGTGGCAAAAAGGTTTGCTGTGTCTGTCAGCGTAGTGTCCAGAGCATGGAGGCGCTACCAGGAGACAGGCCAGTACATCAGGAGACGTGGAGGAGGCCGTAGGAGGGCAACAACCCAGCAGCAGGACCGCTACCTCCGCCTTTGTGCAAGGAGGTGCACTGCCAGCGCCCTGCAAAATGACCTCCAGCAGGCCACAAATGTGCATGTGTCAGCATATGGTCTCACAAGGGGTCTGAGGATCTCATCTCGGTACCTAATGGCAGTTAGGCTACCTCTGGCGAGCCCATGGAGGGCTGTGCGGCCCCACAAAGAAATGTACATATTGTGTTTCGCTGTAAAACATTTTAAAAATCGGAAATGATGGCTGGATTCACAAGATGTTTATCTTTCATTTGCTGTATTGGACTTGTGATTTCATGAAAATTATATTATATGATATCCCTGTCCCGTTAGGCTAGGCTATGCTAGTCAGCTTTTTTTGATGAGGATTCTCCCGGATCCGAAAAAATATGTACATGAATGTGCCAGTGAAGCATAGGAAATATATAGATGGAAAGTGTTGTTGCGCTCAGAGAAAAGGGAGATTTTATTAGCTAAGTACAGCACAGCAATAAAATGCCAAGATAACTTACAGTATACAGTGTACAGTGTATTTTTGCTTATGGTTCTCCTGCTTATTTTTCACCCATGCAGGTGATAGCTGCCCCTCCAGCTCACACTCGTTCACGTAAATCCTGAAAGACATAAGATGAACTACAACATTAACCAAAACATCAGCAAAGTTATCAATGTGTGTACTTTCTGTAGAAGGCTAGACTGCCACATACTTTATCAAATCGGAGTGGCAAGGTGAAACAATAACAAGTGCAGCTTACCATTACTTTCACCTTAACAGGTTATGTGCAATGAAACTAGCTCGACCCATTCAGGTTTTAACCGTTCAGGTAGAAACTAATATTGCATAGCATGAACATTACAATCACCTCAACACAAATAAACAGACGTGACAGTTAGCTCAACACAAATAAATCGACGTGACAAATCAAAAGAAAAGAGAAGCGTTGGAACGAGCACTGCTTTGTAAAATAGGAACGTAGCTAGGGTACCGCGTTCCTAACGTTAGCTACAGCTAGTGGCAATGCATAGTGCAGTGGCAAGAAAGCCAACTATGGACACATTTTTGGCGGCATTTCACCTGCCGTGTTTGCCACTGAATTAAATGCCTAGTATTGTCATCAGACCCTGTAACAGTCTGAACACAAGCCCTGGTATTTAAAACAAGCAGCTAGCTAGCTAGATAACTACGCTAACGTTAAATATGAAGTTGACGCTCAGCAGCAAGCAAATAACCCTGTAGCTAACTATTCGAACAGTTAGAATTTCTAGTCATACTAAAGTGCGTAGCTAGCTAAAGGCATGCCAGGCAGAAAGCTGCCGATCTGTTCTCAAAGATCCAATGTTACATTGAAATAGTGATTATTTTAAGGAGAACAAAAACGACTTACTTTTGAACACCAAGGTAGAATCTTTGCTATTTGCCATCTTCAAAGTTGTTTTGTTTTTTACTTGACAGATCTAGCTATCAAAACCCCCAGCCCCCCTCTTCCAATGCAATTCCCGAAAAGTGTGCAGCAAATTCTACTAGTTGAAAGGCCGAAATGAGTATAACATCCTGGCCTTTAAAGTATTTTAAATTTTTGAAAATTCACATACTACTGTATAACACTTTCTATTTTTGCATAATGAGAATACGTCATACGTGATTGCTTTGTTTCCCGCTATTTGTTGATTTCGGTAGCGCGAAAAGCCGAAATGAGAATGACATCGGAGCATTTAAAGTATACTGAATTTTGGAAAGGTCACATACAATGAAATTAATTTGTTCGCATAGTCAAACGGCCTACTATTTAGGACACAAGTATGGGGTTTCGGACACGGCCACTACCAGTCAGTCAGCCAGCCACTACTACTCAGCCAATTCAGCACATTGGACAGCAACCAATGATTACCTCTGGGTCAATTTCCCTAACCATCTGACACACAGTGCTTAAAGACCCTAGTTGACTTCAAAGTGCAGTACCTTTCCATCCAGCCTGCCCTGTTGATAGGTCTAGTCTATAGAGTGGGCCGGCTGCTTTGAAGTATTAAACTTAGTAGAAAAGAAAAAGTCGTTTTATCCCTCAGTCGTGCTGGGTCACATCCCGGCCCAGAGATGAGGAAGTTCGGAGGCTTTGAAATTTAAATCTGATGAAAAAATGGGATACGATGTTGCATCGCAAAGAAAAATACATTTCCCAGCATGAGATTGTGTGTGAAAGGGAGAGTTGTGTGTGTGTGTGTGTGTCTGTGTGTGTGTGTCTGTGTCTGTGTCTGTGTCTGTGTCTGTGTCTGTGTCTGTGTCTGTGTCTGTGTGTGTGTGTGTGTGTGTGTGTGTGTGTGTGTGTGTGTGTGTGTGTGTGTGTGTGTGTGTGTGTGTGTGTGTGTGTGTGTGTGTGTGTGTGTGTGTGTGCGTGTGTGTGTGTGTGTGTGTGTGTGTGTGTAGGAGAGAGATAGAGAGAGAGGCAGAGATCAAGAGAAGGAGGGACAGAGATGAAGAAAATGTAATAGATATTATTAGACTCGGACCTTACAGAAACTGATTGGACAAGCACTTTATGTGAGACTGCTCTTCAAGTTGTAGACATTAGATCTCCAGTAATTTTCACAGGAAGAGTGTCGATATGGTAAGCTGCCGTAGAGGTGGGAGCTCATACTGAATATTTGCATATTTCCTAGGAGTACCTCCTCAGCAGCGCAGCAGCTGCAACTGTCAGTGTAATTGTTACGGTAGTTCTAGGTACCCTGTGGTTTCTCCTAATTGGGTAAAAAATATATGTTGTCAGCTCTGCAATCCTTCTGACAGCTGGTTTAGCATTTTCTTTTTTATGAAAGCATTTTTGGTTCCACTTTTTTTGTCAAGTGATATTAAAACCATGTCTACATAGTTATAGAGGTAGGTACAGTGCCATTTCAGTCAAGTCACACATTGTATTTACATCTGCGAATGCCCCCTTGACGATTTACAAAATAATGTCCACTGCATTTACCTACAAACAGTATAGTGGAGCAAGCCCCAAACAGTTACACTTACTAGGGCACACTGTCAATGTATTTACAGTATCACTTGATTTGGCTAATTACTGTATTTTCCTATGAAATGGCGATCTGTCATGGCTGGTTGAGCAACACTCCAGATTCCTTGTCGAGGTTCAGCCCAATGCTACTGTGTCACACCAGACAATGAGATGTGCTTGATCTTTATATTAGACATCTCTTGGGAAACTTCCATGAACCCCCATCTAGTTCCAGTCTATATATTACTATATACCAATCTCTCTTTAGCGTTATAAGGTTGTTGCTATCCTGCCCTCGTTTTATTCCCTACCTGATATTCTAGTTTGTGCCATTGGCAGTAAATGGACAATTAAAGTGCAAATTATTACATTAGCTAGTTGGTTAGTTAAGAGCAGGGGCAGATGGCCAGTAAATTATACCTGAACATCTTAGTCTGGGTATCCTGGCAATTCCTCTCAGGAAGAGTGCAATTTTAATGACTGGGTGCCTCAGCAGCTCAGCAGAGTACCAACATTAGTACCTCAGTCTCTGGGGTATCTTATTATGTGGGAAGCAACATTCACCTAATTGGTAACATAACACAGTTATATTTGGCATCATTATGTGACGATGATCTTGTGTAGGAGAACACATTAGGGACCAGGTTTCTAACGAGGTGTAGCAACTTTTTTGGGCTATGCTAGCGGGTAAAATGTTGCCTAACTGTCAGTCCTGGAGGTGTTGTCTCATAATAGGCTTCCTGGAACCTCTGTTTCCTGCCTCTAATGATCCCTCTCTAGACTTACATTGAGGAAGCCCTTACCAACCCCAATGTCAATTACCACATACAGACTTTTGGGTTGTCTCAGCATTAATCATAGGGAAAAACTATTTTATGGGAGTATTCACGGACATATTCAATCTCATCATATCCCAGTCTGTTGACCCACTCAAGATTTCCACCGTTGTTCCTGTACCCAAGACAGAGAAGATAACTGATCTACAAGAGTATCACCCCGTTGCATTCACTTCTCTCATGAAGTGCTTTCAGAGGCTAGTTAAGGACCATATCACCCCCACCTTATTCTACACCCTAGACCCACTACAATTCACATATCACCCGAACAGATCGCCATTGCAATGCACACTGCCCTATCTCACATGGACAAGATAAATTCCTACAGTGCATTTGGAAAGTATTCAGACCCCTTGACTTTTTCCACATTTTTTTATGTTACTACAGCCTAATTCCAAAATGGATTAAATCGTTTTTTTCCACCTCATCAATCTACACACAGTACCCCTTAATGACGAAGCAAAAACAGTTTATTTGACATTTTTGCAAATGTATAAATAATAAATAATGTAAATATCACATTTACATAATTATTCAGACCCTTTACTCAGTACCTTGTTGAAGCACCTTTGGCAGCAATTACAGCCTCGAGTATTCGTGGGTATGACGCTACATGCTTGGCACACCTGTATTTGGGGAGTTTCTCCCATTCTTCTCTTCAGATCCTCTCAAGCTCTGTCAGGTTGGATGGGGAGCATCGCTGCACAGCTATTTTCAGGTCTCTCAGAGATGTTCGATCTGGCTAAGGTCCGGGCTCTGGCTGGGTCACTCAAAGACATTCAGAAACTTGTCCCGAAGCAAATCCTGCATTTTCTTGGCTGTGTGCTCAGGGTTGTTTTCCTGTTGGAAGGCGAACCTTCACCCCAGTCTAAGGACCTGATCGCTTTGGAGCAGGTTTTCATCAAGGATCTCTCTGCATTTTGCTCCGTTCATCTTTCCCTCGATCCTGACTAGTCTCCCAGTCCCTGCCGCTGAACAACATCCCAACAGCATGATGTTGCCACCACCATGCTTCACTGTTGGGATGGTTCCAGGTTTCCTCCAGATGTAACACTTGGCATTTCAGGCCAGATTTCAATGTTGGTTTCATCAGACCAGATCATTTTGTTTCTCATGGTCTGAGAGTCTTTTAGGTGCCTTTGGGCAAACTCCAAGCAGACTTATGTGCCTTTTACTGAGGAGTGGCTTCCATCTGGCCACTCTACCATAAAGGCCTTATTGGTGCTGCAGAGATGCCCTTCTGGAAGGTTATCCCATCTCCACAGAGGAACTCTGGAGCTCTGTCAGAGTGACCATCGAGTTCTTGGTCACATCCCTGACCAAGGCCCTTTTCTCCCGATTGCTCAAATTGTCTATTAACCTGTTTTCACTTTTATATTATAGGGTATTGTTTGTAGATTGATGAGGAAAAACATACATTTTAATACATTTTAGAATACGGCTGTAACACAACAAAAATGTCCACATTTTGTTGTGTTACAGCCGTATTTTTAAATATATTAAAATGTACATATATACACACACACACTATCGTTAAAAAGTTTGGGGTTACTTAGAAATGTTTTTGTCCATTAAAATAACATCAAATTGATAATAAATACAGTGTAGACATTGTTAATGCTGTAAATGACTATTGTAGATGGAAACGACAGATTTTTTATGGAATATCTACGTAGGCATACAGAGGCCCATTATCAGCAAACATCACTCCTGTGTTCAAATGGCACGTTGTGTTAGCTAATTCAAGTTTATAATTTTAAAAGGAAAATGTATCATTAGTAAACCCTTTTGCAATTACGTTAGCACAGCTGAAAACTGTTGTTCTGATTAAAGAAGAAATAAAACTGGCCTTCTTTAGACTAGTTGAGTATATAGTGTATATATTTACACTGTATATTTACAAAATAATATACATGGAGGATTGGAATGCAGACAATTACATTGATGGAAGCAACAATCTATTTGCAATATTAAAGCTGATCTACCCCCTACAAAAAAAGTTACAAAATAAATACCAGATGATTGTGTAAATACAAGATGAACGATAGTTGATCCCTTATAATCAGATCGCCGTGTGACGTTATGCATTTGCCAAAAACTCCATCTCACCCAAACAGCTCTTACAGAAAAGGGTCATTATCATCATTTGCACAATTTCGGTGTTATTTCGACGTCATTGTGTGGACTAAAATTAAAACAGGAAAAATCACATTTTTGACTACCCTGGGCCTTTAACTACTATCGATATTAACACAAAAATTGTCAAGATGTTCCAACCACCCACTTCTCACATCACATATCCTTCTATTCCATCATCTCGTTCACAAACGTCTGTGTCATGGAGGTAAACCCATACCTGTTGAGCAGAGCTTTCAGGGACTATTGTGTGGTGTGGATGGGATAGTTTTTATGTTGTACCACCAGAATCTTCCATTCATTTTCAAGACATCTTGGTGGAGTGATCCTGCCTCTACACACCACAACACAGCGCTATCTCTGGTGTAATTTGATTGGCAGGCTCTCTCTCCCCCATATAGTTATCTGATCTCACTGCAACGATGCTGTGGTTTGATGGACAGCCAGTAGAGGTATAGCAAAAATCGAACCTCTCTTGACTTTTCCATCTTAATCACATTGTGCCCACAGTACCTTGATATGATTGAGTTCAGAAGATAAAATAATGTGTCAGTCGTCTTACAAACTGCGAAAGGAGAGATCATTTGTAGACGTCAAACACTGATGTAGAATTTTGATAATTAGGCGCTTCCATGCAGATAAGGGCGATACTTGGTTAATGCATTGGCCAGACTGATAGACAGGGATCTTTGAGTACAAAGAACCTGCAGCAACCAGCATAATTAAGCATGTAAGGTCATGAAAAATTATGGCGCAGCAATCTGTTGAGACTGTGAATGCTGCCAATTACCAATCCTCACAAAGTGAAGCACGTAAAACGATCCCTTACATAGGGAGCATGATTATATTCCGTGCTGTAAAATTGCATGCATTAGTGATATTAATTGTTTATAAGAAGCTTGCAATGGTTGGTGAATAGTTCCTGAATATTTGCGAATAATGGGTAAATTCTGTAAAGAATAGTAATTACTATTCACAAAGCAATGAGCTACATTTTATGGACACATAGGAACACTTACTATATAATTGTTTTGGAATTAATGCTTCATGTAGTGTTGTGGTGTCTCTCGTCATGATGTGTGTTTTGTCCAACTTTTTGTTTTGTTTAATCCCAGCCCCCATCCCCGCAGTAGGCCTTTTGCCTCTTGGTAGGCTGTCATCGTAAATAAAAAATGGTTCTTAATTGACTTACCTAGTTAAATAAAGGTTAAATTAAAAATAATAAAAACTTCATCAGAAGTATACCATCATTCTCTCAGCAAGCAGTGTTATGATAATGTCACAGTCACTGTTTCGAGGTGCATGCGATAATATACCATAAGAAGTAGTCTACTTTCTAAAAACAATGTAGCCTATGGATTTTCTGGAGTAAATTCATACATTTCGAGTCTGAACTTTGACTTCTGTGGCTACAGTATACAGGTCAGGTATTTCTCTGCAACCTTACAACTGGTCTCCATACATTTTTCATTATGCTAACAATTTTGTGTGCAATGAAACTATTGAGGCAAAGCTAAAATTTCATTAGTCTCTCAAAGTGGACTTAATGAATGCCTGTCTTGATTTTGAATGATTTATAACCAAAGTGAGATTGCAGTGCCAAATCCTTTATGAGTTTCTGTAAGCTTCAAAGGCTTATAACTCAAAAGGCTTATAACTCTAAATGAAATCTTAAGGGTTTCAAGATGTCAAAACTTCACAATGTCTTTTTCCAACATACTGTAGTTCAATCTTGAAAACTCTCAGAGATAGTTCACCATCAAAGTAAAGACATCAAAATCAATAAACAGCTTTAGGCAGAACATAAAAATAAGACATGTCATGACCAACACTTTAAGCCCAGAACTGCCCATAAAAAGCATTAACTCACAGTGTATTTAAAAGTCTATGTTTGTTTCACTTCGAGGCATCACTTGCATATAGTGCTGCAGTGTCTGCTTTATTGATGACAAGAACTGCACTTCATTGATTTATTATACGATTCATCTTTAATTGATTATATATGTCAATACGTTTTTGTCAATGGTAGTAGAACTCCATTACTGTAGATGGACAATGGCATGGTACTTACGTGTGAGCTAAAAACATCAATACATACAGTTGAAGTCAGAAGTTTACATACACCTTATCCAAATACATTTAAACTCAGTTTTTCACAATTCCTGACATTTAATCCTAGTAAAAAATCCATGTCTTAGGCCAGTTAGGATCACCACTTTATTTTAAGAATGTGAAATGTCAGAATAATAGTAGAGAGAATGATTTATTTCAGCTTTCATTTTTTTCATCACATTCCCAGTGGGTCAGAAGTTTACATACACTCAATTAGTATTTGGTAGCATTGCCTCTAAATTATTTAACTTGGGTCAAGCCAGCAGCATACCACCCTGGATACCACTGCTGGCTTGCTTCTGAAGCTAAGCAGGGTTGGTCCTGGTCAAACCCTAGATGGGAGACCAGATGCTGCTGGAAGTGGTGTTGGAGGGCCAGTAGGAGGCACTCTTCCTCTGGTCTAATAAAATATCCCAATGCCCCAGGGCAGTGATTGGGGACACTGCCCTGTGTAGGGTGCCGTCTTTCGGATGGGACGTTAAACGGGTGTCCTGACTCTCTGAGGTCATTAAAGATCCCATGGCACTTATTGATAAGAGTAGGGGTGCGAACCCCGGTGTCCTGGCTAAATTCCCAATCTGGCCCTCAAACCATCATGGTCACCTAATAATCCCCAGTTTACAATTGTCTCATTCATCCCCCTCCTCTCCCCTGTAACTATTCCCCAGGTCGTTGCTGCAAATGAGAACGTGTTCTCAGTCAACTTACCTGGTAAAATAACGGTAAAAAAAAAAAAAAAAAATACGTTTCAGGTAGCCTTCCACAAGCTTCCCACAATAAGTTGGGTGAATTTCGGCCCATTCCTCCTGACAGAGCTGGTGTAACTGAGCCAGGTTTGTAGGCCTCCTTGCTCGCACACGCTTTTTCAGTTCTGCCCACAATTGTTTTATAGGATTGAGGTCAGGGCTTTGTGATGGCCACTCCAATGCCTTGACTTTGTTGTCCTTGCTTTCTGACCGATGTCTTGAGATGTTGCATCAATATATCCACATAACTTTCCTTCCTCTTGATGAAATCTATTTTGTGAAGTGCACCAGTCCCTCATGCAGCAAAGCTCCCCCGCAACATGATGCTGCCACCCCCATGCTTCACGGTTGGGATGTTGTTCTTCGGCTTGCAAGCCTCCCCCTTTTTCCTCCAAACATGATGGTGGTCATTATGGTCAAAGAGTTCTATTTTTGTTTCATAAGTTTCTCAAAAATTTCTCAATAAAGTACGATCTTTGTCCCCATGTGCAGTTGCAAACCGTAGTCTGGCTTTTTTTATGGTGGTTTGGAGCAGTGGCTTCTTCCTTGCTGAGCGACCTTTCAGGTTATGTCGATATAGGACTTGTTTTACTGTGGATATAGATACTTTTGTACCTGTTTCCTCCAGCATCTTCACAAGGTCCTTTGCTGTTGTTCTGGGATTGATTTGCACTTTTCTCACCAAAGTACGTTCATCTCTAGGAGACAGAACGCATCTCCTTCCTGAGCGGTAATGATGGCTGCGTGGTCCCATGGTGTTTATACATGCGTACTATTGTTTATACAGATGAACATGGTACCTTCAGGCATTTGGAAATTGCTCCCAAGGATGAACCAGACTTGTGGAGGTCTACAATCTTTTGAGGTCTTGGCTGTTTTCTTTTGATTTTCCCATGATGTCAAGCAAAGGGCACTGAGTTTGAAGGTAGGCCTTGAAATACATCCACAGGTACACCGCCAATTGACTGAAATGATGTCAATTAGCCTATCAGAAGCTTCTAAAGCCATGACATAATTTTCTGGAATATTCCAAGCTGTTTAAAGGTACAGTCAATTTAGTGAATGTAAACGTCTGACCCACTGGAATTGTGATACAGCGAATTACAAGTGAAATAATCTGTCTGTAAACAATTGTTGGAAAAATTACTTGTGTCATGCACAAAATAGATGTCCTAACCAACTTGCCAAAACCATAGCTTGTTAACAAGAAATTTGTGGAGTGGTTGAAAAACAAGTTTTAATGACTCCAACCTTAGTGTATTTAAACTTCCGACTTCAACTGTAGATATCAATACTGCCAGGATAAGTTATAGTCCCTTTTCTAATTTACTATCCCAAAGAACAAAATCCAAGATATTGTATCAACCCTGTTATTATTATTAGTTGTATTATTACCATCATTCATTTGAGTAGGGACAGATGCAATAACATTGACACATTGCAATTTAGATCAGTAATCTGCATTGCACCGTAACGTGTTAACTTGCAGTGCCTGTCCCTAGACAAAACCAATTTATACACCAATACTGCAACACCACACCTCTTTTAAATCGTTTAATTTCAATTGGAAAGCGTAGATTCAATGTCGATGCAATGAAAGGCATCGCACGGCCATATGAATCATTCTGTGGTATGGGGAACAATGTAATCCCAAATCTTTGAAGTTCACCAAACGGAGGCAATCTCTGTACGAGCACTCTCAGTCACTCATCGGGGCGTTTGATAACTTTAGTAAAGGTTGATTGTGATCAATATGTTTGGACTACAGAGGCAAGTTCAAAAGCTCTGTTTTTGCACGTTCAATTGTAGTTCAAGGCACAAAGTTTTTGTTCCTGTACTTTTATGGATTTTTTGGTTTTTCATTTGTTTAAATATAAAAAATTGCAGACATGGTACTGAATGCCATGAGTGAAGGTTGATTAACAGTTCTGTATTAGATTGACTGACACAATTGAACAGAAGGTCAAGGAAAAATGACATGTTTAAGGTGTCCTTCAGATATCCTACTCTATCCTCAATGGAAAAAGACAAGGAGCCTTCATTTGCATTGTGATTGCAATGACATGGGATGCTTTTCACACACAATGCAAGATGAGTCCTCTGGCAATTAGCACAGCTGCTGCTGCAAATCAATACTCCTAAATTATAGATTACCTTGTTAATTGATTTTACTGCAGAGTGTAGGAGTGTGTCTGGTTACGTTGGATATGCAGGTGTCTAGGACTGCATTAGAGTCTCAGAAATGGCTGATGTCCTTGGGATATCTCCTCCATGCTAATCACATGGTGCTGCATGTTTTTTGCTAATCATGTGGTGTCTGGGTCCAGCATGTTCCATGGGCATTAGAAGAGGACAACAGGAGATAAGTTGACAATCATGAATCTGTCTTGAGCAACGTACAATGTCTCTCTCTATTCCTCTCTTTCTTTGACTACCAGGTCGACCTTAATAGTCTTTTCAAAAGTGAATCCCACCCCTTTGCTTTTGAACGGATGTTGTGTGTCAAATGTTTTGACATGTCAACTGCTCTCCGCTGCCTTTCTCCCTAGTCATCCGGTTGATTCTCCCCAGGGGCAGATCTGTTCAGCCAGCCATCCCCACAAATCACCTGATGCTCCCTACTCCTCTCACTGCAGAGACCAGCTCTCTGGGCCAAGGCCCAACAGGAAGCATCTCAAGTTCCTCTATTTTTCTAGCCTCGATGAACCAGCCCATGACACAACCTGACCTTTCAGTCAAAAGAGACGTTTGGGGCTTGTACAGCTCACTCTGGTAGATCCTGTCCTGGCACAACCAGTTGGCTCTCACTCAATCCCCTCAACAGTATCATACCATTCATAGCCATGAGGGGAATCCGGAGGCCATACATAGATTTGTCAAGCATCCATATATACTCAGCTGAATGCACAACCATCATGCACTGTGTGGTTTCAACTACCATTCAACTACCATGCATGTTCCTCCTTCAAGTTGCCAAGACGCTAAGTCTGTCCGGCAAGAGGGGGCTTTCCTGTTATTTGATAACATCCTTTGCTGGAACTACAGACAGGGGAGATTTGGGGGTGGTCTTTGCACCTCTCCTCAACAAGCTAATGGGAGATGTTTCATCTCACCCCTCATGTGGCGTCAGAGGAGGCTAAAAGCTGTCATTTTCTATTGGGTCATTCCACTGTGCTGCTGGGAGTGCATAAAATCAGCCAGGAAATGGAGCAGAAGTGAGGACAGAGGGTGAAAGAGTGCCCGACTGCCTACTCCAACTGTGATGAGCCCCCTGTTTGTAATAGTGGCCCAGGGACCGATTATCCCATTTTCTACCTTACCAAAGGGCCTTCCCCCACCCCAAATCAGCATGTCCATGTCCTCAGTAAAGGGGAACTAAATTGACATGGGCTCTGCAGAAGAGTAAAACGCTAACAAAACATACAATTTCCCTGCTCTGACGGCAGCTTTGAGGAGTTAGCAAGGTAACAGGTCAACTCTGAGTTCGACTCAAGATAACAGGTCATAAGAAAGTGACTCACCTTTTAGCCAGATAAATATTTTGGGGTAATTAATCCTTCAGAACTAACCTGCTTCGGGGCAGACTAACTCAGGGTTAACTCCCCCAGTGGAGGCTGGTGGGAGGAGCTATATGAGGATGGGCTCATTGTAATGGCTTGAATGGAATAAATTAAATGGAGTCAAACATGTGGTTTCCATATGTTTGATGTGTTCGATACCATTCCATGCATTCCATTCCAGCCATTACAATGAGCCTGTTCTCCTATAGCTCCTCCCACCAGTCGCCACTGAACTCCACTTACCGTGAATTAAATGACTGAGCCGCGAGTTGAGGACCAACAATGAAATCTGATTCCCTCTCTCTTGCAAAGATTGCGTCATCGTCCCCTTCATTTGAGGAAGACGATTGATTAAATATTTTATTAATCAAATGTTTTTTTCTGTGTTCAATTTTATAAACATTTAATAATGACAGAATGTATTTTACATGACATGTAACATGTTTGTATGACTTATTAAAAACAAAATGAGTGTGAAAAAAGGTGCTTGTGCATTGATAAGCACATCAAAGACGGCATTAACGATAAAAAATAAAGACACCACTTCTAAAAGCCTATTTCACACCATAGCCTGCTGAACTTGCAAGATAACTTTTCTTTCATTCCTATTTTGTCACAAATGAAAATGCGTCACTGACTCTCCCATTGATTGATGTTCCACCATTGTCTCAATGAAGAGTTTGGCGTTCCACTAGCCATGTGCGACATGTACGCACTGTTACAAGCCTGCTAGAGTTAGCGGCAGGCAGACTAACAATATCCACTGTCTAGTATGGATGTGAAATGTGAAGTTAGCTTAAGCCGGATAGCTTTAGAAAACTCTGTGTAGATCTAGTTGTAGTATAGACCTCTGGAGAGCTGCTATGAATGCTACTGTAAGTAGTCTGGCTACTATTTGCATTGACCCCCAACTGTATTTGTTAAAAACTGCATTGTTGGTTAGGGCCTCGTATGTAAGCATTTCACTGTAAGGTCTACATCTGTTGTATTCGGCGCATGTGACTAATACAATTTGATTTGATAAGTCATAGCGAATGGATAACAACAGTTCTTCTCCAGTTAAATTTGTTATGGCTATTGGATTAATGTTATAACACTGTCATTCCTCACTGAAATAGCTAGTGGTCTTTGTGAGTTTAATCAAATCAAAACATTCTGTTAGATAGAATTGCACTTGTATACTTCTTGCATAATTGGGTGGTATTAACATAGCTAGCACATTTCCAAAAACAAACCAATTGATCTAAAACTTTCATCAAAGCTAAGTTTCTAAAGCTGTGAAGCTGGCACAACTAATGCCCTAGTTTCACAGTTGGCAATATATTTCAGTCAGTTGCACAGTTGCTCCTTACATTAATTTCCCTCCTCTTTATCTTAGCAAGTTGTATTTGACATTTTTCTTCTTTAGAACTAGCATACTGTCAAGTTATTATCTCTGAAATATTGATAATTTCAAGGGGACACTCTATGAAAATTAAAACGGAAATCCCAGTTAAGAGAGTGAGCATTACATACTTGAAAATGTAGCACTCTGTTTGTATCTACATATATTTTGGTTTGAGAAACATCAGGGATCCCTAACTCAAACCGGTTCAAAATCATTGTGATTCAACACAGCACAACAATTTACCTTGCAACCTGGCCCCGGCCACCTTCCTCTCTGTGAAGTGTATGTGACAGAGATCAGATCAACATTGTTGTTAATGTTCTAATTTACTTCTATTCCAATTATCCCCATCGGGACTTCATGTTAATGAACATGGCCCAGTCAATACAGAGATTCTCGCCAGCTCCACGGTTAATTAAAGGAACTCTTTGTACTTAATGAGAAACATGTCCTTCACCCAGTCAGTAAACAAGACAAACACCCAGGATTCTACACAACACACAGAGTCACATGGTTGACCATTCTGAGGATCCTACACAACAGTAGTGTCACGTGTTTGACAATTCCGAGGGTTCTACACAACATTATCACATGGTTGACCTTTCCGAGGATTCTACACAACACCATCACATGGTTGATCATTTCGAGGGTTCTACACAATGCTGCCATATTATGGTTGACCATTCTGTGGATTCTAAACCATGCTGTTATGCGGTTGACCACTTAAATGGAACTGCATCAAACTTGCATAAAACACACAAACTTGTCAGAAATAACTTGGTCAGTGGATTAGTGTATTGAGAGTAAAATCCTAACAAACACAGCAACCAAATAATGTTGTAATAAACAACAAATGAATAGTCCTTTCAGAGACAACAGTCCAAAGGACAAAACCACAATGTAAATAAATAAAAATGTCCTATTAGAACTCCTGGTCTGAGTTTTTGAGTCTTTGAAAGGAAGTCCAAATCCAAGGACTTGCTGTGTTCATACGGTACATCTTGTAAATTCGTAAATACCAGCATACGACTGGGGAAAATCCACTTTAACGCCTCTCCAACTGGTAATTACTCATGGGAAACTTGTCTGTCATTTCTCAGATCCGACTTTTCCCAAGTCACAAACTAACAACAACAAAACATAATTTAGGAAAAATAATCTATTAATTAATATGGTTTTTCAGCACTGTAATATGTTTGCAAGCGTGAAAGCTGTACTTTTAGTTTATGGTTGATGCAGCTTGTTTGCCATTAGCCAATTAACGTTCTCAACGAGTTCAAAGCACGGGAACTCACACAACTCGTTGCTCCCGGTTTACAAGTAGTATTTTCGGAGTTTCCCACTTATGAAGGAATCATTGATCCAATGGAAAACCCCCAAAATACATAGAAAGTCATTACAAAGCATTTCCAGGTATAAAGGATTGCCTAACTGATTGCTGCTCGGCAATTTAGTTGCTTCCCACTAGGCAGCTGTATCACGGTGTCACCAGCGGTAGCTAACGTCGTGGCCAGTGTACTGCCGTTGTGTCAAGGTTCTTGCCGACTTGAGGTGCTTCCCACTCTGCAGCTATATCCCCATGTCACCGGCAGTAGCTAACATGGCCATTTTATTTCCCTTCCATGATTTTAGTTCAAGTAGTATACACAATAAATAACTAAAATTGATAACCATCTAGATGTCACCTTGATACAGTCTACTTAATGGGTAGAGCATGAATGGCAGCGGGAACAACACTGGAACACAGCGGCAACAACACTGGAACACAGTGTCATTCCCTCCCGGTTGCCAAGCACTGCTGTCCCACAACAGCATGGGAGCTAGCCTAGTGTAGCCAATATCAGGGTGACAGTCACAGTAAGCACACGTACTGTATACAACGCACACAAGCAACACTACCCCCATCAGTGCTTTTAATAAAAATAAACAATCTTCAATTTTATTAACTGAACATTTGCAATTATTTGTGAAAATGAACACTCAAATACGACTCAGACTCATCCTCTGACATCAAAACTCCAAACTCTCGCGGTAGTTCCATGGTAAGTAATTGGAAACAACACCGCTCAATCAAAACCGTCAAAAAAATCACAGAGCACTGATGTTACACCCAATCACAGAGTTACACCCATCGCTGATTATCCACCCACTTATTTCACCATACCCACTTCAGACACATTCCAAGGATGCAGTAACAGATCCACAGATGACACAATCTCAATTGCACTTCACACTGCCCTCACCCACCTGGACAAAAGGAATACCTATGTATGCTGTTCTTTGACTACAGCTCAGCGTTCATCACCATAGTCCCCTCCAAGCTCAGGACCCTGGGACAGAACACCTCCCTCTGCAACTGGATCCTGGACTTCCTGACGTGCCACCCCCAGGCGGTGAGAGTAGGCAACAACACATCCTCCATGCTGACCATAAGCTCAGGGGCCTCTCAGGGGTGTGTGCTTAGTCCCCTCCTCTACTCCCTCACAACTGCGTGGCAGTGCACGACTCTAACACCATCATCAAGTTTGCTGACGACACAGTGGTGGTAGCAGTGATCACTGAAGGCAATGAGACAGCCTGTAGGGAGGAGGCCAGCGACCTGACAGTGTGGTGCCAGTACAACAACCTCTCCCTCAACGTCAGAAAGACAAAAGAGCTGATCGTGGACGACAGGAAATGGAGGGGCGGAAACACCCCCATCAACAACATGAAAATATTGGGCGTGGGCCCTCAGATCCTCAAAAAGTTCTACAGCTGCACCAATGAGGTCATCTTGACTGACTGCATCACCGCTTGGTACTGCAACTGCAATGCTCCCAACCAATGTTCCCTCTCATATTTTTCAGCACTGAGCAAATTTCAGGTCTGCTGGGTGCAAACTTGAACATTGGGAAAATTCTGTGCAACTTCTGGCATGCGTTTACTGTGAACACTGAGGCTGTAACCTCTAAGTTACAGTTACCACAGTGGACAAGTAGGCTACTGTGGCTATTTGATCATAATGTAGGCCTACCAGACTGGCCTACCATCTAAAACAATGGAGAGAATGCATCCCACAACATTTTAACATGGGAATAGCTGTTCTATCATTCAGCCTACAGTAGCAGCCAATGTGTGGTGTTCAATGTAAGCCTACATTCCATGAGACTTTTGGGAAAAAACATGCAGGACTTGACATAAATCTGTTTATCCACTTGTCCATCAGACAAGGAGGTGACTAAAATTGTGTTGTTTGATGCTAAATAAAAGGCATTATTATTCCCATACCATTATTACAGAGAATCAGACAAATGATGCTACCTTCTGCCTATTGGCTACTTAGCTTATTCAAGCCTGTGTCAAAATACAACATGGTCCCTTTAAGACAGAAAAACTATTTTGCTTTGACTTGCACACTGGACTCTACCCACACACTCACACATACTTACACTGACACCCCGACTCACACATTCGTGCGCTATCTCTCCTTCACTGACTCTATGCAGACACACTGGACTCTATCCACAGACTCACACATACTACATACGCCCACACATAAATAACACGTGCACATATGCATACTGATGCCACACACAAACACACAAGCACACCACATATGCTGCAGCGACTGTCTATTATCTATCCTGTTGCCTAGTCACTTTACCCCTACATGCTGTATACAGTGCCTTTGGAAAGTAGTCAGACTTTGTCCACATTTTGTTACATTACAGCCTTATTCTAAAATGGATTTTTTTTTTCTTTCCCTCAGCAATCTAAAAACAATACCCTTTATTAAAACCTCTACAGAGTACCTAACCCGGATCCGGGAGCACCCCCCACCCCCCCACACTGATTAGCATCGCTAGCATAGCGTCACAATTAAATAGTAGCATCTAAATATCATTAAATCACAAGTCCAAGACACCCAATGAAAGACACAGATCTTGTGAATAAAACCACCATTTCAGATTTTTTAAATGTTTTACAGGGAAGACACAATATGTAAATCTATTAGCTAAACACGTTAGCAAAAGACACCATTTTCTTACTCCAACAGTTTCTTACTCCATCAGGTGCTATCACCAATTCGGCTAAACTAAGATATTGATAGCCACTAACCAACAAACAAATTCATAAGATGACAGTCTGATAACATATTTATGGTATAGCATAGTTTTTTTTTTTTAAATGTGCATTTTTCAGGTATAAATCACAGTTCTACATTGCAGCTGCAATCTGATATAGTGCTGATGCAGCTAGAACAATTACAGAGACCAACGTTATATAACTAATTACTTGTCTTAAAACATTTCAGAAAAAAATACACAGCGTACAGACATTGAAAGCCCAACATCTGGTGAATCCAAACAATATTTCAGATTTTTTAAATGTTTTATAGCGAAAACAAAATGTAGCGCTAAATTAGCATAACCAGGCCAGCCAGAACCAGCTGGACGCGCCCGACCAGTTCACATGCACGACAGATATATGAAATAACATCGTAAATTGGGTCTTACTATTGCTGATCTTTCATCAGAATGTTGATCAAGGTGTCCTTAGTCCTGATGAGTCGTTCAATCCATTCACAATGGCAACTTCCCCTCTTCATTTAGCCTGGGTACTGGTCGACTAGCACGGTCCCTGTCCAAAGTTAAAAAACTCAAAGAACGGAACACGGCAAAACTCCCGAAAAAATTCTAATAATCTGATTAAACTATATTGAAAAAACATACATTACGGTGATATGGTCACATGTATCAAACAAACTTCGAGACGGAGATAGTTTTCATCCGTAACGTCAGCATAACAAAAGACAATGGCACCTCTAAAACGCGCGTCTCAGAAAACCGGAAGTTGTCGGTCACGCTAAAGAAATAGGTCTTATTTCACGTCAGTACAAGATAAACAAAAAATTTATCCTCTGACAACTTCCTGACACCCAGAGGAAGAAGAATGAAGTGGGTTTCGGGTCATAGGTGGCATGACCATATATAGGCAGAGCGTTGAAGCGAGCATACACATCTTGCAATCTTCTTCTGGCTCAGGGAAAGTGCTGTGAAATGACCTGTGTTTCACTCAGAGACGAAATTGGAACGGTTTTAGAAACCATAGCTTGTTTTCTATCCAATGGTATATGGTTATATGCATATAGTAACAGCAATAATTGAATAAGAGGCAGTTTAATCTGTAGAGGCAATTATGCTAATGCGAAACAGCACCCCCTGTATTCTCAATTAATGACAAAGCATAAACAGGTTTTTAGAAATTTTTGCAAATGTATTAGAAATAGAAAACAGAAATACATTATTTACATAAAGTTACCATTCAAAAGTTTGGACACACCTACCCACTCCAGGGTTTTCTTTATTTGTACTATATTATACATTGTAGAATAATAGTGAAGACATTCTTCACAGAGTTTAAGTAACAGACACATCTCAACATCAACTGTTCAGAGGAGACCACGTGAATCAGGTCGTCATGGTCGATTTACTGCAAAGAAACATCTATTAAAGGTCACCAATAAGAAGAAGAGACTTGCATTAAATTATTTTGGTTTTAAGTATTTTCCAAATGAAATGAGAATTAGACCATAAATCACGAGATTGACTTTAATACCATAATTTACAATTATAGTGTAGATTCAACAGCTGTCTGAGTACACTATCGTAATAGGTTATAAATAATAATCTGTTATTTTAGTCGTGAAACAAGGAAACTGCAGTCGAAGAAAAGTTTGTATTGGCTGTCCATTCTGAATTCCAGGGTGGCTAGGGATTAACTGGCATTGGAAAGTTGAACATATACTGCTGCTTTTGTGTGTGGCATCTGCAAGCATGAGGTTATTTAATAAGGTGCTTTGTAGGTTAAATGTTTAATTATAGTATTGTGTTCACTGAGGGATTACCTCTGACTCTTTTCATGAGTCAGCATCTCATCCCCAACTAAAATGCAGATTGAGTTAATTTTTGTTAAATTACATGCTAGCCTATTTATTTTTTGTTATTTTTTATAACCACATGTAAACTATGGATTTAGGTGTCTTCAGCTGAGCATCAAGAGTGGCCACACATTTCATTTCCATCAATGCACTGACACATTCCTAAATAAAATAAAATGTGAGCAATCTTGCAGGGCCCTGGGACTTGATCTTAAAGTAGCTAGTGTTCTGTGCAGTGTGGCTGTTGGGCCTGACTCTAGAGATTGGTTTCACTGTTGAGCAGTCCAGAGCAGAGCTGCATCCTGGAGGTATTTTCCTATTTGACTGACACCCCCATCCATCATCTGGTTTATCGTAGTCCAATCCTAAGTGACAGAACTGTAAGAGTCCTACAGCTGTCCATTAAGTACAGAATTAGCCTTCAGAACAGTGATAGTGGAATATTATAGTGGACTGCCACGGAAACACAAACTGATGACCTTTGAGAAAAGCCAATCTTCAGAGTGAGAATCTGTTTTTAGTGGTGCATAGGTTACAGAAGTCTGATATCTTTTAGGGATGAGCAACAATATCCATGACTATCCGTCCCTCTTCTGGTGAAAAAAGATTTGGTCACACTTAAGTTGGATAGTCCGGATTTTCCATCTGTAGAGTCATACTATCTGTTGATAAGCAACTGCTTGCTAAGGTTATGGTTAGTTTTAGAATAGGGGTTAAGGTAAGGGTTAAGGTTAGGGTTAGGATAAGGGATAGAGTTAGTAGATAGTTGAAATGTTACTGATAGTCTGTAGTTTATAACAGAAGAAATTGACTGTATATGAAATGAACAGGAAATACAGCTGATATCTCAAGACAAACAAGGACAAAGGATGTTAAGGGATAATTTACTGTATGTATGATAGACAAAATGCATAACATTAATGTATTTAATGTGCTTTTTGGCAGGATTCTCCAAAAGTTAACATTGTGTTCCCTTGTGAACATGCAGGTTGGCGTTTATTGTCTCAAATCTTGCCCTGGAGGCAGAACTGAACTATTTCTGCTAGATGGGCCATCTGCAAAGTCAAAATTGGCTATATCGTAAAAATATAAAGAAAAATTAAATTTTTGGTCTGAATTTAAGTTTGGGGTTAGGCAGTGTGGTTACGTTTATATTTTAAATCAGATCTTATGACTTTGTGGCTGTCTCCAGGGCAATAAATGCCAACCTGCTGTGAACACTTGGGCCTGCTGCACAATGGTTTGGGGAAGGTGTGGCAGAAGATAGAAAGAACCATTTTATTTTATGTATTTCACCTGGCGTCACCCGGTAATAATGTTTTTGTCCTGTTGCAGTAGCAGGCCTGATTGATGATCCAGTGTGATTGTTTTCATCCATCATGTCTTAAGAGGCCAGGTCAGGAGCCAGGCAAGAGGGAACTAAGAAATCACAGGCTAACCCATGATTGAACATTGTGGGGGGGGAAATTGTCAAGCCTCACCTCTCTGTCTGCAGCCTGATTTCATATGGTTGGGGTGATATCTGCTCTTGTGATCACACTCAAGAGTTTAACAAAAAACCTATACAGAGGGATGAGAAGTGGCTTTCTAATCTTTCCCTATTGTTTGTCTTTGTTTTTCACTCACTGCTTATATATTTGTATATTTTCTAAATCGGCCCCAAGTTCAATTCCAACTGGAGTGTCACCTCAATCATTTGATGGGAACACTGTAAAAAGTGATCATTCTCAAATGTCAGTGAATCTCATTCTCCTTAGAGACCCAATTTATGCTGTTTAGTTGGGGAAATATTTTCACAATGATTCACTCACATAGCAATTTTGTATTTTATATTTACTCAATGTCCTAATTACATCCTAATCCTACTTAAATCAGTCAGTTGTGAGTTAACTGCACTTTAACCTCCAGGTCAGTGCTGAATCAATATTGAATATAATTCCCAGCTAATCACTGTCAACATATCATTGATCAAAATGAGTGATACAAGATGTCTATGAAATGCTGTATCAGTTTGGACATGCTAAGAATATTCTATTCCAATTTCATGTTAGAAATATGAGTGTGATGGGAAAATTAAACATTTTAACATTGTTGGAAACCCCAATAGAAGATTTACAACCAGCACAAGACGCACTGTGTTCCCAGTTATGGAAAATGAAATGGAGAATTCAGCAGTGTAGGTCCTGCACCCAAATGTGCTTTGTCACCTGGGACCAAATGGCCCAAAACCCAAAATACTATTTTGGGAGTAATCAGCCCTTCCCTTGTCAAGAGGAAAAAATGTCCCTATCTCTCTCTGTTACAGTATCCAGATAACTGACTACTGGAATGTGTGATAGGATAATACTACTGCAGCCATGTTTGTTATTTATTTGAAACTTCTTCCCTGATGAGAACACTGATGCCATCTATATAGATGTATGATCTACAGTATGTGGTAACTGTTATCTGTACAGGGTGAACGCTAAACTACTGTATGCAAGGATTGCTTTGTCTTCTCAGGAATGCTGAATTATCTGTGTTGCTCTCTCCATCTCCACAATCTTGACACCTCTGCAAACCAGAGGTGTACTGTTGGTCCTGTAGGTATATAGTGATTGGAGGTAAACTCAACAGTAATCCTATTGGTCACCAACTCAGACTTTGAATCCAAGCAGTCAAACAGTTACAAAAGGGTCTTAGATTAATTTGCTCTGTTTTTTTTGCTCCTGTCCTTCTCTGGTGAGGTAAGTACACTGTCTCTCTCTCTCTCTCACGCTCTCTCGCTCTGTCTCTCTCTCTCTCTCTCTCTGATCATTGCTAGGTTAATATTGCTAGTAATGCTAGTAATGCTGTGTATACCTTATAAGTGAATCCATACATTTTACAATGTAATTAAACATATTTGCTTTTAGCATTACATTATCAGTCGTTTCTTGATAGACTATTCCTGTAAATCAACAATAGTCCTGCTTGCACATTGATGAATAATCTTTATTGAGTCAGATAAAAAAAAAATTATAGACTGTTCATGTTAATTGCATAGTCTTATTACAGGTTGCATGGCTCACTACAGTGGTACACCTGTTGTAGTGTGCAGTGGGGCTAAAGCTTCAATCCACTTTTCTGCTTGATCTACAAAAGCATTGGTTCTATTTTTGGAAGGGCCTTAAAACCCTAGAGTTGATTGACGTACCTCTGCTTCAATCTAAGTTACATAACAAAAACAAATGGATAAAATCAATTTTTATAGTCTAACACGAAACATTTTGTAAACCGCGTTTGTGTCGTGAATTCCGTCTCTATCAACTTTCGACGAAGCATTCGATGTAATTACAGACACTAAACATACGCTTTTCCAGTCATGGTTGGTTTCATTGCAATCCTCTGGTTGTTTGTAACACAGCCGGACTTGATGGTTCTTTTGCGGGGCGTATTGACTCAAAGGAACTGATTTGAAGACACCGAGCAATGACCTCATTGCGCACCAATAATATTAGCGAAGTTTCGTTGATTGACTATTTCGGCCCAATGACCACTGATCGTCTTAAAATCTAGCTTGGTAGATAGCCAACGAGCTGAGTTAACCTCTACCGACCCCCCCCCTCCCGGATCTGGGATCATCCTCATCAAAAAAGCTGACTAGCATAGCCTAGCCTAGCGCCACAGGGATATGCGCCAGTATGTGATGGTTATGGGTTGAAAGACCAGCCCTTGTTAGTAAACACACGCGTAAGAAGGTTCATTCGCTATTCAAGATCAGATTTTTTGCAGGCACATGTGTTACGCACAGCAGTATTTTGTAAAGAGTATTTTCAACAATTGTATAGAAAACATTATGGCGACTAAATCGGGAAAAGCAATGTCAAAGTCTAGGTATACATATTTGCACCAAATTTTAGAAGGAATTGATAGGGAAAGTGAGACAGAATTGTTACAAGAAGACGAGTCTATGGGTGAGCATAGCTTTGACTCACAGGCCGACGAGATGTTTCTGCACGGAGAGGACATAACTTTGGACTGGAAAGTTCTAATGCTAATGCCGTTGTTTGAAATGAATAATATGAAATATTATTCATTTGAGATTTTTATTTTTTTGTGTATTTATAGAAATATAATCAGTATTGAAATGGGTAATGAAATGTGTAAAGTACACATTGGCTATACATATTGTGTGTATGACCCATAACCTGTTTGTGTGTGTGTGTGTGTGTGTGTGTGTGTGTGTGTGTGTGTGTGTGTGTGTGTGTGTGTGTGTGTGTGTGTGTGTGTGTGTGTGTGTGTGTGTGTGTGTGTGTGTGTGTGTGTGTGTGTGTGTGTGTGTGTGTGTGTGTGTTTGTGTGTATATATATATATATTTATTTTTTCCTTCATTTTTTATAAAAATGGAATGGAGTTGAATTGAACAGCAAACACACGCACGGTCATTGTGCCGAGATGCGTGCGCCCGCTGCTCCACCACCCCATTCCATATGAAACAGCCATTGGATGCTGTTGGGGGGAGGGCAGGCCCACAACAATGGCCGGAGTGGAATGGAACAGCACTTCACCATAGTGACTGTGTTCCCTCCGCTCTATATAATACATATCTGTTTATTTTACGTGATCATACAAGGCTCATACATAACAAATATTATTTTCTGAAATGTTTTCTTTCACAGTGATACCGACTCCGACTGGGAGCCCCCGGTGCCAAGGTGCCCATCTCCCACTGAAGCTGGTTCATCCAGCCGGACCCCTGCTGTCTCCGGCTCCACACCTACCCCCGCCCAGCCATCTAGAGGTGTGAAGACACTAACAAAGAAGCGGAGGAGGGGAAGTGTGGAACCTGCTGGTAGAGAGGCAGACGGGCGTTGGCACACTGTGTTAGAAGATGATGTGGATCCAATTCTACCAGTATGTAGACCGAAAAGGCAGCCAGGACCTCAACTAGACATGACTGCAAAGTACAGCCCCCTTCAACTTTTTCAACTGTTTTTCACCCCATCAGTTGATGATTCCCTGGTGTCTAACACCAACAAGTATGGGGCTAAGAAGCAAACATGGGGCTGATGAAGTTAAAAACCCTCAAGGATTACTGGAAAACATCCCCACTCTATCAACTGCCTTTCCCCCCCACTGTCATGTCTTGTAAACGGTTTCTGACTATCTCACGGGCGCTTCACATCAGTAACCCAAAAGTTGATGAGCACAATGACAAGAGGAGAGGCACCGCAAGGTTTGATAGGCTCTGCAAATTCAAACCTCTCTACCCCAGCATGGTTGAGGCCTGCAAGACCTATTTTCAGCCCGCTCAGAACTTGTCCATAGATGAGACGATGGTAGCCTCAAAGGCCAGAATTGGCCTCAAACAATACATACGTAACAAACCAACAAAATGGGGTTACAAACTGTTTGTTTTGGCTGATTCTGTGTGTGCATACACTTGCAATTTTTTGGTTTATGAGGGGAAAAGCAGTTTTGCGACTGGTAAGGGACTCAGTTATGATTCCGTTATGGAGTTATTGGATTTTGTAGCCCTTCCCCAACTGCTGGGGAAGGGCTACAAACAGTTTGTGGACAACTTCTACACAAGCCCTACCCTGTTTACAGACCTGAGGAAGCTGAATATGTGGGCTTGTGGCACCATTCGTACCAACAGAGTGGGCTTTCCAAAGACAAAAGTAAACGACATGCCTAAGCGGGCTGATAGGGGTACCATGCGATGGATTCGTGAAGATGGCCTGCTCTTTGTGAAGTGGATGGATACCAGAGAGGTGGTTATGTGCAGTACAATCCACCAGTCCTTCAGTGGCGATCACGTCGTCAGGCGTGTGAAGGACGCTACTGGGGCATGGACCACCAAAAATGTCCCCTTTCTTGCAGCTATAAAGGACTACAACAAGGGCATGGGAGGTGTGGACCTGTCAGATGCGCTGATAGGTTACTATAATGTTCTCCACAAGACAATGAAATGCTACAATACATTGTTTTATCATTTCATCAACATTGCTGTGGTGAATGCCTTCATCCTCAAGAAGAAAATGGCTATGAGCTGTGGACAGCCCCCCATCTCACAGCTACCCTTCAGGGAGCTGCTCATCCTGGAGCTTGCTGGCTACAGCACAAAGTCCACTGCATCATCTTCTGCCCCCTCTACTTCTGTCCCCTCTACCTCTGTCCCTTCTACTCCTGCCACCAGTGGTGTTCACATGCCAAAATTCATAACTGCAGGCATGAATGTGCCTCAAGGCCAAAAGGGCACAGCATGGAGGCGTTGTTGTGTTCTTTGTCGCATGAAGTCCCCCATCACCTGCACCACTTCGGTTTGCCTCTGCAAACCGAAGTGGTGCAGGACATGGCATCAGCAGCACAATATTGTGTAGAGGCCTGAGGGTCTTCCAAAGGTGTACCCTTGTTTTTTTTATTTTTTTTATTTAAAAAAAACTAAAATTTGTATTAAATTTTTGATGTGTTGGAATAGCATGTTGTATATAGTTATTTGCATAAAAATGTATCACTTCACCAATTCGGCCACTTGGGTACATTTGAGCATCTTGTGTGGGACACCTGGGTGACTTCACGCTAAATGTCATGTAGCTCACTCATTCCTGAAGTTATCAGTCTGAAACTTTGCACAACTACAGTTGCCCTCTTGTGTTCTTCATCTAAATTATCCCCAGCATCCTATCTGCTTTTCTTGTACATGTGAAAGATGATGCAACAACAACAAAAATCCAGAAAATCACATTGTATGATTTTTAAGTAATTAATTTGCATTTTATTGCATGACATAAGTATTTGATACATCAGAAAAGCAGAACTTAATATTTGGTACAGAAACCTTTGTTTGCAATTACAGAGATCATACGTTTCCTGTCGTTCTTGACCAGGTTTGCACACACTGCAGCAGGGATTTTGGCCCACTCCTCCATACAGACCCTCTCCAGATCCTTCACGTTTCGGGGCAATACGGACTTTCAGCTCCCTCCAAAGATTTTCTATTGGGTTCAGGTCTGGAGATTGGCTAGGCCACTCCAGGACCTTGAGATGCGTCTTATGTCCACTCCTTAGTTGCCCTGGCTGTGTGTTTCGGGTCGTTGTCATGCTGGAAGACCCAGCCACGACCTATCTTCAATGCTCTTACTCAGGGAAGGAGGTTGTTGGCCAAGATCTCGCGATACATGGCCCCATCCATCCTCCCCTCAATGCGGTGCAGTCGTCCTGTCCCCTTTGCAGAAAAGCATCCCCAAAGAATGATGTTTCCACCTCCATGCTTCACAGTTGGGATGGTGTTCTTGGGGTTGTAATCATCCTTCTTCTTCCTCCAAACACGGTGAGTGGAGTTTAGACCAAAAAGCTCAATTTTTGTAACATCAGACCACATGACCTTCTCCCATTCCTCCTCTGGATCATCCAGATGGTCATTGGCAAACTTCAGACGGGCCTAGACATGCGCTGGCTTGAGCAGGGGGACCTTGCGTGCGCTGCAGGATTTTAATCCATGATGGCGTAGTGTGTTACTAATGGTTTTCTTTGAGACTGTGGTCCCAGCTCTCTTCAGGTCATTGACCAGGTCCTGCCGTGTAGTTCTGGGTTGATCCCTCACCTTCCTCATGATCATTGATGCCCCACGAGGTGAGATCTTGCGTGGAGCCCCAGACCGAGGGTGATTGACCGTCATCTTGAACTTCTTCCATTTTCGAATAATTGCGGCAACAGTTGTTGCCTTCTCACCAAGCTGCTTGCCTATTGTCCTGTAGCCTACCCAGCCTTGTGCAGGTCTACAATTTTATCCCTGATGTCCTTACACAGCTCTCTGGTCTTGGCCATTGTGAAGAGGATGGTGTCTGTTTGATTGAGTGTGTGGACAGGTGTCTTTTATACAGGTAACGAGTTCAAACAGGTGCAGTTAATACATGCAATGAGTGGAGAACAGGAGGGCTTCTTAAAGAAAAACTAACAGGTCTGTGAGAGCCGGAATTCTTACTGGTTGGTAGGTGATCAAATACTTATGTCATGCAATAAAATGCAAATTAATTACTTAAAAATCATACAATGTGATTTTCTGGATTTTTGTTTTAGATTCCGTCTCTCACAGCTGAAGTCTTCCTATGATAAAAAATGACAGACCTCTATATGCTTTGTAAGTAGGAAAACCTTCAAAATCGGCAGTGTATCAAATACTTGTTCTCCCCACTGTATATATAATATATATATCTTTCCTGGATTAAGGACAGACACTTTTTTTTGGTCCTTTTGCCATTCATGAATTCATGCTTTTCTATGGGTTTTAGAAGTAAAGGCCAAAATCAATATTTTATCAAATATTTTTTTATATATTTTTCTATAACTAAAGCGGTCCTAAAATTCAAAATCAAATAGCTAAATAATACATAATATGACCATCTTAAAACAATTCCATATGTCAGATTAGCACCCCGCTCTCCCCCCAACATCTTCGACTATAAAATTGAATTAGCACACAAAAACAAATGCATAACAGCAAGCTTAGATTATTCAATTTATAATGCACATTTAAACAGGCGTTTAGAACATTACAAAGTTATTGCAACAGGAGGATGGGTAGATAATTACACCATTAATCAATTGCAATCCATTATATTCTGGATGCAGTGTTATAATGAAGCCCTAGCCAAATAGGGATCTGTCACATTGTTTGTGTACACAAACGATAAGATTAATTGCCCTATTTTCTGCAACAAGGGCATTCCTAACTCATTTTGAGTTATGCTTAGATATTGACGATGTAGTGTGCTAACCTCTTAAAACCTTGCAGGGATAGTCGTCCCGCTAGCTGCACTGTCTGATTTACAGTAGCCATTACAGCGAAAGCATGCCATGCGATTGTTTGATGACGGCGCCCATCAATTTTTTTTCCCAGCGGTACAGGTTTCATAAATTCACAAATAGCGATTAAATATTCACTTACTTTTTGAAAATCTTCCTCTGATTTGTCATACAAAGGGTCCTAGCTATAACGTGACGTGTTGTTAGATAAAATCCTTCTTTATATCCCAAAAAAGTCAGTTTAGTTGGCGGCATTGATTTGAGTAATCCACTCGTTCAACATTCAGAGAAAGGAATCTGAAAATCTACTCCTAAACTTTTCCGGGCAAACCTTTCTACTCCTAAGCTTCAACAAGTCAAAATATGTTTATATTCATTCCTCAGATACCCTAAAATGTAATCAAACTATAAAATTTCTTATGGGAAATAAGTATGTTCAATAGGAAACCGATTTTAGCAGGTGCTTCTATCCATGGTGCGCGAAAACACGAATTTTCAAGACTGTGTCCCTGTACTAAAAGTGTTATTTCTTATTTGTTTTTCAAGTTACAAGCCAGAAACCTTGAAAATAGACTGCTGACACCCAGTGGAAGCCATAGGAATTGAGTGTGCCCTTATACTTGCCATTAGAAGAGCATGGTCTCTCCCATGGTTTGGTTTGTTTTTATTTGTATTTTCTCCTACCAAATCTATTGTGTTATACTCTCCTACATTATTAAAACATTTCTACAAACTTCAAAGTGTTTTCTTTCCAATGGTACCAATTATATGCATATTCTGGCTTCAGGGCCTGAGTAACAGGTAGTTCACTTTGGGCATGTCATTCAGGCGGAAATTGGGAAAAAAAGGGGCCTAGCCCTAAGAAGCTCGCCTCTTTTTTTCAATTTTCGCCTAAAATGACTTATCCAAATCTAACTGCCTGTAGCTCAGGACCTGAAGCAAGGATGATACCATTTGAAAGCAAACACCTTGAAGTTTGTGGAAATGTGAAATTAATGTAGAAGAATATAACACATTAGATCTGGTAAAAGATAATACAAAGAAAAAAACAAGTAAACAGGTAAATAAGTATTTTTTTGTACCATCATTTTTGAAATGCAAGAGAAAGGCGATAATGTATTATTCCAGCCCAGGCGCAATTTAGATTTTGGCCATTAGATGGCAGCAGTGAATGTGCAAAGTTTTAGACTGATCCAATGAACCAGTGCATTTCTGATGAAAATTTTGTATCAAGACTTCTCAAATGTGCCTAATTTGTTTATTAATAACTTTCAAGTTCATAACTGTGCACTCTCCTCAAACAATAGCCTTGCATTCTTTCACTGTAATAGGTACTGTAAATTGGACAGTGCAGTTTAAGCTTTCTGCCAATATCAGATATGTCTATGTCCTGGGAAATGTTCTTCATACTTACGACGTCACGCTAATCACATTAGCTCAACCGTCCCGAGGGTGGGACACCGATCTGTAGAGATCCTTAAGAGGTTCTAAAACAAAATGTCAATAAATACCAGAAATTAATATATGACTGAAGGACATTGTGTTAAACCATCTGTTTCAACGCCAATTTGTCTTCAATGTGAGCGCTTTTTCTTCTCCATCTGTGGCAGGCTTATCATCTACAAGTAATAGATACTGTATTTATCCCCATGCTACAGTGTGAGCACATCTGATACATAATAATATCTGGGTCATTCCACAAAATGAGTGCATTTTGCATCATTTTCACATTTTAAGAACAAATTGTGCACCAATATTCCTTTTTTTTAATACTTTGTTTTTATTGTAGGAACACAAAGAAAGTACAATCAAAGTAAAATAAAATAACAACAAAAAAAGATCTGGCAGTTACAGTAAAAGCATGTTATATTCAATGAAGTACCCTTTAATATAGACCACATGGAGACTTCAATAATTATTTAAAATACAAAACGACAGTTCAAGGTTGACCTTAACATGAAGGACAGTTTTTTTAACCTTAAAGTGAATAACTTATCACATAAAAAAAACGTCTGCATAAATTACTTTGTCAAAGCAACAAAATAACTAGGGTTTTACAATGATGGCGGTGAAACTATTCCTTTATGTATATATATATATATATATTTTTTTTTTTTTCAAAATAAACATTGAACATCTAATAGCTCAATCATAGTGTAAAAGCAGGTGAGCTGATTCTACTCCTTTTTTCCCCCAAAAAAACTGAGTGGGTCGAGCATGTCCTAACATATTTTTGGGGTGAAGCTTGCAATCAATTTTGTCAGCGTGTGTAAAAGAGGCGAAGTCAGGTGCAGGAGAGTAGCGTGATGTAAACAGGTGCACTTCATTAAAGTTCCAAAGCAAGAGCACAACATAAATAAAATGCGCTCAAAAACATGCAACATAACAAAAGTAAAGCGCGTAAAAGACACCACAGCAACAAGAAACAATTACACACAAAACATGATGGGAAACAGAGGGTTAAATACAATTAGCTTAATTGGGGAAATGAAAACCAGGTGTGTATGGAAACAAGACAAGACAAATGAATATATGAAAAATGGAGTGGCGATGGCTAGAAAGCCGTGACGTCGATTGCCGAACGCCGCCCGAACAAGGAGAGGAGCCAACTTCGGTAGAAGTTGTGGCAAATTTCCCCTCCATGTTGCACACAACAAGCTTCCATTTCCCCAGTCACAATGCTATTCAAGGATGATTTAAGAGGAAATCCTCTATCTTATTTCTTTATCTGGCACATAATAGGCATTTACTATAGTATTTTTTTTTTATTTGATCTCGAGATGGGAAAATGTGTCTTTTATTAAGTTGAACATGTGCTCTTTATGACATAATGTTACAATTTGGTGAAATCAACAGGTTTTTTTTCAACAAGTTACACATCTCAAAAGGCACCGAATTGATGGAACGACCCATCTGTAATAGGGCCATGTGAATTCCAACAGGCAACCTCTCTCCGTGTGAAGCTGCAATCAATCATGTTTTGAGAGCATCTCTTGAATTTAATAGCATGGGTGGTGGAGGATCTGGCATAATTAAGGAGCTTGTTTTAGATTAAGCTGTCAGAGACCAAGACATTAGAGACCACCATGGTCAAAATGATCTTATCCGAGACCAGAGGATTGTGTCTCACATACATTTTTGTTTTCAGACCAAGCTGAACATGATGGTGAAAGAACAGCTCTTAACCATTGCTTGCTTTGTGAACTAAAAATGTCTAAAATATTTCTAAATCAAATTATATAGACAGGCAACCCACCTGTCTATATAAGGTCTCACATTTGACAGTGAATGTCAAAGCAAAAACCAAGCCATGAGGTCAAAGGAATTGTCCATAGAGCTCCGAGACAGGATTGTGTCGAGGCACAGATCTGGGCAAGGCTACCAAAACCTTTCTGCAGCAAGGTCCACCACCAAGACTCTCCTAGAGCTGGCCGCCCGGCCAAACTGAGCAACTGGGGGAGAAGGGCCTTGGTCAGGGAGGTGATTATGGGGTATTGTGTGTAGATTGATGAGAAAAAATGTATAATTTAGAAATAGGACTGTAACGTAACAAAATGTGGAAGAAGTCAAGGAGTCTGAATACTTTCTGAATGCACTGTATGTATATACATTTTATGGACACAGTATATTTTGCATTAATTATCTTGTTATTTTTAGTCCCACACTTCAGCTCCACTCAACCCCTCCCATCTATCTCTGAACACCATCCAGGTTTTATGTATATTTGCTATATATTTGAAATGTGCTGTGAGTTTTCACAAAAGTTCTGAACCTTTCTATTCTCATAGATTCTACAGATTGTAAATTAAAGATAAAAGATTTTGCTAAGAGTGTTATGTTTTTGATCGATTGACTATGACTTTTTAAATCACACAGCAGGGCTCTCATGGCCATTGTTACTTTTGTCTCTAAAGGTAGGCTACCTTTGTCCCACATTCTGCATTGTATAGGCTAGTTTATTGCTTTTACTATACATTACAGTAATGTCGTTTTGTTATAGTTGTGGTCTGAAATTTTTTGTGTTTTGGCCTGTACACAGCATAGGCCTACAGTATGTTACTGTGTCCTGTTTGTGCAATCTTTCTAATTAGTTTTCCACTGGGAGGCAGGGCGTAGGCATGGGTTGGCTGGACACAGGCACACCCACTTGGGGTGCAGGCCCTGCAAGACCCACCCAATCAGAAAAAAAAGAAAAAAAGAACACATTATTAGTACAAAAATGCTCCTCACCACTTGCTAGTTGTGAAGGGCCAGTTTAGAATCTCCCTAGGGGTGCCTACTGAACAGGTTGTCTCTGAGAGAGGGATGTGAGATGGTGTGCTAAAAGCCACCATAAGGGAATTTAGGCTGGGTGTTATCTTTTGGTATATTGCCTTTATATGACAGTAATGTAGTTCAAAATTAGTACATTATGCAATGATGTGTATCTTACAGCAATATTGATCACTTTTATATTCCTTTATTTTACTCCCCACAGCAAGCGCCGGTTAAGGTCTTCACCCTTTCTTGCCAGATACACAACCCCCTCTACAATCTCTAATGCTGTGTCTACTGATGATTCAAGCTCCACCACTCAACAAAAGGCCCCACTCCTATTCCACTGCCCCCACTGCAGGACTTGGCTCCACTCCCCTCTCAGACAGTTCATCTTGAGGTGCGGGAGCAGAGAGGACACCTAGCCTCAACAGAGAAGAGGGATGACAAGATGTAGGGGCACTGAAGCAGAGGGAGATTAACCTGAGGACAGATGTCACGAAGCTATTGAAGATTATGTGGAGCCCGTACCACCCAGGCTCACTTGGATGTCCCCTGGATGTCCCCTAGTTGTCCTTTGACACCACCACAATGTTTGAGAGAGGTTGATATTGTAGAAATTGTGTTTTTATAGTGACCAATAACTTATAGGAACATTCAATGTGTAATAGCAGTGGAATTACCTAATTTACATACTTAGGACACTTTGGAGAGGGTGAGGGGACACTTGGAGATGTCCATTGACCGCACCTGACACCCCTTACTAAAACGTATGTAAAGTTTTAGCTGTTGTGTCTATCAATCCCACTTTTTTAAAACTTTCCTGTTCATGCTGAATTTATTTATTTGATGCATTTTGGAGAATCCTCAGAGGAGGAAGCCAGTGGAGACTCCTCAGAGGAGGAAGGGGATGATCATTCTCTTCAGTGAATTTAATTAAAAAAAACTGAAACATTTAAAAGTTATCCGTTTAAGATAAAACTGTACAAAAATATTCACATCACAAAATAATTGATTAAAACACATTGTTTTGCAATGAAGGTCCCCAGTAGCCTCAACATCACTCTGTATGGTAGCATTGTGTAGCCGGAGGACAGCTAGCTATCGTCCTCCTCTGAGTACATTGACTTCAATACAAAACCTAGGAGCTCTTGGTTCTCACACACTTCCATAGACTTACACAATAATTATGACAACTTCCGGTGGACATCCTCCAACCTATCAGAGCTCTTGCAGCATGAACTGACATGTTGTCCACCAAATCAAAGGATAGGAGAATGAATCTAGTACTGAAAGCATAAGCTAAAGTAGCTATCACTGCAGTCCATAGAATGAGGTGACTAGTTGACTCAAAGAGAGAGAGACAACAGTTGAACAGTTATTTTAGTTTCTTCGAAAATGCCATGTTAGCTAGCTGGCTATGATTATCCAACACTGGAACTCTTCCAAGTCAAGGTAAGCTTTTGGTTTCACTAATTTATTGCCCCCGGGGCCCACTGGTGTAACTGTTAAACTAATTACTGACTGTACACTGTACTGCATGATTGTAGCGAGTTTACTAACACATTAGATCTATTAGTTATGTTGACTAAGATGCTACTTTAGCTAATATGGTGACAACAATGTAGGCTGTGTGTAGCGGTTATGATATGAAGGTTTGAAGGGTGAGAGGAGGAGAGCATGTAGATGTGAGAAGGAATACAACAAGCTGTTTGTATGTGGCTATTAACCCTTGTGTTGTCTTCAGGGTCAAAAAATGACCCAGCACTTGTTTAACACCAGAGAAAACCACCTAAATTATATTTTTTCTACTTGAAATGTGATTACTTTTCTGACGGTGACCCCAACATTAGAAAAAGTGAAACATTGCCTTTGTTCATATTTCCATGAAAGCTGTACACCACCAGGGTACAAAGATCCTCTGAGATCCCCAAAGATTGGAAAGCTGCCGCGGTCATCCCTCTCTTCACAGGGGGAGACACTCTAGACCCAAACTGTTATAGACCTATATCCATGCTGCCCTGCCTTTCTAAAGTCATCGAAAGCCAAGTTAACAAACAGATCACCGACCAATTTGAATCCCACTGTACCTTCTCCACTATGCAATCTGGTTTCCGAGCTGGTCATGGGTGCACCTCAGCCATGCTCAAGATCTTAAACGATATCATAACCGTCATCAATAAAATACAGTACTGTGCAGCCGTCTTCATCGACCTTGCCAAGTATTTCGACTCTGTCAATCACCCCATTCTTATCGGCAGACTCAATAGCCTTGGTTTCTCAAATGACTGCTTTGCCTGATTCACCAACTACTTCTCAGATAGATTTCAGTATGTCAAATCGGAGGGCCTGTTGGCCGGACCTCTGGCAGTCTCTATGGAGGTGCCACAGGGTTCAATTCTCGGGCGACTCTTTTTTTCTGTATATATCAATGATGTCACTCTTGCTGCTGGTGATTCTCTGATCCACCTCAACGCAGACAACACCATTCTGTATACATCTGGCCCTTCTTTGGACACTGTGGTAAAACCTCTTACAGCTACCCCCCCCCCCCCTTCTTTCAATTTCCTCCTGAAGACATACCCAAATCGAACTGCCTCTAGCTCAGGCCCAGGAGCAAGGATATGCATATTCTTGGTACCATTTGAAAGAAAACACTCTGAAGTTTGTGTAAATGTGAATTGAATGTAGGAGAATATAACACAATAGATCTGGTTTAGATAATACAATGAAAAAACCATACGTTTTTAATTTTTAATTGTTGTATCATCATCTTTAAAATGAACAAGATAAAACAAACATTCAGATATGAATATGGGGACAATTTCAGTGAAAAACATAAGAGGGCAACAGTACTTGTGCAAAGTTTCAGAAAGATAACTTCCAAAATACGTATGCTACATGACATTTATCATGAAGTCACCCAGGTGTCCCACACAAGTAGCTCAAATGTACCCAAGTGGCCAAATTGGTGAAGGTATACGTTTTGAAACAAATAACTATATACAAAATACCAAAATGGTATTCTAACACACCCCCTAAAAAAATGGAGGGGGAAAAAGGAAAAAGAAAATGGGAGAAAAAAAAATAAAGAAAAAAAGTATATACATTTACAAAATAACATGGGTAACTATTTACACACTTTCAATATTTGGAAGACCCTCAGTCCTCTATCAAATCAAATCAATGTATATAGCCCTCAAGAGTAAATACCTCTAGATGGGCCGTGAGGTGTGGAGCCAGAGACAGCAGGGGTCCAGCTGGATGAACCAGCTTCAGAGGGGGATGGACACACGTTGGGGATGGACACGTTGGCGGCAGACACACACATCTCGACCATGCTCCCTCTAATCCATAATATGTAGACTGAGTTGAGGAAGCATGCGCTGGAGGAAGTATAGCCAATATGTACTTTACACATTTCATTACATTTTTATATATTGCAAATAAAATGTAAAAACAATCACAAATAATATTTTATATTATTAATTTCAAACAACGGCATTAGCATGAGAAGAACTTACCAGTCCAAAACAATGTCCTCTCCGTTCAAAAAATATGCTTCCATTTGAGTCATGGTCGCTAACTGAGTCATCTTCCAAAAGCATATGTTTCACTTTCACGATCAATTTCCTCTATAATTTTGTCTACATTTTTATATCTAGTCTTAGATTTATCTTTCCCTGACTTATTCACCATGATTTTCGATGTATAAACATCTGCAGATACTTGTTACCGAAACAGTGCTGTGCGTAATGAGTTTGGCTACTTCCAGTATGAAACTTCAATGGCGAAGGATAATCTTTACACCGGAGTTTACTACATGGGTTGGTCTTCCAAAACACAAACATTAGATATTGCCGTTTACCTCTGCTCATTGGCTATCTACCCAGCTAGATTTCAAGACGATCAGTGGTCATTGGGTTAAAATACAGTCAATCAACGAAACAGCGGTCATATAATTGGTGCACAATGAGGTCATTACTTGTTGTCTTCCAATCGTTTTTTTCGGGTCAATACTTCTCGCGGAATGACCCATCAAGTTAAGTTGTGTTACAAACAAACAGTTGATTGCAAGGAAACTAAACATGACTGGATAAAGTCAGGTTTAGTCTGTGTATTTACGTCGAATGGTTCGTAGAAAATTTAATGACACGAAATTCAACGAGATAAGCGTTCACAAAATGTTTCGTGTTAGGGTATAAAAATGGATTTAACCGAACAAAAGAGCATTCATTGTGTAACAATGAGCCTTGTGATTGCAAACAGAGCAAGATCTTCAAAGGTAAACAATTTATTTCATTGCTATCTGTGATTTTGCTACACCTGTGCTGGTTGAAAAAGTAGTTTGGTATCGGGCTCTGTGCTCAGATAATCACATCGTATTCTTTTGCAGTAATTCCTTTTTTAAATCTGACAACGCAGTTGGATTAGCAAGATTCTAGGCTTTTGAAGCATGTGAGACACTTGTATTTTCAGGAATGTTTAATATGACTATTTATATGACTAACAAGAGCTTTTGGAATGACGTGACCAGATTTTTCATTGTCTTGGAAGGCGCGAGAAGGGACCCTCAGATTGCATTCTGAAAAGCTTTCGGTATAGACGATAGAGAACCGGCTCTGATTTTATTTGATATATGTGTTAAAAACATCATAAAGTAGTTATTTTAAACCAAGTTATATCAGTTTATATCAGTTTATTGAGTTTTTCGGCATTTTCTTTTCTTTGCGTTATGTGAAGTTGGGCACCTTTGTGCCACATGGCTAGCTTTGGCTGCTAATTCGACAGGAGAAGACGACATTCTACAACCAAACAACGATTATTCTGGACAAAGGACAACTTGTACAACATTCTGATGGAAGCTCATCAAAAGTAGGAACCATTTATGATGTTATTTCGATTTCTGTTGAAAATGTTTAGCAATATTTTCCGCCCTGATTTTGGGCGCTGTCTCGCTATAACGTAAGCTGTATGTCGTACTAAAGTTATTTTAAAAAAATCTAACACAGCGGTTGCATTAACCTTTCACGAGCCTCAACCCCGGATCCGGGAGCACCCCCCCCACACTGATTAGCATCGCTAGCATAGCGTCACAATTAAATAGTAGCATCTAAATATCATTAAATCACAAGTCCAAGACACCTAATGAAAGATACAGATCTTGTGAATAAAGCCACCATTTCAGATTTTTTAAATGTTTTACAGGGAAGACACAATATGTAAATCTATTAGCTAAACACGTTAGCAAAAGACACCATTTTTCTTTGTCCACCATTTTCTCTCCACCAGTAGCTATCACCAATTCGGCTAAACTAAGATATTGATAGCCACTAACCAAGAAAAAACCTCATCAGATGACAGTCTGATAACATATTTATGGTATAGGATAGGTTTTGTTAGAAAAATGTGCATATTTCAGGTATAAATCATAGTTTGCCATTGCAGCCACCATCACAAATCTCACCAAAGCGACTAGAATTACTACAGAGAGCAACGTGTTTTACCAATTACTCATCATAAAAAATTTCTTAAAAATACACAGCACATAGCAATGGAAAGACACAGATCTTGTGAATTCAGACAATATTTCAGATGTTCTAAGTGTTTTACAGCGAAAACACAATAAATTGTTATATTAGCATACCACATATGCAAACGTTACCCGACCATTGATTCAAGCCAAAGAGAGCGATATCGTTATCATCGCCAAAATATATTAATTTTTTCACTAACCTTCTCAGAATTCTTCCGATGACACTCCTGTAACATCATATTACAACATACATGTAGAGTTTGTTCGAAAATGTGCATATTTAGCCATAAAAAAACGTGGTTATACAATGACAATACTAGCAAAACTAGCCTGAAAATGTCGGTCGCCATCTTTCACAGTGATCTTGTCTCATGGATATCTATTCATAAACTTGACTAAAAAAATATAAGTTGGACAGCTATCGAAAGACAAATTAGTTCTTAATGCAATCGCTGATTTACATTTCTAAAATTATCCTTACTGTGCAATACAGGGTTCGCCAAGTGAAGCTATACCAAACAAAACGGCGGAATATGCGTTTAAAATTTTTCGACAGAAACACGATTTATCATAATAAATTGTTCTTACTTTGAGCTGTTCTTCCATCAGAATCTTGGGCAATGAATCCTTTCTTGGGTCTAATCGTCTTTTGGTCGAAAGATGTCCTCTTGCCATGTGGAAATGCCCACTGCGTTCGGCATGAACTGGAAACGTGCCCAGAGGTTCAAAGTGTCTCAGAAAGCAATGCCTCAAAATCGCACTAAACGGATATAAATTGCTATAAAACGGTTTAAATGAACTACCTTATGATGTTTCTAACACCTATAACGAGTAAAAAGATGACCGACGCTATATTACTGGCTAAACCAAGGCTTGGAAAAAGGCCAGTCAGATATCCTTCTTGCGTTGAGCGCAGAGTCCAAAAGAACGCTACTTCCGGTATTTGGTGATTTATAGAGCCCATGATTGCGCAATCGACTCCATTCAAATTGTCACCACTTACTGACATCTAGAGGAAGGTGTGGGCAGTGTTTGTATCCTCATAGGATTTACAGTGGCTTTAAAACTGATCTGGAACCAGAGGCCAAGAGTTCTGAAAACTCACTCACTGGGAGGAAAAGTGCTGTAGAATGAGTTCTGTTCCACTCAGAGACATAATTCAAACGGCTATAGAAACTAGAGAGTGTTTTCTATCCAATAATAACAATAATATGCATATTGTACGAGCAAGAATTGAGTACTAGGCAGTTTAATCTGTAGAGCAAATTATGCTAATGCGAAACAGCACCCCCTATATTCTCAACTGGTTAACTTCTCACGAGTCACAAACCCAGATCCGGGATCCCCCCATCAAAAAAGCTGACTAGCATAGCCTAGCCTAACGCGACAGGGATATCATATAATATAATTTTCATGAAATCACAAGTCCAAGACAGCAAATAAAAGATAAACATCTTGTGAATCCAGCCATCATTTCCGATTTTTAAAATGTTTTACAGCGAAAACACAATATGTATTTCTAATAGCTAACCACGATAGCAAAAGACTCAACCGCATATTTTCACCATTTTTTTACCTCATAGGTAGCTATCACAAATTTGACCAAATAAAGATATAATTAGTCACTAACCAAGAAACAACTTCATCAGATGACAGTCTTATAACAGATTTATTGTATAGCAAATGTTTTGTTCGAAAAATATGCATATTTCAGGTATAAATCCTAGTTTTACATTGCAGCCACCATCAAAAATTTCACCAAAGCAGCTAGAATAACTACAGAGACCAACGTGAAATACCTAAATACTCATCATAAAACATTTATGAAAAATACATGGTTTACAGCAAATGAAAGACAAACATCTTGTGAATCCAGCCAATATTTCAGATTTTTTAAGTGTTTTACAGCGAAAACACAATATAGCATTATATTAGCTTACTACAATAGCCAACCACATAACCGCATTCATTCAACGCAAAGGTAGCGATAGCGAAAAAAACAGCAAAAGATATACATTTATTCACTAACCTTCACAAACTTCATCAGATGACAGTCCTATAACATCATATTACACAATACATATATGGTTTGTTCGAAAATGTGCATATTTAGAGCTGAAATCCGTGGTTATACATTGTGAAAACGTAGCAACTTTTTCCCAGAATGTCCGGATATATTTCTGACACTCACCTAATCTGACCAAATAACTTATCATAAACTTTACTAAAAAATACATGTTGGACAGCAAATGAAAGATACACTAGTTCTTAAGCATCTACAATCCAAAATGAAATCTAGAATTGGCTTCCTATTTCGCGACAAAGCCTCCTTCACTCATGCTGCCAAACATACCCTTGTAAAACTGACTATCCTACCGATCCTTGACTTTGGTGATGTCATTTACAAGATAGCCTCCAACACTCTACTCAGCAAACTGGATGTAGTCTATCACATTGCCATCCGTTTTGTCACCAATGCCCCATATACTACCCACCACTGCAACCCACCACTGTATGCTCTTGTTGGCTGGCCCTCACTACATATTAGTCACCAAATCCACTGGCTCCGGGTCATCTATAAGTCTTTGCTAGGTAAAGCCCCGCCTTATCTCAGCTCACTGGTCACCATAGCAGCACCCACCCGTAGCACGTGCTCCAGTAGGTACATTTCACTGGTCATCCCCAAAGCTAACACTTCCTTTGGCCGCCTATCCTTCCAGTTCTCTGCTGCCAATGACTGGAACAAATTGCAAAAATCACTGAAGCCGGATTCTTATATCCCCCTCTCTAACTTTAAGCATCAGCTGTCAGAGCAGCTCACCGTTCACTGTACCTGTACACAGCCAATCTGTAAATAGCACACCCAATTACCTCATCTTTATATTGTTATTTATCCCCTTGCTCTTTTGCATGCCAGTATCGCTACTTGCACATCATCATCTGCACATCTGTCACTCCAGTGTTAATGCTAAATTATAATTATTTTGCCACTATGGCCTATTTATTGCCTTACCTCCCTACTCTTCTACATTTGCACACACTGTACATAGATTTTTCTATTGTGCTATTGACTGTACTTTGTTTATGTGTGTCACGCCCTGACCGCAGAGAGCCTTTTTATTTCTCGATTTTGTTAGGTCAGGGTGTGATTTGGGTGGGCATTTTATGTTCTCTATTTCTTTGTTTTTGGCCGAGTGTGGTTCCCAATTAGAGGCAGCTGTCTATCGTTGTCTCTGATTGGGAATCATACTTAGGCAGCCTGTTTTGCCACCTTAGTTGTGGGATGTTGTCTTCGTTTAAATGCATGTTAGCCTTACGGAGCTTCACATTAGTTTTTGTTGTTTATTGTTTTGTTGGCGACATTTTAAAAAATAAAGAAAAATGTACGCACACCACGCTGCACCTTGGTCCGGTCATTTTCAAGACGACGGTCGTGACAATGTGTAACTCTGGGTTGTTGTTTTTGTCACACTGCTTTGCTTTATCTTGGCCAGGTCTCAGTTGTAAATGAGAACTTGTTCTCAACTGGCCTACCTTGTTAAATAAAGGTGAAAAAAAGTTTGTCTTATGGTCATTTTTGACCCGGCAGTTATAAAATAATTTACACACCACAAAAACCATAAAGACACACACACACAGACACACACACACACACACACACACACACACACACACACACACACACGCAGCTCCTGAAGAGGAAGATCACCAAAGTTGGCACAGTTAGAAAAAAGAAGCCTGAGCTCCCCCCTGCACTCCTCGCAACAAGGGGGAGAGAGACCTTCTCATCAAAGTTTGCCTTCACCCACACCACCACTGTAGTTTCTTACCTCCCAAAGAAGAACAAGAATGTGGTCCTCCTGAGCACACTGCACAAAACGGCTGAGATCAGTGATCGTGAGTACAGGAAGCAAGCCATCATCCTGGACTACAACAACAACAAAGGAGGCATGGACAACCTGGACAATGTGAGTGGAACGTACAGCTGCAGGAGGATGACTGCCCGCTGGCCCCTTGTCATCTTCCATAACATCATTGATGTGTCCTCATAGAATGCCTTCGTAATATAGAACAAGATCAACCCTACCTGGATGCCTGATTAGCGGAACAAGAGGAGGGTATTCCTGGAGCAACTGGGAAAGGCACTTGTAACCCCACACATTCAAAGAAGGGAGCGCCTCCCCCGCACAGCAGCCTCTTCAGCGCTTGTGAAAGCTGTTCAGGGGGCTGAATCTTGTCCTGATCCACCTGAGGCTGCAGTTGGGGCAGGTAAAAGGAGGAGATTACAATTCTGCCCCCCAAAGAAGGACTGTAAAACAAATACTATATGCTGCACATGTGAGAAATACATCTGTAAAGTCCATGCACACACACTTGCATACTCTCCTACATGTGGTAATTAGAGTTGATTGACTTATGTTCCTTGCATTTGTGTTTTGTTTAATATCTATTATGTTATTTTATTCTTATTTATTGTTGTTGTTTATACACCTTGTGGGTGGGGGCAATGGTTAAAAAATGGGAGTTGAATTCCTCATTGTACAGTATATAAGAATATATCTGTAACGGGTGACGCTCTCCTCATCCTCGGAAGAGGTGAGGAGAGAAGGATCTTCAGACCAAAACGCAGGCTCAGGGAAATAAGCCATCTTTATTATAAATTACGATGGCACACGAAACGAAACAAAAACACTTTCCAAACTACAAAATAAGAAAACGACGTTGACGCAACCTGAACATAAACTTACATAACTAAACATAAACTTACGTACAGGAAAACAGACGACATCGAAACGAAACGAAACAAACAAACGCTACAGTCCCATGTGGTACGAACATAACATACGGACACAGGAGACAATCACCCACAAACAAACAGTGAGAATGCCCTACCTAAATATGACTCTTAATTAGAGGCAAACGCAAACCACCTGCCTCTAATCAAGAGCCATACCAGGCAAACCGAAACCAACATAGAAACAGATAACATAGAATGCCCACCCAACCTCACGTCCTGACCAACTAACACACAAAAACTAACATAAATAGGTCAGGAACGTGACAGTACCCCCCCCCACAAGGTGCGAACTCCGGACGCACCAGCACAAAGTCTAGGGGAGGGTCTGGGTGGGCATCTAACCACGGTGGTGGCTCAGGCTCCGGGCGCGGTTCCCACCCCACCATAATCCATCCTAGCCCCCTCCCTTCAAGAATGTCCACCCTCTTACTTCCCCCACAAAATCCTCCTAATAACATATCTAATAATGACAATACCGGGACAGAGAGATAAACCAAGACAGAGGGATAGATAAGACTATAGAGGTAGATAAAGATAGAGAGGGAGATCAGGATAGAGGGGCAACTCCGGACTGAAAGGCAGCTCCGGACAGAGAGACAGCTCTGGACTGATGGGCAGTTCTGGGTATCTAGCCTTTTCAGGCTGAAGGGCAGCTCATGGCTGACTGACGACTCTCGATGCTCATGGCTGGCTGACGGCTCTCGACGCTCATGGCAGGCTGACGGCTCTCGACGCTCATGGCAGGCTGACGGCTCTCGACGCTCATGGCAGGCTGACGGCTCTCGACGCTCATGGCAGGCTGACGGCTCTGGCTGCTCATGGTGCTCTGACGGCTCTGGCTGCTCATGGCGCTCTGACGGCTCTGGCTGCTCATGGCGCTCTGACGGCTCTGGCTGCTCATGGCTCTCTGACGGCTCTGGCTGCTCATGGCTCTCTGGCGGCTCTGGCTGCTCATGTCTGGTTGGCGGCTCTGGCAGATCCTGTCTGGTTGGCGGCTCTGGCAGATCCTGTCTGGTTGGCGGCTCTGGCAGATCCTGTCTGGTTGGCGGCTCTGGCAGATCCTGTCTGGTTGGCGGCTCTGGCAGATCCTGTCTGGTTGGCGGCTCTGGCAGATCCTGTCTGGTTGGCGGCTCTGGCAGATCCTGTCTGGTTGGCGGCTCTGGCAGATCCTGTCTGGTTGGCGGCTCTGGCAGATCCTGTCTGGCTGACGGCTCTAGCGGCTCCTGTCTGGCTGACGGCTCTAGCGGCTCCTGTCTGGCTGACGGCTCTGTAGGCTCATGGCAGACGGGCGGCTTTGCAGGCTCATGGCAGACGGGCGGCTTTGCAGGCTCCTGGCAGACGGATGGCTCAGACGGCGCTGGGGAGACGGATGGCTCAGATGGCGCTGGGGAGACAGATGGCTCAGATGGCGCTGGGGAGACGGATGGCTCAGATGGCGCTGGGGAGACGGATGGCTCAGATGGCGCTGGGGAGACGGATGGCTCTGGCCGGATATGGCGCACTGTAGACCTGGTGCGTGGTGCCGGAACTGGAGGCACCGTGCTAATGACAAGCACCTTCCTACTAGTGCGGGGAGCAGGGACAGGGCACACTGTATTCTCAAAGCCTACTCTATCCCTGATGCGTGGTACCGGCACTGGTGACGCCGGGCTGAGGACAAGCACATCAGGATTAGTAGGGGAGAATATACAGTGTGTACAGGGCTCTGGAGACGCACTGGTAGCTTAGTGCGTGTGGCCGGAACTGGAGGCACCGGGCTAGATACACGCACTACAGGGAGAGTGCGTGGAGGAGGAACAGGGCTCAGGATACGCACTGGTAGCCTAGTGCGTAGTGTATACACTGTAGGTACTAGGCTGGGGCGGGGAGGTGGTGCCGGAAATACCGGACCGTGGAGGCGTACTGGCTCTCTTGAGCATTGAGCCTGCCCGACCTTACCTGGTTGAATGCTCCCGGTTGCCCGACCAGTGCGGGGAGGTGGAATAACCCGCACCGGCCTATGTAGGCGAACCGGAGAAACCATGCGTAAGGCCGGTGCCATGTATGCCGGCCCGAGGAGACGCACTGGAGACCAGACGCGTTGAGCCGGCCTCATGACACCTGGCTCAATACCCAATCTAGCCCTACCAGTGCGGGGAGGTGGAATAACCCGCACTGGGCTATGCACTCGTACAGGAGACACCGTGCGCTCTACTGCGTAACACGGCGCCTGCCCGTACTCCCGCTCTCCACGGTAAGCCTGGGAAGTGGGCGCAGGTCTCCTACCTGCCCTTGGCCCACCACCTCCTAGCCCCCCCCCAAGAAATTTTTGGGAATTACTTACGGGCTTTTTCGGCTTCCGTGCCAGACGCGTTCCCTCATAGCTCCGGTTCCTCTCTCTGGTAGCCTCCGCTCTCCTCAGTGCCTCCAGCTGTTCCCATGGGAGGCGATCTCTACCAGCTAGGATCTCCTCCCATGTGTAGACACCCTTTCCATCCAAAACATCGTCCCATGTCCATTGCTCCTTTCTCTCCTGTCCCTTACTCCGTTTCGTTTTCCCTTGCCGCTTGGTCTTAGCGTGTTGGTGGGTGATTCTGTAACGGGTGACGCTCTCCTCATCCTCGGAAGAGGTGAGGAGAGAAGGATCTTCAGACCAAAACGCAGGCTCAGGGAAATAAGCCATCTTTATTCTAAATTACGATGGCACACGAAACGAAACAAAAACACTTTCCAAACTACAAAATAAGAAAACGACGTTGACGCAACCTGAACATAAACTTACATAACTAAACATAAACTTACGTACAGGAAAACAGACGACATCGAAACGAAACGAAACAAACAAACGCTACAGTCCCATGTGGTACGAACATAACATACGGACACAGGAGACAATCACCCACAAACAAACAGTGAGAATGCCCTACCTAAATATGACTCTTAATTAGAGGCAAACGCAAACCACCTGCCTCTAATCAAGAGCCATACCAGGCAAACCGAAACCAACATAGAAACAGATAACATAGAATGCCCACCCAACCTCACGTCCTGACCAACTAACACACAAAAACTAACATAAATAGGTCAGGAACGTGACAATATCATTATGTTGCCAAACCAAAAAAAGTTCAGGACTGTTATTGTTTCCCTTCAATGTATGTTTACACCTATGCAGTACCGTTAGCAATAATAATAATAATAATAATAATAATAAACCTCTACTTTAGTAAAGAAAACAATTATGACAGGTGTGCTGTAATAAAAACGAGTGGTATCCACTGATTAAATGCAGTCTTTCTGCATTGTGAAGAGGGAAAACCCAGATATTCACAAAGTTTGTGATGAATGACAGGTTGTTTCTTCAAGCAAAATAGATTTGGAGTTTAACATTCAATTAAGCTGCTTTATTTTAGGGATTTATTGAAGGCGGGTCCTTTGTGACCCTTAGGACAAGGGGACTAAACAGAATGTTAAGACTAGACAGGGTTTAAAGTGAACTGTTTGCGCGTGATCAGGGGTATATTCATTCCGCCGATTCTGTTGAAAGACATTTCTTAAACGGAAGCAAACGGCACAAAACAGGGATAAAATACCTGAATTTGTCCAATAGAAACTCTCGTTTGCAACTGTTGGTCTAATAATTACACCCTAGATCAGCTAGATGCAGGCAAGTCCATATTGATTGGGTCACTGTCTTTCCATATATCACTGTCTGTCACTTCAAATCTTTCTCTCGACCTGTGTGCACCTATGTTGTAAACTTTCATTCATAGGATAGGTTGTAGCAACTCGTGATGGGTATAGGGAAAAATGTTGTGTAAAGTAGTAACCTAAACCAATCGATGTTACATTGAACTGGGTGAATGGAATATGAATGAAAGGAAAGGGGGATACATAGTCAGTTGTACAACTGAATGCATTCAACTGAAATGTGTCTTCCGCATTTAACCCAACCCCTCTGAATCAGAGAGGTGCGGGGGGGCTGCCTTAATCGACATCCACGTCTTGACAGTCATCCAATATGCTGTAATAGAAATAAGGCCATGCTCATAAATGTTTTTTTGTCCTCCCTCATCTAAAACTGCATTGATGTACACTGTTGGCATCCTACAAGTACATGTTTTCAAAACATATCATTTGAGATGGATAATGTACCCGTAACACCCCCAACAAAAAATTACATAACAAGTACAAATGTGGTCACAAAAAATGTGTATATTCAGCACACTCAAAGGAATCACACCTGCAAAGCCTGTTACGCACCTGCATAAATTAAGTCTGAATACCAACTACTGAGAAGTGCGTAGGAAAGGTGTGCGTAGGAAAGGTGTGCGTAGGAAAGGGGTACATTTCCTGCATCTGAATAGGGCCCCTAATGCATCAATTCAAGGTTTTAAAGGAATTACACATACATGCTTTCCTTATGATTATATTTTATATGCACTATTTTAGCAATGTGTGGCTAGGTAGTACCGGAAATAAAGGTAGAGCTAGTACAAAACACAAGCCATTATATTTGAGGTACAGCCATGAATGAATACCACTTAAAGGGGTAGCTAGATCACGCAATCAATTTAAACAGAGATGTTGCCAATCAGTTCTATTCATTTCTGGATGAGGCCTTTCGATTTTTATTAACATGCATTGTACAATCTAGACAACAATTAGCAGAGAATATGGACTTGTTTGATAATTGGGTAACACTTTACTTGACATCTAGCACCATAACACGTTATGCCACTGTAATAACCATGTCATATGTCAAAACAGCTGACATTACTTGTCATAACCTGTTATAATACGGTCATAACACTGTCATGACACATATATTTAGACCTGTTGTGTTATATATTGTGTAATTTTGTGTAAAAACACACAAAGCAAAACATTCCAATACACCACAGACTAGGTGTCAACAGTATGTTTATGTATTGTTGTTGTAAAAAAAAATATGACCATGTTAAATTATCAATTGCGTACACAGGTCAGACATGCACCTACCCCCATGCACCTACCCCAGTGCTCTGTTGCTGATGCCTGGGAAGAATGCAGGAGCAGATTTCAGGAGCAGGACAAGAAACGTTATTTTTGATGACTAAGGGCATGCAGTTAAATGAATGGTAAATAAAGGTTAAATAAATAAATGAATGTATGGATGTGTTCGTAAATTCAATCTGGAGTACCAGAGTGCACTCAGAGGGCGCTCTGGGTGTTCGTAAATTCAATCTGGAGTACCAGAGTGCGCTCAGAGAGCGCTCTGGGTGTTCGTAAATTCAATCTGGAGTACCAGAGTGCGCTCAGAGGGCGCTCTGGGTGTTCGTAAATTCAATCTGGAGTACCAGAGTGCGCTCAGAGAGTGCTCTGGGTGTTCGTAAATTCAATCTGGAGTACCAGAGTGCGCTCAGAGAGCGCTCTGGGTGTTCGTAAATTCAATCTGGAGTACCAGAGTGCGCTCAGAGGGTGCTCTGGGTGTTCGTAAATTTAGAGCGTTGTCAGGCAGTCAAGCCCCCAAGCTAAATGGCTAAAGTTGGCTAGCTTGCTAGCTACTTCCAGACACAAATGAGAGAACACATCTCTCTGACCATTTTTCTCGCCCTAGCAGAGCTGGTTAGGCTATTTTCATGTTATCCAGAACGTTGGTGACAGTAACTGTGCTGCTGGCAACAATTGAATTATGCTTTTTTGCCGATGTTTACTGGGTGTTATATTCAATGGGTGTTGAGTGTTTGTAAATTCAGCAGTTATTCTGCGCTCTGTCACACTCAGACGAGAGTGCTCTGAAATCTGAGAAGATAGCCAAAGTGAATTTATGAACACACCCTTAAATGATTATGATGGTCATAATACTTCTTGACAGTGTCATAAAGTGTATTTTCTTAGCCCAAGTAAAGTGACATAGGATGGACATAATGCTTCATGACAGTGTCATAAAGTGTATATTTTACAAGTTATGTAAAATAAGATAAATTTGACTTTAAAGAATTCACTACAACAAAAACAAAGGATTTAAGAGACAAACGTTCAAATTAAATTAAACTTCTTGGAAGGAAAAACAAATATTTTAATTAATATGGGTTTTGACTCTAATATAGGTGTCATAACCAGCCATAATATAACGCTATATATGTCACAACAGTTGTAAATATATGGGTAATGACGGTGTTATGACCGTATTATGACAGGTTATGACAAGTTATGTCAGCTGTTATGACGGTTGGTTGTGACCATGTCAGAATGTGTTATGACTCTGGGTGTCAAATAAAGTATTACCGATAATTGTTGTTGGGATTGATCTTGGGTATTCTGCATAATTTCCTTTCAGATATTTTGCTCAGGAAACTTACCCCATTCATCACAAAGATGGCAACCCTCTGCGTTATTCATCAATAAGGATATAAACTCTTGAAAATAAAAAGTGTATTTATTTATTTAACTTCTCACAGCTACAGAGAGAAAGGAAGAGAAAAGGGGGTAGAAATGATCAAATATCAGAGCTCGATAGGCTCACATCATACACAAGAATATGAATTATTATTCATACAAAGTAGCAATATATTAATTAGTATAATATATTAATAATAAACGTGTTTAAAAAATTAAATAACATTACAGAAATGGGAAGTTGGACATTTTATTCTCGTGGTATAAAAAAGGTGTGGAATTCTCATGTTTCATACAGTGTTTAATCAAGGCATGATATTCACAGTTAAACAAAGTGATACAATCAACAGGTCTAAAAAATGTAATTAGCTTAAGGAGACGGGGCGGCAGCGTAGCCTAGTGGATAGAGCGTTGGACTATTAACCGGAAGGTTGCAAGTTCAAATCCCCGAGCTGACAAGGTACAAATCTGTCGTTCTGCCCCTGAACATGCAGTTGACCCACTGTTCCTAGGCCGTCATTGAAAATAAGAATTTGTTCTTAACTGACTTGCCTAGTTAAATAAAGGTAAAAAATAAAAATAAAAAGTTGTGTATCTTATTAATTATTCATTTGTAAGGTGTGTATCTTATTAATTTGTTAAGGCCAGTGCTTTTCCAATATGCTGCCCGTCTGCCCCTGACTTGTTTTTTCAGAGGATAGAGGAAGTCCAAAACAATCTGTTGGTAGTCTTGCTAGCCATTCCCTCAGGTACCTCTCCCTCACACGCTGGCTGGATGGCTGGCCGGAGAAGCAACCTTCAAAGAACTAGTGGACTTGTTACATTCCAATTGAGGGCAGAATAGAAATCGACTTCTCATTAAATTTGTGAGGCTGTAAAAACAGTAGGTCTTTCAGGACTGACCAAGGAAGGACTGCATTTATGGTATGGCTCAACCTTTTGTAATTCCACATGGTCTGCGATCAGTGTGACCATAATTAAATGACACCGCGCCTTATGAGTCCACCATACGGGTATATTTCATTCACTTGGCTCTTGATCTGCAAGAGCAGTTAGAGGACAAAGCATCACTCAGTGTTACAGTCCTTTAGCAGGAAACTTTGTTGACAGTATTTTAAATTACCTCTGTTCATCGTAGGTGTTTGGGAATCAGGCTGTGCACCATCCAGTTAGATGCTCTCTTGGGTGCTTACCCTGCTTGTCTTATCCCAAATGAGCTACTTTCTGTCTATTAGTGTGACAAAAGTACATAATTAAAAGTGGTATCTGTGCTTACAGTGCTTGCTTCCTCTTGATGTGTTTCCAAATCAACCTTTGCATATCAACGTGACATTGGGAAATTCAAAAAAGCTTTTCTAGTTATTTTACTTCGGCTGAATTTTCAAAAAAACAATCTCCCTATTAACAAAAATATACTGTTTTCATTTAAATCACAATATGCTATAAATAAATCTCCTTGGAAGCGTAGAATTCTTCATGCAAAGACAAGTCCAGCCAAGTTAAGTTGAGGATGATGCTATAAATATGAACGTTTGTCAACAATTATTATTATATTATATACATATATTAATTGTATTGTGCAGGGAGACACACATTTCCCTTCCCTCATTTCCCCTTCTTCCGTTGACCCTGAAGTAAGATTGATAAAATGTATTTAGCATATTGATAAACTCCCAGATGCAAGCAGGCCCATTAAGGTGGTAGGGAACTGGGCTGAGCAGAGACCTCTCAGGTCCTTCCGGTAGGACTCCCCTTCCCCTTTTCCCATGTTCTTAAGTGATAACAGCCACAGCCAATATTCACGCTTCATTTCATTTCATTATCGCATCCCATTCGCCTCATCGCCTCAGTTCCCAGGCTACCCTTTCATCTCAGCATGCAGCCAATCACTCATAGACAGCAACCATAATGGGGGGCTTCTAATCCAAGGTTTGTGAAACCAATTTACTGTCCTCCTAAAGAATTTACTAGAGAAAAAATGCTCTGCACAACTACACATGTAGGCACACTAGATGCAAACGATTTCATGCCTCACCTTGTACTTTTCACATATGGTTTTGCATTATCATCTTATATGCATACAGTGGCAAGAAAAAGTAGTATGGGAACCCTTTGGAATACCTGGATTTCTGAATGAATTGGTCATAACATTTGATCTGATCTTCATCTACGTCACAACAATAGACCAACACAGTGTGATTAAACTAATAACCCACACACAATTCTACGTTTTCATGTCTTTATTGAACATACCATGTAAACATTCACAGTGCAGGTTGGGAAAAGTATGTGAACCCTTAGATGTAATAACTGGTTGACCCTCCTTTAGCAGAAATAACCTCAACCAAACGTTTACTGTAGTTGAGGATCAGACCTGCACAACGGTCAGGAGGAATTTTGGACCATTCCTCTTAACAAAACTGTTTCAGTTCAGCAATACTTTTAGGAAATCTGGGGTGAACCACTCTCTTGAGGTCATACCACAGCATATCAATCGGGTTGAGGTCAGGACTCTGACTGGGCCACTCCAGAAGGCGTATTTTCTTCTGTTGAAGCCATTCTATCGTTGATTTACTTCTTTGTTTTGGGTTGTTGTCCTGTTGCATTACTCAACTTCTGTTGAGCTTCAATTGGCGGACAGATAGCCTTACATTCTCCTGCAAAATGTCTAGATAAACTTAATTAATTTAACAAATATTTCTGTCAATGATAGCAAGCTGTCCAGGCCCTGAGGCAGCAAAGCAGCCCCAAACCATGATGCTCCCTCCACCATAGTTTACAGTTGGATGAGGTTTTGATGTTGGTGTGAAGTGCCTTTTTTTCTCCACACATAGTGTTGTGTGTTCCTTCCAAACAACTCAACTTTAGTTTAATCTGTCCACAGAATATTTTTCCAGTAGCGCTGTGGAACATCGATGTGCTCTTTTGCGAACCTCAGATATGCAGCAATGTTTTTTTGGACAGCTGTGGCTTCGTCTGTGGTGTCCTCCCATAAAAACCATTCTTGTTTAGTGTTTTATGTATCGTAGACTAGTCAACAGAGATGTTAGCATGTTCCATAGATTTCTGTAAGTCTTCAGCTGACACTCCAGGATTCTTCTAAACCTTGTTGAGCATTCTGCGCTGTGCTCTTGCAGTCATCTTTGCAGGATGGCAACTCAGAAATCCAGGTCATTCCAAAGGGTTCACATACTTTTTCTTGCCACTGTATGTGCATAATGATTATATGCATTTTTTAAAATCTTGATTATAATGGTAATGATGATAATGATGATGATGATTATGATGATTTTCACACAAATTGTCCATTAAAATCAAGGCATGGATTATGCAAATGCTCGAGATACTCATATCTCAACTAAAGACTTGGCCAAGTATGATTAAAGGAAGACTTTGCCTGTTTGCATGGTCTGAGACCAACAAAAAAATGATAAAAAACATCAGTGGGTAAATGGGGTAACCTGTGAAGGTCACCATTTCCTTGGCCCCCATATCTCATAATTTTGAGGTTTCATTGAATGTCACCTGGTCAGATGGAGCTTGGGTTGCTTTTCCCACACCGGAGCTTAGAAGACAAATGGTCTAGAGTTGTGATCAATAACACTTAGCCTAGCAGACCATACTGCTCCTTGTCCTCTAATTTTCTGTTGACCTTGACTTCATCCAACCTGAAAATTGTAGCTGCCATAAAATGTATCTCTCAATAACAATTGTTTTCTTCTTCACAGGGCGGCATGGACTCCAGGTTTCTCAGGGGGAACCCGCTGCGTGTGCAGGTTTTCATTTCAACCAACCACTCCGATTTTAACAAGGTTAAATTAAATGGCCATAGTTGGACTACTTGAAGTATTACCAGTAGCTATTTGAAAGCTTCCAGGTGAGTCAGACTGTTGCACGTAACCAATTATACTTACTAATTAGTGTCTAATTGATGCTCAGAAGGAATAAAACTCACTATACCCAAACATGTACTCTGTAAATGACTATCTTCTTTGGTTCATAGGACAATAACATAGATAAAGAATACTGAAGCAACATAGTGGCGATTTTAGCATGTACTGTATATATTGGTGTGGCAAACCCAAAAACTATATTTTAGATGCATGGTAGCAAAGCAACTACAAAACCCAACACAACACTAAACTGCACATTCAATGGACCATAACGGTGACAAACGGTGCCCACAAACTGTTAGGGCTTACACAAAGCTGTCCCAACAGCAGAGTCCCAACACCATACCACTGTTACACCTGGCTATCAGCAGAGCCTTGTCTGACAGCGAAACAGTTCATTCAGCCTCATTTACTGCCTTTAAAAAAATGCTGATATGGCTAACTTGCTTAAACAAATGTGGTTTCTACTGACAATTGAGATGTACAAACTATGGCATAAGGGGACGACAAGCGGATAAGAGGCAATTCATAATTTCAATTAAGACATTATTGAGCGAGCTAGGACGGACATAGTCAATATAACTATTTGATCAGCACTTTTGAAATGTACTGCGACAGAATTCAGAACATGGGCTGTTCTTACAGTATTCTCCCTGTACACCAAGTCAGACCGTAGGATAAATAAAAGGTGCATGTAAGCAGACAATGAAAGCGCTTACAATATTCGATGATGACATTTCTCTAAAACAGGCTATAGGCTACATGTGCACCACCAAGTCAGAACAGTAGGCTAAATTATATGTGGAAAAGGGACCAGATTATTTGGAAGAGGCACATGGGATACTAACAGCATACTACACAACACACACTTAGTATTACTTTCTTAGCTACAGTATACATACCTCTCTGGCATGCTGCATAATTCATGCAGCAGCATACAATACCATTTTGTACTCACCTTGTTGTGCTGTGCTCACTTGAACAGGAAAGTTGCGTGGCGGACCTTCGTGGGCAAATGTTGTCATCAAACTTGTTCCAAGTCCCTGACTTGGAATTCTGAGTTGGATGACGGACTTGGAATTCCGAGTTGGATGACGGACTTGGAATTCCGAGTTGGATGACGGTTCAAAATGTATTTTCGCAGTCGGAGCTCGTTCTTTATCGAGTTCCCAGTTATCTTGAACTCACTGAAGTCTGAGATTTCCCTATTTCCGAGTTTCCAGTTGTTTTGAAAGCGGTAGAAGTCATGCTGGATTGACAGCATGGCCTATGTTAAATGTTTATCATGTTAAGCTTGGAAAAGAGACCCTTAAACCCAGACTTGAACCACACATCCACTCCACTGGATAGCAGGATAGTGATTGCTTTGCAATGTTTACACTTAGCCACTGATTCCTTACAAACCACTCATTGTTGAATTTGCCATTTCTAACTTGTTGCGTAATGTTTATGTCCAATGGCCGATGAGCACCGATACGTTTTATCTACAATTTCTCTTCATAATTTTTCTTCATATGACAAGGATCGAAAAGATTTGCCAGTAGATTGTCGACTTGATTCATGACAATAACTGCTAGCTTGCTAGCTAAGATTTTGATCAGTCCAATCAAAGCTACTGTAGATATAACGTGCTTTGATGTCATTTTATTTGTGGCCAATAATCTTGAGCCTTCTTGTATGGGCACCTCTAATAACTCTATGGCAGCGTGCAAGGGGCTTGAATTTTCGAGCTCTCCCCAGAGATTTTGCAGTGACGTAGTGTCCCCATGAGTGACAGAACACTGATCCAATCATGGCGCAACTAGAGAACATTACCAACCCCTACGCTCCGTATTTTCCTCTGGCTGCCCCAACACCACAGAAAGCACTGAGCTAGGCTGAAACACATGTATTTTGGAGATGCCTTAATTAAGAAAGAATAAAAGAGACCATGTTTGTATGCAGCTTTATTAACTCAATTATGTATTGATTTTTCTTACATTGTTTACGAACTGATATGTAACACATATTCATCCCAAAATAACAAGCAAAACAGGCAATCCCCCCAAAAAAATATATAGTCTGTATATATATATATATATATATTTTCCAGCTTAACAGATGGGGCTTAAAACTGGTGGTTCTGTGCCCCAACTGCCCTGAATGACGGGTCGCCACTGAATGTACTGTATATGTGACCGACCGCCTTGATTCGGTCCTATGTAGCAAAATTTGAAATTCTGTTTTTTACATTGGATAAAAGTAGAAACTCTTAGCTAGAAAATAGTATATAATTGTCACGCTCTGATCTGTTTCACCTGTCCTTGTGCTTGTCTCCACCCCCTCCAGGTGTCACCCATCTTCCCCACTTTTCCTCTGAGTATTTATACTTGTGTTTTCTGTCTGTCTGTGCCATTTCGTCTTGTTCGGCAAGCTTACCAGCGTTCGTCCTGTCAGCTCCTGTCTTTTCCCAGCCTCTCTTTTTTCTCTTCCTCATGATTTTTGACCCTTGCCTGTCCTTACCCTGTACCCTGTCTACACCCCATTCAGCATCGTTCACACCCTCTGAAGCCTTAGCCCCACCCATCTCTTTAAGGATTCACGTGAAACCATTTGCTGAACAAAGTGATTAGTTTAGTAAACAACCAAAGATTTTAAGACTAAAAGTGGGGAAAGTAGTAGCCTACAATAAGGAAAATTTCAGGTAAAAATACACTTTATATAGTCCTTGGCCTGTATCCCAATCTGACTTTGGTGCCGGTCATGTTGTTCTTCACATTACCGTCTCTGGTAAACACTATATCACATAAAATAAAAAGTTGATTTGTCACATGCAGAGGATTCAGAAGGTGTAAACAGTGCATTGAAATGGTTACTTGCATAGTAGCAATATCAAAAATAGATAGTGTCCAGATAAAAATATTTAATACATTTTGTGTAATATTAGATGATGCTTACCTGACACACTTGTCTAAATTGATGGGTCATGTGAAACAAATGCTATAACCAACCCCCGGCCACATCTAGCTAAGTGGATGAGTCAGTATTGTCTAGACATGTACACATCTTCATGAAATACAATAGATGGCCGTAATCACCCCCAGACACCTGGCTAACTTGATGGGTCATGTAATCATCTCGCAAATTTTTTTGTATAGACATGTAGTCTTTTGTCTTTTGTTTTTACATGTAGCTAGCTAGACAATGAACCCAACTCATACTACTACCAACCAATACTAACATAGTCATAGCTGTAGTATGAATCTGCTGGTAGCAAAACCAGGTCCAATGTTAGCTAGCTAACATTAGGCTATAACTAAGAATGCAAATGGAATATTACTACACAGATCATACATGTAACGATAGCTAGCGAGCCAGCATGCTAACATTCTCTAGATAACAGTACGGCATGAACAGCCCATCCATTATCTCAGCCAATCATGGCTAGAGGGAAGGTTCCTGACTTTTTCCGTGGCTAAACCAACTAGGGTCGTAATTTAACAATTGTATTTGTATTTACGGATGGAATACAAGTTTGTTAGTAATGAATGTTTACGTTCAAATGCCTCTCCTGTGAAGTAGTGACGTGCGACATACGCCTAGTTTCCTGAAATGAGTCACATATTATAATTCAGGAGAGATTCAAATAAAAAAATAGACGAAGAATTATTATTAAAAAAAAATCAAAGCTTTAACTTTTAACCCTCCAAAATCATAACTTTTTTATTACACTGGGCCTTTAAATTGCCTCATCAAAGTCTTAGTGGATGTAGTAGTACAAAAGTAGTTGATGGATGTAGTTATCTTCCATTGGCAGAAAAGGTGTGACTGAAAGTCCAGTAAAATTGATCTGGCACCCAGTGACGGACATTACATGAGTCAACTTATTAAAGGAGACATCCAACCCCTCCACCTGACCCCAACCAAGCTCGGAGCAGTGTTTCTTACAGCAGTCACTGCCACTAGTCTAATGGCATAAGGCATTGCCCAGTAGGACCTTGCTAGGCCTTCACATTTTGTCATAGCAGAGTCCGCCTCAGACCACTGTATACAAGGAGCCAGTTTAACTTAAACATGGTTCACTCCAGGATGGTATGGACATTCGGAATGGATAAAGACTGCAAAATAGACTGATTGAAAGATATACTGATAATGTGGATGCATGAGGATCTTGCGCAAAAATAACTTTACTTTTAACAGACATAGCTGTGTGATTTATAAGGACATTTCTGTTAAGGTAGATCTGAGGAGAAAGGACAAGACTTTTACAGTTCAAAATAGTGCATAAGCCTTACACAATTGCTCCAATTCATAGCCAACACTTGCCTACTGTTTAAGTACATCAGTCGGTGTGAAATCTGCTCCACTTTACTGGGGCAGGCTAATTATTCATGTGCTGTCATAATTGCATCAAAGCATGCAGCCTCGACCTCCCAGTACTACTTAAGTACACTCCAGCCATTTTAATTTAACAGTCAGCTTCACACTCTGTCTGGGCATTGGGAGGCATGCTAACTAACTATTATGGATTAAAACTTTTGGAACAGCTACTTTGAAACCAATTGTTTTTTGGTGATTTGATTTCGAATTGAAGTTGAGTATTCATACATTGAAATGAAGAGCTAGAAGAGAGGCAAGACAACCTCGCATAGCTATGGAAATGTGAAAACCTAAGCAATGCTATTGTATAGATCTTTTTTCATAAATCACTTGGATTAGGAGAGAGATGTCATCCATGTCAAGGCCTTACTATACATTCTGGTAATAACCATGCCTGTAAAATTTGTCTTGAGTTGTTTTTGTGCTTCTCATAGCAGCATGAGGAGATTGTGCAGAGGGACAGAATTCGATTGCAGGGCACTGTTTCCTCCATCCCCAAGTTCATGCTCTGCTGAAGATAACTAATTTCAAGCCACACCGAATCAAATCCATTAAAACTGAATCAAAACCTGTCCATATCAGACGAAGAGAGAAAACTAAAACATTCCGTTTGTGAACCCCTCTGGCCTGAAAATGAGAATAATACCCCAATTCAGTCAACTGCAGATAAAGGTTTGACGTGTATGCAGAACTAGAGGTGATTCATGCATGGAAATTGACACACATACCTGTTTGTTAGTGAAATTGTATGGACATCCTAAAGTTGTTCTCATAGTGGACATAACTGACCTGTTTACATGTTACACAAGATATACAGTATGTTTTTGACATTGTTGAATGAACCCACTGCCTGCTCGTCGTCCCGTCGTCAAGTTCGCTACCATCCCACACCCAACCAGTCAGTTGGTTAAGTCTGTTAGTCTGCCCTGTACAGAGCTCGTTTCCCAGTCTGCCCTGTACGCGATTGCGGGCGCCCGGTATCCAAACATGCATGGCTTGAGATATGGTCACCGGTCGAGTATGTGTAGCAAGCTACTTAGTTTAAATATCAACAGTACTGCAACAGCAGCTGCAGCATAACATTTGATTAACACTTGATAACATCAATATTCGGTCTGGTTGCCTGATAGTCTACGCACAGCAACTTGAGGCATAAAGACATAAAAAGGAGTGGCTGCCTCTACGACCCTCCGACCCAAGTCAATCCCTTCTTCAGTCGGGAGTTGCACATGTGTGTCAGGACAGCAGCAGCACAGGTAGTCGTAGTCTAGGCTCTAGTTAGCCACCACATACTAAAAAAGCCACTAACCATATATCATGAGTTAGAAGATTATGAATATAATATTTAAGAGCATTGTAGATACATCACAATCAAGTAAAAATAAAAGTATTGAGCAATCTAATTAGCAGATTAACATCAATCATCAACATCAGTGATCACATGATAGCCCACCTCTTTTCCCAATGTCAATCATGTCTTTAGGAGGCACTGTAACTACGCTCTTAGAAAAAGGGGTTCCAAAGGGTTCTTCGGCTGTCCCCATAGGAGAACCCTTTTTGTTTCCAGGTAGGGGGACAGAAGTTGTGCCAGTAGGTGCCCTTTTTTTCGTTTTGAGCATCTGCCCCTGTAAGGTCTGTGCAAGGCCCTATTGAGCACTGGAAGTTTGAACAGTTCAGTGAACTTCCAAATGACGGAGATTCGCACTGTAGGTTACTTTAAAACATCAGCAGCAAACTGTTACTTCAACGGGATCTACTTTTAAGGTGTATGGTCTGATGATTGAGTCTTTTTATTCCGAATAAATGGACAGTGCATTAAAATTTGACGGATACAGAATTGATGAACGCCATTGATTGGACCTTATAGTAGTAAATCTATTCTAGACAGATTGAAGCAATGACACTCGTCTAGTGGGTCACACTCACATTACAGTAGTAAAAAGTTATTATTTCATAAGGATTGCAAAGGTCTCAAAAGGTTGTTTCTAATCTACATGTAGTCACATCCCTTTCATCACTGAATACTCAATGATTGTGACCACGCATTTCGTGAAATTAAAAAGTACAAAAGGTGAGGACGCAGTTGGAAGTCAAGACGATCATTTGAAAATCACGACCTGACCCTGTTGTCTATCTAATTCTATTCCGGAATCTCACCAAGAAAAACACATGCAACCAATGGCGACCTCTAACAGTCCTTGTCCATTGCCATAGCTCTACACTACTGGTAATGCTTTTGATCTTTGCTTTTTCAAGTCATTCACATAACAAAGGAAGCCCATTGTTCTCAGTAGGGGGTTCCCCACAGGGAAACAGATTGAAACCGGTTTGCATCACTCCCATTTGTTCCACTTTCAGGAACCTGAGGCACTGTCATCCACTCAGACTCACCTTGTCACACCCGGATCTGTTTAACCTGTCCTCGTTATCGTCTCCACCCCCTCCAGGTGTCGCTTGTTTTCCCCAGTGTATTTATCCCTGTGTTTCCTGTCTCTCTGTGCCAGTGTATTATCCCTGTGTTTCCTGTCTCTCTGTGCCAGGGTGTCCAAGCCTTCCCGTTTTCCTGCTTTGCCTTTTCTCCTTTTTCTAGTCCTCCAGGTTTTGACCCTTGCCTGTTCTGGACTCTGTACCCGCATGCCTGACCATTCTGCCTGCCCTGACCTCCAGCCTGCCTGCCACTCTGTACCTCCTGGACTCTGATCTGGTTATGACCTTTTGCCTGTCCACGACCATTCTCTTGCCTACTCCCTTTGGATTTATTAAACATCTTAAACTCCAACCATCTGCCTCCTGTGTCTGCATTTGGGTCTCGCCTAGTGTCATGATACACCTAGCCATCATGGCAATTGAAAAAGGTATAATTGGGTTAATAGTAGCAGATTCTTTTGAAGACACTCTCTATGTTAGTATGGCTGAATAAGTACAGCTGAGGCAATACCATCTAGTTATCGACAAAATGCTAAGTTATGCCTCCTCTCTTATTACAGGTGATTGACATACGCATGACAATAATCAATTTGATACGGCAGTATGACAAAGTCATATCAGGTTTTCCAATGTGTTGTTATACAGTGTGTCATTTGTGGCACAAGGCTAACGGTCTCCTTTGTCAGAACACAGTAATTTAAAATGGATGGCTAGGGATGTCCCTGCGGGTTCATGATAAGTATTGGCATGTTAATTAAACTGTCATGTCCATGTCATAATGACCATATTAAATCTATACCATGTCCACCCCCGTAATTCCGTTTCCAGCCTTGCAACCTTTCCCCTATTGACTTCCATTCATACCCTAACTGGAGGATGAATCTGCAGGGGTGAGACTGAGGGAATAAAATTACAATTAAAACACGGTTAAAATCTCTGCCTTCGCTAACATTTGGAATGTTGGAGCATCGATGAATCATTATTTCTCCCAGGGCTATCGCGGGAATCCATTCAAATGCAGTGAGAAACAGTTTGTTTAGGGGGAAAGGTTATGCAGAGGGGATGGTAGCTGTGTCTGAGTTTGATTTGATACCAGGACGTGGGAGAGTGGGTGGTAATGGTACACACAGCATTGACGCACACGGTTTTAGCCTGATGGATTGGAATATAAATTAATTCAAGGTAAATGTTAAGAAGCCACTACGGCCAGGGCACAGTGAGGCAACATATTCTCCCCTTTTCCACCCTCACCTCAGAAAGCATTTAAAAGTTCAGTAAGAATAGCATGCTTGAGGAAACTAAATGTCAGGAAGCTCCAGGGGACGAAGTATTGCCTTGCTCACACGCAGATACATAGAGGCAAGCACACATGCGCACACACACACACAAACCTACACGTATACAAACACACAATTACACACACACACTTATGCACTTATGGATACACACATACACACAGAGTCAGATACACTGTCAAAACCAGGAAATTAAGTTCAGTGAGGACAAACATAAGACAGCTCAACATTTTTTTAAAGGTTTCCAATTTATATTCACAACACATTGAGAAACATTTATGAGGCCCACTGGATACTGTGGCTTGTGGAAAATGTACCTGGTTCAAGGAATAAGAAGACAACAAAATATAACAAGTTCTCTAAAGTCCTATCACTTTTTTGATGTGGTACATTGTAGTTTACGAAATGTAGGGTTGCTCTTTTTATCAGCCAATGATTTCAGCAGAAAATAATGTCTTACCAGGTGAATGACATTTAAAAGTACCTATTGTTCATAACTATCAGCAATATAAAGAGAGTGGTCAAGGTTCGACTCAAAAGGCACTCACAACTGCACAGCCACATTTTTCCCGGGTAAGCGCCTGAACAATAATCCCAACCATTATTGACGGCCACGTATTTTGATGCTGAAACAAATGGTCAGAGTTTTCTTTTTCTACTTTCCTTCCGCCCTTAGTCGTTATTTTGTAGAGGCTGCAGCAATTGCATGGCTGGAACCAGCTAATACTTCTCAGTGAGGTTCAAAATGAATGGGGATTATTCTGGAAAATACTATTCATAAATCACACATTGGATTTAAAAAATGGCTTCGCTTATGAATTGGAAGGCCTAGCTGCCTGGTTGAAAGTGGCCTGAGTTGTTTTGTGTGGAAGCCAGACAATGAGGGCACTCGCATCCAAGTGCAAGTGAGATAAATGATTCATGAGCAGCTGCTGTTGTTTGGCCGCCCTCCCGTGACTCTGGTGGAGGGTAAACACAGTATTTCCTGCCGCCCTGTCTGAGGGTAAAGGAAGTACACTACATTACCAAAAGTATGTAGACACCTGCTTGTCAAACATCTTATTCCAAAATCATTGGCATTAATATGGTGTTGGTCCCCCTCTTTGCTGCTATACCAGCCTCCACTCTTCTGGGAAGGTTTTCCACTAGATGCTAGAACATTGCTGCGGGGACTTGCTTCCATTCAGCCACAAGAGCATTAGTGAGGTCAGGCACGGATGTTGGGTGATTAGGCCTGGCTCGCAGTCGGCAATCCAATTATTCCCAAAGGTGTTCGATGGGGATGAGGTCAGGGCTCTGTGCAGGCTAGTCAAGTTCTTCCACACTGATCTCGACAAACCATTTCTGTATGGACTGTACACACTGGCATTGTCATGCTGAAACAGCAAAAGGCCTTCCCTGAACTGTTGCCACAAAGTCGAAGCACAGAATCATCTAGAATGTCATTGTATGTTGTAGCAGTAAGATTTCCCTTCACTGGAACTAAGGGGCCTAGCCCGAACCATGAAAAACAGCCCCAGACCATTATTCTTTCTCCACCAACCAGCTTTACACCGCTCCAGCCGACGCTTGGCATTGGGCATGGTGATCTTAGGCTTGTGTGCGGCTGCTCAACCATGGAAACCCATTTCATGAAGCTCCCGATGAACAGTTCTTGTGCTGACGATTTTTGTGCGCTACACGCTTCAGCACTCGGCGGTCACGTTCTGTGAGCTTGTGTGGCCTACGATTTCGCAGCTTAGCCGTTGTTGCTCCTAGCCGTTCCCACTTCACAATAACAGTACTTACAGTTGAACCGGGCAGGGCAGACATTTGACGAACTGACTTGTTGGAAAGGTGGTATCCTATGACGGTGCCAAGTTGAAAGTCACTGATCTCTTCAATGTTTGACTATGGAGATTGCATGGCTGTGAGCTCAATTTTATACACCTTTCAGAAACGGGGTGTCCACATACTTTTGTATACAGTATATAGTGTATTTTCGGTGTATTGGGTCACAGCCAAAGGTGTGACATAAAAACCTCTATAATTTGTTACATTATATAGCATTTGCCATTTAGTAGCATTTTCCATTGTTACTTACTGTACTGTACAGTGCCAAGAAGCCTAATGTATCTTGTGGCCAAATGTTGTGTGTATGAGTGTGTGTACCTGTATGGGCCAGTAGTGTATTGAGGACTGGGTTAACAGGTCACTCTTCTTGTGATGGAAACAATGGGCCATAAATCATTTAAGTAAGAGGTAATGGTACCAGATATTTCATGAAAACTGTAAAGGTCTGCTTCCAGTCCCTACCAGCTGCTGTTAATGTCACTCCCTCCAAACAATACCTCAAGAGACATTCATATTTCTCTCTCTGCAAAGGGCATTGATTGCGTTTCATGGCAAGGCATTTATTTTGCGGCACTGTTTGTTACCATGACAAAATGGTACTGTCAGTTCTTTCCCAGAACTTGATTTTGTACTGGCTTTTATCCAGTGCAGTAAGTGCAAAGGTTAAAGTACACACTAGAGTAGTTCATTGACAGATACAGTTCATTGGAACGAGTCATGCAGCCAATTGAGGATGGCTAAGAGAAATAAGTTTCAGTCAATATCACTTTGATATATAACCCATTGTGACTCAAAGGCCTTGGGGAGAAGGGTGTTCCTCAGAAAGTGTGAACAATATTGATCAAATGAATCCCCATAGTTATAAAGACTCTCACGAAACCTTAAATACTCCACCTCACTCCAGCGTGAGAAATCGTTGCTTGTATAGAACTTGATGCCAATTCTTTACTGCAGTCCCCCTTACGTCTTCATTCAAAGTAGTCACTAAGGACAGAGACAATAGAGAGTGTCCAGAGACAAAACCACCACACAGCTTGTTCTTTACTGTATTTAGCTTCTGACTCGGGTTGCAAAGGGAGGGTATATTACTGGAAACCTTCAACATGTACCAGTAAACTACCAGAATTGTGGCATCTTTCAAGAATTTTATGTAATCTATCACAAAACAACTAGTGGCTTTTTTGGGTAGTTCAGATTATTGCAGGTGTCTGTAATTATCTCTGGCCCTCTGTGTGGCCTTAACACATGTCAAATATATAAAATATTTTTACTTTCACTTTTATTTATTTGACTATATCAATATGTATTTGTTGTCAACGGTGTATCTACTAGAAATGCATGGACACAGATATAAACAATTTACACTGTACATTAACACTTAAAAATAAAGTTTTGAAGTATAGATTCCCAGTGTTACAGTACATGTTCTGTTAATTATCAAAATGACTGAAAATTCCAGTAACTTCCGTAAATTTCCAGGAGCTTTGCAACCCTACTTCTAGCACACTTATTCCACTAAAAATAGCTTTCACAGTTCATTTAAAGTATGAGTGATGCTTTCACGCTGGAACAAGCAATGATGAATGCAGCACCTTGAACACTAGTCAAGGCAATAAGCACATGGAAGATTATAATTACATCATGTCGAGATCAGTATCTGGAAATGCACCTCATACAGCACCACTCTATGTGAGATTCACAGCTCTGCGTGAGGGCATTTCTGATTTAATGCATTATGTTTTTTCGCCTGTCTCTGACTGGCATCCCGCCCAGCATTCATTTACAGTAGGTTCCAAAGTGCTTCTTAGGCCATTGTTAATTAGAAAACATGTCTCACTGTCCTGCTAGGAACTTCAGAGAGCTCTCACATTTGGCTTTAAACTGAGGCACTTGTTGTAAGAGGGTTTAGTATTTGCTAAACCCATGTGTCTTGCTCACAAGTCAAAACAAATAGGTTTTTACTAACATAAAATACAAATAAAGAGAAATATAAGTATTATTTAGAAAGTCGAGAGATGGGGATGGCAAGAATATTTTTCTATTTATGTAACGAGGCAAGTCAATTAAGAACAAATTCTTATTTACAATGACGGCCTACCCCAGCGACACTGGGCCAATTGTGCGCCGCCCTAATGGGACTCCAAATCACAGCCGGATGTGATACAGCCTGGATTTGATCCAGGGACAGTAGTGACACCTCTTGCACTGAGATGCAGTGGCTTAAACCGCTGCACCACTTGGAAGCCCCAGAAGAGGAGAAGAGAAGAAGAAGAGATGTAATGTTTTGTCCTGACATTCACATCTGGGAGCATGACAGACGTCAATGTCAATTCTAATACTAGTTTTTATTAGGCATGGATATGAAGTAAAGGTATAATATGATTTAGGCCTATGTCTCACGAGGCAATTAAAGTGTACGTTATTCTTGTTTTACCATAACCCCCTTTTCGGACGTGTACAGTATATCCATTTGTTTCCCTTGTTATTTGCATTCCTACCTGAACCATGGCATTCAAATGTGAATTACGGACTGTCAAGATTTGCATATTCACAGAGAGCTGCATAATTTAGAACACAGTGCCTTGGAATGTAACAACATAGCATTCATGAGAAGGTTGGTATGAAATGGTTCTCACTGGATAATAGATTACTCAAAGCCAAGTCTGACATTTTAGCTGGGTTTACCATCAGTACTCAAAACACAATAACCCAACAGAACCCTGACAGTACCTGTATTATTCACCATTCATGGTTACCAAATGAGCCTTTATAGCCAAGAGCAAGTCATTCTATATTTAGTGTGTTTTCTTAATGGGCCTAATTAAAACGTTATATTTTTTACATCCCTTAATTCAGATATTAAATCACAACAATTGTAAACCCTTTGCTGGGTTGATCTGGTATTTGTTTTGATCCTGACTTCAGGCTATCCTGACCTTACATGTACAGTAGATACGTTCTCACTATCTTAGCAACTTTCTGCTGTAATGTTAAACATCATCCAATTTGTATAAATAAAGACTTGTTTTGTGCTTAATGCAGTCAAGTTCAAATGTTGTGATTTGCTAAGTGATTATGTGTCCATAGCAATCAGCTACCACTAATACAAGCCAAATTGTGGTTCAGTAGTGTTTTTCCTGTAGGGGTAAGAATGATGCTATGATGTGCATTCAAAGCTTTGCTGTAATGATTCTTTGATGACGCATATACCACTACTCGGGCAAGTGCATTGATTTAAACTACACTGAAGGTTAAAGTTCTTTTTTTTGTGAAAAAAAGGGCACCATGTTCTACCATCCTACTTTTCCCCCTGTTGCCAGGACATTACTTTGGCCACTTCATGTTCCAGATGGCTTCGTATAAAGGTCCTGACCCTCTCCAGTCATCAAGGACATTAAATGTGGACCGGGCAGAGGGGACATGGCACTCAATATGAAAGCATTGCCTCGTAACAAGATCTTCAGGGATTCTTGAGCACTGGCATACACTGAAAACACATTAGGGCTCATAGTCTGCACCCAATACCCATTTTTATCTAATGATGCTTTGATGGAAAAATCTACTTTAAAAAAGTACTTCAAACATCATCATTCATGTCTTATTGTTTCTGTTTTTATTTTATTTCTGTAAGAATGCATGGGTAAAGACTCGATGCCACAAAGTAGTGCAGTAGCTATATGGCCAAAATAAACAAATATCAAAGAAACAAAGAAACAAAAGCACCTGAAAAGATGTAGAACATTTACCATTCGGTCAAATTATGATTCTTGATCTTAATGAAGACCCGCCATGTTCGTTTGTTAATTAAGTTCGGAAACAGAACAAGCAAACAATGCAATCCGGTCAACGATGACTGCCAAATCCTCCCATCCTTTTCCAAGGACCCCTCACATCCTCCCACATGAAACTGGGAATGTGTTCATCTGATGTCCCATCTTTTCAAAATAGCTGAATGGGCAGCTGCCCTGCAGAGCTTCTACAGCCAACTTTAACTGCCAGGCATCTGTTTCTGCCTGCTGAGGTGCCAAAGGACCCTCCAAGGTGGTCAAATAGTTGCCTTGCAGGAACAAATAAATCATAAAGGCCTATGCTATTGGTTGAAATCAAGACAGCACACACGGAGAGCATGTTGGTCATTCATAATCATACTGTAGGTCAGAAAACAAAATTAACATGTTAAAAATGTGACGTGAAATGACTTAGAGGTAGAATAATCACAAAATAAAATTAACTACTAAGCGCAACCAAGTAGAATGATGGCTACTCCCCCAGTCAAGACAAAACACAGCTGTGCTGTATTTGAAATTCAAAATGTATATTGAACTTAAGGCTTCAGATACCTGGCCTGTCATTTAGACGTATGTATATCAGTGAAATGGAAAAAATGTTATTTAACACTGAAGGCTAATGGAGGACCAAGACCTTTCAAGAAAGAATTAATAGGAAACCCAAGGCTCCAGCCTTCAAGCCATATATCAGGCCGGGAAGAAACCTTTTGAACATTTAACTCCTCATGGAGAAATGGAATGTCATTTTCATAAAAATATTTTTTTGTCCAAATAAAAAAGTTGTTAGATGTTAGAAGTACATTTGATGTGAAATGAAAATGCACAATCGTTATATCAGTCCATATTGTTAGATGTCAAGAGATAGAGCAGATTACAATACCTTTTGGAGTTGATTAAAGAGAGCTGCATATGAAAAGCAAATAATCCCTTTGAAAACGGCATCAATATGAGTCAAAAACATTTATTCTGGTGTCAAAATTGACTACAAAGTGTAGATAGGATCGTTTTGGTGATAAAATCAGTGTTGTCTAAAGCAGAGTTTGGAAGGTAAACAAAGGTTGTGTTTGGTTTACAATTATGTCAACATATCAGGCCCCCTTTTGCCAAGCTCCACGTGCAAATTACCATGCCTCCACAGCCAAAGGTTCTGTAGTTTGCAAGCCCTGTCAAAGGACTCTAGTTAGTATGCGGAATAGGTGCTTGGAGTTCATCTGACCACAAGACTGCACCAGTAACGATAGCTAACGACGTTAGATAATGTAATTGCTCGATATAGGTAGCTATCTTTTGATAAAGCGAGGCAGGCTAGCTAACGTTAGCTATCGAGGCAGGCTAGCTAATGCTTTAGCTAACGCTAGTGTACCTAGCTAGCCAACTATCTCATTACAACTTAGTTAGGTCATAGCTCATACACGTTTATTGTGTATTGTCTAGATACTGCTGGTTATATAATATGTAACAGTATAATTTTATAATGCTAGCGAGGCAGGTTAGCTAGCTACAGGCTATCTGACGTTAGATAGCTAGATACGTTAACATACAAGTTGGATTTGCAAGTTAGTTACTAGCTCATAGAAGTGTATTCTGTATTGTCTATGGCAAAACTAAATAATGGATGCAGCTATGGTGGTAGCTAACTAATACAGTAAACTGATTACAGATTAATACAGTAAACTAGAAGCAACAAACCAAAATGACGTCACCGGCCTGAATCTAATCCAATCAGGAGCTTCTTCTTTTTATTTTCTGAGGTTTATTGGCAGACTATACTCATAAGGTGTATTGCCACCACCTACTGTACAGGGTAGTAAAAAATGGCCCAAAAACAAAATATGTTTTGGATGAACAAATCATACTAATTACCAAAAATTAAAAAAACACTATCCAAATTCACACTACTACCCTGAATTTCAAACAATAACAAAAACTGTACTATTCAGATCCCTACACAGGCTCAGGAACCTGGGAGGGGGGAACCTCATTCACTACCATTTAGCACTTTCAGTATTTTCACTGCCTCCACATAGAAGACCTGCTGGATGGCCCTGATCCTAGCTACTTCAACCTCCTTCATCTGTACAGGGCACTCTGGGAACTCGGGAACGTGATTCCCGTCACAATTACAAAATTATTAATCTGACTCTTCAACTACTACATATTTATTCCTTCAACAAATACTTGCCACGTGTCCCAACTTTTTACAATGGTAACACTGCAGTGGCTTCTGCACATACGGTCTCACCGCATATCTCGCATACCCAAGTTTTACATAAGTTGGGAGAACCACTTCATCAAACGACAGTTAAATTGATAGGCTTTGCTCCTTCCTTCTGTCTATCATTCGATTCAATTGACGTGCGTCTACTACTCATTGAATGTTTTCCTTAAACCACATAGCCTCTTTGTTCAACAGAACACCAGAGATGACACCATTCAATCTGAAGCTACAGTCAGTGTACATCTGTAAAGCATAGATTTTGATTTTCCACCAGTTACCACAGCCACAAAGTAAAAATGTCTATTTCGTAAATATTCATGATAATTTTTTGTTGTTGCTTTTTGGTCTTAAATTAAGGCTAGGGTTATGAATAAGGTTAGTAGTGTAGTTACGGTTAAAGTTAGGTTTAAAATCACATTTTAAGAAGAGAAATTGTAGAAATAGGCGGGCTTTATGACTTTGTGGCTGTGATAACTAGTGATGACCTAGAATTAGCTTGACCAGTGTTACTGCCCTGGTGACACAGATGGCTTCATCAACAACGGTAATGTGTGCTATGGGAAAAGTTGTATTAAAAAAGACATGGTTTCATAAACTAGTAGGTTAATTACCCAGACAAGCAGATACACGTAGTAGAGTACATTTTTTGTCAATTAATCAAAAAACTTTGTCCTTTCTTTAAAAAGAAATGCAACTGACCACTTCGCTGTCTATTGTATTATCCTGTCATAGGCCCTCCCAGTTAACACCACCTCATAAGATGAAGAAGTCACAGGAGGTTGGTGGCACCTTAATTAGGAAGAACGGGCTTGTGGTAATGACTGGAGTGGAATCGGTGGAATGGTATCAAATACATCAAACACATGGTTTCCAGGTGTTTGATGCCATTCCATGTGATCCGTTCCGGCCATTATTATGACCAGTATGAGGATTGCCTGCTGCAGCTGTTCAAGAGATTTGCAGCCGAACATGCAACATAGAGAAAGAACAGCAAGGGACCCTCAACATCACGCAGATATACCCTTGCTGTGAGCATTCCTATGAATGTAACAGAGAGGACACTTCAGGTTGGTGACATATGACCTGGTCAAAGGTAAAAACAGTCTAGAGTTTTGTCCCAATTTACCTTCATAACCTAGCCTGGTGGAACCAGCCTGATCGCTGTGTTTACCATTCTATTTCACTTCACATATCATGATATCTGAAGTGAAATGGAAAGGTGAATGCAGCAATCAGGTTGGTTCCACCAATGCTAATCATAACCACCACTGATAATGTAATCAGTGCTCTGTGTTTGTATGTGACCGACCAATATCTTTGATGAGGGGTCAGGAGCTGATCTACGCTGATATGCCGATCAATGGGGTGATGGCAATACCTTACCTCCAGCCTAATTTCTTTCCTGCTCACCCACGGTCGTCCATGGGGAAACCAGAATTAGGTAGGTTTCGTCTGACCTGCTCAAACTACAACATAGTATATGTTTGTTTGTCAGATATCCCGTATCCTAACTGCCATTGGTAAAAGAACAGTGACTGCATGTATGTGTTCACAGATGCATCTATGGAGTTAGCACTTGGAGACTTGCAAGATGTTGAGCTGGAGTCCAGACTGACAGGTGGACTTGATACCGATGTCTCGAAATGGAGAGAGACCTGGCACTCTGCATAACATTTTTATTAGACGCAACTTTTACTTGTATTGTCTTTATCTTTATTAATTATTGAATTGAATGGTATCAGTCAATAGGGGGATGGAGAAACCCTGTGTATTCTGCACTAGGATCAGGGTACTCCTGTTGCATACGGGACTCCATACAGGAAGATATGACCACTCTGACATGTTTGCCAAGGTAGCCCCATTACCACCAGACAAAATGGCAACAACCACAGTATCTGTATCGGCTGGGAATGACAATGAAAGGTGAAAGGTGTACATTGTTATATTAGCAGAACACTGATCCTATGGTATTATGTAAGGACTTTACATGGACCTGTTACTACATTTGAATGTTGTCAAAACACTTACATAAATTCAGCAATTATATTCCTCTCATATTACTTTGTAGGCTACTGACTTATGCAAAGCTTCCTCCCGCATCTCACAATACAGTACATCTGCCTGTAGTTATTGAACTCAACATGCAGGAGGTTTGTTTGTTGTGATTGAGTGGCGGGAAACACATCAGACCACACCTCCAAGTCAACTCACATTTGACTTCTGTCTGCATTTCTTGAGGAGCAGGCCAAAAAACAAGGCCAAATCAGAGGGTGCTGTTACCCTTAAGAATATCAAGACCATTTGATCTTTAGAGGGAACTTCACGTATAGGGAGATTAACACTGGATTACTAGAAAACGACACTTTGCATCATGATCAAGTCATTTCCCCAGAATAGCTTCCCGATTCCTTTTTAGTGACAAAAGCACCAACATTTCAGTGAAGGTTAAAGTGCTTTAAGTAGCTTTTTCTTGAAGGATTTTTAAAAGTGATTTTAAATTATGTCTGAAATATCTCAACGTACGAAGAGGAAAAAAGATTGACATTGGCAGTTAAAAGGGTCAATTTCAATGCCATGCTGTATTGATGTCCTTGACAGTATATATACATGTTTAGCCTTAGCTAAGTGTCTCTCATGTTATAACTAATTGGTAGAAGCTTTAGGCAGTTCATCTACTCTTAGTATAACAAAACTGCAGCTGTAATTGCAGTGACTTGATTATGTTAAAATCCCCCCATGGACTTCTAACCCTATAGTTTCTGTGGGAAGCATTCAATATTCTTTTGTCATAGTATTTCTATTTGTGTTCAACACATTCAATTCAATATTGCTTGTTCTCTCAGTCATTTTCATTTTCACACTGCAATGGTATTGACTGCTACCTGTATTTATTATTTAATTTTATTCAAAGAAAGAAAGTATACCAGGGGAGGGATGGGGTGAGAGGAGTGGTGGTGTATTTTACCATTGTCCACTCACACCCGCACAGTCGTGAAGAGGGTACGACAGCGCCCTGTCTATACCTTCATTTTATTCCTCTTGTGTTACTATGTTGGATTTTTCTTATTTTAAACTCTGCATCATTGGGAAGTGCTCGTAAAGCAAGCATTTCCCAGTAAAGTCTACACCCGTTGTATTTGGCTCTTGTAACAAATACAATTTAATTTGATTTGTGAGAGTCTGAAACTGAAATAAACGGCCTTTCAGCCACTAGCTCTCATGATGTGTGTTCATCAGCCTGAGCACACAGTCTCACACTATTTCCCCTTCTCACATCCCCTCCATTAACGTCCTTGTTTCTTACCCCTGTGGGATGCTTGGTTATCAAGGAGAAAAAATGATAAAAGGAAAGCAGCAGCTTTTCAAGGTCTTTAGACAGTCCACTCATTCACCACAGGGGAAGAATCAGCACACCGCACAAGCTGCTGTTGGAACCCATTCCAGTTCTGTCTGCATATCCGTTACTGCAATGTAAAAGTGGTTTTCAAAATCCTTTTTACATTAACTATGTAGAGTTAAAATTAATTACAAAAAGAGTTTGCTGAGATTGAGCCGTGGGAAAACAAATATCCTTCCCAAGACATGGTGTGAGAATGTATGTTTGGATTAATTTAGTCAAAAAAACTTAACTTCATAAAGTCAACATAAACAAATAGGAACAGCCCATGAGCTATTTCCCTCTTGACTTAACCTGGAGACCTAGCATCTGGGTTTGACTTAAGAGGTCCCTAAGCGCTATACTCTTTTTACACATTTAAAACAAATTCATCATGTAAGGGGTCAAACACACCAGCCAGATTGTCGGCATGCACAGTAGGGGGCTGCTCTCCTTACCTGGCACAACAATAGGTACCACCAAGGTTGTAATCATTACGTCTTGCAATGGAAACCGTTTACCGTTTAAGAACCAAATGGAAGCAAACAGAGCCGGCGTAAGGAATACACCCCTGCTGTGTGCCCGATGAACTGTGGCTTCTGGCGTTTTAACATGCATAATCGGCCTGGCTGTCAATGCCCAACAGCTTGACTTTGAGCCAATCAGAGAGTATGAACCTCCGTAAGACGCGAGCAGAAAGGAGAAACAACAAGGAGAAAAGAGGGCACTTTTCCTGGACATATTAGGTAGCGAGCTTGCTAGCTGAGCCAGTCACACTTCATATGAAACAAATGGGAAAAGCTTTCTCCATAAGCTAGCTATCTAGTCATGTTAGGTAGTAATATTATGAAATCTAAATTAATTTGTTTTCATGAAGTAACTGCCTATTCATCTGCCGAAAGTCAGTTCAGTACCGAGTCACAGATGAAAAGCTATCATATTTGACCAAGTTTTTAGCTAGCTAGATAGCAAATGACAATGCTAGACATTTAGCTAGCTACATCTTCGCTATCTAGCACTGCCAGTGTGAATGTCAATATGTTTTTAATCGTCTTGCTAGCTAGTTGTGACCATCTAGCTATCAGCAAGAGCTTTCTACAAATTCTAGCTAGGGATCAACATTAGCACAGATAGCTAGCCTTGGCAGAACATGTACACATATGCCAATGGAAACAAAGAAAGCAACACTACTGCCACCTTGTGGCCTGGAGTGTTTTTACCAGGCTGACGGCCAACGTCCTGTGCTGTTTGAAAACAAAAAAATGTGACTGCCGACACGCTTGGCAGAGGTGCTATGTACCGCGACCAACAGCTTTTCTGGTCTGTTCGAGCACTAAAAGACACATGGGCAGTCCTTGCAGTAACACAATAGCTGTCATGCCCATAGATGTCTGAGTAAGATTACAAATCTCTAGTCTGTACTGCATATCAAGCTAGTCAGTACTATAATTGGATAGGCAGTACAACTGATCCAAGCATTTTAGACTAAAGTCTGGAGAGACATGAGAGTGCTTTATGTTATTAAGACAGAATCAGCTCTATATTGCTGCAGGGAGTCAGGTGTAGTGTGAGGCATCTGAGGATACATGTCTTATTAATGAACACAGACCGGCATGTCTTGAGAGTCAATCGAAGTGGACCACACTGAGCTGGAGCTGGTAGGACTTTCTTAAAATGTTATTCATATTTTAGTGAGGGAGAGTGCTATTACCACAAGGTTATAGATCTTGATTGATGCCAGCCTATATAGCCCATGGCTTGGCAAGCGGTGCGAGTGAGCAGTTTTCCACCTTCATTTTCCACTAGAGGTGTTTTTAAGATGCTCCTTTTTTTTCAGATTTGCAGCATGGCTGTCATGAAGCTGACAGCTAGAGGCTATTTGACATGCACTCTCGCTCTGGGTTGCATGCCTCTGCTCTTACTCTGCCCTCAAAGGTTAAGTGTTTACATGACTGTCACACAAACATATTCATACCACACAGGCACAACACATGAAGCTCAGCCAACACACCATCGCAGAGGAAAGTGAGAGGCGTTGGAAAATGATTGCTTTTTGGATGGATGTCCATGTTATCTGTGGTAGTATAAGAACAACAAAAAAGGAGATTGACATTTTGATGAGGCAAACCCATTCAGAAAAATAATAGCCGGAATATTGTGTTAGGGCGGGGAAAACATGAAACAATTGAGGGTGTGCCAATCTGCACATCACTTTAGATCTACTCTCCCCCTAATGACTCTTCTAATGTCTTCTGCTTGGAAACCACATCACCGTAGTTATTAGAACTAAAAGGTTGTTTAAAAGCCATGTGATCTGTACAATTTTAAAGCACATAATCATTTACAATACTTTATGGCTGCCGATGTACTGTATCTCTGTACTGTAACTTAATCTGTTCATTCCAAATTGGACTAGTTAATTTCTTAGGAATGAAAAAATAGGGATCTGGCTATCATCAATGTATTTATGTTACACCTATCTGTGGTTTCATATGTGCTTGTCTCCTTCCCTTTGTATAGCCAATCATTTCTAAGCACAGAATACTTCTGTTCCACTTCCAAGAGAACCCCACGTCCCACTCCCAACCAATTTCACCACACACACATACAAAATGGAAGAAGCTTGAGTATCACATACTGTATACCTTCAGAGAAAAAATATGAAAGCAGAGAACCACAAGGGACAAGGACAAAGGGAGTCAGAGTTTGGACTCTAAGTAGTGGTGACTAAGAACTGGCCACAAAAGCAAAATAGGTTCAAAAAATATATAGCTACCTTCAAAGCGACAATAGCCATATCTTGGTTTATAACGATTAAATTTGTTTTTATAGATATTCCACAATGATTGATACGTCTGAAAGTCTAGTGTTGCTCTGGTAGTGTACAGCCATATCTCAGAGGAGTGTGTTGTTTACGTGGACAAAGTCTCTCTATTCCTTTAGTGATGTTGTTCTGGATATTGTTCAAAGAGATCTATTGCCATCAGGGTTTGCATGTCTGATCACATGAGGACATCAAAGGGAGATGACTGGTTACATTACATTTACATTTGCTTGTTTATTTGTGTATACTCTAGTAAACCAGCAGGCTCTCTGGAGTTTGAATGACTCCAAGCCCATATGAGACTATTTTTGTGTTGCCTGTGGGATTGGGTTCTTTGATGTCTTCCAAGCCATGTCAAAATCTGTAGAAGAGAATGCGAGTCAACGTAACAAGCTGCAAGGTGGCCATGCCTATACGGAAAACGCTTGTATTATAATATATGTTGTGATGGTGTGGGTGTGCTTTGCTGGTGACACTGTCAGAGATTTATTCAGAATTCAAGGCACACTTAACCAGCATGGCTACCACAGCATTCTGTGCAGCGATATGCTATCCCATCTGGTTTGCGCTTAGTGGGACTATCATTTGATTTTAAACAGACTATTTGACCAAGAAGGAGAGTGATGGAGTGCTGCATCAGATGACCTGCCCTCCACAATCACCCGACCCCAACCCAAATGAGATGGTTTGGGATGAGTTGGACCACCAAGTGAAGGAAAATCAGCCAACAGGTGCTCAGTATATGTGAGAACACCTTCAAGACTGTTGGAAAATCATTACAGGTGAGGCTGGTTGAGAAAATGTCAAGAGCGTGCAAAGCTGTCATCAATGCAAAGGGTGACTATATTATTCCAAATGTGCTGTTTCATAGTTTTGATGTGTTCACTATTATTCTACAATGTAGAAAATAGTAAAAATAAAGAAAAACCCCTTGAATGAGTAGGTGTGTCCAAGCTCTTGACTGATACTGTACATGTGACTCATTTCAGGAGAGCCATTTGAACGTAAACTTTTTTTTAGAAATCAAAATGCATTTTTGGGCAGAAATGCCTTCTGGATCATTTGAACCTTCATGTGCCTTAATAACAAACTTGTATGCCATCTGTAAATACAAATCAAACTGTTAAATTACGAGTCTAGTTGGTTAAGCCACAGAAAAAAGGCAGCAACCTTCCCGCATGACATGATTGGTCAGAGTTTGGATGGGGGCTAAAGCTTGAGATGATTCTTATGGCATTGCACACAGTCAGTGTGAACCAGGGTGACTGGACACAACGGGCCAAGCAAGCTGCACAAACAAAACGGAAAAGACACAGGACATCGTATTTAATGAAATGGGTTGCTGTCTGCCGTGAAGCTGCCGTGAAGCGTTCATCCGAGTCTAGCTTCTAGTTTCAGATATTATACGTTTCTAATTTTGTCAGAAACTTGTTCTTATTGCAAGTTAAAGCCTACTGTTAGCTAGCTAGCTGACGTTAGATGGCTGGCTCGCTAACTAACATTACTTTTCTGATCTGCTTGTAGTAATGTTATGAATGCCATTTCACATTGCTAGTTATAGCCTAATGTTAGCTAGCTAACTAGCTAACATTGAACCTATTTGGTTAACTTTAGCTAGCTATGACAATTGGTTTGTATTGCTAGTACTCTATGGATTGGGAATATGGTTCATTGTTTAGCTAGCTAGCTACATGTCTAAACAAAACACCCCAAGTTAAAGCTTACTGTTAGCTAGCCAGCTGACATTAGATATTTGTATCTGGAATTTGTCTTTCAGCATCAGTAGAACACACCTGACTCTCCTTCACCAGTCATACAAAGAGAATGGTCTAGTGCCTCCTATCAAAAAGAGAGCTGGCCCAAGCAAGCACAGGTTACACCTGAAGCATGAGGACTTGCAGCGAGTGGACTTGCAAGATAATGAAATAGTATTACCAGGATGCCACCAAGGACACAAACACATTGGTGGAAAGCTGCTGCCATCCCATGTGACAAAAGCAGCAGTTTGGCATCTCTACAAGGAATCAATGACAACTCTTGGTATGGAAAGCATAAACAACACGTTTTGTTTATTTAATTGACCCTCCAACATGATCGGCACTTTGACTGAGGTTGCTGGTGTTGTGAAGGACAGGGGTCAGCATCCCATAGCTGGTTGGACTGGAGGATGGTAAGGTGCTGGTGGAAAGCTATGGCTGGCAACATCATCTGACTCTGTACTTCAGGCCGCTGCCACAGATCAAGCAGTACCAGCACTTCAGGTGAATATCATTTTCATTGCATTGTATGAGGTTATTCTTCTTATCTAAACTTGGGAGGTGAATTGATGTTGTGCAAGGTTGTAATGTCTTCTAAAATGTTTTTGTTATTTCCTGTTTACAGCTTCGATGCTCTGGAGCCTGGTGTTGTTGTCGCCAAGGAGCGTTTGGACTCAGTCGGGACCATGTTGCAGCTCCTGCGCGACGCTGACATCCTTCCTTCCATAGATGGACTGCCTGAATAAGCACCACCTGGACTGGACACAGCTAGACAAACTTACCTTTTTGAGAAATCAGGGAATTTTGCGACGTAGAGGCTATGGACATCACATGCCCTGCACTAAAGTTAAGGGCAGGACAGAAACAGAACCTCCGAATATAGATTCCCTTGTTCATGCGTGGTTTCAGACGGACCAGTCTTCAGCACTATCTGCAGTGCCTCTATTCACATGACTCTCTCCTAACACACATGCCATACGTTGCTGCCACTATAAAAAAATATATCCCGCTACTCAGCCACTTTACCCCTGATTGTATGCATATAACTAACTACAGTACATCATCTATCACTGATATCATTATTGATGTTGTTCTAGTACATACTTTATATTATTTTATTTATATTGACACTATCTATTTCTGATATTGCTACTATGCAAGTAACCATTTGGCTGTACCGTTTACACCTTCTGTAGAGACCCATCCACTTAGCAAGATGTGGCAGGGGGTTATAGCATTTCTTTCACATGACCAATCTGGGTAAGCGTCATCTAATATTTATAAAATATTTATAAAATATTTTTATCTTGACACTTTCTGTTCACCTGGAATTTTTCCTTGTTGTGGGCTACTACTTTTCCCACTTTTTCCCACATGCCGCCGAAATGGATGGCTGCTGTTTATGGCCTCTTAACTAACCGTGCTATTTTGTTTGCTTTTTCGCATTGTTTGCAACTTATTTTGTACATAATGTTGCTGTTACCGTCCTTTATGACCGAAAAGAGCTTCTGGACATCAGAACAGCAATTACTCACCTTGAACTGGATGAAGAATTTTTATTTAATGAGTCGGACGAGAGGGATTTACTCAGACACCCAAACAGGCCCTCATCCCCGTCATTCGCAGGAGAAAGAGACGGAAGTTTCGCGGAAGGAGATCGGGATAACTTGTGAGGATTCGGCAACGAGTGGCTAATCTGCCTTTGCCATCATAACTATTGGCCAACGTACAATTGCTCGATAATAAAGTGGACGAACTACAAGCACGTATATCCTACCAACGGGACATTAAAAAACTGTAATATCTTGTGTTTCACCAACTCGTAGCTGACCGACGACATGAATAACATAGAGCTGGAGGGTTTTACACTGTATCGGCAGGATAGAACAGCATCCTCAGTAAGACAAGGGCTGGCGGTCTATGTATATTTGTAAACAACAGCTGGTGCGCGATATGTAAGGAAGTCTCAAGATTTTGCTAGCCTGAGGGAGAGTATCTTATGATAAGCTGTAGACCACACTGACTACCTAGAAAGTTTTCACCTATATTCGTTGTAGCTGTCTATTTTTCACCACAAACGGATGCTGGCACTAAGACCACACTCAATGAGCTGTATACAAAAAGGAAAACGATCATCCAGAGGCGTTGCGCCTAGTGGCCGGGGACTTTAATAAAGGAAACATAAATACGTTATACCTAATTTCTACCAGCATGTTAATTGTGCAACCAGAGGGGAAAAAACTCTAGACCACCTTTACTCCACACACAGAGACGGGTATAAAGCTCTCCCTCGCCCTTCATTTGGCAAATCTGACCATAATGCCATCCTCCTAATTCCTGCTTACAAGCAAAAACTAAAGCAGGAAGCACCAGTGACTCGGGTCAATAAAAAAGTGGTCAGATCAAACAGATGTTAAGCTGCAGGACTGTTTTGCTAGCCAGACTGGAATATGGCATTATGTCATCAGTCACTGGCTTCATCAATAAGTGTATTGATGACGTCCCCCCCACAGTGACTGTACGTACAGTACATACCACTACCAAAAGCCATAGATTACAGGCAACATCCACACTGAGGCAAAAGGTAGAGCTGCCGCTTTCAAGGAGCGGTACTCTAACGCGGAAGCTTATAAGTAATCCCGCTATGCCCTCCAACGAACCATCAAACCGGCAATGCGTCAATACAGGACTAAGATCGAATTGTACTACACCGGCTCTGACGCTCGTCAGATGTGGCAAGGCTTGCAAACTATTACAGACTACAAAGGGAAGCACAGCCGAGAGCTGCCCAGTGACAAGAGGCCACCAGATGAGCTAAATTACTTCTATGCTTGCATCGAGGCAAGTAACACTGAAATATACATGAGAGCATCAGCTGTTCCAGACGACTGTGTGATCACGCTCTCCGCAGCTGATGTGAGTAAGACCTTTAAACAGGTCAACAGTCACAAGGCCGCAAGGCCAGATGGATTACTAAGACATGTACTCCGAGCATGCACTGACCAACTGGCAAGTGTCTTCACTGACATTTTCAACCTCTCCCTGACTGAGTCTGTAATACCAACAAATTTTCAGCAGACCACCATAGTCCCTGTGCCCAAGAACTCTAAGGTAACCTGCCTAAATGACTACTGACACATAGTACTCACATCTGTAGCCATGAAGTGCTTTGAATGGCTGGTCATGGCTCACATCAACACCATTATTCCAGAAACCCTAGACCCACTCCAATTTGCATACCGCCCTAACAGATCCAAAGATGATGCAATCTCTATTGCACTCCACACTGCCCTTTCACACCTGGACAAAAGGAACACCTATGTGAGACTACTATTAATTGACTACAGCTCAGCGTTCAACACCATAGTGCCTTCAAAGCTCATCACTAAGAAAAGGACCCTGGGACTAAACACTTCCCTCTGCAACTTGGTCCTGGACTTCCTGATAGGCCGACCCCAGGTGGTAAGGGTAGGTAACAACACATCCGCCACGCTGATCCTTAACACGGGAGCCCCTCAGGGGTGCGTACTCAGTCCCCTCCTGTACTCCCTGTTCACTCATGACTGCACGGCCAGGCATGACTCCAACACCATCATTAAGTTTGCAGATGACACAACAGTGGTAGGCCTGATCACCGACAACGACGAGACAGCCTGTAGGGAGGATGTCAGAGACCTGACCGTGTGGTGCAACGACAACAACCTCTCTCTCAACGTGATCAAGACAAATGAGATGATTGTGGACTACAGGAAAAGGAGGACCAAGCACGCTCACATTCTCATCGATGAGGCTGTAGTGGAGCAGGTTGAGAGCTTGGGTCCTCAGATCCTCAAAAGGTTCTACAGCTGCACCATCCAGAGCATCCTGACTGGGTTGCATCACTGCCTGGTATGGCAACTGCTCAGCCTCCGACCGCAAGGCTCTACAGAAGGTAGTGCGTAAGACCCAGTGTATCACTGGGGCCAAGCTTCCTGCCATCCAGGACCTCTATACCAGGCAGTGTCAGAGGAAGGCCCTAAAAATTGTCAAAGATTCCAGTCACCCTAGCCATAGACTGTTCTCTCTGCTACGCATGGCAAGCGGTACCGGAGCGCCAAGTCTAGGTTCAAGAGGCTTCTAAACAGCTTCTACCCCAAGCAATAAGACTCCTGAACATCTAATCAAATGGCTACCCAGACTATTTGCATTGTCCCCCCCCCCCCTTTACGCTGCTGCTACTCTCTGTTATTGTCTATGCATAGTAACTTTAATAACTCTACCTACATGTACATATTACCTCAATTACCTTGAATAACCGGTGCTTCCGCACATTGACTCTGTACGGGTACCCCCTGTACATAGCCTCGCTATCGTTATTTTACTGCTGCTTTTTAATTATTTGTTACTTTTATTTATTTTTCTTAAAACGGTGTTGTTGTTTAAGGGCTTGGAAGTAAGCATTTCACTGTAAGGCTCCTACAACTGTTGTATTCGGCGCATGTGACTTTTTTATTTTAATTTTATTTGATGACCTCACATGTGAATCCTTAAAGAGTGGGGGAGCTAGCTAAAGGGTGTGTGAACAATGCTGAATGGGTGTAGCAAAGGAGAGCTCTCCAGTAGTAATACCAAAATATTCAAAGGCCATTTTCTCAAAATTGAAGTTGCAAGTTCATCAACTTTCAAAGCAGAATGATTTGAACATTGTTCCTCAAAAATGCATTGTAAGACTTGCTCTGTGAATGCTTTTATCAAATGTGAAAAACACAATTTCAAATTTTGCTGCATATAACTGAATCAAGGTGGTCGGTCACATATACAGTTGAAGTCGGAAGTTTACATACACCTTAGCCAAATACATTTAAACTCAGTTTTTCACAATTCCTGATATTTAATCCTGGTAAAAAATCCCTGTCTTAGGCCAGTTAGGATCACCACTTTGTTTTAAGAATGTGAAATGTCAGAATAATATTAGAGAGGATGATTTATTTCAGCTTTTATTTCTTTCATCATATTCCCAGTGGATCAGAAGTTTACATACACTCAATTAGTATTTGGTAGCATTGCCTTTAAATTGTTTAATTTGGGTCAAACATTTCGGGTAGCCTTCCACAAGCTTCCCACAATAATTTGGGTGAATTTTGGCCTATTCCTCCTGACAGAGCTGGTGTAACTGAGTCAGGTTTGTAGGCCTCCTTGTTCGCACGTGCTATTTCAGTTCTGCCCACAAATTGTCTATAGGATTGAAGTCAGGGCTTTGTGATGGCCACTCCAATACCTTGACTTTGTTGTCCTTAAGCCATTTTTCCACAACTTTGGAAATATGCTTGGGGTCAATGTCCATATGGAGACCCATTTGTGACCAAGCTTTAACTTCATGACTGACGTCTTGAGATGTTGCTTCAATATATCTACATAATTTTCCTACCTCATGATGCCATCTATTTTGAGAAACGCACCAGCCACTCCTGCAGCAAAGCGCCCCCACAACATGATGCTGCCACCCCCATGCTTCACGGTTGGGATGGTGTTCTTCGGCTTACAAGCCTCTCCCTTTTTCCGCTAAACATAACAATGGTCATTACGGCCAAACAGTTATATTTTTGTTTCATCAGACCAGAGGACATTTTTCCAAAAAGTACGATCTTTGTCCCCATGTGCAGTTACAAACCGTAGTCTGGCTTTTTTATGGCGGTTTTGGAGCAGTGGCTTCTTCCTTGCTGAGCGGCCTTTCAGGTTATGTCGATTAAGGACTCGTTTTACTTTGGCTATAGATACTTTTGTACCTGTTTCCTCCAGCATCTTCACAAGGTCCTTTGCTGTTGTTCTGGGATTGATTTGCATTTTTCGGATCAAAGTACGTTCATCTTCAGGAGACAGAACTCGTCTCCTTCCTGAGCGGTATGACGGCTGTGTGGTCCCATGGTGTTTATACTTGCGTACTATTGTTTGTACAGATGAACGTGGCACCTTCAGGCGTTTGGAAATTGCACCAAACTTGGCTGATTTCTTTTGATTTTCCCATGATGTCAAGCAAAGAGGAGCTGAGTTTGAAGGTAGGCCTTGAAATACATCCTCAGGTACACCTTCAATGGACTCAAATGATGCCAATTAGCCTATCAGATGCTTCTAAAACCATTACATAATTTTCAAGAATTGTCCAAGCTGTTTAAAGGCACAGTCAACCTAGTGAATGTAAACCTCTGACCCACTAGAATTGTGATACAGTGATTTATAAGTGAAATAATCTGTCTGTAAACAATTGTGTCATACACAAAGCAGATGTCAGGAACCAACTTGCCAAAAATATAGATTGTTAACAAGAATTTTGTGGAGTGGTTGAAAACGGGTTTTAATGACTCCAACCTAAGTGTATGTAAACTTCCAACTTCAATGTATAGTTACAGCAGGTCAAGGTAGGACAGTCAGACAAACACACATGCAACAACATCACTCACTTACTTCCGGTATTGGAGTTGTTGGTTGTGTGGGTCGGGCAGATGGAGCACTAGCATCCTCCTCCTGAATACTCCTCACGATGGCTGCAGAAGCTGGAGTCCTTGGGACATGTTGCCTCCTCTAGATTTGAGGTCTTACCAATGCCTTGCCCTGCTCCTTGAGAAAGAGCCATCTCCTCTAGAGTTTCCTTCTGTTCGAATCTGGGTTCATCGCCATCCAGATGACAAACGCGCTGTACACCAATATGTCCAAGATGTTGAAGAACATCACAAGCCGCCAGCGTAGGGTTCTTATTTTGCAGCTGTAGCCAGTCACCTGGCTTATCGAATTACCCACCTCTCCTTTTGTAGCATTGTAATCCATTATGATTTCTGTTTTTTGATGATCCTACCCCCAGATTCTCCCATCCCTATGCAGCGTACTCATGAGTACCACATTTTTGCCTTTCTTTTGCACATAGGACACGGGACGTGTCGGCAGTGAACACAAACTTAGAGTAATTGATTGGCCTGTTCCATGTATTCAAAAGCTGAGGTGGGAGCTCTGGCTTGTTTTTTCTTACTGTTTCTAACATCGTCAGCTTCCTCTTGAGGAGCTCCTGTTCGAACTTGTGCGAAGTAAAAAAGTTATTGCATGTGATGTTGTGGCCACGGATTCCTCTGTCACATCCCTTGGTTCTTCTCAGGGGCTCTTCCATCTGGCTTCTCCGTATACTCTTGCAAGTTCCACACATATAATGAAGCAGCATCAAAGCCAGCCCAGATCTTTATTCCATATTTTGTGGGTTTAGACAATATGTACTGTCTGAAGGGGCAGCAGCCCCTAAATGGCATAAGCTGCTCATCAACAGTAACGTTGGGCCCAGGGTTGTAAAACAGGGGAAGGTGGTCCACCCACTTGTCCCACACTGACCTGATTGCAGCTAGCTTGTCTCTCTGCTGCCGAGCTGGTCTGGTGTCTCAGTTATCGAAATGGATAATCAAGGAAATAATGTGGAAGTTTTCCAGAGACATTGTTTCACTGAAAAGTTCTCTGCCAGTTTCTGCATCCCACAAAGATCAATGCACTCAATGAAAATGTGTTATTTTACATGTTCTTCACAGAAAATTAGCCAAAGCCAATGAGTCTCAGGTTGAAAAGATTCTTCGTTGTATACTTTTTATTTTAGGTAACATTGAAAATGAGTAACACAAATCTGAACACCACACAAGGGTTAACACCTAGCTTACAGATACACTGAACAAAAATATAAACACAACATGTAAAGTGTTGCTCCCATGTTTCATGAGCTGAAATAAAAGATTCCAGAAATGTTCCATACACACAAAAATCTTACATCTCTCCAGTTTTGTGCACAACTTTGTTTAGTGAGCATTTCTCATTTGTCAAGATAATCCATCCATGTGACAAGTGTGGTATATCAAGAAGCTGATTAACCCATAACAGTCTAATCTCTATCTAAACCGTGGGAGGAGTTATACTAAGTGGCTCGCTATCAAACACTGTGTCCCCCCCTGTCCTTCTCCGTGGCTGACGTGAGTAAAACATTTCACTTGTTAACCCTTGCAAGGCTGCTGGCACGGACGGAATCCCTAGCTGCGTCCTCAGAGCACGCGTAGACCAGCTGGCTGCTGTGTTTACGGACATATTCAATCGCTCCCTATCCCAGTCTGTTGTCCCCACATGCTTCAAGATGGCTATCATTGTTCCTGTAACCAAGAAGGCAAAGATAAGTGAAATAAATGACCACCGCTCCGTAGCACTCACTTCTGTCATAATGAAGTGCTTTGAGAGGCTAGTCAAGGATCATATCACCGCCACCTTACCTGCCACCCTAGACCCACTTCAGTTTGCACACCGCTCCAACAGGTCCACAGATGACGATATCGCCATCACACTGCACACTGCCCTATCCCATCTGGACAAAAATAATACCTATGTAAGAATGCTGTTCATTGACTACAGCTCAGCATTCAACACTATATTACCTTCCAAGCTCATCATCAAGATGGAGTCCCTGGGTCTCAACCCCGCCCTATGCAACTGGGTCCTGGACTTTCTGATGGGCCGGCCCCAGGTGGTGAAGGTAGGAAACAACATCCCCAATTAACTGACCCTCAACACTTGGGCCCCACAAGGGTGTGTGCTCAGCCCTCTCCTGTACTCCCTGTTCACCCATGACTGCAGACGACACAACAGTAGTGGGCTTGATCACTAAAAATGACAAGACAGCCTACAGGGAGGAGGTGAGGGACCTCAGAGTGTGGTGTCAGAAAAACAACCTCTCACTCAACGTCAACAAAAGAAAGGAGATGATCGTGGACTTCAGGAAACAGCAGAGGGAGCACCCCCATGTCCACATCAAAGGGACAGCAGTGGAGAAGGTGGACAAACTGAAATGGTCCACCCACACAGACAGTGGGGTGAAGAAGGCGCAACAGCACCTCTTCAACCTCAGGAGGCTGAAGAAATTTGGCTTGTCACCCAAAACCCTCACAAATCGAGAGCATCCTGTTGGGCTGTATCACAGCATGGTACGGCAACTGCACCGCCCTCAACAGCAAGGCTCTCCAGAGGGTGGTGCCGTCTGCACAACACGTCACCGGGGGCAAGCTACCTGCCCTCCATGACACCTACACCACCCGATGTCACAGGAAGGCCAAAAAGATCATCAAGGACAATAACCACCCGAGCCACTGCCTGTTCACACTGCTATCCTTCAGAAGGCGAGGACAGTACAGGTGCATCAAACCTGGAACCTGGAACCGAGAGATTGAAAAACAGCTTCTATATCAAGGCCATCAGACTGCTAAAACAGCAATCCCTAACTCAGAGAGGCTGCTGCCTACATTGAGACACAATCACTGAACACTTTAAGAAATCGGAAATATTGGCTGGAATCACAAGATGCCTGTCTTTCATTTGCTGTACACTATGTATTTTTCAGAAATGTTTTATGATGAGTATTTAGGTATTTGACGTTGGTGTCTGTAATTATTCTGTCTGCTTTCGGTGCAATTTCTGATTGTAGCTGCATTGTAAACTATGATTTATACCTGAAATATGCAAATTTTTCGAACAAAACAAGATTTATTGAATAACATGTTATAAGACTGTCATCTGATGAAGTTGTTTGTTGGTTAGTTTGGTTGGTTCTTGGTTAGTTAGGTTGGCTTTGTGCATGCTACCTGTGCTGTGAAAATGTCTGTCCTTTTTTGTATTTGGTGGTGAGCTAACATAAATATACGTGCTGTTTTTGCTGTAAAACATTTTAAAAATCTGACATGTTGGCTGGATTCACAAGATGTGTACCTTTCATTTGCTGTATTGGACTCGTTAATGTGTGAAAGTTAAATATTTCTAAAAAATATATTTTGAATTTCGCGCCCTGCAATTGAAGTGGCTGTTGTCATATTGTGGCCGGCCTCGGGCTTGCAGCCAGAAGAAGTTAATAAATGGATCACTAGTCACTTTAAACAATGCCACTTTAAATAATGCCACTTTAATAATGTTTACATATCTTACATTACTCATATCACATGTGTACACTTTATTTTATACCATCTACTGCACCTTGCCTATGCCGCTCGGCCATTGCTCATCCATATACTTATATGTACATATTCTCATTCACCCCTTTAGATTTATGTGTTTTAGGTAGTTGTTGGGGAATTGTTAGATATTACTGCACTGTCGGAACTAGAAGCGCAAGCACTTTGCTACACTCGCATTAACATCTGCTAACCATGTGTATGTGACCAATAACATTTGATTTGATTTGACTCTTTTAAGAATTTCATATCAAGGACCATTTAGCTATTTGATTTTGAACATTTTAATTTGGCCTTCTACTATTAGCCCATACAAACACAATGAATATCAGACTTACTACATGTAAAAACAGATAGTCCCCCCAAGAAATAAAAAATATTTTTATTCAGAAGTGTCTGTCCTATTTCCGAGGGATATAAAAAATATCAGGAAACATTTGTTTTTGTTTTTTAAATGTATTTAACCCCTCATGTTTGGCACTAATGTGACTCCACATGTGACACACCATCCGGATTCGGTCCTATGTATCAACATTTGAAGTTGTGTTTTTTACATTGGATACAAGTAGAGACTCAGAGCTAGAACAGTGTATATCATACACTACTGTTGAGGAACAATGGGAAAGTAATTGTGCTTTCAAAGTTGATAAACCTGTAACCCCACTTTGGAGAAAATGGCTCGTGAATGTTTTGTTACACCTCTGGAGAGCTCTTCTTTATCTACACCCATTCAGCATCATTCACACCCTCTTAAACCTTAGCCCACCCATTTCCTTAAGGCTTCACATGTTAGGTAGTCTAGTAAACAACCTAAACATGGTGAAAGCAGTAGCAAAAAGTGGTAATAAAAATACACTCTAGTCCTTAGCCTATATCCTAATCTGACTTTGGTGCAGGCCATGTTGTTCTTCACATTACCGTCTCTGGTAAACACACACTATATTAAATGCAGTCTACATTTATTTGTCACATGAATAATACAAATAATATTACTACAGAGATCATACACGTAATGTTAGCGAGCGAACCAGCCAGATAACGTTAGCTAGATAGCTAACAGTACACTTTAAATTGCAATGAAAATTACTTTCTGACAAAATTAGAAACGTATAATATCTGAAAATGTAGCTAGACACTTACCTGTATACATGGATGAAAACTTCTCCATCACTGCCATGGATGCCATGGTTGACCTTAGTTTGAAGATGTAATCCAGAGACAGGGGTTTTATGCAACAACCTTCTGTGTTCTCTTTTCGATTTGACAATCATCTCTCTGCTTCCACCAGGCAGTCCAATGATTTCAAAACTCAGACAACTTCTTCCATGACAACTACGCTGTTGATTGCTGTTTCTTCCCCCATCACTGTCATCAGAACATTCTACAATGTCTGGTTCAATGAAAATGTTTTACCTAAATCAGGGATTTCCTCATCATCTGATTTATTTTCAGATTCAGCATGGCACAATAGTCCTCCAGAAAGTAGTCCATCACAACTTTTCCTACTGATCTTTGTCAATAGTCCTATGATCTTCAGGGCAGCAATGCAAAAAAAAAATCTGTTCTTCATGATATCTTTAAAAAAAAGCCGCGCTAGAAAGGATTATCCACAGATACTGAGCAGCTCATTTTATTTACAGAAGCATGCTACATGGCAGGCCAATCCGAACTCATCTCTCAAAACACATTTTGATTTTTTTTTTAAACTTTCAAATGCCTCTCCTGTGAACTAGTGATGTGCGACATACGCCTAGCTTCTTGAAACAAGTCACATAATACTTCCATAATTGTTTTGGTACCGGAGACCTTCAGATGAGTTTTGTGAGGCCTGTGGGCAACATGTACAACCGACATGTACATGTTCGTAAGGATCTCACCTTTCCACAGAGGGGCCATATTAGTGTGTCGCCCAAACTGTTCGGACGCAACAGACAGAAGTTGGCAGATAGGCTGTACTGACCTCAGACAAGTCCCAAGACACTTGTGGGGGTCATAGAGCAAGACGGAGAACACCATCATGTTCATAAGAGTTTCATCATAAAATTTGAAGAGGTTATAAACCGTTCGGATACTACAACCGATTTTGTGAGAAGATCGAATTTCGTGATGTCTCATTGCCTGACAATCAGCACTCTAGCTCCATCCACTGCAGATGCAGAAGTGTGACATCAGTGGATGCTGTGGAAGGAGATGCATCCAATGAAAAAACGGATATCTCTAGTTTAAACTGACAGATTTTTATGGGCATTTTTTTATTATGCCAATTAGATTTCCGCAGGTGAGCGGAAATCGACTCATGGGGGTATTAACAGCATGATCATTACACAGGTGCAACTTGTGGTGGGGACAATAAAAGACCACTCTAAAATGTGCAGTTTTGTCACACAATGCCACAGTTGTCTCAAGTTTTGAGGGAGCGTGCAATTGGCATATAGACTGCAGGAATATCCACAAGAGCTGTTGCCAGAGAATTGAATGTTAATTTCTCTACCATAAGCTGCCCCCAACATCGTTTTAGAGAATTTGGCAGTATGTCCAACCGGCCTCACAACCACAGACCATGTGTAACTATGCCAGCCCAGGACCTCCACATCCGGCTACTTCAACTGATCGTCTGAGACCAGCCACCCGGAAAAGCTAATGAAACTGTGGGTTTGCATCACCAAAGAATTTCTGCACAAACTGTTAGAAACCGTCTCAGGGAAGCTCATCTGCGTGCTCGTCGTCCTCACCAGGGTCTTGACCTGACTGCAGTTCGGTGTCGTAACTGACTTCAATGGGCAAATGCTCACCTTCGATGGCACACTGGAGAAGTGTGGTCTTCATGGATGAATCCCAGTTTCAAATGTACCGGGCAGATGGCAGACAGTGTGTATGGCGTAGTGTGAGCGAGTGGTTTGCTGATGTCACCGTTGTGAACAGAGTGTCCGGCGGTGGGCGGTGGGATTATGGTATGAGATCCTGAGGCCGATTGTCATGCCATTCATCCGCCGCCTTCACCTCATGTTTTAGCAAGATAATGCACGGCCCTATGTTGCCAGGATCTGCACACATTCCTGGAAGCTGAAAATGTCCCAGTTCTTCCATGGTCTGCATACTCACTAGACATGTCACCCATTGAAAATGTTTGGTACACTCTGGATCGACGCGTACGATAGCATGTTCTAGTTCCCGTCAACTCTATGCAAAGGAGATGTGTCGCGCTGCATGAGGCAAATGGTGCCCACACCAGATAGCTAACTGGTTTACTGATCAACACTCCTACCTTTTTAAAAAGGTACAGTATCTGTGACCGACAGATGCATATCTATATTCCCAGTCATGTGAAATTCATAGTTTAATTTATTTCAATTTATTAATTTCCTTATATGGACTATAACTCTTTGAAACTGTTTCATGTTGCATTTTTATTTTTGTTCAGTGTACATTAAATTAAGCCAAAGTTTTGGAATTGCATAACACCATCTAACCAGTTATCATATAATGTTACCCGTATATGCAGCTATCTTAGCTATCAAGCCAGAGAGTAAAGGTAATTAATTTTGCCTCTTAGCTAGCCTAACTGGCTAACTAGCCTAGCTAGCCAAACTCCATGGTCTACATAGCCAAGTAGTAAGCCAGAGAACAACCACAGACAGGGTTAGTAAAATATATCTTTGGAACTACTAGTCTAGCACAAGCAGGAACCGACAGAAACCAATTTTAAAAAGCCAGCAGATATAAAGTAGAGAGAGTGGAGACTTACTGATTGACTGCTGAGTTAGCTACCAAAGTCAAAGAAAAGCCAAGGAGGGGCCTTCAGAGGGAGCGTCAGATAGCTAATCCAATAGCAATATAGTCAGGTAAATTCAATATGAATTTACCTCCATTACTGCTGACACTCGCAAAGTACCAGTAGTTCAGTAGGAAATATAGGTTGCAGACTCGTCTGAAGGTAACCCGGTACTGGTTTAAAAAATGAATGGAAGTATGGAAGTAGTTTTGTGCTAACAAAAAAAGGGGAAGAAATGATATATTTCCAGAGCTTTCTTATATAGTTATAGGACACACACTTTAAAGCATTACTGTGGCGTTCTCTATTCTGTCTATGACATTAATTTCAACACATTTATAATGGAAATAAACCTACTGCTCTATTTATACAAGTTGTGTTTTTATATCTCAAAGATTTTGAAGAAGGCTTATCACCTTTAATAAGCATTCCACACCATGGAGAAAAGAAACTGCTCACAGTAAACACAAAAATGTATGGCATTCCATGTTTCCCAGTGTGAAACCCCCCACATATTTAGCCTGGGATATTAAGCACAGTCTAGGACAGGTGTTGGTTTTGCCATAGGTTGTTATGCTTAATGCATGGTACCAGACCTGTGAAAATGGGGGTTGTTCCTGTCTCAGGTTATTACATATGTCAGGGTCAGCTAGTCTCAGACCATGGACTCCTGTGTTGTAGCAATCACCTTCACACTTCTGGGCTGGAGACAATGGTCACTTTACCTGTGTGACCTTGCATTTAATGTAAAATAGGAAAGGGGTATGATGTGTATCTCAGTGAATATGGCACATAAAATAGATTGTTTTCTGTAGCAGAGGCAATGCTACACTGTGTGTACAGTACATATGTTAGAGGTATCAAAGTGTTATATGTTTAGGGGGTACACTTATTTAAAGTGAATTAATGTAAATGAATAATGTTGCTTTATTTTCATTTCAATGTTGTTTATCTCTGGTCATGCAGCAACTATTTTGAACAAACCTATGGTGTGGATTATGTGAAAATACTAGCCACCTCCTCTCCCACAGCAGCATTTAGTCTCAGCTGCTCCCATTGTCAAATTTTTATAAAATGTTTATTTAACCTTTATTTAACTAGGCAAGTCAGTTAAGAACAAATTCTTATTTAATATACCAGGTGGCACACTGTATCCTCAGGGTATACTGTATATGTGTATATTGTTCCCTGAATTCATATATGGAAAACAAGACTGGCCTGTTCGCAGTTAGCACTAAATCCAATGCCACTCATAGAGGGCACGGATATCACGTAAAGAATAATACTCACAAACAAATCAGCTGGCATACCGAATAAAAGCAAAATCAACTCAAACGTGGAAGCTCAGTCTCTGAATCATAAGTGGAAATGCAAAAGCAAGTCTCTGTTTTAGTTAGGCAACAATGGTCTCTATTGAAACAAACCTAACGCAATGGTAAATATTAGCGCTGGCGATATAGGTTTGGGGATTTGTCAGAAATACTTTCACAACCGGAATTATGCGCACAGCAGTTGATCAATAAATAAGTTGTGGGTGTGTTGAGTCTTGACCTTTCCACACAGGGTCTTACATGGAAATGAAAAGAGTTCTACTTGGAACCAAAAAGGGTTGTCCAATGGGGACAGCTGAAGAACCCTATTGGAACCCTATTGGAACCCTTTTTTATAAGAGTAGTTTGTAAAATAGCCTGCCCCATACAGTATTTTCTAAATATGTTGAACAAGTTTGCAGTCCATATTGTTCTAATTGCATTCCTTCAATATGGAAATACAGTACATAGGCTTTAGCAATCGCGGGAATTTAGGTGCTAGACCTACCGAAAATTGCAGTGTGGACATGGACATGCCAAACGAAGTCATTAAGCAAGATTGCACCCTCTACAACCACTGTGATTATTATTATTTGACCCTGCTGGTCAAATGAATATTTGAACATCTTGGCCATGTTCTGTTATAATCTCCACCCGGCACAACCAGAAGAGGACTGGCCACCCATCATAGCCTGGTTCCTCTCTAGGTTTCTTCCTAGGTTCTGGCCTTTCTAGGGAGTTTTTCCTAGCCACCGTGCTTGTACACCTGCTGTTTGGGGTTTTAGACTGGGTTTCTATACAGCACTTTGTGACATAAACTGATGTAAGAAGGGCTTTATGAATATATTTGATTGATTGAATACATTCATTAGGCTATTGACAATGTATAATTATAATCAAATTCTAATAAAAAGTAACAACAACTTATTTTAAATAGGTTATGTCTAAATACAGTTACAGGCACCATAATTGCTCCCCGTGGGCATATACAAACAAGGCAACTGAGACTATGGAGGGATTTACACACATCCAAACTTTTGCAGTAGGGCAAAATATTTCCAAACACTCTGAGTAGACCATTTAAGACCTTTATTTATAGGCTACTTTTGGCCAATGGCCAGGACAAGAAGACAAATCTATGTGATGATGATAAACCAGCATTGATTAATAAAGGGAAGCTAGGCAATAGTTGTTTATTGTTTTTAAATACGAGATTTACCGGCACAAAAGGTACATCTCTCCATCCATGGGCACTGAACAGTGCATTCGGAAAGTATTCAGACCCCTTGACTTTTTCCACATTTTGTTACATTACAGCCTTCTTCTAAAATTTATTAAATCCATGTTTTTTTCCTCATCAATCTACACACAATACCCCATAATTACAAAGCGAAAACAGGTTTTTAGACATTTTAGCAAATGTATTAGAAATAAAAACAGAAATACCTTATTTACATAAGTATTCAGACCCTTCGCTATGAGACTCGAAATTGAGCTCCAGTGCATCCTGTTTCCAATGATCATCCTTGAGATGTTTCTCCAACTTGATTGGAGTCCACCTGTGGTAAATTCAATTTATTGGACATGATTTGGAAAGACACACACCTTTCTATATAAGTTCCCACAGTTGACAGTGCATGTCAGAGCAAAAACCAAGTCATGAGGTCGAAGGAATTTTCCGTAGAGCTCCGAGACAGGATTGTGTCGAGTCAGAGATCTGGGGAAGGGTACCAAAAAAGTTCTGCAGCATTGAAGGTCCCAAAGAACACATTCATTCTTAAATGAGGAAACCGTCTGGAGGAACCTGGCACCATCCCTACGGTGAAGGATGGTGGTGGCAACATCATGCTGTGGGGATGTTTTTCAGTGGCAGGGACTGGGAGACTAGTCAGGATTGAGGGAAAGATTAATGGAGAAAAGTACAGAGAGATCCTTGATGAAAACCTGCTCCAGGGCGCTCAGGACCTTAGACTGGGGAGAAAGTTCACCTTCCAACAAAGACACTAAGCACACAACTATTACAACACAGGAGTGGCTTCGGGACAAGTCTCTGAATGTCCTTGAGTGGCCCAGCCAGAGCCGGACTTGAACCTGATCGGACATCTATGGAGAGACCTGAAAACAGCTGTACAGCAATGCTCCCCATCCAACCTGATGGAGCTTGAGGCGATCTGCAGAGAAGAATGGGAGAAACTCCCCAAATACAGGTGTGCCAAGCTTGTAGTGTCATACCTGTCATGACTGTCCTGTGAGGATGCAAATGGGTCAGATCAGCTTGGCAATGGATGACAGTAACCAGACCCTCTCTCACCCACAGAGGGGAGGAGGGAGCTGCTTGGGTGTTGACAGTTCACACCCTATTGTAAATTCAAGGAGAGAGAACATCTCTCTCCAAATGTCATCATACCCAAGAAGACTTGAGGCTGTAATTGCTGCCAAAGATGCTACAACAAAGTAATGAGCAAAGGGTCTGAAAACTTACTGTATGGAAATGTGACAGTTCTGTTTTTTTACTTTTAATACATTTGCAAAAATAATATATATATATATGTTATACAGGTTATTTGCTGCATCTGGCCTTAGGGCTTGGATGCCAGTGCGCCCGTTTTTACATCACCAAATTTCTAACTAACTTGATTTTGACACTTGCACCTACTTTGAACCAGCCCCAAATTGTTTATGTATGATTCAGTTCAGTCCCAAAATCAAGCTAGAAATTAGTGAAAATTCGAATAATCCAGCCAAAAAAAGTAAGTATTTATTTTACCAGTTTAGTTGTTAGTCGGTGTCATAATCCAATAATTATCCAGTTTAAGAATAAGTTCAGGTTTCCCACAACCGGCAATAATGTCAATAAGCACAGGCACATTAATTATGTCTAGTTGGTAATTAATAATTGATTTTAACATCTGTTACTGCTTCTTCTAATTTGTTTCTTGATTTTGAATATTGTTTGTAGGGTCAGGTTTCACTGTTGTGACCTTTCCACTGACCTGTACAAGGTTATCTGTCTATGTCCACCTTTGCTGGGAAACGACTAAATGGGGAAGAATAATGTTGGAAGGAACAAATTCATTAAAACATTTCTCATCAGAAATACTAGGAATGTGTAATTACATCAGCAAAAGACCACACACTTCTTCAACAATTTATGTTTTGTCACACTTAATTACAGTTCGATTGAGTCTAATTATAAGACATTAATCTTGATAATTTGTTCCATTATTGTGGTTCATTAGGCTTTGTTAAATAAATGTAACCAGTCTTGTTAGGCAGTTATTTTGTTCATTTCATAAATTATGCTGCTTGACAGTGTCTTACAGCACCAATTATTAGCCCACACATCTTAACCCAATAAAATATATTTTCAAGGAAATAGAAATTGTGATTATCTTGTCTGTCACCAATTGCATTTGTACAGATACAGGTTATAGTTAATGTTCACATGTCTCAGAAAAGACTGGAATAAGACCATAGCTAGCATTAGGGAACTGACTATCCATGTCCAAAAGGGGCTCGACCATGGTTCACATAACAGCTTGCCAGAAAGGAGAGCCTCAGTCCTCATTAAAACACTTCTCAGCCACCTGGTCTGTTGGACAGGAAGTGAAATTGATAATAATAGCATCACTTAATATGCACAGGTGGGAAGGGTCAATTTATGTTTGACATTTGGCCCCAGTATCATACTGTTGCTTCTGAGTTGATGTATAGGGCCAGTTGGCCTTGATCCTACAACTAGAAGAGTCACGTTCTATCATTTGGTTTTGGTTTTCTTAGTAGTGTAATATTGTTTTCAAAAAATGTTTGAAGAAACACCATAGCTAATCTTTTAACCCAGATTGATTCAAACAGTATAACATTATTGTTTCATTTAGTCTGCTCTTTTTCAGTTTGTACTTTCTCCCTTTCTGTTTGAGAAGAGAATAAAGAGTAGGTTGTGAGTGCACTCTGCCGATGCCTTGGCTATAAAAAGTCCCAATGCAGAGAGAGGGTAACTCACAATGAGGTCCAGTGCCATCAAAATGTTCTGTTGTGGGTATAGTTGAGAGGTGGCTAAGCTCCCCCCTGGGATTTCTAAACGGAAGCCAGCTGACACTGCCAATTTAGATGTTTCCTCTTCATAATTGAAACTCACTTTTTGCTGAGACAAAATGAAAGGAGTTTACAGTATGCTTAAATTATGGCCCCTTATGACAACTGACAGTAATTTGTTGTGTGATGTCTCGGTAAAGTGATATACTGTGGGTGTCCAAGGTGCGCTATGCACATTAGTGGAAACGTTTTCAACAGAAGTTACAACATATTTATAGGTCTGAGAGGAAGGCTTAAAGGACATGGATGGACAATTTTTTTATGGACTGTACAAAGACTACATTAGCTCATTTGCTGGCAGTATTGCATCTCCTGAGTGAAATTAAGAAACATTACTTCCCAGGCTATGACACCAAATCATAGTTCTCTCCTGGTTCATAGTCATCATGATCCTTCTCAGAACCAAGTTATTTCCCAATATGTTATGTGAAAGAACTGCATATATTCTAAGAAATTGTAAGACATACAATTGTTTGAAACAAAATTACTGGTACGGTGGCAAAATTAACAATGATCATAATTACCTGAAATGTATCAGATGCAGTGTACATCACAAGATATACTGCAACCATGGCCACCATCCTCAATCTAAGATGGTGTAGCAGTCGGACGTGTGTTTGTCTTGTCCTGTGTTAATTAGTCTGTAAATAGTCTGAACCTAACATACTTTCCTGCAACCTGCCTCACCCAATATGATACGGATCTGCTATTTTTTATACCTATAACTGGAACCTCCATCAGGAGCTAGCCAGCAAATTAGCTGCTAGTCATTGTTTGCCACTGTTAGCGGTCTTCACATTTAGCTCAGACACTAGCCAGCTTAAGCTCTGATAATTACCTGCCAGTCTGCACAGCACGATATCAACCCACAGCATATCGGACTGCTTTTCTCCACCACATCCCCAGATTTCCTGCACAAGCTCTGGACCATTACACCGGATCATCGCAGCTAGCTAGCTGCAACCGAGTGGCTACGTTTGGCTAACGCCTCTGTACCGAAGCAAGCACCAGTGAGCCTTGAGCTAGCCTCGAGCTAGGCCCATCTCCCGGCCAGCTGACGGAGTATACCAGCTAATTCTTGGGCTACAATACCTCTTTTGCCAATTGGCCTGGACCCTTTATTGTCGACACGGAGCCCCGCCTATCCATGATGACTGGTCTGTCGACGTAATCCGATGTGGTTTCAACAGGCTTTTCCGTTGCGATGTCGCTGAAGACCAATCTGCTAGCCCCTGCCCGCTAACTTTCAGAACGCCATGTCTCCCGCTCGCCTAGCGTAGTAGTGACTACCGAACAGCTCCCTGACTCACCTATTGCTGCTCATTGGACCCTATGATCACTCGGCTACACAGCTGATGCCTTCTGGTCTGTTCATTAACACTGAACCTCATTTTGTTTATCTGTCGGCCCCAGCCTCGAACTAAGGTCCTGTGTGTACCTAACTGATCCTCTCTGCCCATTCATCGCCATTTACCCGTTGTTGTCTTAGCACTCCCGACCAACACACGTGATTGCTTTATGCCAATGTCTAATGTCAATATGCCTTGTCTATTGCTGTTTCGTTTAGTTATTATTGTTTTATTTTACTATAGAGCCCCCAGTCCTGCTCAACATGCCTTAGATAGCTCTATTGTCGCACCCCCCATGCATGCGGAGACCTCACCTAGCTTAACTGGTGCCTCCAGAGAAGCAACCTCTCTCATTGTCACTCAATGCCTAGGTTTATCTCCACTGTACTCACATCCTACCTACCACCATTCTCTGTTCCCAACGCACTAGACAACCATTTCTTATAGCCTTTAGCCGTACCCTTATCCTACTCTTTCTCTGTTCCTCTGGTGATGTAGAGGTTAACCCAGGCCCTGTAGCCCCCAGCTCTACACCTATTCCCCAGACTCTCTCATTTGTTGACTTCTGTAACCGTAAAAGCCTTGGTTTCATGCATGTTAACATCAGAAGCCTCCTCCCTAAGTTTGTTTTATTCACTGCTTTAGCACACTCTGTCAACCCTGATGTCCTAGCCTTGTCTGAATTCTGTCTTAGGAAGGCCACCAAAAATTCTGAAATCTCCATCCCCAACTACAACATTTTCCATCATGATAGAACTGCCAAAGGGGGCGAAGTTGCAATCTCCTGCAGAGATAGCCTGCAGAGTTCTGTCTTACTATCCTGGTCTGTGCCCATACAGTTCAAGCTTCCACTTTTAAATATCCACCTTTCCAGAAATAAGTCTCTCACTGTTGCCGCTTTTTATAGACCCCCATCTATCCTCAGAGTTCGTACTGTTAGGTGACCTAAACTGGGATATGCTTAACACCCTGGCCGTCCGACAATCTAGGCTAGATGCCCTCAATCTCACACGGCGTATCAATTATCAAGGAACCTACCAGATACAACCCTAAATCCGTAAACACGGGCACCCTCATAGATATCATCCTGACCAACTTTCCCTCCAAATACACCTCTGCTATCTTCAACCAGGATATTAACCTCACCCCGTCAGTAGAGGATGCCTGGTTGTTCTTTAAAAGTGCTTTCCTCACCATCTTAAATAAGCATGCCCCATTCAAAAATGTAGAAATAAGAACAGATATAGCCCCTGGTTCACTCCTGACTTGACTGCCCTTGACCAGCACAAAATCATCCTGTGGCATACTGCATTAGCATCGAATAGCCCCCGCGTTATGCAACTTGACAGGGAAGTCAGGAACCAATATACACATCAGTTAGGAAAGCAAAGGAAAGCTTTTCAAACAGAAATTTGCATCATGTAGCACTAATTACCCAAAATGTTGGGACACTGTAAAGTCCATGTAGAACAAGAGCACCTCCTCCCAGCAGCCCACTACATTGAGGCTAAGAAACACTGTCACACCGATAAATCCATAATAATGGAGAATTTGAATAAGCATTTTTCTACGGCCGGCCATGCTTTCCACCTGGCTACCCTTACCCCGGCCAACAGCCCCCCCCCCCCCGCCCGCTTCCCCTTCACACAAATCCAGATAGCTGATGTTCTGAAAGAGCTGCAAAATCTGGACCCTACAAATCAGCTGGGCTAGTCAATCTGGACCCTCTTTCTAAAATTAACCGCAGCAATTGTTGCAACCCCTATTACTAGGCTGTTCAACCACTCTTTCCTATCATCTGAGATCGCTAAAGATTGGAAAGCTGCCGCGGTCATCCCCATCTTCAAAGGGGGAGACACTCTAGACCCAAACTGTTACAGACCTATATCCATCCTGCCCTGCCATTCTAAAGTCTTCGAAAGCCAAGTTAACAAACAGATCACCGACCATTTTCAATCCCACCGTACCTTCTCCGCTATGCAATCTGGTTTCCCGAGCTGGTCATTGGTGCACCTCAGCCACACTCAAGGTCCAAAATGATATCATAACCGCCATAGATAAAAGACAGTACTGTGTAGCCGTTTTCATAAACCTGGCCAAGGCTTTCGACTCTGTCAATCACTGCATTCTTATCGGCAGATTCAATATCCTTGGTTTCTGAAATGACTGCCTCGCCTGATTCACCAACTACTTCTCAGATAGAGTTCAGTGTGTCAAATCGAAGGGCCTGTTGTCCGGACCTCTGGCAGTCTCTATGGGGGTGCCTCAGGGTTTAATTCTCGGGCCGACTCTGTTCTCTGTATTTATCAATGATGTCGCTCTTGCTGCTGGGGATTCTCTGATCCACCTCTACGCAGATGACACCATTCTGTATACATCTGGCCATTCTTTGAACACTATGTTAAACTTCTCTAGGATAGGGGGCAGCATTTTCACTTTTGGATAAATAGCGTGCCCAATTTCAACTTCCTTCTACTCATCCCCATAATTTATTTATTAGTATATTTGGATAGAAAACACTCTGAAGTTTCTAAAACTGTTTGAATCATGTCTGTAAGTATAACAGAACTTATGTAGCAGGCAAAACCCCGAGGACTAACCATTCAGATTTTTTTATTTTTTATGTCACTGTCTGTTCAAAGAGATTTCATTGGGAAGCCAGATTTCTAATCACCCTGTTCTCAGTTCCTACTGCTTCCACTGGATGTCACCAGTCTTAGGAAATAGGTTGAGGTTATTCATTTGTGCAATGAAGAAGAAGGCCATCAGGAAGCATTGTAACGTCATGTGTACTGTTTGAGCATTGCGCAAGACTAAAAAAAGTAGCGTTAGTTTGTTGCTCTCCTGTATTGAAAACAGATAGACCCGTCTTCAATTTGATCGATTATTAACGTTTACAAATACCTTAAGTTGTATTACAAAAGTAGTTTGAAATGTTTTGGCAAAGTTTAGAGGTAATATTTTTGATATTTTGTAGTGAAGTTGTTCAAAAATTAAGCTGTTTTTTTTCTGGATCAAACGCTCCAAATAAATGGACAATTTGGACATATATGGACGGAATTAATCGAGCAAAAGGACCATTTGTGATGTTTATGGGACATATTGGAGTGCCAACAAAAGAATCTCGTCAAAGGTAATGCATGTTTTATATCTTATATCTGCGTTTTGAGTAGCGCCGGCAGGGTTGAAATATGCTACTCTCTCATTGTTGACATTGTGCTATCATCAGATAATAGCATCTTATGCTTTCGCCGAAAAGCCTTTTTAAAATCTGACATGTTGGCTGGATTCACAACAAGTGTAGCTTTAATTTGGTATCTTACATGTGTGACTTAATGAAAGTTTGATTTTATATCATTTTTTTGAATTTGACGCTCTACATTTTCCCTGACTATTGGCCTAGTGGGATGCTACCGTCCCACATATCCCAGAGAGGTTTTAACAAACCTCCAAACGAGCTTCAATGCCATACAACTCTCCTTCCATGGCCTCCAGCTGCTCTTAAATGCTAGTTAAACTAAATGCATGCTCTTCTACCGATCGCTGCCCTCACCCGCCCGCCCGACTAGCATCACTACTCTGTCACTGTTCTGACTTATAATATGTGAACAACTACAAATACCTAGTTGTCTGGTTAGACTGTAAACTCTCCTTCCAGACTCACATTAAGCATCTCCAATCCAAACTTAAATCTAGAATCGGCTACATCAGCTGATTTATCAAAGTGCTGTACAGAAACCCAGCCTAAAATGCCAAACAGCAAGCAATGCAGGTGTAGAAGCACAGTGGCTAGGAAAAACTCCCGAGAAAGGCCAAAACCTTGGAAGAAACCTAGAGAGGAACCAGGCTATGAGGGGTGGCCAGTCCTCGTCTGGCTGTGCCGGGTGGAGATTATAACAGAACATGGCCAAGATGTTCAAGTATTCATAAATGACCAGCATGGTCAAATAATAGTACTCACAGTGAACAGGTCAGGGTTCCATAGCTGCAGGCAGAACAGTTGAAACTGGAGCAGCAGCACGGCCAGGTGGACTGGGGACAACAAGGAGTCATCATGCCAGGTAGTCCTAAGGCATGGTCCTAGGGCTCAGGTTCTCTGAGAGAGAGAAAGAAAGAAAGAAAGAAAGAAAGAAAGAAAGAAAGAAAGAAAGAAAGAAAGAAAGAAAGAAAGAGAGAATTAGAGAGAGCATACTTAAATTCACACAGGACACTGGATAAGACAGGCAAAATACTCCAGATATAACAGACTGACCCTAGCCCCCCGACACATAAACTACTGCAGCATAAATACTGGAGGCTGAGACAGGAGGGGTCAGGAGACACTGTGGCCCCATCCAATGATACCCCCAGACAGGGCCAAACAGGCAGGATATAGCCCCACCCACTTTTCCCCACCAACTATCTTTGTAGTGACTGAGTGTATTGATACACCATGCAAAGCGTAATTAATAACTTCACCAGTGCTTGACTTGGGCAGGAGCTCACCGGAGCTTAGTACATCTCCTCAAATGTTCAACTGCTTGAGCTCCTATTTCTCTTATAGAATGTTACCTCAAAAGTATTGTGTAGCTCCTGCACCTAAATATAAACAGTAGTGGCACCCAAAATGAGTAACGGCACCTATTTCAATCCAAGTCAAGCACTGAACTTCACCATGCTCAAAGGGATATTCAGTGTCTTCTTTTTTTAGGTGCCCTTGTTTGTGAGGCATTGGTCTTTGTGGTTGAATCTGTGTTTGAAATTCACTGCTCGACTGAGGGACCTTACAGATAATTGTATGTGTGGGGTGCAGAGATTAGATAGTCATTCAAAAATCATGTTAATCACTATTTTTGCACACAGAGTGAGTCCATGTAACTTATGTTACTTTTTAAAGACATTTTTACTCCTTTAAACTTCTTTGGGACAGAGGGGCAGTATTGAGTAGCTTGGATAAAAAGGTGCCCAGAGTAAACTGCCTGCTACTCAGTCCTAAAAGCCAGAATATGCATATAATTATTTGATTTGGATAGAAAACACTCTGAAGTTTCTAAAACTGTTTGAATGATGACTGTGAGTATAACAAAACTCATATGGCAGGCAAATACCTGAGAAAAAATCCAACCAGGAAGTGGGAAATCTGAGGTTTGTAGTTTTTCAACTCTTTGCCTATCCAAGATACAGTGGAAATAGGGTCATATTTCACTTCCTAATGGCCTCCACTAGATGTCAACAGTCTTTAGAACCTTGTTTGATACTTCAACTGTGAAAGATGGGGGAATGAGGGCTCTTTGAGGTCAGGGGTCTGGCAGAGTACCATGAGCTGACCATGCGCATTCACGTGAGAGTTAGCTTGCGTTCCATTGCATTTCTGAAGACAAAGGAATTCTCCAGTTGGAACATTATTGAAGATTTATGATAAAAACATCCTAAAGATTGATTCTATACTTAGTTTGACATGTTTCTACGAACTGTAATATGACTTTTCATCTGAACTTTCGCCTGGCCCTGCCCGTGCATTGTCAGTTGGGATTGTGTACTAAACGCGCAAACAAAAAGGAGGTATTTGGACATAAATGATGGACTTTATCGAACAAATCAAACATTTATTGTGGAACTGGGATTCCTGGGAGTGCATTCTGATGAAGATCATCAAAGGTAAGTGAATATTTATAAGGTTATTTCTGGCTTTCACAATATCGCGGATATCTGTTTGGCTTGTTTGGGCTCTGAGCGCCGTACTCAGATTATTGCATGGTAAAGGTTTTTTGAAATCTGACACAGCGGTTGCATTAGGGAGAAGTTAATCTAAAGTTCCATGCATAACTCTTGTATTTATCAACATTTATGATGAGTATTTCTGTAAATTGATGTGGTTCTCTGCAAAATCACCGGATGTTTTGGAAGCAAAACATTACTGAACGTAACGCGCCAATGTAATCTGAGATTTTTGGATATAAATATGAACTTTACCGAACAAAACATACATGTATTGTGTAACATGAAGTCCTATGAGTGTCATCTGATGAAGATCATCAAAGGTTAGTGATTCATTGTTATCTCTATTTCTGTTTTTTGTGACTCCTCTCTTTGGCTGGAAAAATGGCTGTGTTTTTCTGTGACTTGGCTGGATTCACAACAGGTGTAGCTTTAATTTGGTGTATTGCATGTGTGATTTCATGAAAGTTAATTTTTTTGTAGTAATTTATTTGAATTTGGCACTCTGCATTTTCATTGGATGTTGGCCATGTGGCCAAGCTAGCGTCCCACATATCCCAGAGAGGTTAACTTATTTAAGCTTGCCTCCAGTGGTAGGCCTGATCACCAATGGCAATTAGGCAGCATACAGAACATTACTTCATAATTACTGATGTAATTTAGATGGTCATTTAGGCAGGTTACCTTGGAGTTCTTGGGAACATGGACAATGGTGGTCAGTTTGAAACATGTTGGGATTACAGACTGGGACAAGGAGAGATTGAAAATGTCTGTGAAGTCACTTGCCAGCTGGTCTGCGCATGCTTTGAGAACGCGCCCTGGTATTCCGTCTGGCCTTGCGAGTGTTAACCTGTTTAAAAATTTTACTCATATCGGCCACTGAGAGTGAGACCACACAGTCATCCGGAACAACAGGGCTTTTACACAAGACTGTGTTGTATTCTTTGAAGCGGGCATAAAATGTATTTTGTGGTTTGGGAGTTCTGCATCACTGAGCATCTCATGGCTAGGTTCTCCTTTGTAACCTGCTGTCGTCTGCAAGCCCTTCCACATAAGATGAGAATTGGAGTCGGTGTAATGGGATTCCACCTTCCACCTTCCTCCTACAGTATAGTGCACATTTGATGTCTCATCAGAAGTAGGCTTTCTTGTATGGATCCGTGTCCGTGTCCCGTTTCTTGTAAGCGGTAGCTCTAGCCTTCAGCCCAGTGTGAATATTGCCTGTAATCCATGGTTTTTGTGTCATCTATGCACTTGTTGATGAAGCCCTTGACTGATGTGGTAAACTCTTCAAAGCTATCGGATGAATTCCGGAACATATCCCAGGCTGTAGTAGCAAAACAGTCTTGTAGCCTCGAGTCTGCTTCATCGGACCACTTCCTCGTTGTTTGCTTCACTGGTACTTCCTTTTTGAGCTTTTGTTTGTAAGCAGGAAGCAGGAGAATAGAGTCATGGTCAGCTTTGCCAAAAGAAGCAGGAGGACCTTGTACGTGTTTCTGTGGGTAGAATAAAAGTGGTCTAGAGTTTTAGCACCGATAGTAGTGCAGGAGACGTGTTGGTAGAAGTGACGTAGAATGGTTTTAAGTCTCTGTGCATTAAAGTCTCCGCCCACCAGAAACGCTGCATCTTGTTTGTTTATGGCTCCATACAGTTCATTGAGTGCCAAAGTGGTGTTGGCTTGTGGAGGGATGTAGACAGCCGTGGAGGGGAGTGCCAGTGGATTTTCTCTTCGTCTCAGTCTCGCCAAGATAACTGCTTGTCTGCCATGTATACGACTGCAGCGTTTTGGTAGCCCATGAAACACAGGAATGGTGTCCTGTATGAACAAGGGAACAGCTGAACTGTCGATCTGATGTCCAAAAGTGCTTGGCAGTCATATACAATAATAGTATGAACTTTCTATGTAGAAAAAGTAAAGAGAAACATGCAATCTTTCCAAATATTAAGATCTACAATAATGTATTTTATTTTTATTTCACTAGGCAAGTCAGTTAAGAACAAATTATTATTTACAATGTCGGCCTAGGAACAGTGGGTTAACTGCCTTGTTCAGGAGCAGAACGACAGATTTTTACCTTGTCAGCTCGGGGATTCGATCTAGCCACCTTTTGGTTACTGGCCCAATGCTCAAACCAGTAGGCTACCTGCCGCCCCACCATTTATAAATAAGAGTTCACAAAAAAAGAATCAGTTCCAGCAATTCAGCCCCGGAATAATCTCCTGTTTAAAAATGATAAATTGCTCTTGACAGGATAATTCACTAATTTATATTTTTAATCAAATCTTAAGTCCCTCTTGAGTTCATTTCAGGAAGTTTTTTACTCCATTATTCTGCCTCTAACCATTTTCAATAACAAGCCAATCAGCCTCTGGTTATCTGCTCTAGATTCCCTTCATTCCTAACACGCTCCAGCTCAGACTTAGCTGTTCTGGCTGAAATGAACACAGTGAGTGAGTGTGTGTCTGTGTGTGCGTGAGTGAGTGCATGTGTGTATGTGTGTGGTTTTGTCAGATAAAACTGCAAATATATCACATCTGAGACACATTCATAATGTCTAATTATCCTTTTTATCACTCTAAATGCTGCCAGCTATTTAGATTTTTTAATTCACTTTTCAGCAAACACTTGCAAATTGTAAATGAGCTGTCAGGTTGTGTTAATTCCATATCCACAGAGACAGGCCTGTGGTCCAGCCATCTATACAGGGGTAGTCTCAGACAAAAGGACTTTACTTCCTATTGATTTTATACCTTCTCATATAGCCTTATGTTTGGGACTATATACAGTGTATCTATGTAAATAATGGGCATTGGTCAGACTAGTAGTGTGTGGACTACTTACCTCAAGGGATATGCATATAAGAGCATACATATTTTGAATTTCTTATGCCTCTAACTTTGGAAACACTTTGATTTGACTTTGGTTGGATGAACTTATACTTACATTTTGTACATATGAGGTTTAAAATTCTTAATGTAAAATGCTGCAATTTCCCCATCAAATACATTTAGACTGAAAGACTCGGTCATATGCAATATTAAAATGCCACAATCCCCATCTGTTCAAAGGCACTTTGAGGTAGACATTTTCCTTTCAGAAAATCACCATCTCCACGTCATTCATCTTCTCCTTTCATTGGAGGCGCTGAGGTTTTCTCCTGTTTGCTGGATCATTGGGCTGGTTTTCCGGGCGATTTAACTAAGGCGACACATCAGCAGCGTGATGCACATAAAGCAGGCATTCATTCCTTGGTGATCACATTTAATTCAGTTTTTAAATAGCAAAAATTACTGATCTTATCACAGACAGATGAGGGAGTCGCTCTCTGCTACCTCTCAGCTGTGTTACATTATATGGTGGTACAACATCAATATGTAAATTCTCCTTGGTAACCTGTTTGAAAAAGGGGGACTGAATAACTGGGATAGGGAGATCATTTTTATTAGAATGTGCTGGATAGAGGACACATTCAAATGTCAGGAACTAACATTGATACCATACATTTCAATTGGAACATTTTGTGGGGGCTACAATATCCTCAGTCCTGCCAATCATTTGATCATTGATTACATTAGAATTGGCTGTCAATGCAAGCTTAGTAAACTTTTCAAACTTTAAAATCAAACATTGGTTTGTTATCTTGAAGGGATGGTAGTTCTGAAATCATAGTATCATAGTAGACATTATCATCTATTTACATAAAAATAGTGTACCGTTCACCACTCTAAATTGTATTCAACAAGCTTTCATAAGCTGAGAACATTGTGTAGAGATTGCTTTAAAGTCTGAGAAAGCTTCCTGCTATATCTACAACCTAGTCTGAGTAACCAGACCGGGGGAAAAAATCATATTTTTGGAAGAATAATTCAATTCTGCAATTCTATAATTCGTTTCACAACTAGAAATGGTCTTCACCCAGGCTTCCCCAAACGAAGAACATTGTGTAGATATTGTTTTGGAGTCTGTGAAAGCCTGTGTGGTATATACAGTGCCTTTAGAAAGTATTCACACCCCTTTACTTTTTAAAACATTTTGTTTATGTTATAGCCTGAATTTGAAATGGACGAGATTGAGATTTTGTGCCACTGATCTACACACAATACCACACAATCTCAATGTTACATTTGTTTTTTTGACATTTTCACTAATCAATTAAAAAAACGGAAGCTGATATGTATTGAGTCAATAAGTATTCAACCCCTTTTTTAATGCAAGGAGTAAAAATGTTCTTAAAATGTCACATATAAGTTGCATGGACTCACTCTGTGTGCAGTAATAGTGGTTAACATGATTAGCCCATCTCTGTACCCCACATGTACAATTATCTGTAAGGTCCCTCAGTCGAGCAGTGAATTTCAAGCACAGATTCAACCACAAAGACCAATGCCTCACAAACAAGGGCACCTAAAAAAAGAAGACACTGAATATCCCTTTGAGCATGGTGAAGTTCAGTGCTTGACTTGGATTGAAATAGGTGCCGTTACTCATTTTGGGTGCCACTACTGTTTATATTTAGGTGCAGGAGCTACACAATACTTTTGAGCTAACATTCTATAAGAGAAACAGGAGCTCAAGCAGTTGAACATTTGAGGTGATGTACTAAGCTCCGGTGAGCTCCTGCCCAAGTCAAGCACTGGTGAAGTTATTAATTACGCTTTGCATGGTGTATCAATACACTCAGTCACTACAAAGATACAGTTGCCAGAGAGAAAGAAAACCGCTCAGGAATTTCACCATGAGGCCAATGGTGATTTTAAAACAGTTACAGAGTTTAATAGCTTTGATAGGAGAAGACAGAGGTTGGATCCACAACATTGTAGTCACCTCACAATACTAACCCAAATGACAGAGTGAAAAGAAGGAAGTCTGTACATTACAAAAATATTCCCTGTCTGCAAAAAGGCACTAAAGAAATGTGCTATTTGTCCTGAATACAAAGAATTATGTTTAGTGCAAATGCAGTACAACACATCACTGAGTACCACTCTTCATATTTTCAAGCATTGTGGCTGCATCATGTTATGGATATGCTTGTCATTGGCAAGGACTTGAGAGTTTTTTTGGGGGGGTAAAAGGAAACGGAATAGAGCTAAGTTACAGTTTTTATTTCATTTGGCTTGGAAATCTATGGCAAAACCTGAAAATGGCTGTCCAGAAATGACTGGAAGTCTATGGGTATCTACTAGCATGCTAGCAGATACTCATAGAACTTCCATTGGCTAGCGAAACTACCTCTAACTTCATACTGGACCCAGAGACATAAAAATGTTATGCACAAGTTCATCCAACTCTAGGGAAGTAGAAGAGGGCACAACAAAACCTATTCCCCCTCAGGAGACTGAAAATATTTGGCATGGGTCCTCAGATCCTCAAAAGGTTCTACAGCTGCACCATCCAGAGCATCCTGACTGGTTGAATCACTGCCTGGTATGGCAACTGCTCGGCCTCCGACTACAAGGCACTACAGAGGGTAGTGCGTATGGCCCAGTACATCACTGGAACCAAGTTTCCTGCCATCCAGGACCTCTATACCAAGCGGTGTCAGAGGAAGGCCCTAAAAATTGTCAAAGACTCCAGCCATCCAGTGCCAAGTCTAGGTCCAAGAGGCTTCTAAACAGCTTCTACCCCCAAGTCATAAGACTCCAGAACATCTAATCAAATGGCTACCCAGACTTTTTGCATTGTCCCCCCCACCCCTCTTTTACACCGTTGCTACTCTCTGTTATCATCTATGCATAGTCACTTTAATAACTCTACCTACATGTACATATTACCATATTACTAACCGGTGCCGCACACTGACGCTGTACCGGTACCCCCTGTGTATAGTCTTGCTATTGTTGTTTTACTGCTGCTCTTTAATTTCTTATTCTTACTCATATTTTTATTTACATGTTTTAACTGCGTTCTTTGTTAGGGGCTCGTAAGTAAGCATTTCGCTAGTGCATTCGGCGCATGTGAGAAATAAATTTTGATTTTGATTTGATTAGATAAAGAACTTCATTTCAAACATCTCGAAGTATCCCCTTAAGAGAGTTGTCACGTCCGTCGTTAGAATGAGACCAAGGCGCAGCGTGGTATGCGTACATTCTCTTTTAATGAATGAACACTGAACAAAAAAACAACAAAATCAACGAATGAAACATGAAGCTATACAAATAGTGCTGACAGGCAACTAAACATAGACAAGATCCCACATACACAAATGAGGAAATGGCTACCTAAATATGATCCCCAATCAGAGACAACAATAAACAGCTGCCTCTTATTGGGAACCATATCAGACCACCATAGAAATACAAAAACACCCACATGACCCACCCAAGTCACTATCGCGCCCCAACCAACACAGAGAAAAAACAGCTTACTATGGTCAGGGCGTGACAGGAGTATTTAATGTTTTACGATGGTCATCCAATGGATCATATAGCACTATGATTTTTGATTTTTGAAGCCTTTAGGTGTAAAACAAATATATATATACGTTCTTTTTTTGAATAAACATTGAATTTGGCCCTACTATTATTAGCTCATAAAAACCCATTGAATAACCGATTCCTACATTGAAAAACAGATTGTCAAAAAATAAATCGAAAGGAAGTGTTTTAAAGTGTAAAGAAAGATCAGGAAATTATTAACTATAAATTATTTTACCTTTCTTAGTCTCACCTTTCCATAGAGGTTCACATTAGTGTGTACCCCAAACTGTTCACATGCTACAGACATAATTTGGCAGATAGGCGGTACCAACTTCAGAGCAAAATGTAGAGGACCAGGTGTTCATGGGAGTCTCATCTCTCCATGGAGTGGTCATGTTAGTGTGTAGGTCAAACCGTTCAGACGCTACAGAAGTTTTTGTGAGAATACCGATTTTATGGATGTCTCCGAGTCTGACAACACCGCTGTAACTCGGCCACCTTCCACCGCACTCAAGTCCCTTTGGTGCCTTCTAGGGCACCTGAGAGGAGCTGCTTCCTCCCAGGCAGATGTTTAAGGAACTCCGCCCATTCATCCCCATCAGCCAATCAAATTAAAAAAGCAAGTGTGCCATCGTGCGCTTGAGCAAGAATAACTATTTTCCACAGTAGTGACCTTCACAGCTAGCAAACATTAGCACATTGCAAAAAAAAAAAAGAATGACAAGAGCATTTTCATATTATACTGGCTAAGCCTCTACAACACTGAAACGGCAAGACTGTTTACAAATTTTACAGGCTGACATGTAGATTAGCTTAACTGCTTTGCAGGTTAGTTGTCTTTTCAAAGGAGCTAACTAGCTAGCTACATATTGGCTAGCTATATAGCTAGCTAATATTTTTCATCTAGCTAACTGCATAATACTGCAAGTAGAGCTACTACTTTTTCTAACTGCTTAGCTAGCTGTTTTATCTGGAGCAATGACCTAATATAGCAAGCTACATCTTAGATGGCTGATAGATACAGTACCAGTCAAAAGTTTGGACACACCTACTCATTCAAGGGTTTTTCCTTATTTTACTATTTTCTACATTGTAGAATAATAGTGAAGACGTGAAGACATATGGAATCATGTAGTAACCAAAAAAGTGTCAAACAAATCAAAATACATTTTATATTTGAGATTCTTCAAACTACCCCTTTGCCTTGATGACAGCTTTGCACACTCTTGGCATTCTTTCAACCAGTTTCACCTGGAATGCTTTACCAACAGTCTTGAAGGAGTTCCCACATATGCTGAGCACTTGTTTCCACCAGTCTAATGTCCATTGCTCGTGTTTCTTGGCCCAAGCAAGTCTCTTCATATCATTGGTATCCTTTAATAGTGGTATCTTTTCAGCAATTCGACCACGAAGGCCTGATTCATGCAGTCTCCTCTGAACATTTGATGTTGAAATGTGTCTGTTACTTGAACTCTGTGAAGCATTTATTTGGGCTGCAATTTCTGAGGCTGGTAACTCTAATGGACTTATCCTCTGCAGCAGAGATACTGTAACTCTGGGTCTTCTCTGTGGCGGTCCTCATGAGAGCCAATTTCATCATAGCGCTTGATGGTTATTGCGGCTGCACTTGAAGAAATGTTCAAAGTTCTTGACATTTTCCGGATTGACTGACCTTCATGTCTTAATCCTTTGACGCGTATCATCACGTATTAGTGATCATTATTGAGTGGTCCCTGCAGCGTACCGTCTCAAATATGTGATTGGAACAGTAGCAACAGAACGTATGGTGCAACAAACACATCTAAACAGCATTGTTGTCTGAACAGCATCTAAATATTTTTTTTGTACTGATGGAAAATAAAGGTCTTAAACTTTATTCCTCAATTTTACCTTTTATTGTAAAAGATAAATGCGATCTTCATCATCCAAGTATTACACGGAACACATTCAAAGCCAAACTCATTCCATAAACAAGTCTAAATAACAGGTTGCCCTGACAAAAAAACAAAACAATGTTAGCGACCTAACAGCTAGACTAGTTTACAATGTACCACATCTCTGGTGAGTACAAGAGACTAACATAATTTTGTGTATAAAATAAATGTGTGTCAGCTAAGCTAACAGCAACTAAATTCTTCATGATGGCAGCCATGTTTGTTTATGTTTGACTTTGCGAAAACTCCCTAATCCCAGAATGCCATTCACTTTAGGTTGCAAATAAACAAAGTTGGCTGTGCTCATTGCCTGGAAAATATGAACTTAGTTTAGCCACTTTCAGCATATTACAAATCGTCCATGTACTTGTTACATTGTATACAAGAACCGGAGCACATGACTTGACAAGTCGTTTGCCATTTTTTACAAATCACAAAGTAAATAACAAAGCAAATCACACACCCGAAACAAGCCTAATGCCTAGCCTAACCATAGCGTGAAAGCTAAACAGGGATGAAACCATTTTAGGGGGTTTGTGGGGGGTTTTCAAGTCCATGGGGGTATAAATGGGGGAAGGTATGGGGGGATATGATGCAGGAAATATTACTATGATGGGGGATTTATCAATAAATGGGGGGCAAACACAAGAGAAATTTATACGCTAAATAAATAAATAAATCCCTGGAAAGAGGGGTTGCCAAATCTGAGTTACAATCTGATGCCACGTTCAAAACAATTAGGAACAGGGAAATCTCTGACTTCCAACTTTAGTGCGTTCAATTCAACTGGGAACTCGGGAAAAAACAAGCTCCGACTGGGAAAAATTGTTTTGAACAGTCATCCAATTCCGAATTCCAACTCGGGAACTCGGGCCTCTTTACAGAACTCTGACTTTCCGACCTGAAGATCATTGATATCATAATTTTACCTATTATTTTTCAGAGTTCACAGTTGTCTTGAAAGCACCAGTCGAGTGAATTATCCCTTGTTTTAACATCTTTGGTATGACAGACACTTACGTGACAACCAGAATGCATTGTATGATGTCAACAAACATGGTGCCACACAAAGCCGGCAAATAGCTTAGCATTAGCTCATCATAATCAGTACAACATTCCAAAAAGTATTTTACACACATCACATGTGCTATTACAATCTATGCAAGAATCGGAATGCATGATTTGTCACAAATACTTGAAAACATGTGAATAAAACGGTAAATACATTATGATAAATACAAACATATGGTGTGCTACAGCAGAAAATAAGCATCTTACTTTCATAGGATGTCCAAAGTCCAATTTGTAAGGAAAACAACCATGAAGGCAATGCGGGAGCCAGCCAGAAAATGTGCTGGGGGAAAATGTTTGAGCCTGTTCTGACTAGAGATGCACAATGTCTTCATACTTGATCTGGGGAAACACTAGGGAAGTGCTTGGGCTCTAGTTGAAGAGAAAAGTTGTCCGCTCATAAAAGCCTCAAACATAAATTGTCTGCAACAGTGAAATGGGCTACTTCTTATGTGAATTAACGAGGAGGCGGAACGCACCTCAATTCAAACTGTTGTTTATAAAACCTGTTAGAAAATAATTTGAAATTGACAAGTTGAAACATAACCTATAGATAATTAGCAGGCGGCGTGCCTTGTTTTGAGGGCAGTGCAGGTAACTGTCCTGTTGCGTAACAATTGGGCTCCCGAGTGGCGCAGCGGTCAAAGGCACTGCATCTCAGTGCTAGAGGTGTTACTACAGACTCTGGTTCAATCATGGGCTGTATCACAGCTGGCCGTGATGAGGAGTCCCATAGGGCGGCACACAGTTGGCCCAGCGTCGTCTGGGTTAGGGAAGGGATTGGCCGGGTAAAATAAGAACTGACTTGCATAGTTAAATAAAGGTTACATTAAAAAAATAACAATCACATTTTGGAACAGTGAAAGCATTCTGACATCACGCGCATGAAAAAACCCATGCAGGGGTGACGGTAAGAGATATTTGGAACTCACACGTGAAAAGGGTAAAGTAATGATGGACTGTAGTTTCTCTTTGCTTATTTGAGCTGTTCTTACCATAATATCAAAACTTTTGACTGGTACTGTATACAAATATATTTTCTTCTTACTAACACTCACAGACTGGTAAGGATAACTAGCTAGGTGCCTCGCAGGCTGGTGTATAATAAAAGGTTCCTCACATTCTGTTTTATAAAGGCTCCTTGCAAGCTAGTAAGGATAAATAGCTTCTCCACAGGCTGGTGTATATTAAAAGGCTCCTCGAAGACTGGTAGGCCTAAGGATAAATGGCTGCCTCACAGGCTGGTGTATAATTAAAGGGTCCTCGCAGGCTGGTATAATAAAAGGCTCCTCGCAGGCTGGTGTATAATAAAAGGCTCCTTGCAGGCTGGTAAGGAGAAATAGCAGCCTCGCAGGCTGGTGTATAATAAAAGGCTCCTCGCAAGCTGGTAAGGATAAATAGCTGCCTCATAGATGGGGAAGACCGACATTAGCGGATGCTGTGAATTGAGACACAGCCCTTGCAAAAAAGACAGATAGATTTTTTTATTTATTATGCTAATATATTTTTCTGCAGGGGTGCGGACATCGACTCTATGGGGGTTAAAAAACTTTTCTCAATAGGGGGGCGCCATTTCGACTTAGTAAAAAAACGTTCCCAAATTAAACTGCCTCGTACTCAATTCTTGCTCGTACAGTATGCATATTATTATTACTATTGGATAGAAAACACTCTCTAGTTTCTAAAACCGTTTGAATTATATCTGTGAGTAAAACAGAACTCATTTTGCAGCAAACTTCCTGTCAGGAAGTGAGAAATCTGAAATCGGGCACTCTGTTTCAGGGTCAGTTTATTAATTTGCATGTAATCTATGGGTCGACATGCACTGCATACGCCTTCCCGTAGATGTCAGTAAGCAGTGAGAATTGGAATGGGGTGTCTAGGTAGATCTGAGGCCGTACAAAAAGCTCTTGGAACCGGGTGTGCAGTCTTTTCAACATTCGTCATGACGCAAGACAGACCTCAGGATTGCATTCTGAAAAGCTCTCGTTATAGGCGTTAGATATATCCGGCTCTGATTTTATTCAATATAGGTGTTAAAAACATCATAATGTAGTTATTTTAAACCGAGTTATATCAGTTTATATCAGTATATTGCGATTTTCTGTATTTTATTTGTGCTGCGTTATGGTGAGTTGGACACATCTTCGCCACATGGCTAATGTTTGCTGCTAATTCCAAAGTTGAAGACAACAATCTACAACCGAGCAACGATTATTCTATTATTTTATGCTCATCAAATAGTAAGAACTATTTATGATGTTAATTCGTTGTTCTGTTGAAAAATGTTAAACTATTATTCCGCCATTAATTTCGGTGCGGTCTCGCTTTAACGCACGCTGTATGTCGTAGTAACGTTAATTTTAAAAATCTAACACAGCGGTTGCATTAAAAACTAATGTATCTTTCATTTGCTGTCCAACCTGTATTTTTTAGTCAAGTTTATGATTAGTTATTGATTAGATTAGGTGCCTCTCCCAAGATTTCTCCCGACATTTTGTTTGCATTTTGGCTAATTTTCATATTGTATAACCACGATTTGTGCCGCTAAATATGCACATTTTCGAACAAACTCTATATGTATTGTGTAATTTGATGTTATAGGACTGTCATCTGAAGAAGCTTGAGAAGGTTAGTGAAAAAATGTATATCTTTTGCTGGTTTATACGTTATCGCTATTTTTAGCTTGAATCAATGCTGTTGTGTGGTTGGCTATTGTAGTAAGCTAATATAATGCTATATTGTGTGTTCGCTGTAAAACACTTAAAAGATCTGAACTATTGGCTGGACTCACAAGATCTTTGTCTTTCATTTGCTGTACACTGTCGATTTTTCATAAATGTTTTATGATGAGTATTTAGGTAATTCACGTTGGTCTCTGTAGTTATTCTAGCTGCTTTGGTGAGATTTTGTGATGGTGGCTGCAATGTAAAAATATTATTTATACCTGAAATATGCAAATTTTTCGAACAAAACATATGCTATACAATAAATATGTTATCAGACTGTCATCTGATGAAGTTGTTTCTTGGTTAGTGACTATTTATATCTTTATTTGGTCGAATTTGTGATAGCTACCTATGCAGTTAAAAAATGGTGGAGAAAAAAAGTTGAGTCTTTTGCTATCGTGGTTAGCTAATAGAAATACATATTTTGTCTTCCCTGTAAAACATTTTAAAAATCAGAAATGATGGCTGGATTCACAAGATGTGTATCTTTCATTTGGTGTCTTGGACTTGTGATTTCATGATATTTAGATGCTAGTATTTGCTTGTGGCGCTATGCTAGGCTATGCTAGTCAGCTTTTTTACTGAGGAGGGTGCTCCCGGATCCCGGATGAGTACCAAGTAAAAGTTAACAAGGTCCCCAGGACCAGCGGAAACAAAATAGGCATGAAGGTGGGGTCTAATTGTAGATTTGGAGACTTGGTGACCTGAAGATTAGACCAAGTTCTGTAACTTTGGTTTTTCTTTGCCTCTTTGCCTCTCAAACAATCTTCCTCACTGTGTGTATGGACGATACACTTGCGTCCAATACCAGGAAAGTTTACCACTGTTCCAGTGGTTTTAAACTTCTTAATTGTTGCCATGATGTTGGTAAGTGGTATATTAAATTTTGTTGTAATTATTTTTTTGCACCCATTGACTGATTTAAGGTACAGGCCTAACTGAATGAATAACAAAGACGGAATGCAATTTGACATTTTATTAAATAGTTTGGGGAATGGGCTCATAGAGGGAAGATCCTCAGAGCCAGATGATGTCATGGCAGGTAGCTCTATGCGGGACTGCTGGCATCAAAACCACCCGCTGGGTGAAAGGAGTTCCAATGACAGGCCTTAAGGTCATTATAGCTGCTGGTGGTGTGGAGGTGGAAGGTTGTCGGAAACTGTTGCTGAAAAACAGCAAGTGAGAAAACAAAGGTAAATTGACATAAATACTTCCCAAGATTTACATCCATTGGTTGAGAGAGAGGAACGTGATCATTGCAAAAGTGAGCCCAAAGGTTAAACAGCAAGTTTGAGGAACGTGCAATAGTGTTCTGTGCTTATAGGCTATAGGATGAATATGTGAATGACATTTCACACATGGCTAACAGGGAAGAGGAGAAGAAATAAGATGCTATGCTGATGATGATATGTTTCTTGTCATTCCCACTATGCCAGTAGATTATGAAACAAAAGTGAATTATGTTACGCTTACTGAATGAAGTTAAACGAGCGTTCAGACCAGCCTTCCTGATTGAGCTTTTGTAAACTACATTTTTCTCTTTTTTCTCTTTGCCTTTTCCCATGGTGATGGATGACAAAGTGATTTTACATGTGTGTTACGTCATTTTTATACCCCAGTGAAATAGGAAGCCATGGAAGGACACAATACAGTTCCTTAAAATGAGATTAACTTCAAAAAGTTGAATGTTAATGCAGGTTTCATTTTGTTTGATTTTACTTGTAACAATCGTTAGGGGTGGCAAACGTTTTGAACCTTATCTTTTTGAGAGAAAAAAGTATATCTTGATAAACAAAATCTCTTTCTCTGAGCAATTTTATTAGTACAGAATAATATAATTTCCCAATTTTTGGGAGCAAACAATATAGCTCATTATTTGTATTATTTATTTTATGCAGTCTTTTTTGCTCATCTTTCTCAAGGGTGCCAATAATATTGGACTTGACTGTATGTACGGGCCACCCCCAGGTGGTGAAGGTAGGAAACAACATCTCCACTTCACTGACCCTCAACACTGGGGCCCCACAAGGGTGTGTGCTCAGCCCTCTCCTGTACTCCCTGTTCACCCACGACTATGTGGCCATGCACGCCTCTAACTCAATCATCAAGTTTGCAGACAACACAACAGTAGTGGGCTTGATCACCAACAATGACGAGACAGCCTACAGGGAGGAGGTGAGGGCACTTGGAGTGTGGTGGCAGGAAAACAACCTCTCACTCAACGTCAACAAAACAAAGTAGATGATCGTCGACTTCAGGAAACAGCAGAGGAAGCATCCCCCTATCCACATCGTAGGGACAGCAGTGGAGAAGGTGGAAAGTTTTAAGTTCCTCTGCATACACATCACTGACAAACTGAAATGGTCCACCCACACAGACAGTGTGGTGAAGCTGGCGCAACAGCACCTCTTCAACCTCAGGAGGCTGAAGAAATTTGGCATATCCCCTAAAACCCTGACAAACTTTTACAGATGCACAACTGCAAGGCTAACTGCAAGGGTGGTGCTGTCTGCACAACACATCACCGGGGGAAAACTCCCTGCCCTCCAGGACACCTACAGCACCCAATGTCACAGGAAGGCCAAAAAGATCATCAAGGACAACAACCACCCGAGCCACTGCCTGTTCACACCGCTATCATCCACAAGGCGAGGTCAGTACAGGTGCATCAAAGCTGGGACCGAGAGATTGAGAAACAGCTTCTATCTCAAGGCCATCAGACTGCTAAACAGCAATCACTAACTCAGAGGCTGCTGCCTACATTGAGACCCAATCACTGGCCACTTTAATAAATGGATCACTAGTCACTTTAAACAATGCCACTTTAAATAAAGCCACTTTAATAATGTTTACATATCTTACATTACTAATATCACATGTATATACTGTATTTTATACCGTCTACTGCACCTTGACTATGCCGCTCGGCCATCACTCATCCATATACTTATATGTACATATTCTTATTCACCCCTTTAGATTTGTGTGTATTAGGTAGTTATAGTAGAATTGTTAGATTTCTTGTTACAGTAGATTTGTGTGTATTAGTTAGTTGTTGGGAATTGTTAGATTACTTGTTAGATGTTACTGCACTGTTGGAACTAGAAGCACAAGCATTTCACTACACTCGCATTAACATCTGCTAACCATGTGTATGTGACCAATAAAATGTGTCTTTCAGAGGGATTGGAATAAAACACAAGTAAAATTACAGTTAGGCATTTTGTAAAATTGACAAATAAAGTGATCTTAATCGTAATCTTAATACCACCCTCAATATAATTTTAAATTATATGTTGATTTTAAATGATATGTCCATGTTTGGTAAGCCCTCAAAACACAGCCACACAAGGATGTTTGGAGATTATAAACATGTCATGCTGTCTTTTCAATGAAGACTTTTATGCAGTGTCTCAATGGCTCTTGGAATTACACCCCTACAGGAAAAGCCTATCGTCTGTGTAACCTGTAATGAGAATTTTCTCCTCGATCACCAAGAGTAAGCTTGAGATTTTACATAAAACATACTGCAGAAATATATTTCACCTCCTCTCAATTATGCTGTACGGCTAACTCTAATTATAAAGCAAGCAGATATACAATCCTGAAGATAACAATCCAGTCAATGATATCCTTAGTGATCAATATATGCCTGCCTTATTAAAGGCCCAGTGCAGCCAAAAACTTGATTTTCCTTGTGTTTTATATATATTTCCAAACTATGAAGTTGGAATAATACTGTGAAATTGTGAAAATTATGGTAATGCCCTTTTAATGTAAGAGCTGTTTGAAAAGACCACCTGAAATTAAGCCTGTTTTGAAAGGGTGGAGTTTGACCTGCCTGGCGACATCACCAGTTGGTAAATTGTTACCTAAAACTGGTTCAATCAATGTTGTTTCCACGTCATTTTAACCCAAAAATTAAATGTGATCACAATGACTGAACATGGAAAACTGATTGGATTTGAAAAAAGTAATCAATACGAGGGAATTTAGTATTTTTGTTCACCCAACTTTGATCACAACTCAGGATATGACCCAGATGCAGACACAGGAGGTGGATAGTACAGTTCTCAGATAATTTATTATAAACACAGTGCAGGCAAAGGGTAGGTTGAGGACAGGCAGAGGTTCGTGATCAGGTCAGAGTCAGGCAGGTACAGGACGGCAGGCAGGCTCGGGGTCAGGGCAGACAGAATGGTCAGAACCGGGAAAAACAAGGAAACAGAACATGAGAAACAGGAAGACAGGAAAGCACGCTGGTAAGACCTGACAAGACAAGAAGAACTGGAAACAGACAAACAGAGAACACAGGTATAAATAGACAGGGGATAATGGAGCAGGTGGGCGACACCTGGAGGGGGGTGGAGACAAGCACAAAGACAGGTGAAACCGATCAGGGTGTGACAACTTTTCACATAAATCCAATGGCATGGTGAAATGTTTTGTTGATTTCACATTGAATTCATGTTGGTTGACAATTTAACCAAATGTAAATCTAAACTAGATGGTGAACTGACGTCTGTGTCCAGTGGGTAGTTAATATACCAATTACAAAAAGAGTTCACAACCTCTCTGAAAATAAAAGCTAGTTCTTAGATTTTCCTTCCCCAAAATTTTTGCTTGAGAAGTCACACGAACCAGGTTTCCATCCAACCTTTTCATGTGAGTAAAATATAACAGGATTTTTAAAAATATCACTACCGGCCTGATGGAAACAGCTAATTTCTCGGTAAACTTTAACATTTCGACAAAACAAAATATGCTAGACAAGGTGGGATCTTTTTGTGTTGGTAAAATTAATTATGCGAGATATGCTGATGGAAATGCCTTTTCCCTGCAAATATTTATATAATAACCATTATATCAAAGTAAACTTGGAGTCATGCGATGATTTGTTGTGTGGTCCTTCCACTACGACTCGGGAAAGAATGTGGTTTATTAGGCTGTTATGATGAATTTCACAAGTTGGTGAAAGTGCACGCGGTGATTGATTCTCCTTTCCAATAAATATCGAGGGTCTTATTCTAGAGACATGATGATCGATGCTTGGCTGCCATTTGATAAATGAAAATAATCTTGCTCATTTGTCCATAATAATCTCATCATGTAGGTCAGCGGTCCCCAACCACCAGGCCTTGGACCGGTACCGACACATTCGCTACCGGGCCACACAGAAAGGATATATATATATTTTTTAATAATAATAATCTGTAAAATAAAATAATAATTATATACAATTATAGGCTATTTGTGCAGTAATAACATTGAACTTGGTGCAGTCTGTTGGTCCTTTTCTCACCACTCTAATATCTCTGTCACACCCACAACAGTTTACAGATTTTGAACTTGAATAATGCACGTGCCGCGAGTTCATCACGGTCTGCGTGAGCTGTGTTGCCTGGCAACTTTGTACTAGCTAGCTACGTTAGCTGACATTAATAAAAACAAACAAACATCACTGGAGAGCTTCTTCGGAAGGGGTAAGGGAGATAAAAGGCTCAACGACGATGTCGATAATGCAAAGAAAGCAGAGCCCGAGACTGCAAAAAAAAAAACTGCCTCATTCAATGGAAAATATGATGTCCCACCTAAAATATGGCTTTATTGAGACAGGTGACTCTCATGCTTCAAGCCCCCGGTGCGTTGTATGTGGAGATAGGCTATCTAACAAGGCTATCCAGGGGGTGATCGCTTGCCAGAGTGTTTGAGTTACGAGAGCCGCTACAGAGATTTCTTTCAGAAAAAAAGTCACCACTGGCAGCACATTTCAATGATGAGGAATGGGTCGCATAACCTGTGCGACATATTAAACCTACTCAACAAACTCAATCTGTCACTTCAGGGGAGAATGACAACTGTCTTTAAGTTGGCTGATAAAGTGGCTGCATTCAAAGCCAAACAGGAACTGTGGGGACGGCGAGTGGACAGGGGCGTATTTGACATGTTCCAAACATTAGCGGGATTTTGAGAGAGACTGAGACTGGGCCGTCTTTCTACCAGCTGCTGCGCAATCACCTAGCTTCGCTGTCAATGGAGTTTGAGCTTTACTTTCCAACCGCCAAAGACCCACGAAGTGCGAAGGAATGGATCCGCGACCCATTTGTGAACGTCCCAGGTGAATGTCCGTGCAGGAAGAAGATCAACTCCTTGAGGATGCAAATGACGGTGGCCTAAAAAGTATGTTTGAGAACTTCATCTCTGCCGACCTTCTGGATGAAAATCAAGGCTGAATATCCTGAGATAGCCACAAATGCACTGAAATCCTTGCTTCCATTTCCAACATCCTATCTCTGCGAATTGGGGTTTTCCACAACAAAAACAAAATTACGGAGTAGACTGGACATAAGGAAAATGTCACTGTCTCCCATCACCACTAGATGGGACCGTCTTGTTGCTGGGAAACAAGCTCAGTGCTCCTCTGATTCAGCGACATGATGAGTTGCACTGTTTTTATTATATGGTCACTACATACATCAGCGGCCCCCCCCCCCCCCCCCTTCTACCTGCACTGCATCTGCGAGCTGTTGTCTAAAACGCATGTGCCAAGACCAGCTTCTGCACGTTAACATTTTTGTTTTTACAAAACCGTCAGTAGAGTTGAAAATGCTATGTAAACCCATTTAACTTCCTTATTCAGTACATGGGAATTTAACCGCTAAATCTATTTTGGTGCACTACATTATCACGCACAGCCTTTTATACGCAACAGGTCAATTGGATGGAAACACATCTCTGGTGGTAAAATGCGCAAATTGTTTTTATGCAGATGTTTTAATATTCACATGAAAATCCGTCGCCAATTGGATGGAAACCTAGCTAGTAGAGTACTTAATTGTTACCCAGAAATGATTTGACATGGAAATGACTGGATTGGACCTGTAATGAAAATACACTTGTCATTGACTTCTCCCAGTTTTCCCATAACATATTCTACCCAGTGATGATAAGCACTTCCGGATTTCCCATTTGGGCATTTGCCTGGGATTAAATGATTCAGATGAAAGTGAGGATGAAATGAATAGGCTTTTCAATTGGAAGAAAAGCTGTGAGAGAGCAATAAAGCAGGGTGGGACTTATAAAGTCAATAAAACAAGAAACATTATCTTTAGAAATGAGCTCCATAATCCATGCAATTAAAAGGAAATGGCTGACAATGATAGTTAGCTTTCCGTTGTGCTACTGTAGCACTTCTCTTGTAAGAATCCTCCAGCAACTGTTTCCTTTGATATCTGAGTGGCTGCTGTGTTGCATGGTCCAGAAAAACCATGCAAAGTAATCTAGTATGGAAAGTGGGACAGAGTGTAGACAATTACAATCACATTGGAGATAGTGCTCTGCTTGCACTGTGGCACAAAAACCTAGTGCTAGATGAAAAAAGGCATGAAATCATGCCCAACATATGAATCTTGGGATTGTGTGAGGTTTGTGTGAGGTTGTTATGTGTGAAATATTTTCGCTACCTGAGGAGAACAGAAGGCAGGATGGCCTCTGGGTTCAGGTCTCACAGATCACCTAGATCTCAGACACCTCACTGATTGCTGCATTCTCAGGTTCTCCTCTCCATCACATTACTCTTCTGTGAACATCCTCATATGCAGCTACTGTGGAGAATTTAATTTGGGAAACAGAAAGGATGCCTATAGTTTCACTCATATGGATGATGGATGAGGCTGAGATCTCAGATGCAAAAACCCCTCATATTTAAGTTATTCTGATGACGACTCCCTTGAAAGATTGTTCTCTCACACAATCACAAGACCCAAGCAAGCAGAAAACATAATTTTATGTCTCTGGATGATGGTACCATTTTAGAAGTTTACATAGTCGAAATAAGTATTTCTATGATTTTCTGGCATGTCCTATATTTTGGGGGATTATAATTTGTTAGTGTGAAAGGGTAATTATACAAACAGCTCACATTATTGTATTATTTCTTGATTACACAAATTTTTTATGTAATTAACCTCAGCTTAATCCACCAGGCAGATACGCTGCTGTCTGTCTTTTACATCCTGCTAAACTGATTAGACTCTCTTGTTTTTTTTCAGTGAGCTAATAAATGTATTTTGATCATAAAGTTATATTGTTTACTTGGTAGCAATTGAAAATAAAGCCTTGTTTTCTTTTTTGTCTGATGTTTTGCTGTGATCTTGAAGCAATATTGGCATTTCCATATAAAAAGACAAATAAGCGCTAACATGTAAAGTTCATAAGAGCATCTTTGGTGTCAGAAGAGTCTATATGTTTTGAATTAAGGCATTCAGTATATACACTTTTTCAAGCATTTTCACTCCTGAAAATTAGGAATTAGCAAAGGCTTTGATTTCTGGTCAAACAGATGGAAAGGGGTCTTAGAAAACATCTAGCAGACAAAGTCTTAAAAGGAATTAGAAATAAATGAAATTGATATTTAAGTTAAGACCCCTGCTGACTAATATCAACATTTATATTTAGTTTTACAGAAGCAATTTGCCTTCTGTAAGTTGAAGAAATATTGCCTAGTGTCTTGTCATTCTGTTAACAATAACCTGAATATCTTTAAGATATTTTATAATTTCTCTCCCTCATGAGGGGAGATAATGAAAGTTTACAGAAGTAACAAGTAAAGGTAGACTTACTGATAACAATTTCATTTTTGATTCATTAAGTGATTAAAATGTGTCATTCTGTTACCAAATCGGTAACGAATTGTCCAAAAATCTCTAACAGAATGAATGCAACGGAATTGTCTAGTATGGGAATTCATGATTGTCACAAACCACAGTTGGGTCACCTGCTACTCTTTCTCCCTTCCACTGGCATACTGTGATGTTCAGCTATAACTGTTTTCTTTCTCCTTCTGTCACGTGGTAGTCAAAGCAAGATTGTGAAAACAGTCAACCCAGGACAACCCCTCCCTCTCTTTCTCCCCGTCTCTCTTCTCACTCTCTCCAGTTAATGTCACCTATCCCAGCTCTTACTGACCCATGAGGCCCCTCTCTTTCCATTTTCTGTAACCAGCCCTTTCAACCACTGAGCACCGACTGACACTGGACATCCATAGACATTGAAAAGTAGTTGAAATTTGATCAGTCCAAATCTGAACCAGTCATAGACAGCTGTTTTAGAAGTTTTGACAGCACAGTACAGTACAGTACAGTACAGTACAACAAAGAAAAGTAGAGTAGAGTAAGTACAATACAGTACAGTTGCACACAGTAGAGTACCGTATAATTTACTATACTGTACTCCCCTCTACTGTACTGTACTATACTCTACTATGCTGTACTGTACCGTGCTGTACTGTAGTGTACTAAACTCTACTATACTGCACTCTGCTGTGCTGACTGTGCTGTGCTCAGTGCTTAGTTTGTCTATCGGGAGGTGCCAGAACAAAAAGTGAGCACAAGAGGGGGGTGACCTACCGTAGGGAGCTCTGAGGTACCCGGAAAAAATAATCTTTATAATAAAGCATAGCATGCTTATCATCGCATTTACGTATTGGCATAGAGCAGTAGTGTAAAGGGCACTTAAAAAACTGCTTACATAGGGAAACATTCTAGTAGCCTAGGGTTCGGAAAAAATTGGGCCTTTAATAAACGCATTAGATGCATTTCTGCGTAATTTTACATGACTGGAGACTTCGCAGAATCTTTTTAATACAGCACAAATTATTGAAATGAAAGGCTACTTTGACACTGACAAACTGAGAATCTGAGATCAATAAAAAATACTTTGTCTTGAAACCATCAATAGCCTAGGCCTAGGTGTGTGGAGAGATACATACTGCAGGCTACAATATGAGGTGGAAATTATAGTTCTAAAAATGCTTTCCAGTTTCACTGACTCACTTAATGATGCGCAGCTCACTCGCCGGTGACGGCTGTTGCGTTCCTGCCAAAAAGCCTATCTCTCTCTTATTGTACTTTGTAAAACAATATTTGGAAATTGATCAAATATTTTGGTAGCCTTCAGCAGACAGATTAGACTCTTCTCTTTTCAGCAGGAGCCATTTGCTTTCCAACTAGTGTTTTCCCGTGATTGTATTTGTAATATTGTGAAATGCCTGTTTTTTCTGCATGTTGTTCACTGACCTTTCTAATCGACCTGGCCCGGGTATCCTGGAAGGATATTGACCTCATCCCGTCAGTTGAGGATGCCTGGTCATTCTTTAAAAGTAACTTCCTCGCCATCTTAGACAAGCATGCTCCGTTCAAAAAATGCAGAACTAAGAACAGATATAGCCCTTGGTTCACTCCAGACCTGACTGCCCTCGACCAGCACAAAAACATCCTGTGGCGAACTGCAATAGCATCGAATAGTCCCCGCGATATGCAACTGTTCAGGGAAGTCAGGAACCAATACACGCAGTCAGTCAGGAAAGCAAAGGCCAGCTTTTTCAAGCAGAAATTTGCATCCTGTAGATCTAACTCCAAAAAGTTCTGGGACACTGTAAAGTCCATGGAGAACAAGAGCACCTCCTCCCAGCTGCCCACTGCACTGAGGCTAGGTAACACGGTCACCACCGATAAATCCGTGATAATCGAAGACTTCAACAAGCATTTCTCAACGGCTGGCCATGCCTTCCTCCTGGCTACTCCAACCCTGGCCAACAGCTCCGCCCCCCCCCCGCTGCTACTCGCCCAAGCCTCCCCAGCTTCTCCTTTACCCAAATCCAGATAGCAGATGTTCTGAAAGAGCTGCAAAACCTGGACCCATACAAATCAGCTGGGCTTGGCAATCTGGACCCTCTATTTCTGAAACTGTCCGCCGCCATGGTTGCACCCCCTATTTCCAGCCTGTTCAACCTCTCCTTCGTATCATCTGAGATCCCCAAGGATTGGAAAGCTTCCGCGGTCATCCCCCTCTTCAAAGGGGGAGACACCCTGGACCCAAACTGTTACATACCTATATCCATCCTGCCCTGCCTATCTAAGGTCTTCGAAAGCCAAGTCAACAAACAGATCACTGACCATCTCGAATCCCACCGTATCTTCTCCGCTGTGCAATCCGGTTTCCGAGCCGGTCACGGGTGCACCTCAGCCACGCTCAAGGTACTAAACGATATCATAACCGCCATCGATAAAAGACAGTACTGTGCAGCCGTCTTCATCGACCTGGCCAAGGCTTTCGACTCTGTCAATCACCATATTCTTATCGGCAGACTCAGTAGACTCGGTTTTTCTAATGACTGCCTTGCCTGGTTCACCAACTACTTCGCAGACAGAGTTCAGTGTGTCAAATCGGAGGGCATGTTGTCCGGTCCTCTGGCAGTCTCTATGGGGGTACCACAGGGTTCAATTCTCGGGCCGACTCTTTTATCTGTATATATCAATGATGTTGCTCTTGCTGCGGGCGATTCCCTGATCCACCTCTACGCAGACGACACCATTCTGTATACTTCTGGCCCTTCCTTGGACACTGTGCTATCTAACCTCCAAACGAGCTTCAATGCCATACAACACTCCTTCCATGGCCTCCAACTGCTCTTAAATGCTAGTAAAACCAAATGCATGCTTTTCAACCGGTCGCTGCCTGCACCCGCACGCCCGACTAGCATCACCACCCTGGATGGTTCCGACCTAGAATATGTGGACATCTATAAGTACCTAGGTGTCTGGCTAGACTGCAAACTCTCCTTCCAGACTCATATGAAACATCTCCAATCCAAAATCAAATCTAGAGTCGGCTTTCTATTTCGCAACAAAGCCTCCTTCACTCACGCCGCCAAACTTACCCTAGTAAAACTGACTATCCTACCGATCCTCGACTTCGACGATGTCAGCTACAAAATAGCTTCCAATACTCTACTCAGCAAACTGGATGCAGTTTATCACAGTGCCATCCGTTTTGTTACTAAAGCACCTTATACCACCCACCACTGCGACCTGTATGCTCTATTCGGCTGGCCTTCGCTGCATGTTCATCGTCAGACCCACTGGCTCCAGGTCATCTACAAGGCTATGCTAGGTAAAGCGCCGCCTTATCTCAGTTCACTGGTCACGATGGCAACACCCACCCGTAGTACGCGCTCCAGCAGGTGTATCTCACTGATCATCCCCTAAAGCCAAAACCTCATTTGGCCGCTTTTCCTTCCAGTTCTCTGCTGCCTGCTACTGGAACGAATTGCAAAAATCTCTGAAGTTGGAGACTTTTATCTCCCTCAACAACTTTAAACATCTGCTATCTGAGCAGCTAACCGATCGCTGCAGCGGTACATAGTCCATCGTATATAGCCCACCCAATTTACCTACCTCATCCCCATACTGTTTTCATTTATTTACTTTTCTGCTCTTTTGCACACCAGTATCCCTATTTGCACATGATCATCTGATGATTTATCACCCCCAGTGTTAATCTGCTAAATTGTAATTATTCGCTCCTATGGCCTATTTATTGCCTACCTCCTCATGCCTTTTGCACACACTGTATATAGATTCTCTTTTTTTTTAAACTCTTTTTTTTTACCACTATGTTATTGACTTGTTTATTGTTTACTCCATGTGTAACTCTGTTTTGTTGTCTGTTCACACTGCTATGCTTTATCTTGGCCAGGTCGCAGTGAGAATGAGAACTTGTTCTCAACTAGCCTACCTGGTTAAATAAAGGTGAAATTAAAAAATTTAAAAAATAAACTGACAGATTTGCAGAGTGTTCTCAACTATAGGCTTTGCTACATACATCCTGGCTACATACAATCCACAGCTAGGCAATAAAACAAAATAGCTATTCATCCTCTGTGGCCAAATTATAGGCCTTCTCATGGTGTAGTAGGCTATTCTGAATTATTTCATTTCTTTCTTACAGACAGAAGAAATTCTATAGCTTTGGCAAATTGATTTCAATTCATCAGGGGTATTGCAGCTCCTCCAGAACCCTTCGAGTGTCTATGATTCTATAAGGAAATAAAAGATGAAGTGCAACGCTGGAGAGCTCAGAGTTGCAGGATTATGTCTATCAGAGCAGAGAGAGGGAGAGAGAGAGATCATATAAAGTGAATCTCATAGACTACCACAGTATGGGTCACAATGCACATTAAACCTAGAGGCCAAACAGGGAAATAGTTCCAACTGTTTTTCCACCATTGATTTTTCCCATAGGGGACTTTAGAAACCCTTAAAATAAGGTCTGTGTTTCAAGTAGACTTACCCTGGCATGTCGTTTTGGTAACCGTGTACATCAATATATTTGCCTGTATCCCCCCCCCCCCCAAAAAAAAAGTTTTTTACCGATAATTAGCTGCTAATGTGGCTATCATAAAGAACTAGAAATGTCATGATGATCTGGACGAGACTGCCAAACCGAGGCAAAGGTAAGAATCTCTGGATTTACTATCTAATGTTAGCTAAATGTAGTAATGAATAAATTGGCAACATTTATTTAAATGGACAATTTTGTGAACTGTTTTGTGCAAGTTTTAAATTGACAAAATACCTGTTAGCAAAGGTGTCAGCTAGAGATGAAATGCACGAGCTTGCAGGGATTTGTCGTTTTGCATGATTTCTACTTTGATGCTTGGCATTTTTTAACCTGAGAGTAAATGGAGCTGAATATATTGATAAAAGTAACCTTGTCTGAGAGATTTACATGGGTATCAAAACGTTGCGCCAGGGTAAGCCTAAGCGAAACACAGCCGAAAAATAGACGTCTATGATTGGAACAGATTTGGTCCGGTCCAGATCAACAAAATTCAGTCTTGTTTGGAGGGCAGAGCTCATTATACTTTTAGAAAAAAGCGTTCCAAAAGGGTTCTTTGGCTGTCCCCATAGGAGAACCCTTTTTGGTTCCAGGTAAAATTATTTTCGGTTCAAAGGTATAATCCTTTTGGGTTCCATGTAGAACCCTCTTTGGAAAGGGTTGTACGTGGAACACAAAAGAGTTCAACCTGGAACCAAAAAGGGCTATACAGAAGGTTCTCCTATGGGGACAGCCGAAGAACCCTTTTAGGTTGTAGATTGCACCTTTTTGGGAAAAAACCTCCCTATCACCTCCCTAGCACCCCCCTATCCACATCGACGGGACAGCAGTGGAGAAGGTGGAAAGTTTTAAGTTCCTCGGCGTACACATCACTGACAAACTGAAATGGTCCACCCACACAGACAGTGTGGTGAAGAACAGCGCCTCTTCAACCTCATGAGACTGAAGAAATTTGGCTTGTCACCTAAAACCCTCACAAACTTTTACAGATGCACAATTGAGAGCATCCTGTTGGGGTGTATCACCGCCTGGTATGGCAACTGCACTGCCCACAACCCCAAGGCTCTCCAGAGTGTGGTGCAGTCTGCACAATGCATCACCAACAGCACTCAATGTCACAGGAAGGCCAAAAAGATCATTAAGGACAACAACCACCAGAGCCACTGCTGTTCACCCCGTTACCATCCAGAAAGTGAGGTCAGTACAGGTGCATCAAAGCTGGGACCGAGAGACTGAAAATCAACTTCTATCTCAAGGCCATCAGACTGTTTAACAGCCATCACTAACACAGAGAGGCTGCTGCCTACATACAGACTTGAAATCATTGGCCACTTTAATAAATGGATCACTAGTCACTTTAATAATGGCACTTTAATAATGTTTACATATCTTGCATTACTCATCTCACATGGTATTTTACACAATCTATTGCATCTTGCCTATGCTGCTCTGTCATTGCTTATACATATATTTATATATATTCTTATTCCATTGCTTTACTTAGATTTGTGTGTATCAGGTAGTTCTTGTGGAATTGTTAGATTACTTGTTAGATATTGCTGCATTGTTGGAACTACAAGGACAAACATTTTGCTAAACTCACAATAACATCTGCTAACCATGTGTATGTGACCAATACAATTTTATTTTATTTTATTTGAATGAATAACAGCCAGTGTGTAAAATACTACCCATTACCAAACATGCAAAGGAGGATATTACATGTTCTACCTTTATGTACCTATTAATAATTATATATTTCTGTATAGTACATAATGATACAAAAAAATATACAGTATGGCACATGGAAATCAAGAGAGGGTGGTCTACGGAGATACTGTATGTGGGATGGGCTGTAACGGCGGTCCTCCTCCTCTTCTACCGAAAAGGAGGAGTATTGAGGGAACCAAGGCGCAGTGGAGTTTAACGACAAAACACGAAAATGACTAAACTAACAAAACAACAAATGGTGTAGACAGACCTATACGACGAACTCACATAAATACACGTAGAACGCACGAATAGGACAATTAGACTACACAAACCGAACAAACCGTAACAGTCCCGTATGGTGCAAACAATTACACAGACACGGAAGACAATCACCCACAACGAACACTGTGACAACGCCTACCTAAATATGACTCTTAATTAGAGGAACGCCAAACACCTGCCTCTAATTAAGAGCCATACCAGGCAACCCAAAACCAACACAGAAACAGAAAACATAGAATGCCCACCCAACCTCACGTCCTGACCAACTAACACACATAACAAACTAACATAAATAGGTCAGGAACGTGACATGGGCTGAGAGTAGCTAAGGGGTGGGATTAAAAGCTCATGATCTGTAGTGGCTGGGGCCAAGAGAACCATGTATCATGTATGTCGCATGTGTCTGAAGGCCATTTTGTGTGTGGTGTGTATTTAGAATTGTGCTATGTACAGTATGTGAAATGTATGTAGAAAAATATCTGTATGAACAAGAGGTTGTAGGAAAATAAATAATATATGTTTTATTGTTTTATATATATATATGTGTTGAAAATATATATATATACTGTATATATAGTATACAGTATACACAGTATATATATATAATTTACATCTGCACTGTGTTTTTGTAAATTTTCTGTGGAAATTGTAAAAAGTGTTGTACTTTGCAATCAATGGTTTTTGTTTGGCATACTTTTAAGGTGAAAAATCTGAGTCTCAGCGTCATTCTGTTACAGTGGAATTGCTGTGCTCCTCTTTTGTATTACCTAGAGAAGGAGGACAGATTTGTCATCCAATCATGGCTGCATTAGCCTTTTCAAATTAGCTCTATCCTCTTCCTCTGTTGAAGTACAGCATGAATGTTGCAATGGGAGGGAGCTTCAATGACATTTACATTAGCCAAACTTTTGTAAAGCACGTTCAATCTCAAGAACGAATGGAGTACAATATATATTTCACAAGCGATAGGGTATAACCATTTTACACACTAAGATGCAACACAGTGAAACACAATCACAGATGCAATTGTCGGAGCCATGTTTGCCTACTTATATGTGGTTGTTGCATTGAGTAGTGTATAGTTTGTCTGTCTTAGTATATTCATTCCATTTGGGTCATGGGTCACTGGTCACATGTACACTATATAGGCACACTACCATTCAGAAGCATCTTCAAACTTTATTACATTGTAATCTGTTGGAGGAAAACGATTCCATCCGATGTCCATGAACTAATCCAATCTCCTCGAGAGGTAAATTCTCACTTTAGTAGTGGCTAACCTGGTCATTAGTTACTGAGAGCCAGCACAGGGGGATTGCAAAAATTCATAAACGCATGCCAAACATACGTTTCTGCTTTTCAAACGTGGATCTTTGTTTGGGTGTTTTGCCCATTTATTAGAAGAATAAATGGAAAACTGACGATCTCGTACAACGCTGTGTACTACTCCCTTTACAGAACAGCGCAAACTGGCTCTAACCAGAATAGAAAGAAGAGTGGGAGGCCCCGATGCACAAATGAGCAAGAGAACAAGTACATTAGAGTGTCTAGTTTGAGAAATAGATGCCTCACAAGTCCTCAACTGGCAGCTTCATTAAATAGTACACGCAAAACACCAGTCTCAACGTCAACAGTGAAGAGGCGACTCCGGGATGCTGGCCCTCTAGGCAGAGTTCCTCTGTCCAGTGTCTGTGTTCTTTTGCCCATCTTAATCTATTATTTTTATTGACCAGTCTGAGATATGGAATTTTCTTTGCAACTCTGCCTACAAGGCCAGCATCCCAGATTCGCCTCTTGACTGTTGACGTTGAGACTAGTGAAGGTATCACGTTCATCTGTACAAACAATAGTATGCAAGTATAAACACCATGGGACCACGCAGCTGTCATACCGCTCAGGAAGGAGACTTGTTCTGTCTCCTAGAGATGAACGTACATCGGCGTGAAAAGTGCAAATCAATCCCAGAACATCAGCAAAGGACCTTGTCAAGATGCTGGAGGAAACAGGTACAAAAGTATCTATATTATACAGTAAAACGAGTCCTATAATCGGCATAACCTGAAAGGCCGCTCAGCAAGGAAGAATCCACTGCTCCAAAACCGCCATAAAAATGCCAGACTACGGTATGTAACTGCACATGGGGACAAATATCGTACTTTTTGGAGAAATGTCCTCTGGTCTGAAGAAACAAAAATAGAACTGTTTGGCCATAATGACCATCATTATGTTTGGATGAAAAAGGGGGAGGCTTGCAAGCCAAAGAACACCATCCCAACAGTGAAGCATGTGGGTGGCAGCATCATGTTGTGGGGGTGCTTTGCTGCAGGAGGGACTGGTGTCCTTCACAAAATAGATGACGTCATGAGGGAGGGAAATCATGTGGATATATTGAAGCAACATCTTAAGACATCAGTCAGGAAGTTAAAGCTTGGTTGAGAATGAGTCTTCTAAATGGACAATGACCACAGGGTTACTTCCAAAGTGGTGGCAAAATGGCTTAAGGAGAAGTTTATCTTTATTTGTATGTTTAACACTTGTATCTTTTATCAATGTTTATGATGAGTATTTCTGTAATTTGATGTGGCTCTGCACTTTCACCGGATGTTTGTTTGAGACAATGCATTTCTAAACATAACACACCAATTTCAAATGAGGTTTTTGGACATAAAGATGAACTTTATCGAACAGAACACACATTTATTGTGTAACATGAAGTCCTGTGAGTGCCATCTGATGAAGATCATCAAAGGTTAGTGATTAATTTAATCGCTATTTCTGACTTTTGTGAGCCCTCTCCTTGGCTGGAAAATGGCTGTGTGGTTTTCTGTGGCTAGGCGCTGACCTAACATAATCGTTTGGTGTGCCTTCGCCGTAAAGCCTATTTGAAATCGGACACTGTGGTTGGATTTACAAGAAGTTTATCTTTAAAATGGTGTATAATACTTGTATGTTTGAGGAATTTTAATTATGGGATTTCTGTTGTTTTGAATTTTTCGCCCTGCAATTTCACTGGCTGTGATAGCGTCCCACTTGTACCAGAGAGGTTAAGGACGTCAAAGTCAAGGTATTGGAGTGGCCATCACAAAGCCCTGACCTCAATCCTATAGCGAATTTGTGGGCAGAACTGAAAAAGCGTGTGCGAGCAAGGAGGCCTACAAAACTGACTCCGTTACATCAGCTCTGTCAGAAGGAATGGGCCAAAATTCACCCAACTTATTGTGGGAAGCTTGTGGAATGCTACCCGAAACATTTGACCCAAGTTAAACAATTTAAAGGCAATGCTACAAAATACTAATTGAGTGTATGTAAACTTCTGACCCACTGGGAATGTGATGAAATAAATAAAAGCTGAAATAAATCATTCTCGTTACTATTATTCTGACATTTCACATTCTTAAAACAAAGTGGTGATCCTAACTGACCTAAGACAGGGAATTGTTACTAGGATTAAATGTCAGGAATTGCAAAAAACTGAGTTTAGATGTATTTGGCTAAGATGTATGTAAACTTCCAACTTTATACACATATATATATATATATGTAGCTTCCAGAGTAGATTCCGTCTCTCACAGTTAAAGTGTACCTATGATAAAAATGACAGACCTCTACATGCTTTGTAAGTAGGAAAACCTGCAAAATCGGCAGTGTATCAAATACTTCTTCTCCCCACTGTATATATATTTGATTTTATGAATGTTTTTTTCTTCACATTTTCAAACAGTCCATTTATATTTTCCAACAGGTCTATACAAATGTTTTTTCTCGCCGGAGTAGCCTCGTTTTACTGCCAAAAATAAAATTAAACATCTAGTGTTCAGAGAAATAACAACACAATGTCAAATACGTGTAGCCTAGTCAAATAATTAATATCCAATCACATTAACCGTTACTCTCTTGCGGGAATTCCACTAACGGTCCGTAGGTAGCCAAATGTAGCTGCTGCTCATGTTGGTGTCTGTACTGATGGCGCAAAAACCATGACAAGGAGACATAGTGGATTGGTAAAGCGCTTACAAGCACTCCTGATGCTATTTGGGTACACTGCAGCATCCACGAGAGGCTCTTGCTGCCAAGGGAATGCCTGACAGCTTGAAAGACGTTTTGGACACTACTGTGAAAATGGTTCACTTTGTTAATTAATTAAGCAAGGTCCCTGAACTCTCGTGTATTTTCTGCACTATGCAATGATATGGGCAGCGACCATGTAACGCTTTTACAACATACAGAAAGAAGTGTGCTGGTTATCAAGGGGCAAAGTATTGACAAGTTTTTTTGAATTGAGAGACAAGTTTAAAGTTTTCTTTACTGACCATAATTTGCACTTGTCTGACTGCTTGCATGATGACGAGTTTCTCTCATGACTGGACTATCTGGGTGATGTTTTTTCTCACCTGAATGATCTGAATCTAGGATTACAGGGACTCTCCTCAACTATATTCAATGTGGGGGACAGAATTGAGGCTATAATTAAGAAGTTGGAGCTCTTCTCTGTCTGCATTAACAAGGACAACAAACAAGTCTTCAGATATAGCGAAGCACCTGAGTGAGTTGGGTGCGCAATTCAGCAGGTACTTTCCCGAAACGGATGACACAATCAACTGGATTCGTTATCCCTTTCATGCCCCGCCTCCAGTCCACTTACGGATATCTGAACAAGAGAGCCTCATCGAAATTGCAACAAGCGTTTCTGTGAAAATTGAATTTAATCAGAAGCCACTGCCAGATTTCTGGATTGTGGTGCGCTCAGAGTTTCCTGCCTTGGCAAATCGTGATGTTAAGACACTGATGCCCTTTGCAACCACGTACCTCTGTGAGAGTGGATTCTCGGCCCTCACTAGCATGAAAACTAAATACAGGCACAGACTGTGTGTGGGAAAGGATTTAAGACTGAGACTCTCTCCAATACAACCCAACATTGCAGAGTTATGTGCATCCTTTCAAGCACACTCTTCTCATTAACATGTGGTGAGTTATTCGCAATTTTCAATTAACAAATAAGGTTTTATATTTAAGATAGTTAAATAAAGAGCAACATTATTGATTATTATTATATTATTATTTGTGCCCTGGTTCTATAAGAACTCTTTGTCACTTCCCACGAGCCGGGTTGGGACAAAAACTCATTCTTATGTTAAATAAATGTATTGTGTGGCAGGCTTACAATGTTGACAAAAAACAACCTTTGAGAGTGTGCTAACCCTTGTGCTAGAGGGGGTACACAGCTGGAGGTTGAATGCTTGAAGGGGTACGGGACTATAAAAAGTTTGGAAACCACTGGACTAAATAATAACCCATGCCTGAAAACAATGACCATCCACTGGCAGTGATGAAAGACCTGAGTTTATGAATGGGAAAGCTGGAAATAGCAGAAATACATTATGTTACCAAGATCTGTATCGTGGTCTGTAATCAGAGCATCTAGGATGTTTAACATAGAGCCTATCTGCTGCCTGGAGGAGAGAGAATTATCCATAAAACTTAACTTCCTCCTAAATTCCTTAATGTCATTTCCTCATCTTATTTTACCATACACAGATATATTTTAAACGGAATGCATCAAAAACAATATTTTCTCCCCTCATAGCCTCTTACATACATTTTAATGTTGACATACTATTATCCAAATGAACATTCACTAATTTTGACTCCAGAGCCGCCTCCTGTTTGACAGTTTGTCCAGCTACGTTGTTGCTGAAATGGTCTAGAGCGCAGCAAGAGGAGCGGCAAAACTAGTTACACTACTGTACAAAATCACACACACTCACATACTTCAAAAAAATACTAGAACGGCCATGACTTGAAACCAATTCATGAAATACTAGAGAGATATACGTTGAGAGAGGAGAAAAAGAGAAGGAGAGAGCACGAGAGAGAGAGAGAGATTCTACGGGCTGAGCATCTGTGAAGGACTGCTGATGGGGGAGTGGTTTACTTTTCCACTGGGCTTCAAACACACTGCGTGATTCCGTCCGCGCTAGAGACACTTGAAGGCATCGCTTTCATGAGATTTACTCTCTTCCTACAACATCAGGATATATCACAGTAGGGAGAATGGAATTGCGAAAGCTGTCTCGGTTATATATCTTCATTGTCTGTCTTTTGAGTGCCTCCAGCTCTGCGTCCGCCGCCAGTCACTGTGAGTATCAGAAGTTGCTTACCAGTACCACTGGTTTTGGAAATGAAACCGTGCGCGTTTGGTGACATGCTTTTTCCTGTAGTCTTATGACTCATATGGATGAAAACATAGATGTATGCTGACATGCCCGAAGAAGCAAAAGCCTAGATAATAACGTTATAGCTATGTTTATTTTTACAAGTAAATGTATAGGTGTAGGGCCGTGTGTTGCAACTATAACGTGATATATTAGATTCCTTTGTCTATTGTCTTTCTAGTGTTGCTTAAGATGACACTTTTTTTATTTGAAATATCAGTAAATTATTTTCTATAACCTATAATTGCAGCATAATTAGCAGTAACATAATTTGTTGGAAATTATATTCACCCCTATTGTCATTCACAGCATCGTTGGCATTTGTTTCTCTCTCTGATATGTCGTATTAAATGAACATTCAATTGTCTTTGATTTGTTGTGCCAGCATCTGTTTAGTCCAGTTGTTTTGATGTTGTCGTCGCTAGTGGTCGTCCTTCCTCACCTGAGTTTTTAGGTGGATGATAAGTGGTGTATTGTGCAAAATTGGTAACGATTTGTTATAACTCCATATCAAACATGTTAAACAACTATATACATTATTCGTGCATAATTAATTAAGTTATTGAAGGAAATTAACTTAAAATACTAATTGTTATCCAAAACATAGAATTGATGGGTGGCTTTGAGACCTGGTACCTGTGAGATAGGCATAAAAGCAGTTTATTCTCGTGATGTAACCCAGTGAACTGAGCTAAACTGACAGCTAGATTATTCATTTATGACCTTCTTGTGGTCACTCAAATGTATCCAGTGATCAGAATTGACATGCTGCTCAGAGATGAAATGGCTAGATTCACCTAGAGGACAAGCAAATGGCCGTTCTCATATTTACCTTTGAGAAACAAAAGGAGAAGCCCAATATCCATCATGGGTGGTTTGTGTAGCCCCTGTGTCAGGTGACAGAGATAATGGCAGCCACATCCTCCCAGAGGAGCATGTCCTCGTGCTCCTAGGTCTGGTGTCCTATGAAGGCTACCGGATCCGTTGCTTGCAAATATTCATAATTGATACTGAACATCTACTAAATAACCTATTTCATCCAATGATTTCCAGCATATGCTGCTGGGCCCGTGGGCCTGTAATCTTAGTGCTATTCAAATGGTTCACAGTGAAGTCCAGCAGGTGGTTGGACTTGCTTTATCATTTACTTTATCTTATTTTTATAAAGGCCAAAGGATGGCGCTTGAAAGGGAAAGTTTCCTGCTGGGAGTGAAATTATTATTTTGAAAGTTGCCTTTGGATGAAAACAGCGGGGGCTTTCATTACCAGAGCTGTCTCTTGATATCACTCACGTCACCATGCCTCTGTGGGTGGAATATTGCTCCGGGTTTACAGTAATACTATCACAGCTACACTATCACAGCTACTGTATCCCACAATATTATGCACATACTTATATTACTAACAGTATAAACACTCACACGGACAACCATACTAAGTTTTATTTGCTTTGATTTTCCGTTCGGTTTCTTTTTGAGCAGACATTTCAGAGTAAATTAAATCCCATAGCAGAGGCACTTACTGAAGTACATTTGGTAAAGTACTGCACCATCCCACAATGCAGCAAAGATGACAGCATCCTATTGACTATGCATGTATGTGTAAAAGCAGTCCTGAGTCCTCACCATATTCTACTAGCTGATTAATGCAAAGCAGGCACTCACTCAGTCTCTAGAATGGAAGGAACTCCTACTGTTGTAGAGATTCATAAAAGGGTGATGCATTCATCAAGAGATAAATGAGGCAGAACACAGCAGTAGGGAGCTCCCACTTCCAATGTGTAGACTGAAGTCTCCAGTATTTGTACAAAAAAATCAAATAAAATGTAAACCTTTATTTAACTAGGCAAGTCAGTATGGAGAAAGAGCTCAGCTAGCTAGAGCCTGGGAGATCCAAACTGCCATAGGCAATGAGTGTTCAAAAGTACATCACATGAATGGGTCGATGTACAGTGCATACTGTATGTAATAACATGGAAAGGCCATGGGACACAGTAGAAGTACAATTTAGATGTTAGTCACTACACATAATTATCCAATTAAATGTTTTCCCTTCTCGATAATGGTTCTGGATTTCCTTAACATATCTGACTTCACGTAATGGTCCAATTATGGTAATGTATTTGACAGTATAGTGCTGTCACTACTGTTGCTGGTAGTGGATCAGAGATGGACAGCACACGTGCAGTTAAATATGGAAAGATAGACCATTATTATCTCCCCAGTGGTTTGGTGGATGGCATACAACAAAACAGATTGACATTCAACAAAACATCCAAATGAAAGGGCACCCACTGATAAAGACAGCAGCATTTTATGAGCTACTCTGGTGGTAGGGTTATTGAATGTGTGACTTGGGGCTGGTACAGTCCTAAAGGCAAAGGTACTCTCATCCATGTTCTGCTTTGTTCATTGTGTGGACCTACACACACAGCCAAGAATCACATAGACAATATGAAGTCTATGAATCAGGTTGATTACAATAGATTCTCTTTTCAATACGCCTTATTCATAGAGATTCCTACATGTTTCCCAGAAGTTAGAGTTCAATTACTACATGGTTAATTAAGTGAAACATGTTTCTCTGTCTTTTGTTCTATTTAGAGTGTGGATGGCTGGATGTGGATGGATGGGGCTGTTTTGCACTTCCTTTCATGTGTGACTTCGAGGGGCATGTTGTTCATTTGAAATGCCAAGAAAAAAGACTGTGGTTCTTTCAAGGTGTTGGCGATCATCACATTAGAATGCAGTTCTTGGCAACCTCCGGCTTGTGCTATAGACGGGGGTTATGTTTGGTACAGGATTCAAAAAATAACTCACCCTTGAATGTAGCCTAATGTATTCAGAGATAGTATGGTCGAGGAGCATGCCTTGTTAAGCTAATGAATGAAGAAAGGGGTATGGCAGTATTAAACCAATGATATACTGTATGTTGGAATATCTCCCTAGTTGTTGCTATGGTACACCCCATTATGTAAAAGTATCTTTGTAAGTTATTGTTTTTTGCTCCCCTACCATACACTTGTGCTTGTTCATGTTATCGCCCCACGGCCACACATAATATACTGCATGTGCTGAATACTGTAGGGAGAATGAAGCCTATTTTATCACTGTAAATGTATTTAACCTTTATTTTGACAAGGAGTCAATGCTGAGACCAAGGTCTCTTTTCCAGGTGAGCCCTGTATAGCACCACAATACACTTCAAAATGCACATTCATATACACAATAATAATAGTAATAACAATAATAGTAACAATAATAGTATCACCATAATAAAGAACAGGTAGAAGGGTTGACTGCCCAACTTGCTTCCTGTTGACTGGAGAGAGACAAGATCTATTTAAATAAAAAAATTCAATTCTTAACACGCTTAGTTATGTTTTTTTTAAACGATAAATCATTGTCAGTCAAAATACCAAGGTATTTGCATCTTGAATGCATCTCCAAAGTTTTTCTGCAGCCTGTGTGTTCACCTAAAATCATGTGAGCAGGATGTGCCACAATTGTATTATCTTAGGGTTGTTTATGATACATATATTTGATCTGGACAGAGGAGAGCTAACTGGTATTGCGCAATGCTAAAACCACCCACCCCCCCACCCCCCCCAATAACGAACAATATATGATATAAAGCTATTTAGAGCAATAATATATTGGCCCCCCTGGGAGAGGAAAAATCTATTTGATGAATGTGGCGCCAGTGGAGGCCTTTGCATTTCCAAACGTATCGCTCTCACACTGATGGTACACCATTCCCGATCTATAGAGTGCAATGAATATGCTACAAATAGCTGTATAGTCCGTAAGTTCCATCTTCTATTTATTTCTGGTGTTACTGGCAAAGGATTGCTAAGGATTACAAGTGACCACTTACTATTGACCGTGCCGATAAGAGAACACTGGTGCTATGCAGGGCTTTTACTGCGTGATAAGAATAACAAGGTAATGTTTCCCTACTTTCCATCTCCAAAGTAGACCGAGCAGACAGGAAGCACGGTTTAAACTTGGGAATACCGCCAGACATTTTCTGTCAGTGGCTATTACTCTGTAACTCCTCATTTCTGTGAGAAGGAATCTCATACACACAGTTTTCAATTGATGATCTAGGGTTTGATGATACAGGTGGATCCTGCAAACATTTTGAGCAGGACTCATGATTGAGCCAGACAGGTAGCTATTGCAGCATTATATCGTTTAAATTTGAGCATCTTTGTAACAATATGACAAAATTAGTACATCTGGGTTCGGGAATTGATGTTCTCAGAGCGAACAGTCAACCGTTTTATCTAATCTGAAACCTGCTGTCTTTATTTTGACCATCTTTGGACAGCTTTTAATTAAATGTATTTCTCCAGAAAGTATTGTATGAGTTATTTCCCCAGTTCTAATGAAGGTGAGCCTTCAACACTTAATCTGCATGTATTAAAATGTAAACGGGCTTGGTGACATTTCCACAGGCAGGAGAGAGGACGGCCGTATCAGGACCACCATCTGGGGCTGCTTGGATATGGAAGCCAAGCTGTCATTTTTGTCCAATGAGAGTCTCTCTTTTCCAATCTAGTATTCACGAGGGGCTAATCAGCCAGTAACCTCTGGTTTCTTTGCATAGTGACACACACTGTTGGCTAATGGTGAGTTCAGTGTGGGGTAGTGTATCACACAGAGGTGACACAACCAGAAAGACTAATCAGAATGGGATATGTATCAAAAGAGCAGCTCCACCGCCATCTATGCCAACTTGATAATGATATGAAAAATGAACAGAGTGGTTGACCATGTTTCACAGTATGTGTTACTTCTCCTTTGTGCATTGACTGAGAATTCTCACCAGCAGTGTAAAATCTCTTGAATTTATGAAGTGTGTGATAGTCACGTTATCGCTCGGTCTGTAAGTAAACCTAAACATATCAGCCTTCAGATCAGTTATCAACACTTTCTCTCTAAACTATGTTTTGCTGCTCACTCTATCAGACACATTATTGGAAATTAAGTGCTACAGTACAGTGCTGTGTTTCTCAATCACATGTATTGACCGGCACTTCCTCAAATTCAGCCTGCGTCTGTAGCTAATTGTCAACCGATACCTCAGCCATACTCAATGTTTCTGCCTGAACAGAGATGAGATGGGACCAGTCTATAAATACATGTAAGGTATCGTATTCTGCTTTATCGATACTACCCGGAGGCATACATCCATTCTTTACTGGATCATGTCATTGTTCCTCTGGATCCTTTTGGAGTGATGCATCGTGGGTAGACATGGGGGTAGACGGTGTCTGCTGTGCCTAGCACACAGGAAGCTCATTTGGGCATCTTTGTCTTCTTCAAGTCTCTCCATATAGTTCTTTAGAGATAATATTGGATTTAGGATTTAAGGATCGTATTTGGATAGCCATTAGCTGTTGCAAAAGCAGTTTTTTCTTCTGTTTAGTCTCAGAATTTAAACAGCTCCACAACTTCTGCTCTGACCATGCTGCTAGTCATCGGCAGGTGCGCTGGGGCCTGAAACGGAGCTAAAAATATTCCAGACGCATACGCTACAAAAGGCAGTTTGTTGGCGTAATTGAGCTTGATTTCTTTGTGGAGCGCTGTTTGTTTAGCACAAAGACTAGGAGGGGATGCTGGCTAATGAGCCATGTGTGTGATGGAAGTCAACTCAGGGGCCTTTGTGTTGTAAAAAGTTGTTGCACATTTTGAAGAGAGCAAGTTAGATGAAGTAGATTGGGTTTGAAAAGTCACGTTTGAGATCTACCAAAAAGCTTGAATAAATATAGTGTGAAAAGCAGAATCAAATGCGGTATTTTGTGGATTTGAATGAGCTAAATGTGGCCATCAAGTTTGACTGGATAATGTAGTTGTTTTTCCAAAACTGACTCACAAATTACATTTGGTTTTGTACTCTAATTTGCAGTCATATTGATGTTTTCAACCTCAAAATAGCCTAACTTCCTTCCACTCGAATAGTCTTCCCACTAAATTAAGTATGGGTCATTGTGTTACATGACAAAAATATGTTCTTTATGGGCCTTGAGGAAGTGTATAGGCCAAGGAGAAAAAAGAGAGCTCACAGTGTGCATCTAAATGTGTTCACAGCCATCTATCTCACCATGCATCACTGCATGATAGCACACCTTGGGGAACAGAGGGAAGTGGAAGGGAGTGCAGCTTCTTTGATTTTCTTTATCCCAAACACAATCACTGATAACCCCAGCTATGTTCTACGAGCCTGGAGGTGTCAAGATGTTTCTCACTGGTGTGGATACTAAAATCACAGTCCATCATACCCTGTCAGGATCTACTGTACAAGCTATGAGTTTATAGAAAGGGCTGGCTCCTGGTTCAGCTTTCTTTTCCAACTTTGTTTGTGTTTGTTTCTGTTCATCTCTCTCTCTCTGTGTGTGTGTGTGTGTGTGTGTGTGTGTGTGTGTGTGTGTGTGTGTGTGTGCGTGCGTGCGTGCGTGCGTGCGTGCGTGCGTGCGTGCGTGCGTGCGTGCGTGCGTGCGTGTGTGTGTGTGTGTGTGTCTGCTTATGGGAGTGAGTGTTTAAGATTTAAGCCCAAGCACTTTGCATAGCGAGTGTGCCGTGGCACGAACTCATTCATAGCTAGGATAGATTTTCAATTATCCCAAGGCAAGGAGGCACTGAGCAGAGCAGTGCAGCTTTGCAGGCAAATCATCCTCTACCCATAATTCTTCCTGATTGACAGCCCAGCTATTGGCTCGGTGCCAAATAACTAGATGGAGGCTATAAACAAAAACACTGTTCATAAAACACACATTTTATAAGTGAGCTACCGTAATTGTCTTTGTATTCTGGGGCCTCTTAGAGTTATGTCCTTGCCGATTGCTTTACGTTATATGCTGCTGTGACATAAAAATATCATTGGTGTACCCTTTCCACTGTACAAAGGTCTCATAGGTGTGTTAAGATTTGGTGTAACCATCAGATGAAATAGAGCAGGTACTTTTGCAGAAGTGAAAGACTAACCTGACATTGATGAAGATGTTTGTGAGAAGGCCGTCAGGATCAAAGGTGCTTGCTTTGTTTCAAAGGGGTTGCATGATCCCCAGAGCCTGATGGATTGTGTGAGAGATAAAAAGAGATGGATAGATATAAATAGAAAGAGATAGACAGAGTCATGCTTAGAGTGCTTAAGTAGTGGGCAGGGATGATTAAAACCTTTTACTACACTGGGCTAAATCAGAGTTGTAATGTATTACATGTTGAGGTTGCATCCCAATACTACACTTTATATATATCACAAAATAATGAAATATAACAAAACCATCTGACCAAGTTTCTTTGAAATTATGTTTATTCATTATGAAATTAGGACAAATAGGAATTGCATTCCACCCATGAGGCCATTAGAGGCGATTTGGTCATTTGGCTGCAGGAAATGGCTACAATGTAATGTAAGGATTTTCACTAGAAACAGAAAACCTATTTGCCACACAATGTTTAATAACATTAGGATAAAAATGTATAATTCCTTGTGAAATTATGGGATTTTCCTCAAAAGTTGGGCATCTGTGTATGTATATATCTGGTGTATGGTGTCTCTAAGCTGTGTTTTTTTATTATATCTATATCCTTTAAAAAAACAGCTTGATCCACTTGAGTCAATCTGTGAATCAACATTTAGAGACATCTGCTGGCAAGTGATATAAGTGCAGTCAATTCAGGTCAGCTGAAATGTGGTGTGTTGTCCTCAAAGATACTTCCAAAGTGTCGCAAACAGGCTCCTGCTGTCATTTTCAACATGAAGTTGTTATCTACCAGATGAATGTTCATTAGTTACTGCAGATGTTTCCAGGATAAATTCAACATGGAGTGGATGGCATCCAAAACCAAATGATGTAAAGAGAGAAATCGATGAATGAGTCACTGATGGAGAGAGTACAGTGATCATTGTAATCAAGCTGTTGCCAGTTCTTTTTACGTCCTGGGATCCTCTTTAGCAGCCACATGGTGATGCTCCAGAAGCCACACTGCTCAGTGGAAACAACAAAGGAGAGTTGTGGTGCAGTAGCTAGCTAAGTGAATGAGCTCCACCCCACTCACTGCTCTTATTGGGGCCTGGCAGGCAGGGCTGGATCAGTGGAAGAAGAGGCCGACAAGTTCAGATCACTGACCTCTTAATCTCCTTCTGCCTGGTGGAAGTGATCTAATCTGATGGATTAGGAGGAACACTACTGACACTCGCACGTGCACACACACACACACACACACACACAAACACATAGGGCTGCCTAGGGTACTGTGGATTCTACTGTCCTCTTTTTAGGGGTCACTGCTTGAGTTAATGGACTGCTGGGGAGAGATGGGGAGAGATTTGTGGAGTGGTTAAGTGAGGCAGCCCTGCTATTTCAGCAATACTTGCATTTAGACCCCATACCGTGCTGCGCTTGCAGACACAAACATCATTTTCCATAAAATTGCGAACAATAAGTGATCATATATTTCACCTGGTTTCACCTGGTCAGTCTGTCATCCTAATGTTTTGTACACTCAGTGTATACAGTATATTATATATATATACATGTATATATATATAAATGTTTTTATTATTAATATTATTTTATTTTTTATTATGTATGTTTGACACCCCTGCTCTAGTACATAATGATGGTGCTAAAGCTCTATATATTGTACCCCACCATGAACTTCATACAGCATACTCTGTTTTTTACTCTTACAGATATTTGTAATGGCCCATTGGTATCCATGCTACCCCCAGCTTCCTTAGAGAGCTCCTCACAGTCCTCTGTCAGTAACGCTCCACACTTTGCCAAGATCAACAGAAGAGATGGTGAGTTACAATGGAAAGTAATATTTTTTTATTTAAAGTTTCTGAACAATACCTAGAGACAATCAATAATGCTTTATCTAAGATAAAAGGAAGGTGTTTTAGTTTGCCAAACAGCTCTTATGGACCGTAATATTAGGATATCATAAAAAATGTAAAAATCTTATCCAGGATTAGTTTGAAATAGCATTATGCTTATTATTGCATTAAGATCCACCTCATGAGCCTATTAAATATATATCTCTGAAACAGTACTCATTGTACATGTCGGCACCGTTTAGCCAATTTAAATGTTGCTCTTAGCCATAACAACAAGGGTCACAGATCAATAAATTGATATATAAATGAGTCTACTGTCTGAAACTAGATAATGATTCTCAATGACTTGGGATATGAAGGTGAACACCTAGCCTAACCCGACTGACCCCAGGTCATGTTTTACCTCTGTAACCGTATGTGAGTCTGTAACAACCAAAATGATCCTGGGGGGTGGGGTGGGGGGGGGTGGTCTCCGTAAATGATGCTTCCTCTGTGACTGAGACTCTGGTTTAATATTCAGAACTCATCTGTTCCTATGGTGTTGTGTCCCAGCCCACAGCAGCTGAGTAATGAACATGAACTGACCTGTTTCTTCTGCTTGATAACTGGGCGGCTTGTGGGGTCTGAATCTACTAATTGTACACAGCACCGCAATATCACACTTTCACATGAATGTTTGGATGTAGATACTGAGGTTATTATTCACCAGTGTATTTATCATATTAGTCCAAGGGCCATCCACCAAAAATGTTTTGTTCCGTGACCCAGGAAACAAAACCTCAAAATTTCAACAACATTATATAGATACTGTTATTAATATGAACACAGTGTGGTTCAAAACTTGTAAAAGTTGCACATTCATTTGTTATTGTTAACAACAGTTATGATTTTTTGCATCAAAATCATAGAGCATCTTGGGAAATTTGCTGCTATGTTTCACCTTCTTTACTTTTGTTGCACGCTGGTGCACAGAACACAGATCTATTTGTGCGTTCGGTGTTTGACCTTGCATAAGCTCAAGCAACAGGTTATCGGTCTTTGACTTATCCAGATGAACCCCGGAATTAGGAAATAGGTTTTAAACATGTACCTGTACAGTGGTTTTCGTAGTTAATATACGACATTTTAACAGTAGTATTTAGCCTACAAGGGCCATCATTTATTTTGCCTGCTAGCCAAACTAAAGACACCACAATGTTTGTTAGATAACACAGCTCTCAAAACATTCAAGGTACTGACAGCTACATCGGCGACGTTCTGGCATCTGAGACAAATTTATTTTGCACCTTTCAACAGCTTCTTATCTCGTATTATTTCCTCTGGTCCGGTACATACAGTATGTTGCTATCTGCAAGTATGGACAACAGAATGTGCGTAACAATTGTAACCAAGATGTGACACTGCAACCTCATAATGTTGCTAGGGGAAATTACCCAAAATGTGCTATGATTTCAAAATCGTACCTTTTGATTTATAATATTTCATTAATGTGCAACTTTTTAAACTTTTTAACCACACGGTGTTCATACACATCAAATGATCTATGTAATGATGTTGAAACTTTGCAGTGTTGTTTCCCGGGTCACAGAATGCCTTTTCTGAAGCCTTTTTTGGTGGGTGGCCCTTCGACTATATCAAGTACACTGATGCATTTCAAATAAAATCAAATGTTATTTGTCACATGCTTCATAAAAAACAGGTGTACACTAACAGTGAAACCACCACCTAGGACAATGGATCTAATTCCAGTAGGCTACCAGAAACAACGGTGCCACAGAAGGGGCAGACGGAGCGGCCTCCCGGTCAGGCTCCGTAGACGTCACTCACCACTTCCGAGCATACTACTCGCCAATGTCCAGTCTCTTGACAAAAAGGTAGACGAAATTCGAGCAAGGGTTGCCTTCCAGAGAGACATCAGAGATTGTAACATTCTCTGTTTCACGGAAACATGGCTCTCTCGGGATATGTTGTCCGAATCGGTTCAGCATCCGGGCTTCTCCATGAATCGCGCCGACAGAGATAAACACCTCTCTGGAAAGAGGAAGTGCGGGTGTGTGTGCTTTATGATGAATGACTCATGGTGTAATCATAACAACATACAGGAACTCAAGTCCTTCTGCTCACCCGACCTAGAATTCCTTACAATCAAACGCCGGCCATTTTACCTACCAAGAGAATTCTTGTCAGTTATAGTCACAGCTGTGTACATTCCCCCTCAAGAGAACACCAAGACGGCCCTTAAGGAACTTCACTGGACTCTATGTAAACTGGAAACTATAAATCTGGAGGCTACATTTATTGCTGCTGGGGATTTTAACAAAGCAAATTTGAGAACAAGGCTACCTAAATTCTATCAGCATATTGATTGCACGACACGCAGGGCTAATACTCTCGACCACTGCTACTCTCAATTCCGTTATGCATACAAAGTCCTATCCCCGCCCTCCCTTCGGCAAATCCGACCATGACGCCATCTTGCTCGAACCGTCTTATAGGCAGAAACTCAAACAGGATGTACCAGTGACGAGAACCAGTCAACGCTGGTCTGACCAATCGGAAGCCACGCAACAAGATTGTTTTGATCACGTGGACAGGAATATACGCCGACTCGGTGAGTGCGTTTATAAAGAAGTGCATTGGAGCTGTTGGACCCACTGTGACTATTAAAACCTACCCTAACCAGAAACCGTGGATGGATGGCGGCATTCGCGCAAAAGTGAAAGCACGATCCCCTGCATTTAACCATGGAAAAAGGTCTCGAAATATGGCTGAATATAAACAGTGTGGTTATTCCCTCCGCAAGGCAATCAAACAAGCGAAATGCAGGTACAGGGACAAGGTGGAGTCGCAATTCAACGGCTCAGACACGAGACGTATATGGCAGGGTCTTCAGGAAATCACGGACTACAAAAACAAAAACAGCCACGTCACGGACACTGACGTCACGCTTCCAGACAAACTAAACACCTTCTTTGCCCGCTTTGAGGATAATACAGTGCCACCGTCGCAGCTTGCTAACAAAGACTGCACCCCCCCCTCTCCTTCTCCGTGGCTGACGTGAGTAAAACATGTAAACGAGTTAACCCTCGCAAGGCCGCTGGCCCAGACGGCATCCCTAGCCGCGAGCATGCGCAGACCAGCTGACTGGTGTGTTTACAGACATATTCATTCGCTCCCTATCCCAGTCTGTTGTCCCCACATGCTTCAAGATGGCTACATTCTTCCTGTACCCAAGAAGTCAAAGATAACTGAGCTAAATGACTACCGCCCCGTAGCACTCACTTCTGTCATCATGAATTGCTTTGAGAGACTAGTCAAGGATCATATCACCGCCACCTTACCAGCCACCCTAGACCCACTTCAGTTTGCATACCGCCCCAACAGGTCCACAGTTGACGCAATCGCCATCACACTGCACACTGCCCTATCCCATCTGGACAAAAAGAATACCTATGTAAGAATGCTGTTCATTGACTACAGTTCAGCATTCAACACCAAAGTACCCTCCAAACTCATCATAAAGCTGGAGGCCCTGGGTCTCAACCCCGCCCTGTGCAACTGGGTCCTGGACTTTCTGACTGGCCGCCCCCAGGTGGTGAAGGTAGGAAACAACATCTCCACTTCGCTGACCCGCAACACTGGGGCGCCACAAGGGTGTGTGCTCAGCCCTCTCCTGTATTCCCTGTTCACCAACTCAATCATCAAGTTTGCAGATGACAAAACAGTAGTGGGCTTGATTACCAACAACGACGAGACAGCCTACAGGGAGGAGGTGTGGTGTCAGGATAACAACCTCTCACTCAACGTCAACAAAACAAAGGAGATGATCGTGGACTTCAGGAAACAGCAGAAGAAGCACCTCCCTATCCACATCGAAGGGACAGCAGTGGAGAAGGTGGAACATTTTAGGTTCCTGGGTGTACACATCACAGACAAACTGAAATGGTCAACCCATACAGACAGTGTGGTGAAGAAGGCGCAACATCACCTCTTCAACCTCAGGAGGCTGAAGAAATTTGGCATATCCCCTAAAACCCTGACAAACTTTTACAGAGGCACAACTGCAAGGCTAACTGCAAGGGTGGTGCGGTCTGCACAACACATCACCGGGGGCAAACTCCCTGCCCTCCAAGACACCTACAGCACTCGATGTCACAGGAAGGCCAAAAAGATCATCAAGGACAAAAACCACCCGAGCCACTGCATGTTAACACCGCTATCATCCACAAGGCGAGGTCAGTATAGGTGTATCAAAGCTGGGACCGAGAGATTGAAAAACAGCTTCTATCTCAAGGCCATCAGACTGCTAAACAGCAATCACTAACTCAGAGAGGCTGCTGCCCACATTGAGACCCAATCACTGGCCACTTTAATAAATGGATCACTAGTCACTTTAAACAATGCCACTTTAAATAATGCCACTTTAATAATGTTTACATATCTTACTCATATCACATGTATATACTGTATTTTATACCATCTACTGCACCTTGCCTATGCCACTCTGCCATTGCGCATCCATATACTTATATGTACATATTCTCATTCACCCGTTTAGATTTGTGTGTATTAGGTAGTTGTTGGGGAATTGTTAGATTACTTGTTAGATATTACTGCACTGTCGGAACTAGAAGCACAAGCATTTCACTACACTCGGATTAACATCTGCTAACCATGTGTATGTGACCAATACAATTTAATTTGATAATAAACTGTAGCAGCAGCGTGTGTCAAAAGAGCTAAAAACAAAAAGGGTAAATGCTGATAGTCGAGGTAGCTATTGGTTAACTATTTAACTAACTATTTAGCAGTTTATGGCTCAGGGGTAAAAGCTGTTCAGGGTCTTGTTGGTTCCATTCTTGGTGCATCGGTATCGCTTGCCGTGCGGTGTCAGAGAGAACAGTCTATGACTAGGGTGGCTATGACTAGGGTGGCTGGAGTGTCATTTAAACAAAATAGTGTTTTCACACTTAATTTCATACAGCATGATAGAAGGGGGTTATTAGACAGCATGATAGAGGGGGTTTGTTAATATTCCACAGCAATCGAAAAACCTCACATACCGTATACAGAGGAGTCTAGCATTCACAGGATACTCCCCATGCAGACAGAAATGCAAGAATTCAGCATCAATTCCATGCAGGCAAGGCCCACAGGTTAAGGGTTACTGGCCAAAACACCGACCACAATTCGATCCAAACTGTGCAGCGACAGAATGCTAAAAAATGATATTTTCTCTCTCTGGTCTCCCAAGGAGCGGGAGGCTGGTCTCCCCAGGTGACAGACAGCCAGCCGTGGCTGCAACTGGACCTCAGGGACAGGATGGAGGTGACGTCCGTCGCCACACAGGGGCGCTACGGCAGCTCAGACTGGGTCAGCGGCTACCTGCTGCTCTTCAGTGACACTGGCCAAGCCTGGAAGCAGTACCGACAGGAGGACGGGGTGGGGGTGAGTTGCATGATACTGCAGATTTACTGTTGCCATTGTGAAGACTTCACTGATGTGCTATTCACTGAGGTATTGCCTTGGCTTTAGCGCAATGGGCTAATACGGGTTTCAACCCAGTCGGTCACATTGATTTCAAAATAATAATCTACGTTTTGACTTTTCTTTTCACTTGGCACACTAGGATGAGTGAGTAGCTGTGTATTGAGCTGTAACTCAGAGTAGGTCAGAGCTGCAAGGGTACACATAAAATAAGACATTAGGTCCCTCTCTTGTACTTGAGTTAGTGTCCTCCACCTCTGGTGTGTGAGAGAGAGTAGATAGCTAAACATCTCTGTCTTTGTTTTGCTCTCCCCAGAGGTACCATGCTTTGTGGGAAAACGATTAGGAGAATTCAGACTCTGTAACTCAATTTTTATCTCATTGTTTCACATCCTTGTGAAGGAACATTTTGTTAAGTCTGACAATAGTCTGGGATGTACACTACACACTTCTGGCTCATTCCACATATATCCTATTCCTCCTCTACTATGATTTTATAGCTAGTACTTGGCTAGCATGTGTGCATAATTGAGTTAACATCTTAAAAAAAATTGCCTGTTTGTACCTCATGATGTTGGTGTGCACATACATTCTTTATAAGCCATTGTGCTCGCCCCAGTTATGTCAAATTGCGTGACGGAAATCTTAAATTGGAAGCACTGAAAAAGAATGAGGAGAGAAAATGGAGACAACTCAACATTCCTGACATTTTTTTCTGAACAAGTTTCTCTCTCATGGTGGATAATAAATAGTAGTTGGAGTTACAAGTACAAACAGCGTGTCCAGTACGCCACAGCAGCCTGCCTTCTATTATTTATTCTCTTCTTCGACATTAAAAAAAAATCATTGTTTACACTCCAGTATGGGAATGTGGCATGGTGTAGAAATGCTGGTGCAGTGTTTAAACCCTGGGAGACTTGCTTTGAAATTGTTTTCAATGATTGCTAGGGACTGAACAATAATTTGGATCTACAGTGCATTCAAAAAGTATTCAGACCCCTTGACTTTTTCCACATTTTGTTACGTTACAGCCTTGTTCTAAATGGATTAAATAAAACAAATTCCTCATCAGTCTACACACCATACCCCATAATGACAAAGCGATAACAGGTTTTTAGACATTTCTGCAATTGCATTAAAAAATTAAAACAGAAATACCTTATTTACATAAGTATTCCTACCCTTTGCTATTAAACTCGAAATTGAGCTCAGGTGCATCCTGTTTCCATTGACCATCCCTGAGATGTTTCTACTACTTGATTGGGGTTCACCTGTGGTAAATTCAATTGATTGGACTTGATTTGGAAAGGCACACACCTGTATACTGTATATAAGGTCCCATAGTTAACAGTGTATGTCAGAGCAAAAACTAAGCCATGAGGTTGAAGGAATGGTCCAAAGAGCTCCGGAACAGGATTGCGTCGAGGCACAGCTCTGGGGAAGAATACCAAAAAAGGTCTGCAGCATTGAAGTGGCTTTCATCAATCTTAAATGGAAGAAGTTTGGAACCACCAAGACTCTTCCTAGAGCTGGCCGCCCAGCCAAACTGAGCAATCAGGGGAGAAGGGCCTCTGTGGAGATGGGAGAACCTTCCAGAAGGACAACCATCTCTGCAGCACTCCACCAATCAGCCCTTTATGGTAGAGTGCCCAGACGGAAGCCACTCCTCATTAAAAGGCACATGACAGCATGCTTGGAGTTTGCCAAAAGGCACCTAAAGGACTCTCAGACCATGAGAAACAAGATTCTCTGGTCTGCTGAAACCAAGATTGAACTATTTGGCCTGAATGTCAAGCGTCATATCTGGATGAAACCTTTCCCTATCCCTATGGTGAAGTACAGTGGTGGCAGCATCAAGCTGTGGGAATGATTTTCAGCTCAGGAACTGGGAGACTAGTTAGGATCGAGGGAAATATGAACGGAGAAAAGTACAGAGAGATCCTTGATGAAAACCTGCTCTACAGACCTTAGAACCTTAGACTGGGGCAGAGGTTCTCCTTCCAACAGGACAATGGCCCTACACACACAGCCAAAACAATGCAGGAGTGGCTTCGAGACATGTCTCTGAAGGTCTTTGACTGGCCCAGCCAGAGCCCGGACTTGAACCCGATCTAATATCTCTGGATAGACCTGAAAATAGCTGTGCAGCTATGCTCGCCATCCAACCTGACAGAGCTTGAGAGGATCTGCGGAGAAGAGTGGGAGAAACTCGCCAAATACAGGTGTGCCAAGCTTGTAGCGTCCTACCCAAGAAGACTTTAGGTTGTAATCGCTGCCAAATGTACTTGAACAAAGTATAGAGTAAAGGGTCTGAATACTTATGTAAATGTAATGTGTCCGTTTTATTTATTTTGAATTATTATGAATGGGTCTTGGAATAGTCCCATGGCTTTGCTGTAGTCAGACCAAGAGTATTTGTTTTCCAGAATATAATTATATTTATTTGGACGGCATTTTACACCAGGGATTTCTTTGATTTACCAAGTCAGATTGAGGAAACATATTTATGTAAATATTGAAATTGCTGGTATAGTTGAATGTGAGGACATCCTTATGAACTGTGTATATCCAATAATTATTTCATGAGTTTATATGATACACAGGAAAGCGACCCCATTACTTAATATATCCTGTCATAGATACCTGACACGTCTTCACTATTAACTCAAAGAAAATTCAATGTATGCTTTTCGATTGGAAATAAGCTGTACCAGACAGTTGTAAATACATATCACTCCATATTTGATTTCCAGGCAAATAAACCCTCTCTGTGGCTCTGGTTCAACCTCTGGTCTGTCATTACCTTTCACTAACCACAAGCTTCTAACTGTAAATCACATAGTTTTCTCAGCAGTCTCCTGTTACGAAGACACTATGGCAGCCGACAGTTTAGTGGCTGGCTACACTCTAGTCTATGTAATTAATATGGGTTTTATTAAGAATTAAAGCAAGGAATGAGCGTGTGGTGTTAATTTCATCCGTTCTTCAGTGAGTTAAAGTAAGCGGATGTAGAACCCATAGAATTAGAATGAGAGATGAGAATAAGCAGCCTATGGCTTTTAAGCTATAAACCCCCCCCCCCCCCCTCTACGCTTGGTATACATGCCATGCAGTGCTTTGAAATCAGTCAAGTAGTTTAGATGATACAGTTGCGGCCAAATATATTGGCACCCCTACACTTTTCTTAAATAATTCCCTATTTCTTAAAAAAATAAGTTCGAATTTAAGAAAAAAAGTGTTTGGTCCCCACACCTAGTTATTATATTTTTAACATTGCAGAACCAATTGCATAACCAACTTAAGTTGACCATTTTAATTGACAAAATAAAAACAAATTCAATGGACAAAATGATTCTTCTGGAGTGGCCAGAGAAGAGTATAGATCTGAATCACATCCATAACCCATGTGGAGAGCTGAAAGCAGCAGTTGGAGGCACCCCTCAAACACTGAAGAATTACAGCAGTTTGCTACTGAAAAGTGGGCACATTACCAGTAGAAATGTGCAGCAAGCTCATTGGTGGCTCCAAGAAGCATTTGTTGCCAGTTATGTTGGCCAAAGGCTGTGCTAATTCCTGGGTGCCAATAATTGTGTCCATGCTATTTGTTTTTATTTTCCTCAATAAAAATTGTAAACTTAAGTTTACAAAAATAAAATGGGTTCTGTAATGTTGACAATCCAATAACAACATGTGGAGAATAAACTAATATTTGTTTTTGTTTTTATTTAAAGTAAAATTGGGAATGAAATAAGGAAGGTGCAAGAGTGCCAAGCGTGTGACTCTACACATTTGTTGGATGCATTTGCTGAACTTGTTTTGGTTGTGTTTCAGAGTATTTTGTGCCCTATAGAAATGAATGGTAAATAATGTGTTGTGTCATTTTGGAGTTAACATTATTGTAAATAACAATAGAATATGTTTTTAAACACTTCCACATTAATGTGGATGCTACCATGGTTATGGATAATCCTGAATGAGTGAGAAAATTACAGAGGCATAAATATCATACCCACCCATAAAATGCTAAACTCCTCTGTTATTGTAGGTTAGCATGTCTTTGGAGTGTGATATTTGTGCGTGTGTAACTTTCTCACTCATCATTATTTACGATTCATTCAGGACTATCTGTAATCATGGTAGCAGAGACATTAATGTAGAAGTGTTTAGAAACATATTCTTGTTTACAATAAAAGTGACAAAATGACATTACTGACCATTCATTTCCATTGGGCACAAAATAATCTGAAACACAACCAAAACAAACAGCGAATACATCCAACAAGTTTGTGGAGTTACAAGCTTGATGTAATCATTGTGTGCTAGGAATATGGGACCAAATACTAAACATTGGATTACTTTAATACACATACATACAGTGGGGAGAACAAGTATTTGATACACTGCCGATTTTGCAGGTTTTCCTACTTACAAAGCATGTAGAGGTCTGTAATTTTTTTATCATAGGTACACTTCAAATGTGAGAGACGGAATCCAGAAAATCACATTGTATGATTTTTAAGTAATTAATTTGCATTTTATTGCATGACATAAGTATTTGATCACCTACCAACCAGTAAGAATTCCGGCTCTCACAGACCTGTTAGTTTTTCTTTAAGAAACCCTCCTGTTCTCCACTTATTACCTGTATTAACTGCACCTGTTTGAACTCGTTACCTGTATAAAAGACACCTGTCCACACACTCAATCAAACAGACTCCAACCTCTCCACAATGGCCAAGATCAGAGAGCTGTGTAAGGACATCAGGGATAAAATTGTAGACCTGCACAAGGCTGGGATGGGCTACAGGACAATAGGCAAGCAGCTTGGTGAGAAGGCAACAACTGTTGGTGCAATTATTAGAAAATGGAAGAAGTTCAAGATGACGGTCAATCACCCTCGGTCTGGGGCTCCATGCAAGATCTCACCTCGTGGGGCATTAATGATCATGAGGAAGGTGAGGGATCAGCACAGAACTACACGGCAGGACCTGGTCAATGACCTGAAGAGAGCTGGGACCACAGTCTCAAAGAAAACCATTAGTAACACACTACGCCGTCATGGATTAAAATCCTGCAGCACACGCAAGGTCCCCCTGCTCAAACCAGCGCATGTCCAGGCCCATCTGAAGTTTGCCAATGACCATCTGGATGATCCAGAGGAGGAATGGGAGAAGGTCATGTGGTCTGATGAGACAAAAATAGAGCTTTTTGGTCTAAACTCCACTCGCCGTGTTTGGAGGAAGAAGAAGGATGAGTACAACCCCAAGAACACCATCCCAACTGTGAAGCATGGAGGTGGAAACATCATTCTTTGGGGATGCTTTTCTGCAAAGGGGACAGGACGACTGCACCATATTGAGGGGAGGATGGATGGGGCCATGTATTGCGAGATCTTGGCCAACAACCTCCTTCCCTCAGTAAGAGCATTGAAGATGGGTCGTGGCTGGGTCTTCCAGCATGACAACAACCCGAAACACACAGCCAGGGCAACTAAGGAGTGGCTCCATAAGAAGCATCTCAAGGTCCTGGAGTGGCCTAGCCAGTCTCCAGACCTGAACCCAATAGAAAATCTTTGGAGGGAGCTGAAAGTCCGTATTGCCCAGAGACAGTCCCAAAACCTGAAGGATCTGGAGAAGGTCTGTATGGAGGAGTGGGCCAAAATCCCTGCTGCAGTGTGTGCAAACCTGGTCAAGAACTACAGGAAAAATATGATCTCTGTAATTGCAAACAAATGTTTCTGTACCAAATATTAAGTTCTGCTTTTCTGATGTATCAAATACTTATGTCATGTAATAAAATGCAAATGAATTACTTAAAAATCATACAATGTGATTTTCTGCATTTTTGTTTTAGATTCCGTCTCTCACAGTTGAAGTGTACCTATCATAAAACATTACAGACCTCTACATGCTTTGTAAGTAGGAAAACCTGCAAAATCGGCAGTGTGTCAAATACTTGTTCTCCCCACTGTATAACTGAATTTGTCCCAATACTTTTGGTCCCCTAAAATGGGGGGACTATCTACAAAAAGTACTGCAGTTTCTAAACGGTTCACATGATATTGATTAAAACACCCTCAAATTAAAGCTGACAGTGTACTTTAACCTCATAGTCATTGTATCATTTCAAAGTGCTGGAGTACAGAGCCAAAACAACAACAAAATAATCACTGTCCCCAAAAAATCACTGTCACAAAGCTTCCTGCCATCCAGAACCTCTATACCAGGCGGTGTCAGAGGAAGGCCCTAAAAATGGTCAAAGAATCCAGCCACTCTAGTCATAGACTGCTCTCTCTGCTACCGCATGGCAAGTCTAGGTCCAAGGGGCTTTTAAACAGCTTCTACCCTCAAGCCATAAGACTCCTGAACACCTAATCAAATGGCTACCCAGACTATTTGCATTGCCCGCCCCCCCCCCTCTATTACACGGCTGCTACTCTCTGTTGTTATCATCTATGCATAGTCACTTTATTAACTCTACCTTCATGTACATATTACCTCAACTAACCGGTGCCCCCGCACACTGACTCTGTACCGGCACCCCCCTGTATATATTGTTATTTTTTACTGCTGCGCTTTAATTACTTGTTACTTTTATCTCTCATTCTTGTCCGTATTTTTTAAAACTGCATTGTTGGTTGGGGGCTTGTAAGTAAGCACTCACTGTAAGTCTACACCTGTTGTATTCGGCGCATGTGACTAATACAGTTTGATTTGATTAGACTTTTGGAGCTCACTGTATTTTGCCGCAACTCTATTTCAAGTCATATTACCGAAGTTGAGACTCATCAATCCTCAGTTAATTAATAAAAAAACGGAGAACTTTCCAGTTGTTTTTTTGTCAATCAATCAATGACACCCAGAATACTACATCTAACTAACCTGTTAAATAGTCAAAACATTTCTTCTGTCAATGTGAGAAGATAGCAGGTGTCACTTGGTTTTGATCCATGCCTGAAGAAACAGAAACGGTGGGATGAATCGGATGAGTGGCAGCTAATTAGTGAGACTTCCCTAATGAAGGCACTCCAAAGGTGGGCGACCAATTTGAACCTGCACGCCACACGGAGATATGAATTGACGTCAGTCTGGCATTTTAACAAGGGAAGTTCAAAGGTAATGGCCTGCTGACGGCGGTGCAGGCTGAGAAGGCTAATGAGAGAACACCAGCTGCCTGCGTCTGCCAGGTTGCAGCAACTCTGCACCTGTAAGGTTAGCCATTATTATGTGCTGTGTATGAAAAGAGTGGTTTTATAGCACTTAAGATACACACATGGGCAAAGGCACGTTCTCTAACACACCCACTCTCCCTCTCCTGCTTTCTCTCGCTTTCAATGACACTCACACACACACACACACACACACACACACACACACACACACACACACACACACCGACAAGACACAGCCAGAGCTGCAGTCCTTTTATCTCTGCTCTGTGCCAGACCGGGTCACAATGGCAACATGATTATCTATTCTTGGAATTCTCCTCAGTCTTTGTCTCTTAGGAGTCACATAGCAAGGCCAGCACTGCAACGACACAACAGGGAGTATAGGCCGTGTTGGGAACAACAGGGAGTATAGGCCGTGTTGGGAACAACAGGGAGTATAGGCCGTGTTGGGAACAACAGGGAGTATAGGCCGTGTTGGGAACAACAGGGTGTATAGGCCGTGTTGGGAACAACAGGGAGTATAGGCCGTGTTGGGAACAACAGGGAGTATAGGCCGTGTTGGGAACAACAGGGAGTATAGGCCGTGTTGGGAACAACAGGGTGTATAGGCCGTGTTGGGAACAACAGGGAGTATAGGCCGTGTTGGGACAACAGGGAGTATAGGCCGTGTTGGGAACAACAGGGTGCATAGGCCGTGTTGGGAACAACTGGGTGCATAGGCCGTGTTGGGAACAACAGGGAGTATAGGCCGTGTTGGGAACAACAGGGAGTATAGGCCGTGTTGGGAACAACAGGGTGTATAGGCCGTGTTGCAAACAACAGGGTGTATAGGCCGTGTTGGGAACAACAGGGTGTATAGGCCGTGTTGGGAACAGCAGGGTGTATAGACCGTGTTGGGAACAACAGGGAGTATAGGCCGTGTTGGGAACAACAGGGTGTATAGGCCGTGTTGGGAACAGCAGGGTGTATAGGCCGTGTTGGGAACAACAGGGAGTATAGGCCGTGTTGGGAACAACAGGGTGTATAGGCCGTGTTGGGAACAACAGGGTGTATAGGCCATGTTGGGAACAACAGGGAGTATAGGCCGTGTTGGGAACAACAGGGAGTATAGGCCGTGTTGGGAACAACAGGGTGTATAGGCCGTGTCGGGAACAACAGGGTGTATAGGCCGTGTTGGAACAACAGGGAGTATAAGCCATGTTGGGAACAAAAGGGAGTATAGGCCGTGTTGGGAACAACAGGGAGTAAAGGCCGTGTTGGGAACAACAGGGAGTATAGGCCGTGTTGGGAACAACAGGGAGTATAGGCCGTGTTGGGAACAACAGGGAGTATAGGCCGTGTTGGGAACAACAGGGAGTATAGGCCGTGTTGGGAACAACAGGGAGTATAGGCCGTGTTGGGAACAACAGGGAGTATAGGCCATGTTGGGAACAACAGGGAGTATAGGCCATGTTGGGAACAACAGGGAGTATAGGCCGTGTTGGGAACAACAGGGAGTATAGGCCGTGTTGGGAACAACATGGTGTATAGGCCGTGTTGGGAACAACAGGGTGTATAGGCCGTGTTGGGAACAACAGGGTGTATAGGCCGTGTTGGGAACAACATGGTGTATAGGCCGTGTTGGGAACAACATGGTGTATAGGCCGTGTTGGGAACAACAGGGTGTATAGGCCGTGTTGGGAACAACAGGATGACACTCATGAAACAGCTGTTAATCATTCAATTAGACAAAGCCAGAGAGAAAGAAAGGAATGACTCATGTTTGTGGGTGACCAGCTAGCTGTTAAATTATGAAATGTTGTATTATTTTGTGCATATAGTCTAACGATGTTGTTCTTTTTTTGTACCATTGGTTTGTTGGAACTTTGTTTATTTTGGTATTTGTGTTTCCGTCAGTTCGTTTGAGAAGATTGATGCTCTCTGGTCCAAATACACATCATAAAGATATTTTTTTATTTCAAATTTCAGTTCCAATGTTTAGGTATTTTCATGTCAACCCCTCTGTGCTTTTTTTATTTGACCTTTATTTAACCAGGTAGGCTAGTTGAGAACAAGTTCTCATTTGCAACTGTGACCTGGCCAAAATAAAGCAAAGCAGTGTGACACAGACAACAACACAGAGTTACACAAGGAGTAAACAATAAACAAGCCAATAACACAATAAACAAGTCAATGACACAGTAGGAAAAATAAAGTCTATTTACAGTGTATGCAAAATGCATGAGGAGGTAGGCAATAAATAGGCCATAGGAGCGAATAATTACAATTTAGCAGATTAACACTGGAGTGATAAATGAGCAGGTGATGATGTGCAAGTAGAGATACTGGTGTGCAAAGAGCAGAAAAGTAAATCAAATAAAAACAGTATGGGGCTAAGGTATGTAGATTGGGTGGGCTATTTACAGATGGACTATGTACAGCTGCAGTGATCGGTTAGCTGCTCAGATAGTTGATGTTTAAAGTTGGTGACGGAAATAAAAGTCTCCAACTTCAGCGATTTTGGCAATTCGTTCCAGTCACTAGCAGCAGAGAACTGGAAGGAAAGGCGGCCAAATTAGGTGTTGGCTTTGGGGATGAGCAGTGAGATATACCTGCTGGAACGTGTGCTATGGGTGGGTGTTGTTATCGTGACCAGTGAACTGAGATACGGCGGCGCTTTACCTAGCATAGACTTATAGATGACCTGGAGCCAGTGGGTCTGGCGACGAATATGTAGCGAGGGCCAGCCGACTAGAGCATACAGGTTGCAGTGGTGGGTGGAATAAAGTGATTTGGTAACAAAACGGATAGCACTGTGATAGACTGCATCCAGTTTGCTGAGTAGAGTATTGGAAGCAATTTTGTAGATGACATCGCCGAAGTCGAGGATCGGTAGGATAGTCAGTTTTACTAGGGTAAGTTTGGCGGCGTGAGTGAAGGATGCTTTGTTGCAAAATAGAGATGATGTTTAATATGAGTGGAAGGAGAGTTTACAGTTTAGCCAGACACCTAGGTATTTATCGTTGTCCTCATATTCTAGGTCGGAACCGTCCAGGGTGTTGATGCTAGTCGGGCGGGCAGCGAACGGTTGAAAAGCATTCCTTTGGTTTTACTAGCATTTAATAGCAGTTGGAGGCCACCGAAGGAGTGTTGTATGGCATTGAAGCTCGTTTGGAGGTTAGTTAGCACAGTGTCCAAGGAAGGGCCAGATGTATACAGAATGGTGTCGTCTGCGTAGAGGTGGATCAGGGAATCGCCCGCAGCAAGAGCGACATCATTGATATATATATATATATATATATATAATTGAACCCTGTGGTACCCCCATAGAGACTGCCAGAGGTCCGGACAACATGCCCCCTGATTTGACACACTGAACTCTGTCTGCAAAGTAGTTGGTGAACCAGGCGAGGCAGTCATTTGAGAAACCAAGGCTATTGAGTCTGCCGATAAGAATGTGGTGATTGACAGAGTCGAAAGCCTTGGCCAGGTCGATGAAGACGGCTGCACAGTACTGTCTTTTATCGATGGCGGTTATGATATCGTTTAGGACCTTGAGCGTGGCTGAGGTGCACCCGTGACCGGCTCGGAAGCCGGATTGCACAGTGGAGAAGGTACGGTGGGATTCGAAATGGTCAGTGATCTGTTTATTAACTTGGCTTTCGAAGACTTTAGATAGGCAGGGCAGGATGGATATAGAAGTGTAACAGTTTGGGACTAGGGTGTCACCCCCTTTGAAGAGGGGGATGACCGTGGCAGGTTTCCAATCTTTAGGGATCTCGGACGATACAAAAGAGAGGTTGAACAGGCTGGTAATAGGGGTTGCAACAATGGCGGCGGATAATTTTCGGAATTAGATGGTCCAGATTGTCTAGCCCAGCTGATTTGTACGGGTCCAGGTTTTGCAGCTCTTTCAGAACATCTGCTGTCTGGATTTGGGTGAAGGAGAAGCTGGGGAGGCTTGGGCAAGTATCTGCGGGGGGGGGGGGGGGGGGGACTGTTGGGCCGGGTTTGGAGTAGCCAGGAGGAAGGCATGGCCAGCCGTTGAGAAATGCTTATTGAAATTTTTGATTATCATGGATTTATCAGTGGTGACCGTGTTACCTAGCCTCAGTGCAGTGGGCAGCTGGGAAGAGGTCCTCTTGTTCTCCATGGACTTTACAGTGTCCCAAAACTTTTTGGAGTTAGAGCTACAGGATGCGAATTTCTGCTTGAAAAAGCTAGCCTTTGCTTTCCTGACTGACTGCGTGTATTGGTTCCTGACTTCCCTGAACAGTTGCATATCGTGGGAACTATTCGATGCTATTTCAGTCCGCCACAGGATGTTTTTGTGCTGGTCAGGGGCAGTCAGGTCTGGAGTGAACCAAGGGCTATATCTGTTCTTAGTTCTGCATTTTTTGAACGGGGCATGCTTATCTAAGATGGTGAGGAAATTACTTTTAAATAATGACCAGGCATCCTCGACTGACGGGATGAGGTCAATATCCTTCCAGGATACCCGGGCCAGGTTGATTAGAAAGGCCTGCTCGTAGAAGTCTTTTAGGGAGCGTTTGACAGTGACCCATAGCGGATACAGGCAATGAGGCAGTGATTACTGAGATCCTGATTGAAAACAGCGGAGGTGTATTTGGAGTGAAAGTTGGTCATGATAATGTCTATGAGGGTGCCCATGTTTACAGATTTAGGGTTGTACCTGGTGGGTTCCTTGATGATTTGTGTGAGATTGAGGGCATCTAGCTTAGATTGTAGGACTGCCGGGGTGTTAAGCATATCCCAGTTTAGGTCACCTAACAGAACGAACTCTGAAGCTAGATGGGGGGCGATCAATTCACAAATGGTGTCCAGGGCACAGCTGGGAGCGGAGGGGGGTCGATAGCAGGCGGCAACAGTGAGAGACTTATTTCTGGAGAGGTTAATTTTTAAAATTAGAAGTTCAAACTGTTTGGGTATAGACCTGGAGAGTATGACAGAACTTTGCAGGCTATCTCTGCAGTAGATTGCAACTCCACACAGGGCCTGGGTTTACCTCCACATCACCCGAGGAACAGAGGAGGAGTAGGATGAGGGTACGGCTGAAGGCTATCAAAACTGGTCGCCGAGAGCGTTGGGGACAAAGAATAAAAGGAGCAGAATTCTGGGCGTGGTAGAATAGATTCAGGGCATAATGTGCAGACAGGGGTATGGTGGGATGCGGGTACAGCGGAGGTAAGCCCAGGCACTGAGTGATGATAAGAAAGGCTGTATCTCTGGATAAGCTGGTTATAATGGGTGAGGTCACCGCATGTGTGGGAGGTGGGACAAAGGAGATATCAGAGGTATAATGAGTGGAACTAGGGGCTCCATTGTAAACTAAAACAATGATAACTAACCTAAACAATAGTATACAAGGCATATTGACATATGAGAGACACATAAAGTAATCACAGGTGTTGATTTGGAGAGCTAGCTAAGACAGCTAGCTAAGACAACAACAGCTAATCAGCTAAAACAACAACAGGTAAAATGGCGATGAATGGGCAGAGAGGGTCAGGTAACTACTACATGAGTTCTTGGCTGGGGCCGACAGATATACAACAACAAAAATAAACAGAATGGAGTACCGTGATTAATGGACAGTCCAGCAGGCATCAGCTATGTAGCCAAGTGATCATATGGTCCAGGGTGCAGCAATAGATGGAACAGGGAAGCAAACGGAGTAGTGGGGGGCGACACTGCACATGGGCGACACTGTGTTTAAAGTTAGTAGTAAAGTTAGTAGCTCGGGGCTAGTAGAAGCGTCTGCTCCGACGTCCGACGGAGGCCGGTTGAAGGCACAGAGGATGGAGTATTCGTCGGCAGACCAGTCGTGGTGCGGTGGCGGGGCGCCGTGTCGACTAAGGATTCCAGACAGATGGCGAAAGAGGTATTGTAGTTGTAGTAATTTAGTTTTCTAGCTGGGAGATGCGCCTGGCTCACGCCTAACTGGTGCTATCTTCGGGGCAGGGGCGTTAGCCACTATAGCCACTCGGTAGCAGCGGTGATCCGGTGCCAAGGTCCAGAGCTTATGGCAAGGATCCGGTGGAGTAGTGTGTTCTAGCCGTGTTTGGTTGGAGTCCGGTTGAACAACTGAGTAGGCCGGGAGGTGGGCCTCAGGGATAGCTTCGGTACTGGGTAACTCGGTGGGTGCTAGCTAGCTGTGAAGATCAGGAGTAATGGTCCAGGGATTACAGCAGGAATCCGGAGTTGTAGTGGAGAGACAGTCCATTACTGGTAGGCGGGCGAGTGTTATCCAGGCAAAAAATATCAAAAAAATAAAAATAAAAATTGTTTTTTAAAGGGCTGGTACCTGTGCAGAAGGTAAAGGCCGCTAGCAGTGGCTAACGATGACTAAATAGCTTGTAGCTAATTAGCTGGTTAGCTTCTGATGGCTAGGTGGTTCTTGCGATAAGGTCTAAAAATGTAAAATAATAGCGGTTCCGTATCACAATGGGTGAGGCAGGTTAACGGAAGGTATAATTGAACTAAAATGGAGAAGAGATTGAAAATAAAATTGAAATATATACAAAAAAGACGAAAAAATACAAATAGAGGACGAACAAAACACGTCTGCACTGCGACGCCATCTTGGATGATTACAGCTTATTAAGGAAGTTGTATTTTACGCCAATTAGCAAAAGACTCTACCCCTGGAGTGAACCAGTGTGCAAAACACAATTTAAGGGTTGTTAAAAGAACTGTAGACTACAGTAATGACAGAATATAAACATATTCAGATATCACCTCTTCCATCCGTCAGCAAGAGGGTGTTAGGGTGTTTAATCAAGGATTGACATGCCTGTTAGCTATGTATGCAGAATTGTTTGTGGTGTTTAGGTTTGTGTCGAACATTAGGTTGGTGTTGATGAACAAGAGTGAAGTAAACTTTTGGATAACTCTTTTAGATTAAGTTGCGCTTGTGCTATATCTCCTTTATAACTACTTTGGTAAACAGAATGCAAATAATATACATCTGGTTAGACTCGTTTTGCACCGGGTGAAAGTTGATTGCATTAGTTTTAGAAGCGGTGCTGCCTCCCGTGCGTGAGCCAGGTGCCCCGTTCAAAGCCCATGGCGAAGTCAATATTTACATTTGAGTCATTTAGTCGGCACTCTTATATAGAACGACTTACATGAGCAATTAGGGTTAAGTGCCTTGCTCAAGGGCACTGACAGATTTTTCACCTAGTCGGCTCAGGGATTCAAACCAGTGACCTTTCGGTTACTGGCCCAACGCTCTTAGCCTAGATGTTGCCTAGTAGGTTCACGTTAACAAGCAAGATAACTTAGCTGGTTAATTTTTGCTCATGTGAGGAAGTTAGGCTATCAAGCATTTTAGTTAGGTAGCCTAAGACAACAAAAACTAAAAGTGTGTACAGAGTCATAGAACATTTTGCCAACATGATAGAGAGGAGGATGGCATTGGTGTCCAACCAGTCTACAAGTAGGGTGAGTCAACATGTTCTTTCTACTTGAGCACACACACACAGAGAAATCAGTACCATGGACAGCCACTTGTTATTTAGAAACATTGATTGGGCTAAAACGTTTCTGGTGTCTTTACATTTGTTTTCACTGTATTAGACAAAGCGTATATAGCCTAGTTGATTTAATGATGTTTAAATGTTGAAGTTGAAATGGTGCTGGAATAGCAGAGGCATTGCTCCTGTTGTCTTTGTGCTGACTTGCGTTAACTCTCCATTGGTCTAAATCAGTAGTTGTTTAGTAAACTGTCAGAAACATTAACTTGCTTGAACATGCTGTACACCAGGGATGGGCAAATCCAGTCCTCGGGGGGCCTGATTGGTGTCACACTTTTGCCCCAGCCCCAGCTGTCTCCAATAATCAACTAATCATGATTGTTGAATCAGCTGTGTTTGCTAGGGATGGGGAAAAAGTGTGACACCACTGGAGTTGCCCATCCCTGCTCTACACTATGTAACTGTTTGTTACATGCAATATTTGCTTTGTGGATTTCACATGGACAGATGTTGCTCTCCAGCTTTGGGATGTAACAAACGTAGAAGTGGTTGAATTTATTCCACCACTGTGTGACAGTTGTCGTTTTGTTGTGTCTGCCTTAGTGTATATCATGGTGGTGTATGAACAAATATGTAATAGAACAAACAATGCAATTATCACAACATAGGTTGCAATATGGATATTTTCCTGACTTGGCTTGGCTTCCCCAGGGATTTTACCCACACACTGCTACTGGTGGTACATGGATATTGACAAATCGCTTTTTCTCAGTAATGAATATGTATGCCACATTTTGGTGAAGCAAACGTTTATCAAATTGTATTTGCTAAATAAGTTACTTTACATTGTGGAGGATATGCCTTACAATAGCCTGCATGGTCTGAGTGGATGAGTAAACCCCAGTGAGTTTGAAAATGCTTATCTTGCACAGACATAAGTTACATTTGTAATTGCTTAGCTTGCACCTCTTCTAAAATACAGTCACCAGGCTCCACTTAAATGGACTCACAATAAAAAAGCATTGGTATAAATCAAAATAATAGCCTAAATAGTTACCTTGTAAGACTGCCTCTTCTTCATTATCTTCATTATCTACAGAGACCAATCTCTGTAGAGTCTATCCCTCAGAGAGGTAACACCATACTCCATGTGTGTGTAATTTGTGCTTCTTCTACTACCTCCCCCATCTGCTATTGTGTTTTCAGCTGCAGGGAGAAGTGAATTAATGGCATTTCTTGACTCTGTTGAGCCTGGAGCTCCGGTGTCAACAATCCATCTTTCCTTTGCTCTGTGATACACATCATTATCGATTTAGCTCGTCACCTGCCTCAAATCCGTTATGATGGCTGCTTGTGATCAGTCATCTGAGTTTCCTCTCTCTCTCTCTCTCTCTCTCTCTCTCTCTCTCTCTCTCTCTCTCTCTCTCTCTCTCTCTCTCTCTCTCTCTCTCTCTCTCTCTCTCTCTCTCTCTCTCTGTGTCTCTCTGTTCACCCCCCTAAGCCTCCATGGTGCAGATTATTAATGCAGTGGAGTGTAGGGGGAAAGGGGGATGGAAATTACGAAGAATAATGACATCTCACAGTTTCAGTGAGAGATATTCATTGTTATCTGCCTGGGAGCAGACAATATGATGCCAATTGTTTTTTCCATCTACTTGCCACAGAAGTGTGTGTTAGTGCAGTGGTGGACATCCTCCCAGGATCCTCCCAGGATCCCCAACCCAGGCAACACATTTGATATGTTTTATCTAAAAGTAGGGTCAGGTGAAGAGAAACATATGGCACAAGTTTTGTTTTGTTGCAGAATACTAATACTGTTAACAGTTCTTGGAAACTAACCCTCTTTAATGTTATGATCCAAAACATTAAGTCCTAGAAGACACAAAACCCTTTTTAATTCTTTGTTTTCTTCTGAAAGATACAAGGTCAGTTCAGAGAGGCATACTTGGTTAACAGTGACTCCCTTGATAACAGAGCTGTAATTTCTGATTTTGTTAGATGAATACAGTTCCCTCAAGAATACCCCGCCCCCGTATATTAACACTTGACATTGCATCTAACTCTTCTGCCTCTTCTCCCCTCCTCTCTCTCTGCTGTGTGTCTCCAGAGGTTTGTTGGGAACGTGAATGCTGACAGTGTCATCCACCACAAGTTGTCCCACTCTATCAGAAGCCGCTTCCTGCGCTTCGTCCCGTTGGACTGGAACCCCAGTGGCTGGGTGGGACTCAGAGTGGAGGTGTACGGCTGTGTCTACAGTGAGTGACCAGACCACCCCTAACTCTAACATACAGACCATACACATTAGGGTGTGCCTGCAATAAAGGGACCACCAGGCCTTACACACAGACCATACACATTCAGCTAATATCAAAATGCCACAGTGAGTGACCAGAACACCCCTTACATCCAGAACACCCTACGTTTGTGTATACCCTTTAATGAAAGCAGGACGTTTGAGGACAACTGCAGAAATAGAGATAGAGAGTATTTTGATATTGATGCTATTCTCTCATTTATCACAAATGATCCCACCAGCTAACAGAGACAAACAGTGACTGCCAGGCAGGCGTGACAGTTGAGAGCCAGTCTCTGCCTGGGTAATGCTAAATGCACTGAACAAAACTATGAATGGAACATGTAAAGTGTCGGTCCCATGTTTCATGAGCTGAAATAAAAGATCCCAGACCTTTTTCATACGCACAAAAAGCTTATTTCTCTAAAATGTTGTGCACAATTTGTTTATATCCCTGTTAGTGAGCATTTCTCCTTTGCCAATATAATCCATCCACCTGACAGGTATGGCATATCAAGAAGCTGATTGAACAGAATGATCATTACACAGGTGCACCTTGTGCTGGGGACAATAAAAGGTCACTCTAAAATGTGCAGTTTTGTAACACAACACAATGCCACAGATGTCTCAAGTTTTGAGGGAATGTGCAATTGGCATGCTGACTGTAGGAATGTCCACCAGAGCTGTTTCCAGAGAATTTAATGTTCATTTCTCTACCAACATCGTCCAACAGGCCTCACAACTGCAGACCACACGTAACAATGCTAGCCCAGGACCTCCACATCCTGCTTCTTCACCTGTGGGATGGTCTGAGGGTTGTGGGGGTGCTGAGTAGTATTTCTGTCTGTAATAATGCCCTTTTGTGGGGAAAAACTCTGATTGGCTGGGCCTGGCTCCCCAGTGGGTGGGTCTGGCTGCCAAGTGGGTGAGAATATGCACCTCCATGGCCCCACCCATGGCTGCACACCTGCCCAGTCATGTGAAATCCATAGATTAGGGCCTAATTTATTTATTTCAATTGATTGATTTCCTTATATGAACTGTAACTCAGTAAAATCTTTGAAATTGTTGCATGTTGCGTTTATATTTTTGTTCTGTATAAATAAAGGGGAGTCACTGGGACGCCTCTCACACACATTCTGAACCAGCATTAACTGGATCAGCCAGTGAATTACTGCTCTGTGAAAGACAGTTACAATTAACCCTGAGTGAGCACTTTCATAATGCCGAACTGTTCCACAGCCTGATCCCTGTATTAATGTTGGATGAATGTGTGCTCTGCTAATAAATGCTGTGTGACATGCACCTCAATGCATCTCAATGTTAAAAGGAGAGACTATACACATCTCTATTCAAACTATAAAACAGGTTGATCAATTCACGACACAGAGGGCGGAGAGAGAAAGAGAAGAGAGAGAGATGAGAAGAGAGAGACTTGCTATGCAATGTCATCACGATACAGTTACAGATTCATGTATCTATGCATGAGTCCTCTAGGTCTTCCAATGACTAAATTACATTGGAAAATCTGAAAATGCCCCCTATGACAAATTCATAACTTGCATTCTTGAGGACTTACAGGAATCCATTTTGTAGTATGACCGAAAGGGGTGAGTACTAGAGCATGTACTGTAATTATTAAAATAACAGGTGTAAATCAGAGATTGTTCCTATCCAGTTACACATGGAAATGGCTTCCAGCATAATACATTTCAATGCCATCGCTGATATAGCCACATTACCGTAACAGGTATGAAGCCCTGTGAGCAATAGCAGTCATTGAATAAATAGACTCATAGTGACAGGGGACAAGTATCCCAATGACAACCCATTTCACTGTCTGTTGGTTGCCTTCAGAGTCAGACGTGGCAGACTTTGATGGCAGAAGCTCCCTGCTCTACCGGTTTAACCAGAAGTCCATGAGCACGGTGAAGGATGTGATCTCGCTGCGATTCAAGAGCCACCAGGCTGAGGGGGTGCTGCTCCACGGAGAGGGTCAGAGGGGCGACTACATCACTCTGGAGCTGCACCGGGGCAGGCTGGCCCTCTACCTCAACCTGGGTGAGTTTGTCACACCAGGGCAGGCTGGCCCTCTATCTCAACCTGGGTAAGTTTGCCACACCGGGGCAGGCTGGCCCTCTACCTCAACCTGGGTGAGTTTGTCACACCGGGGCAGGCTGGCCCTCTTCCTCAACATGGGTGAGTTTGTCACATTTGAGCAGGCTGCAGGCACGTGCACAGATAAGGCTCTAGTGGTACTGGACCACCTGCCTGTTTGCCCTTTTTGATTGGCGGCATTTAAAAATATATATTTTTACTTATTTTAAGTCTGTTTTCTCTTTTGTATTGTACATCTAAATGTTATGAATTGTGCATCAAACAAGCACATTTCTCATTAACTTTGACTGGAAAATAATGTGCACAGACCTGGCAGGCTGGCCCTCTACCTCAACCTGGGAGAGGTCATCAGAGAGGTCAGGGGGCAGAGGTAATGGTTAACAGGACACAAGAGTAAGGTCATGGTTAACAGGACACAAGGGACTCTGGGTACGGATGAAGTAGTCTTTTGAACCATTTAAAATGAGTCTGGGGAGCAGTCTGGAAGGGTAACTGAATGTTTGTGTTCTGCTGCCCTTCCAATTACCACTGCACCTGAGCTCCATTTACTAGCTGGACTCAGACTGTTAAGGATCCACATTGTGTAGAGCTCAGTCTGGGGAAGACCATTCTCAAGTAGTTTGTTTTCAGAATGTCTATGAGAGCTCCCTCTTCCTCAATAAACCGTCCTGTTTTGTGATCAATATCTATATCAATATTAAAGTAACCATATGATCTGTTCTCTGTTTTTTTGTCTTCAGATGACACCCGGTTGCGGTTCAGCAGTGGTCGTGTTGCGGTCACTCTGGGCAGTCTTCTGGATGACCAGCACTGGCACTCTGTCCTCATCGAGCGCTTCAACAAGCAGGTCAACCTCACCATGGACACCCACACACAGCACTTCAGGACAAAGGGGGAAGGAGACTCTCTGGAGGTGGACTATGAGGTGTGTTTATCCTAACACATACTGTAGAACAGTCAGATACTTATTCAGACCAAGTAAATAGTTCAACCAAGTTATCTTACTCTAAGAGGATGTTGTCATTTCACCCTTTTTCCTCATCAAAGCTCAGCTTCGGAGGCATCCCACTGCCAGGTAAACCTGGTACCTTCCTGAGGAAGAACTTCCATGGTTGCATCGAGAACCTCTATTACAACGGGATCAACATCATCGACCTAGCCAAGCGACGCAAACCTCAGATCTACAGTGTGGTAAAACAAGTATTCTCATCCACCGTACCATAGATTATTAGTACATCCTTAAAATAGTATGGGGACAAAGGAGTTATTCAACCAATGCCTATTAAAGGTCTGATTTAATTGCACTGTTGCTGTGAGATTTCACATTTTGCTACAATGTGATTCTGTTTAATCACATTTGTATTTGAGTTAGTCACTTAGCCTTCTCCATGGTCCCTCAAACTATATGAGATCCAGGGCAGAGACACTGTCCGTAGAGAAAAAAATGTAGTTCTATCTGATCCTCACTACTCTGTCATTAAGTCTAAATTCATGAATAGACTCAGCCGTAGGCACACCCTATAATTTGGACAACCTCCCCCCAATCAAATCAGACAGAAGCCAAAGCGTCACATTGCATCACAGACACCCTATTCCCCTCGGAAATCTGATTGCCATGTTAAAAGGCCTTTACTTACAAGTGAGAGAGTGACTGCGATGATGGAATCCATAATGGAATTTCAATGTGAAATACTATTTGGCGAGGGATCACAATGAGAGTCAAAGTGCTGCCGATTGCTCTCCTCTGCCTCTGAGGCACTGGGATTGATGGGCCGCTGACCTCAATTGACATGGCTGCTCTTTTGGTCCATGTACCTCACAAGGCCGCTGGATCACTTGGAATTAAGGTGTGTTCTTTCTCTGCCCACCTGACGGCTGACCTAGATTGGAGGGGAGAAACTCTGAATTTTATAGTTTGATATTATATGACATTTCTGCCTGTGGTCCTTTTGTACTGCACCTTTTGAATTCCAGATAGTCATTCAGCTTTATATGGCGTTCTCAAGGAAATGTGTGGTTCTTGCAGGCAAGTTAGTTTTCTAAATATCATATTCAGTAAATCTCTTAATCAGCTCACTGTATTTTATTCTGCTCAGATGAATGGTACAGTAAAAGTACAGTAAATCCAACTATGAGTGAATAATTCCATTATCTGTGTTTTCCATGTGTGTCACCAGGGCAACGTAACCTTCTCGTGCTCGGAGCCCCAGCTGGTATCCACCACTTTCCTGAGCTCCAGCAGCAGCTTCCTGTCGCTCCCGGCCACGCCGTCTGCTTCAGGAGGCTTCGCGGTGCGTTTCCAGTTCAGAACATGGAACCCAGACGGGCTACTGCTCTCCACCCAGCTGGCCCTGGAGCCCCAGAGACTGGAGCTGCAGATAAGCAACAGCCGGCTGCGCCTGACCCACCACACGTCAGCCCAGCAGAAAGAAGAGGTCTCCACCGGTGAGGGCCAGGCCAACAGCCTCTAGCCTAGCTGACCCACACTATGGGCTGGAATCAGTGTGTACACCCAGGGAGACAGAACATATAAAACAGTCTTTATTCCAGTGAAGCAGACCGACAGTGAAAAGCTAATCCATCATCCAGGGGGAGACTGTCTGTGTTTGGTTTTGCACATCATTACATCAACATCATTCATATGACCTTTTGCCCCCGAGAAACTCAAAGCACATTTAATCTTCTTGGAATGGCTTGAGGAAAAATGTCAACCTTGTATTTTGGACGTGAGCACTACAGGATTGCAGTCAGAGAGAAATAACATGTATAATTACGTTGGATTGCAGAGCCCAGACTTTCAGCAGATGGCAGGCACAGAGGGAATTATAGACACACAGAAAGACCATTACAGCTTGGAAGCCCTTCACTATAAAGGACAATCAGAATGGATATACCACAATCTGCTGTTACGTCTGTTTGAAGCTTGAACCTACGGTCAAATGAATGTTTCATCCAATAATAACCATTACTTTCTGTCCTCTGGCAACGATTTAGCTTCAAGCTGACCAGCCACACTTGTCGTTCATTTTCATTTCCATGTCATCTTCCATTCTTGTTTAGTAATGTAGGACAGTTATTAAGACAAACCATGTGACCATACTGTAGCTTACACAGCGATTGATAGGCTCTGATTTACAATGTAATATGTAGCCTAGGACCTACAGTATGTTGGAGATCCCAATCCCAGCAATCCCTGAATGAACATGTAGTTCATGTTTGATGAGCCTGTAATAGTGTCTCACACAGAATACACACCCTGCTGTCTCCACAGGTCACAGAGTGAACGATGGACTGTGGCACTCTGTGAGTCTCAGCTCCCAAGGTCTCCAAGTCACCACGACCCTGGACAACGAGCCGTCCTCAACCATCGAGCTGGGAGACCACATGGAGGCAGGAAACAGCCTCTACTTCGGAGGTAAGACCACACACAAATCAAATCAAATTTTTATTTGTCACATACACATGGTTAGCAGATGTTAATGTGAGTGTAGCGAAATGCTTGTGCTTCTAGTTCCGACAATGCAGTAATAACCAACAAGTAATCTAGCCTAACAATTCCACAACTACTACCTTATACACACAAGTGTAAAGGGATAAAGAATATGTACATAAAGATATATGAATGAGTGATGGTACAGAACGGCATAGGCAAGATGCAGTAGATGGTATAGTGTACAGTCTATACATATACATATGAGATGAGTAATGTAGGGTATGTAAACATAAAGTGGCATAGTTTAAAGTGGCTAGTGATACATGTATTACATAAAGATGGCAAGATGCAGTAGATGATATAGAGTACAGTACATACATATACATATGAGATGAGTAATGTAGGATATGTAAACATTATATTAAGTGGCATTGTTTAAAGTGGCCAGTGATACATTTTTACATAATTTCCATCAATTCCCATTATTAAAGTGGCTGGAGTTGAGTCAGTATGTTGGCAGCGGCCACTAAATGTTAGTGGTGGCTGTTTAACAGTCTGATGGCCTTGAGATAGAAGCTGTTTTTCAGTCTCTCGGTCCCTGCTTTGATGCACCTGTACTGACCTCGCCTTCTGGATGATAGCGGGGTGAACAGGCAGTGGCTCGGGTGGTTGTTGTCCTTGATGATCTTTATGGCCTTCCTGTGACATCGGGTGGTGTAGGTGTCCTGGAGGGCAGGTAGTTTGCCCCCGGTGATGCCTTGTGCAGACCTCACTACCCTCTGGAGAGCCTTACGGTTGTGGGCGGAGCAGTTGCCGTACCAGGCGGTGATACAGCCCGACAGGATGCTCTCGATTGTGCATCTGTAGAAGTTTGTGAGTGTTTTTGGTGACAAGCCAAATTTCTTCAGCCTCCTGAGGTTGAAGAGGCGCTGCTGCGCCTTCTTCACAACGCTGTCTGTGTGGGTGGACCAATTCAGTTTGTCCGTGATGTGTACACCGAGGAACTTAAAACTTTCCACCTTCTCCACTACTGTCCCGTCGATGTGGATAGGGGGGTGCTCCCTCTGCTGTTTCCTGAAGTCCACAATCATCTCCTTTGTTTTGTTGACGTTGAGTGTGAGGTTATTTTCCTGACACCACACTCCGAGGGCCCTCACCTCCTCCCTGTAGGCCGTCTCGTCGTTGTTGGTAATCAAGCCTACCACTGTAGTGTCGTCCGCAAACTTGATGATTGAGTTGGAGGCGTGCATGGCCACGCAGTCGTGGGTGAACAGGGAGTACAGGAGAGGGCTCAGAACGCACCCTTGTGGTCCCCAGTGTTGAGGATCAGCGGGGTGGAGATGTTGTTACCTACCCTCACCACCTGGGGGCGGCCCATCAGGAAGTCCAGGACCCAGTTGCACAGGGCGGGGTCGAGACCCAGGGTCTCGAGCTTGATGACGAGTTTGGAGGGTATTATGGTATTAAATGCTGAGCTATAGTCGATGAACAGCATCCTCACATAGGTATTCCTCTTGTCCAGATGGGTTAGGGCAGTGTGCAGTGTGGTTGCGATTGCGTCGTCTGTGGACCTATTGGTTGGTAAGCAAATTGGAGTGGGTCTAGGGTGTCAGGTAGGGTGGAGGTGATATGGTCCTTGACTAGTCTCTCAAAGCACTTCATGATGACGGAAGTGAGTGCTACGGGGCAGTAGTCGTTTAGCTCAGTTACCTTAGCTTTCTTGGGAACAGGAACAATGGTGGCCCTCTTGAAGCATGTGGGAACAGCAGACTGGGATAAGGATTGATTGAATATGTCCTTAAACACACCAGCCAGCTGGTCTGCGCATGCTCTGAGGACGCGGCTGGGAATGCCGTCTGGGCCTGCAGCCTTGCGAGGGTTAACACGTTTAAATGTTTTACTCACCTCGGCTGCAGTGAAGGAGAACCCGCAGGTTTTGGTAGCGGGCCGTGTCAGTGGCACTGTATTGTCCTCAAAGCGAGCAAAAAAAGTTATTTAGTCTGTCTGGGAGCAAGACATCCTGGTCCGCGACGTGGCTGGTTTTCTTTTTGTAATCGGTGATTGACTGTAGACCCTGCCACATACCTCTTGTGTCTGAGCTGTTGAATTGCGACTCTACTTTGTCTCTATACTGGGACTTAGCTTGTTTGATTGCCTTGCGGAGGGAATAGCTACACTCTTTGTATTCGGTCATGTTTCCGGTCACCTTGCCCTGGTTAAAAGCAGTGGTTCGCGCTTTCAGTTTCACGCAATGAGTCTTGTCTGCATCACTATCTCATGAAACCAGGACTTGATGGTCAGGTCTTGTTGCAGCATCTGAAGATGTATACAGTACATGTTGAATGATGAAAATGCAATTATTTAGAAACATTTGTTCAATCTGTGTCACAGGTTGTCCATCTCTGAACATCTTAGGCTGTGAGAACCCCACTTTGGCGTTCCAGGGGTGCATGCGTCTCATCTCCATCAACAGCCAGCCCATGGACCTGAACCGGGTGCAAGAAGGACGGCTGGGAAACTACAAGGAACTGCAGTTTGACACATGTAGCATCCATGACAGGTAAGCCTTTAGGTGGGGCTCCAATCCCAAAATGTGTTTGGATGACGAACTACACAGATTTAAAAGGTTCTGTCTTTATTTGTTGATGAGGTTATTCTGTCCACCACAGCCCATGCTCGAGTGTCGCTGACAAGTCAGCTAATAGAGATAGGCTTACAGACTGGTTCTGCCAATTAGATCATGCAATGGAGTCTGGTACTGTAGCACTATCATCCTGGCTAAGGGCCCCGCTAACAAGTTGCTACCTGTGTGGCGTCCTCTCAGTCCCTCATTACCCCGCTCTGTTGTGGGACCGATGGGTGGGATTAGTACACGCTAAATGGATGTCATGGCAAAGTTGAGGAAACCTGAAACACATACAGGGAGGAGACAAACAAAGGACTTGCTGAGTTGGTGCTTCTTCTTGTATTCACCCTGAGGGGAATCCTACTTCTCTGATGTCAGATCGCAGCGATACCTGATTCTTCTGTTTGGAATGCTAACCGGCAGATTTAAAGGCTGTTGGAGTGTGCGGAACACAACAGATGAATAAGCCCTACAGGGCTGATAGTAAAAGACATGAAATATGGGAAATGTGTAAAAAGACGGAATGAGATGGTTCGCATGAGAACAAAACAGGTGACAGCTGTCTGGGTGCCCTATATTGGCTGCCTCTCGATGAGCCTTCCACAAAGAGATGTACACCGAGAGAATGTTTTGTATATTTCACAACCATGCAATATTACCCCATATCCCTTATTTTAGAGAGACTAGCGCGACCAGATGGTTGGGGCAAGGTTTATGCTCAGTATTGTTCACCATTCTATAAATCTCTTCATTGGACTGTAATTCATTGTCCATCGCAGAGCCATGTCTTTGTGTAACGACCAGAACTATGCTTCATTAAAGGAGTGGAAGATTAACCTTTACGAGTGTTAATCTACTTTTCTTTGTGTCCAATCAAACTCCATGACTACATTTTTTGCAAGTGTGCACTTCTGTGCCACGGCTTCTGTAATTTCATGACCTGTGAGGGCAGCCGTGAACACATCAATAGAAATAGCTCTACGGTAATTAAACCATGGCCTGCAACCTTATCCACGCCGCAGTCACTCTCCTCCATGGCAATTAATGGGAGAGAGATGAAAATGTATGAAATTATAGATGCACGCTTGAAACCCGGGCAATTATGTGAAACTGAAGGAGGCTTGAGGAAGGTACTATTAATCAGGAAAGTGTGGTTAGGAGAGGGATTTCCATGAAGCGCTGGGTGTTCAAAACCTGTAAATACGTGCTCTGGGTTTGACTTGATGCTGCTTCTTTTTTAAACACACAGTACTGGTAAGTGTTTGTTTACCATTTGCCTCAACAATTTGAGTTGGAATGGTACTCAATTCATTTGGGATTTACTGAGCGGCCTTGTAAATCGTAAATAAACAACGGCAAAGGAAATGCACAAACTGTGTTTGCCTCGCCTCTTGAGTACTCGGGTGCCAGACCGTGCCTTGATAATGACAAGGAAATGAAAAAGGGAGTCTGCTTAACAGATAATGAAAGGCTGAGGATAGTAGGCTTTGACACAAAGACAAACCTTGTTTTTCCCTTTTTACCCTACAAAAAGGCTTGGCACAGCTGACACATATGTCTTTATGCTGTTAAATAACTTTCATTCTTTTACCAATAAATCTCATTTTATCCTTCTCTGATATTTCCACAATCATGTTGTGAGATTGTTTCTGTTTATCACTGCACAAAAGTCTTTAATTTAAAAAAACTAAGAACTAGTGTATATAATCAATGTTTTTTCTACCTTATCAATGTTCATCTTTTCAAATGTATTTATGTTTTCTTTTGTCACTATGAATACCCTGACATGTGCTAATGCATAGTAAAGATATGTATATACATAGTAATGTAATGTACATGGCCTAGTATTAATACCCCTTGATTTATTCCACATTTTGTTGTGTTACAGTCTGAATTCAAAATGGATTCAATCATATTTTTATCTCTCTCACCCTTCTACACACAATATCCCTTAGTGACAAAGTGAAAACATGTTTTTAGATTTTTTTGCAAATGTATTGAAAATGAAATCCAGAAATGTATAATTTACATAAGTATTCACACCCCTGAGTCAATACTTTGTCGAAGCAACTTTGACGGCGATTACAGCTTTGAGTCATCTTAGGTATGTCCGTATTAGCTTTTCACATCTGGATTTTGAGATTTTCTCCCATTCTTCCTTGAGGATTTTGTCAAACTCTGTAAACCTTTTACTGCTGTGGGCTAAATCAGGGTCTCACAGAGTGTTTACAGTACACCTCACACACATTTCTATAGGCTTAAAAAAGAAGACACCTGTACCATGTCAAATTGAAATGTATTGAGTTTGCATCCCAATATTACACTTTGTATACACTGAAAGGTGGTGGAAAAAGTGCCCAATTGTCAAACTTAATATAAAAAAAGACTCAGTAAAATACTACTTGACTAAAAGTTTAAGTGCAGTCAGTTTTGGAATGGGTGGCCAGTAATAAACTGGTCCGGAACATCTCTAAAACTAAGAGCATTTTATTTGGTACAATACATTCCCAAAGCTCTAGACCTCAGCTGAATCTGGTAATGAGTGGTGTGGCTGTTGAACAAGTTGAGGAGACTAAATTAAATGACCTTAGATTCTAAACTGTCATGGTCAAAACATATTGATTCAATTGTTGTAAAGATGGGGAGAGGTCTGTCAATAATTAAAAGATTCTCTGCTTTTTTGACACCACACTCCAAAAGAAAGTCCTGCAGGCTCTAGTTTTGTCTTATCTTGATTATTGTCCAGTCATGTGGTCAAGTGCTGCAAAGAAAAACCTAATTAAGCTGCTGCTAGCCCAGAACAGGATGGCACGTATTTATCTTTATTGTAACCATAGGGCTAATAAAGATACTATACATTACAAATTGTTTGCATAGTCAACTTACGCACAGCTCTGACACAGTAACTTACCCCATCAGACATGCCACCAGGTGTCTTTTCACAGTCCCCAAATCCAGAACAAATTCAAGAAAGCGTGCAGAATTATATAGAGCCATTATTGCATGGAACTCCCATCCATATCATATTGCTAAAATGAACAGCAAACCGGTTTAAAAAAACAGATAAAGCAACACCTCACGGCACAACGCATCTCACCTATTTGACCTAGATATGTTGTGTGTATGTAATGATATATAGGCTGTGTGCCATTTTTATTTATTTATGTAGTTCTTTCATTGAGCTGTTCTTGTCTGTTAATGTTCTGTAATACAGTATGTCATGTTTAATGTTTTGTGTGGATCCCAGGAAGAGTAGCTGCTGCTTTTGCAACAACTAATGGGACAAAAATATATATATTTCACATGCCTTTTTGCAATCTCCAGGCATGCTGTCATGTGCCTTTTTCTCATGAGTGGCTTCCGCCTGTCCACTTTCCTATAAAGCCCAGATTGGTGAAATGCTGTAGAGACTCTTGTCCTTCTATCAGGTTCTCCCATCTCAGCCAAGAAACTCTGTAGTTCTGTCAGAGTGGTCATTGGGTTATTGGGCATCTCCCTGACCAATGTCCTACTTACCTGGTTGCTCAGTTTGGTCAGATGGACAGCTTTAGTCAGAGTCTGGGTAGTTCCATATTTTTTTTAATTTCCCAATGATGAAGACAACTGTGCTCTTGAAAATGTTCAACACTCTAGAAATAGTTTTTTACCCTTACCCAGATATATACCACATCACAATTCTATCTTGGAGATCTGCGGGCAGTTCCTTGAACTTTATGGTATAGTTTCTACTCTGACATGCACTGTCAACTGTGGGACACAGGTGTGTTTCTTTCTAAATCATATCCAAACAATTGAATTGGGCCACATCAAGTTGTAGCGACGTTTCAAGGATGATCAAAAGAAATTAGATGCACCTGAGCTCAATTTGGAGTTTAAGTGCAAAGGGGTGTGAATATTTATGTAAATGAGATATTTCTGTATTTCACTTTGAAATGGGATATCATGTGTAAATAGTTGAGCAAAAAATATATTTAATATATTTTGAATTCAGGATGTGACACAACAAATTGTTAAATAGGTCAAGGGGTCTGAATACTTTATGAATGTACTGTACATAACTGATCAAAAGTATTTGGACACCTGCTCGTCGAACATCTCATTCCAAAGTCATGGGCATTAATATGGAGTTATTCCCCCCTTTGCTACTATAACATCCTCCACTTTTATGGGAAGGCTTTCCACTAGATGTTGGACCATTGCTGCAGGGACTTGATTCCATTCAGCCACAAGAGCATTAGTGAGGTCGGTACTGATGGTGGGTGATTAGGCCTGGCTCACAGACAGCGTTCCAATTCATCCCAAAGGTGTTCGATGGAGTTGAGGTCAGGGCTCTATGCAGACCAGTCAAGTTTTTCCACACCGATCTTGACAAACCCTTTCTGTATGCACCTTGCTTTGTGCATGGTGCCATTGTCATGCTGAAGCAGGAAAGGGCCTTCCCCATACTGTTTCCACAAAGTTTGAAGCACAGAATGTCATTGTATGTGGAACTATTAAGATTTCCCTTCACTGGAACTAAGGGGCCTAGCCTTTACCATGAAAAACAGCCCCACATCATTATTCCTCCTCCACCAAACTTTACAGTAGGCGCTATGCATTGGGGCAGGTAGCGCTTTCCTGGCATCCGCCAAACCCAGATTCCTCCATCAGACTGCCAGATGGACACGTTTCCACTGCTCCAGAGTCCAATGGCAGCGAGCTTTACACAACTCCAGCCGACGCTTGGCATTGTGCATGGTGATTTTAGGCTTGTGTACGGTTGCTAGGCCATGGAAACCCATTTCATGAAGCTCCTGACAAACAGTTATTGTGCTGAAGTTGCTTCCATAGGTAGTTTGGAACTCGATAGGGAGTGTTGCAACCGAGGACAGACAATTTTTCCCATTCTGTGAGCTTGTGTGGCCTACCACTTCACAGCTGAGCCGTTGTTTCTCCTAGATGTTTCCCCTTCACAATAACCGGGGCAACTCTAGCAGGGCCAAAATTTGATGAACTGACTTGTTGGGATGGTGGCATCCTATGACGGTGCCACCTTGAAAGTCACTGAGTTCTTCAGTAAGGCCATTCTACTGCCAATGTTTGTCTATGGAGATTGCATGGCTGTGTGCTCAATTTTATACACCTGTCAGCAACGGGTGTGGCTGAAATAGCCAAATCCACTCATTTGAATGGGTGTCCACATACTTTTGTATATATAGTGTATATTGCTGCTGTCTCTCCAGATGTCTGCCCAACTTCTGTGAACATGGAGGGCAGTGTTCCCAGTCTTGGAACACCTTCTACTGTGACTGCTCTGGAACAGGATACACTGGAGCCACATGCCACAACTGTGAGTTATCTACTTCCAACTTATATATACCTACAGTATACTATACACTTCCCACACTTTTCTCAAACTTGTTCTCAATGATACTGCACAATCCAACTCAAGCCAGGATATATAATGTATTTAAATGCAGGACACAATCTCACAATCACATAGAACTGTTATCCCTGTGGTTCCATCCTTATAAAGTGCAATTCAAAAGGGTTGCTAACAACATCAATGGTTCAATACCAGAGTGACCCTATAGTAATCAATCCCCTGGTATTCTGCCTGGCATAGCTACCTGGGAATCTGGTAAACCCTGTTCGCTATATGTCAAGAGCCTCAGTTTAAAATATGGAGGTTTCACCTCTCATCTGTCGTCTCCAGACATGCACAGACTCCCCTTTGATATTCACCACTGAGCGCGCTCAGAATCCTTGTGCGAGAACCCTCTGCTCCTGAATACTGATTTCTTGTTTACTTGCCAGCGGATGCAGTTGTCCTTGCATGTTGGAGTGTACCTTGACATGAATATGCACCACATGAATGAAAATGTGGCCACTTACTTTGAACATCGTCTTTATATGCATAATGGTGTCTAGCTTGCTACCTTTTCTACAGTAAGTTATGCATATGTGTGCAATTTAAAATATGCAATATGGGGAAAAGTAGGGGAGGCTACAACATTAGTATTAAAAGGTCAAATTGTATGAAGTATGTCACTTATGAATATTAATTTACCATATATTATATTCATATTTTGTGAAGGTGCGTGTCTTTGTGTTTTAGAGCTGGATCACTCAGTGTTTTAGAGCTGGATCACTCAGTGTTTTAGAGCTGGATCACTCAGTGTTTTAGAGCTGGATCACTCAGTGTTTTAGAGCTGGATCACTCAGTGTTTTAGAGCTGGATCACTCAGTGTTTTAGAGCTTGACCACTCAGTGTTTTAGAGCTGGATCACTCAGTGTTTTAGAGCTGGATCACTCAGTGTTTTAGAGCTGGATCACTCAGTGTTTTAGAGCTTGACCACTCAGTGTTTTAGAGCTTGACCACTCAGTGTTTTAGAGCTTGACCACTCAGTGTTTTAGAGCTTGACCACTCAGTGTTTTAGAGCTTGATCACTCAGTGTTTTAGAGCTTGACCACTCAGTGTTTTAGAGCTGGATCACTCAGTGTTTTAGAGCTTGACCACTCAGTGTTTTAGAGCTTGACCACTCAGTGTTTTAGAGCTTGATCACTCAGTGTTTTAGAGCTTGACCACTCAGTGTTTTAGAGCTTGACCACTCAGTGTTTTAGAGCTGGATCACTCAGTGTTTTAGAGCTTGACCACTCAGTGTTTTAGAGCTGGATCACTCAGTGTTTTAGAGCTTGACCACTCAGTGTTTTAGAGCTTGACCACTCAGTGCTATTGCTAAATGTTTACCAGCCGCTGTGCAATTATGTACATGCTATCCATTAAATTAGTTTTTAACTTCCTCACTGAGATTTCTGTCAGCCATTTTAGAGCATTATGTACAGTATATCTGTGTTTGTCTGTAGCCATCTATGAGGCATCATGTGAGGCCTACAGGCTGACTGGCAGCTCCTCAGGCTTCTTCTCTGTTGATCCAGACGGCAGTGGACCTCTGGGGCCGACACAGGTCTACTGCAACATGACAGGTAAACTGCCACTGGGGCACATAGCCCAGTCATCACCTCTCTGCACTCCCCTGAAACCCACAAGACCTCTGAGGTCATGGCAGAGGAGAGGCAGAGTAAACAAGATCTTATTCAGTCACTTACAGACACATTGCATTGGCCCACAGCACAACTGATGACTGACAGCCAAGCTATCAAGTGGAAAATCATTAGGGTTACTTGATATGGAACCAGCCCCTGGTTACAATGATAGCTCCAAATACAGATTTGTCAAAATGTCTGCTATAAATAAGACATTATTTGTGCAAAAGTGTGCAAAATGACACAATCTCAAAAGTGAACGCACATAAAAAATACCAGAGCTCTGATTCAAGTCTGTGTCATGTCTTCACCTTCAGGGCTCAGACTTTTTACATACAGAGTAAAGGAATGAGAGCTCAATGCCTGGATGCTGGCACACGAGACAACATCCATCACCTTGCTGTCATGAGCTTACAGCTCTGACCTTTCCGGAGGTTAATGCAACATTTAAGTCATTATGGAGGTGGCTGGCTGCTGCTGACTGTTGATAGTCTGGCTCAGGATCACAATATATTTTCCTTTTTTTATGCCACAAATCCTAATCATTTTACATGGAGCTGCCTCAGGTTGACCTCAATTAAAGAATCCATTAGAGATGTAAATAACTCTCAGCTTGACAAACTGGGATGTGAATAATCACAAAGTGGAATAGGATTTCCTCTCAGGCAAGGTAAACACAGAATTCCCCATAATACATAAAATGGGGGGATGGAAATGAATTGGAGTCCTCACCTCAATTAATCTCACAAGCTATTAACCCTTGGTTAGAGAGCCTACAGGAAATCTGTGGATTACTGCAGTAGCGTGTCCAGAAAATGTGTAATGGGCTGACCAAGGTGGAGCACAGACCCAGTTTAGGAGGGCCATAAACATTTTGAGCCTTAATCAATGCAGGGTGGATTTTTTTCAATATAATTATGATGTTTCAACACATTAAATGCGTCAGCTTATGATTGATACATTTCCCTTTTCAAATAAATCATAAATCAATTACAAAAGTGTTTGCATTGAAGGTCAGGATTTTATATAAGGGTGTTAGCATACAGCAGACAATTCACTTGAAAGTGCCATCCAGAGTGCGAATTACAGTGCAATCGGAGAGTATTCAGGCCCGTACAGCATGTTACACGTCAAAATGTCTTAAGGTTTGACATGTGTTTTGTTCCATGTTGTTTGTAGAGAACAAGGTGTGGACAGTGGTGGCCCACAACAGCACAGATCCAGTCAGGGTCCAGGGTTCTACTCTCCAAAAGCCCTACGTTATGAAGTTCAACTACAGCGCCTCACCTGAACAACTGATGGCCCTCGTGGCCGGGTCAGAGCAGTGTCGACAGGAAGTGATGTACGGCTGCAGGAAGTCCCGCCTCTTCAACACTAGAGGTGAGTTGGGATAGCACCCTGTTTGTTCTATGACGTCAAACTTAGACATGGTCCCAGACAGACCTGTTTCCTAATATAAATAGTTAGTATTCTGAGAATGAACCTGACTCTGACCTGAGCGTGTGAATAAACCGTACATCTTCAGCCATTTCTCCCGTTATCTTGCAATAACTTCAAAGGCTAACGCCGAGCATGTCTCTGAGCATTTATCTTCAATTGCTTTGGGAGCAAACGGTCTCCCAGACATCCCACATTTGCTCCTAAATCATGAAACATTCATGAAGAGCTGAATTCCCTGATTCCCTGGCTGTCATGTGCGTGCAAACAAACAAGTTTATTATAACAATGGATCCAAAAGAGAAAATAAAAGAGTTATTGTATGGGCTATATATGAACAGTGTCAGATGGAACATCAATAGGTTGTTTCTGCTGGCTGTCGTGCTTGAACACAGATATTCTCTATAGAAGATGAATGATGTTCAGCCCCTCTGTCATACACACCATGTCTCTCAGCTGTTCAATGAATAGCAATTCACTAATTGTTTATTATTAGACCAAGTTGGCCCATGGATTATGTAAATTTACATGATTAAAAAGTGGCTTTTTTTGAACTCAGACACCACAGCGTCATGCATGCGTAACCTACACCAATTCATGGAATATGGTTCCCTTTAGTTTAATATGTTTGATTATTGTTATTAATTTGTTTAATTGTCATTTTCATTTGTTTAATTATGTGGCTGTAGTGTTGGGCACAGACAACAGCTGCAGCTTGTAATATGACAAGAAAATACCAATTACCATCCACGATGACAATGTCATTTTACCTCGTCTTCTCTTTTCATATTACTGTTTCATTATCTGTCAACGTGCAGTTTGAATACTAAGGATTCACATTTGCACATTCTTTGTCATGACCACAAAAACAAAACAATAAACAACCACTAATTTGTCTAGTATTGATGTGCTTTCAAATGCTTGCCCAACACTGGGACCTATTCGGACCAAATAAGCAAGCAACACTTGTGCCATAAGAGACACTGTTACTGTCAATATTGTACTGCAGTTTATTTTAAGACCTCTTGCAGATTAAGTTCAATGAGAGGGCGTATATAATGTATGCAGGTTTAGCATGCAACATCACGAATCCGCAATGCACAATGCAGATGTGTTGATAGTAGCCTATCGCTGTGCTGAGAGCCGAGGGGCTGCTCTCTGCAGGCCTGCGGTGTCTCTAATGCAGAGTCATATTGTCTGATGGATGGCTGTAGCAGGGCCACTTACAGATGCTCCAGGAAATGAGCCCTGCCTGTCTGACTGGCATCGCTGAGGGTTCATTGACACAATGCCATGGGATGCCAACAGATGCCAATGGCTCTAATCACAGTCACTGTGCAGATAGCCATACTGCAGAGATAACCCCTGGATTATTAGCTGGTTTCTAATAGGATTTGTCTGAGTCTCACTGACCAGCAGGGTATTGGAATATTTGAATACGGATGACATTGTGTATTCCAAGGATTTCATTGCTAAAATGTTGGCATTTTTTCTAAGCATCTGGCTAGTCTATCTGATCCAGTAGTTATACTTTTGAACTAACTGTATAACTAGCTACTGTAAAGCTTTTTCTCTTAGTTGCCTGTTTTCTATATTTATATATATTTTTCATTTACTGCATTGCTATAATTGCTTCTTTTTGTATGAACTATGTTGTGCTCTGCTGTAGATGGTACCCCATTGTCCTGGTGGGTGGACCAGGGTGGAGAGAGACGGACTTACTGGGGAGGCTTCCTGCCGGGGGTTCAGCAGTGTTCCTGCAGCCTGGAGGAAAACTGCATGGACATGAACTACTTCTGCAACTGTGATGCCGACACAGACTCATGGTAACAATGACAATATGGCTCTTGTGTATCTCTGGGCTGTTCAGTAATGAATATGCTCGACAGGCCTTTGGGTTTGTCTAGTGACCATTATTATCTAAAAATATATATTTATATAGAACTTTGAATACAGGGATATTTCTATCACAATTCAACAGCTGAAATGCAAAAATGACTATATGAAGGTGTAAATTACTATCAAAAACATATTAGGTTTCAACTGCAGATCTAATCATGATGTTCTTTATTACATACTTTATCTTTAACTTGAATTACGTTGCCTACATTTATTCTCACCCAGTGTGTCCCTGTGCAATTTTGCATTTGGGGAACCTCATTTGCATATCTCCTGAGGCACCCGTCCACACCTTGATAGATCACCCCATCTTTATAGTGTTTACTCTAAAGTTCCAGGCAATGCTGACTGAGGAATGGATTAGTTTATCTGTTGTGAATTGAAGAGGCTTCTCTCTCTCTCTGTATTGCAGGGCTAATGACACAGGAGTCCTCTCCTACAAAGAGCACTTACCAGTGAGTGAGATCGTGATTGGAGACACCAACAGAACAGGCTCTGAGGCGCTCTACAGAATCGGCCCACTGCGTTGTTATGGTGACAGTAGGTGAACTCTTCTGTTTTGTAAAATAAAAAAGTTACAGGTGGTCCCTTTGGGCATCCTTTTCCAGGCCAAATGCTGATTAAATATTGAGTATGTTCAAACGCTCCACTTAGTTCCAAGACATAAACACTTTTTCACTCATCTCTGTATCCTTATTATGAGTCAAGACTTTCATCTAAGAAGAATTGTATATTTCCTGTTTTCTAGAGTCTGTGTGGAATGCGGTGTCCTTCTACCAGGAGTCATCCTACCTGCACTTCCCGACCCTCCAGGCAGAGCTCAGTGCTGACATCTCCTTCTACTTCAAGACCAGCGTCCCATCAGGCGTCTTTCTGGAGAACCTGGGCCTCAAGCACTTCATCAGGCTAGAGCTCAGCTGTGTGTCTGTAGGCCCCCCCCCCCCCCCACACACACACACCAAAATCCATTTGGAGGAGGCCAGCAGTGTTAAATCATCAAGATTCTATTTTCTGATGAAAGCACGTCCCAGCTACAGTAGCCTACTTTTGACATGCAGTTGAAACATTTTTGTTTGCAACATGTCACTCCTGACCTGACCTGACCTGCACTGCATAATGTAATCCTAATGACACACACAGTGCTCTAATATCAAGCTGTCAAATTAACCTCTAATAGCACTTGCCGCAGTAACCATACAATCAAAATATCCTCACTGAATATAGAAGTAACTGCTGAAGAAAAGAATGGTCAAACTACATTGTGAATGTACTAAAGAGCATAAAGAGGAGGACAACTTAGTTGTTGGGCTCAAAATGCATCTGAAAAAAGCTTCTCTTTAGCTCTTTTGTAAGAGTCCATTCTCTCACAGGACATTTGCAGCACTGAAAAAACGGCAGCTTCTGAAATGTGAGGCGCATTTAGAAGTATTGACAAGCTGTCAACACTGCCCTACATAAAACCATACAGGTCATCAAAGCCTTCCAAGTCTCAATGCATCACATTGCATGCCATCGACATAAAACAAAATTGTGTATCATATAAAAGAGGAGTCTCAGATTCAATGCTAACCTGACTGACTGTTAGCTTGTGTCCCAATTTGTTTTCTCAGCTCCCTCTGTGGTGACGTTCTCCTTTGATGTGGGAAACGGGCCAGTGGTCTTGGCCGTTAAGTCCCACGTGCCCCTGAATGACAGGCAGTGGCACTATCTGAGAGCGGAGCGCAGCGTGAAGGAGGCTTCTCTGCACGTGGACCAGCTGCCCCTGCGCTTCCTGGAAGCCCCGTCTGACAGACACCTCCGCCTCCGGCTCAACAGCCAGCTGTTTGTGGGTAGGGATAGAGTGAACAGCCCCTCTGTGGATTAATGTGTACATAGAGCAGTTATAAATCAAATCAAATCAAATTGTATTGGTCACATACACATGGTTAGCAGATGTTAATGCGAGTGTAGCGAAATGCTTGTGCGTCTAGTTCCGACCATGCAGTAATATCTAACAAGTAATCTAACAATTTCACAACAACTACCTTATACACACGAGTAAAGGAAGGAATAAGAATATGTACATATAAGTATATGGATGAGCGATGGCCGAACGGCATAGGCAAGATGCAGTAGATGGTATAGAGTACAGTATATACATATGAGATGAGTAATGTAGGGTATGTTAACATGATATGAAGTGGCATTGTTTAAAGTGACTAGTGATACATTTATTACATCCAATTTTTAATTATTAAAGTGGCTAGAGATTTGAGTCAGTATGTTGGCAGCAGCCACTCAATGTTAGTGATGGCTGTTTAACAGTCTGATGGCCTTGAGATAGAAGCTGTTTTTCAGTCTCTCGGTCCCAGCTTTGATGCACCTGTACTGACCTCGCCTTCTGGATGATAGCGGGGTGAACAGGCAGTGGCTCGGGTGGTTGTTGTCCTTGATTATCTTTTTGGCCTTCCTGTGACATCGGGTGGTGTAGGTGTCTTGGAGGGCAGGTAGTTTGCCCCCGGTGATGCATTGTGCAGACCTCACTACCCTCTGGAGAGCCTTACGGTTGTGGGCGGAGCAGTTGCTATACCAGGCGGTGATACAGCCCAACAGGATGCTCTCGATTGTGCATCTGTAAAAGTTTGTGAGTGTTTTTGGTGACAAGCCAAATTTCTTCAGCCTCCTGAGGTTGAAGAGGCGCTGTTGTGCCTTCTTCACCACGCTGTCTGTGTGGGTGGACCATTTCAGTTTGTCCGTGATGTGTATGCCGAGGAACTTAAAACTTTCCACCTTCTCCACTACTGTCCCATCGATGTGGATGGGGGGTGCTCCCTCTGCTCTCTGCTCCCTCTGCTGTTTCCTGAAGTCCACGATCATCTCCTTTCTTTTGTTGACGTTGAGTGTGGGGTTGTTTTACTGACACCACACTCCGAGGGCCCTCACCTCCTCCCTGTAGGCCATCCCGTTGTTGTTGGTAATCAAGCCTACCACTGTAGTGTCATCTGCAAACTGCAAACTGAGTTGGAGGCGTGCATGGCCACGCAGTCATGGGTGAACAGGGAGTACAGGAGAGGGCTCAGAACACACCCTTGTGGGGCCCCAGTGTTGAGGATCAGCGGGGTGGAGATGTTGTTTCCTACCCTCACCACCTGGGGGCAGCCCGTCAGGAAGTCCAGGACCCAGTTAAACAGGGCGAGGTTGAGACCCAGGGTCTCGAGCTTTATGACGAGTTTGGAGGTTACTTTGGTGTTAAATGCTGAGCGGTAGTCGATGAACAGCATTCTTACATAGGTATTCCTCTTGTCCAGATGGGTTAGGGCAGTGTGCAGTGTGATTGCGATTGCGTCGTCTGTGGACCTATTGGGGCGGTAAGCAAATTGGAGTGGGTCTAGGGTGTCAGGTAGGGTGGAGGTGATATGATCCTTGACTAGTCTCTCAAACCACTTAATGATGACAGAAGTGAATGCTACGGGGCGAAAGTCGTTTAGCTCAGTTACCTTAGCTTTCTTGGGAACAGAAACAATGGTGGCCCTCTTGAAGCATGTGGGAACAGCAGACTGGGATAGGGATGGATTTAATATGTCCGTAAACACACCAGCCAGCTGGGTATACATATTAGAACACTGAAAAGCCATATTAATTAGTTATAACCTGTGGTCCCTCCTCCAGGGGGAACAGCGGCCAGACAGAGGGGCTTCCTGGGATGCATCAGAACTCTGACTATAAACAGCGTGACCTTTAACCTGGAGGAGCGGGCTAAGATGACCCCGGGGGTAAGCGTCGGCTGCCCCGGCCACTGCAGCGGCTCCAGCAGTCTCTGCCACAACAGAGGGAGGTGCATTGAGAAGAACAGCGGCTACGTCTGTGACTGCTCACAGTCTGCTTACGGGGGACCCTCCTGCAAGGAAGGTGTGAATCTTATAGTAACTTCATCATTGAGATTAACCTCGGGGGTTAATTTAGCTGTCATGTACTTTCATCTAATCATTCTGATGCTGTTTTGACACCGAATCTATGATTCTAACATGTAACTTCAAGTATACACACAAAACATGCACTGTTTGTAAAGTATCATTTTTAACATGTGGGTGTCAAAGTTCCATAGTGAAGTGATCAGGGGATGTTGGGGATCAGGGGATGTTGCAATCAGGGGATGTTGATTAGCATAGAGCTGTAAGATATCATAACAGCCCTCTGTTGCAAAATATTGTGTTACATTAACAGAAATCTAACATCGCTCAGAGTAGGGTGTCCACCTTATGTTATAAAATACATTTTACCAAGACAAATATGATTTTTCATGTTATGAATAATATATAAGCTAATACTTCCAATAATAAGCACCGAGCTATGTTGACAGAGTAGTGCCACTTCTCCCAGCGACTTTTGAAGATTTTACATGTTGTGGTGGTCTTCTGCAAAGTTGTTTCCGCGGGTCACAAAAAGCAACATTAACATGACAGGAGCTCAAAATAAAAATCTTGCGGTTCACTCAGTGCTTTGTTGACATTTCACAGAGATATGCTTGTTTTTCTGAGAAATATTTAAAAAAAATACAGGAATTTCGCATTAATATGAAAAGTGTACACTAAAATAGGAAATGTCATGTCTCAAATTCGATATCTGTCTTACCTCTATATTGTTTTATGTCCTTCGGATTCGAGAAGAAAGATGACGAGTTCAATGGTGAGCCTGTAAGTTTGCCTTAATTCTCTCACAGCATCCAGTCTAGCTGACGCAATGGTATTTTCCAGATCTTTTACCACATTGTTTTCTCTGGGCTCCATTGATTTAGTCATTCTAATCTTGGCCGTCCTACAACGGTAAAAATTCCCAAAAAGTTTTAACGGTTTATGATAGAAACATGAGGTTTGGACCATTGGTTTCTGTAGGAGTATCTATACAATTAAACATACTGTATTATTTTACCCATTGGTCAAAAGATGCGTTTTTGATTGGACAGAGGTGAAAACATTGAATATTTTGTGTTTTCTAGTGAAATATTCAACTGCAGCAAAGATCTTAGGCTGCTTCAGTCCTGATGACGTTCATTTTTACTCTTGAAGTTTTGGAGTAGAGGTGCTGAGATCAGTGGCATTCAGAGTGCAGATTGGAAAAGAGATCAAAGAGGGAGAGGATGAGATGACTGCTCTGCTGTCTCTGGTCTGTCTGAGAGGATTCGGCTCTCACATTCACACTAATCTAGGCCTCCATTATCAGGGAGCAGACCCGCCTGAAATATTCCACTGGTCTGAATTACAGTAGTTTCATTTTGATTCATTCCCACTTCCATGGAGTGTGGGGGGGGACTTATTTCATATTAACCGAACGGCAGATATTATAAATGCTGCTGGCCCTGGGGCTGAGGCTGTCCTCAAGTAAAAGGTGACCACATTGTGCTGGACTATCACCATGATATAATGCAGTATCTAACCCATCTTCTCTCTCTGTGTCCGTGCAGAGGTGTCGGTTTCATTTGACAGAGAATCGTCAGTGACCTACACCTTCCAGGAGCCTTTCTCTGTGATGCAGAACAGGAGCTCGCAGGCGTCCAGAGTTTACAGAGAGAGTGGCAGGGCCAGAGAGAACATGGCTTTCAGCTTCATGACCACACAAAGCCCTGCCATGCTGCTCACTGTCAGCACCTTCAGCCAGCAGTACATAGCAGTCATCCTGGCACGTAACGGTATGGACCCCTCTACTAATTCTTCACTACAATAAATAAGGTAGGATTATCAAGGTAGGATTCATACCACTGAATTGACAGTTTAACCCAGTTTGTGTTGTGATCAACAGGAAGTCTCCAGATCTGGTACCGTCTCCATGTGGACAGAAAGCCAGATGTGTTCAGCCCCAGCCCTAGCAGCCTGGCAGATAGACGCCTCCATCGTATCAGAATCCACCGTCAGGGGAAAGATGTCTACCTACAGGTGAAAGAAGGGGGATGTATAAACATATGGGATGTTAACATTTGCATGAGTCAAAGGGAAATGTAGATGCAGGAGAGTGAAGAGAGTGAGGAGCAGGGTAGTGAAGAGAGTAAGGAGCAGGGTAGTGAAGGGAGTGAGGAGCAGGGGAGTGAAGTAAGTGAGGAGCAGGGGAGTGAACAGAGTGAGGAGCAGGGGAGTGAAGAGAGTGAGGAGCAGGAGAGTGAGGAGCAGGGGAGTGAGGAAGAGGGGAGTGAAGAGAGTGAGGGGCAGGGGAATGAAGAGAGTGAGGAGCAGGGGAGTGAAGAGAGTGATGAGCAAGAGAGTGAAGAGAGTGAGGAGCAGGAGAGTGAAGAGAATGAGAAGCAGGTGAGTGAAGTAACTGAGGAGCAGGGGAGTGAAGAGAGTGAGGAGCAGGTGAGTGAAGTAAGTGAGGAGCAGGGGAGTGAAGAGAGTGAGGAGCAGGGGAGTGAAGAGAGTGAGGAGCAGGGGAGTGAAGAGAGTGAGGAGCAGGAGATGAAGAGAGTGAGGAGCAGGTGAGTGAAGAGAGTGAGGAGCAGGAGAGTGAAGAGAGTGAGGAGCAGGTGAGTGAAGTAAGTGAGGAGCAGGAGAATGAAGAGAGTGAGGAGCAGGAGAATAAAGAGAGTGAGGAGCAGGAGAATAAAGAGAGTGAGGAGCAGGAGAGTGAAGAGAGTGAGGAGCAGGGCAGGAGAGTGAAGAGAGTGAGGAGCAGGTGAGTGAAGAGAGTGAGGAGCAGGGGAGTGAAGAGAGTGAGGAGTAGGGGAGTTAAGAGAGTGAGGAGCAGGGGAGTGAGGAGAGTGAGGAGCAGGGGAGTGAAGAGAGTGAGGAGCAGGGGAGTGAGGAGCAGGGGAGTGAGGAGAGTGAGGAGCAGGGGAGTGAAGAGAGTGAGGAGCAGGGGAGTGAAGAGAGTGAGGAGTAGGGGAGTTAAGAGAGTGAGGAGCAGGGGAGTGAGGAGCAGGGGAGTGAGGAGAGTGAGGAGCAGGGGAGTGAACAGAGTGAGGAGCAGGAGAGTGAACAGAGTGAGGAGCAGGGGAGTGAACAGAGTGAGGAGCAGGGGAGTGAACAGAGTGAGGAGCAGGGGAGTGAACAGAGTGAGGAGCAGGGGAGTGAACAGAGTGAGGAGCAGGGGAGTGAACAGAGTGAGGAGCAGGGGAGTGAAGAGAGTGAGGAGCAGGGGAGTGAACAGAGTGAGGAGCAGGGGAGTGAACAGAGTGAGGAGCAGGGGAGTATAGAGGATATGTACAAGTTGTATTCAAACAGTTGGGGCTATATAAAAAGATGACATTTGAGCAGAGAGAGGAACTGCACTGTACTTAGGTCACCATGAGCAAATACCTTGTTTTTACAGTACCTTACACTAACCAATGTGTTGGATTAACCAAGTATACTGTATATGGTTGAACGTGTTCTTCACACCTCCTTGTCCCTTTTCCCTCTCCCACTCTACTAGATGGACAAGGACATGAACCTAAAGTACAGCCTGTCATCAGACGCAGAGTTAATCTCCATCAAATCGCTGACTTTGGGGAAAGTCACAGGTGAGCCCACCATAGAAACAAGGACCTGTTGGTTAATGTAGTTTGAAATGACGAAATGACTGGGGGCTACTGTCAATGTTTTTTTTTGTTCTACATGGAAGAAATTAACAGCCTAGGACATGATTGCAGGGATTAGAAGAATCAGTCTGCAATAACAGCAAAGCTTGTAAGCTGGAAGAGATAGAAGAGACGTGTCAGTGATATCACATGTGATATAGGCATTCTACAAATGAGATTTGGTCAAATATCCTAATCACTTCTTGCATCTGCTGTAGAGCTGACAAACAGATGGGGAGGGGTGTGAGCCACTCCCATCACCACTCTACCAAGACATTGTATCTGTCTAATAATCAGTCTCACATGTTGCACGCACTGCAAATCTTGGGAGTATTGTACTCAAGCTTATCACTTTGAGCATTAGTCAGAAGCTAAATGGAGCTCTTATGTAAATCAAGCCTAATTTGTCTAACAAAGATTCTCAATAGCTTGGGGAACTAGCAAATCTATGCTAATTGACAACACAATTTGCATTTCAAAACAAATGTATTCATCTTATCATTAAGGTACCACAGATCCCCACGGATGAATACATTTTATATAGAGATTTTGAAAGCAACATTCTTTTTTGGACATTGGTCATTGGCAATGTATAAGATATTTAGAGCCATTGAACAAAAAACGTTTAAATATAGGCCTGTAAGCCTTAATCATTCTAATGGTAATTGCTGTATTTCCAACTTTTTCATCAAACTCAAGAAAAATCATGAGAGTAGAGTTAAACAGACAAAATCAAATCTCCTTTATGTATGCCAAATCAGGGCGTGTACTATATAGGACATAACATTCGCTCTAAGGTATGCTGTTTCTCACTCTCAGCCACATTGTATTCATATGACTTCAACACAGCACAACAGCATCCACTTGTTCTCTAAAGGACCAAAGGAAAGGCATTTACCTTCTTGGCTGGGTTATGTCTCCCAGGGATCTATTAAGTCAAAATGAATGCTGCAGTGCCACAAACAAAGATCAATGATAGACCATGGTGGCGATGATCATTGTACAACTCTTTCGGGCCAACTACTCCCTCTACAATAAATTTGTCCCCTATGGGAAGTAAGCTGGTAAATATACATTAGAATATTATTTTCAAGGGAAGATGCTGTTGAATATTCACCCAGTCTGATTAGCTCCATTATTTAACTATAGAAAGTACTGTATAGGAAGAAGACAATGGTACATCTTTAAAGGAATGACGGGCACAGTCCCATCTCTGTTGTATCTTAAATTCCCATCTACTCTTGTCCTCAACACAAATCAAAAACGTAAATTGCATCTCAGCTCTCCTATCGCTGATGAGTGGTATTCAAGTGCTTTAAGCAGCCATGATGCTAGCTGCATATGTGGCAGTCGTTATTGATTACTTTCCTGCAAATGACGAGGAATCTTTAAATAAACGTATGGTGGAGCTCTAATTGCATTTGCATACATTTCCTATTCAATTACAGACTCTCCCTTTGAACACGACAAGCAGGGACAATTTTCATAGTCTCAAGAGAGCCTGCTCAATGGGTCATATCTCACATTGACAAAGAGAGATTGCTATAAGGGATACTATATAATATGCCCATTAGTCAAATGTATGCATGCATGACTGTAAGTCCCTTTTGATAGAAGTGTCTGTTAAAGGACATAAATTATATTACTATTATTCAAAGTTGGATGCTGTTGTAATTGTGGTAGTCGTTGATGTTTGAATGTTTTATGAACATCCAGATGAATCGACGAATGAGTACCTTACTTATTGTTTACAGGAGTGGATGCTGTGGATGAGGAAGTGATGCGGGCAGGATCTAAGGGCTTCATTGGCTGTCTGTCATCAGTCCAGTTTAATCACATGGCTCCACTGAAGGCAGTGCTACTAAATCGTGGCAGCTCATTGGTCACTGTCCGAGGTCACTTGGTGGAGTCTAACTGTGGGACTTTGGCTGACTTGACAATATTGCACTCTCAATCAGGTATTGTGTGATGTATTCAAAATGTTATGTTTTTCTGCCATTTTGGAAGACGTGGGGTACAACGATTAGCTGTATTTATCTTGTAGAGTTTTAACTATGGAAAATATAATTTAAAGTAGCTGTATTTTTTTCTTCACAAAAATTGTAATTAAGTACAGTATGTTAAAAAGCTGCTTTTCTGTGTTTGAATGGTGTGGGCGTACCCCAATAACAGAATGGTGTAGGTGTTAGTGATGCGCGGGTCTGATTTCAAAAAGGATTTATGGGGAAAGCACACCAAACAATTATGTTAGCTCAGTACATAGCCACAGAAAAACACAGCCATTTTCCCAGCAAAATATAGTAGTAACAAAAAGCAGAAATAGAGATAAAATTCATCACTAACCTTTGAACATCTTCATCAGATGACACTCATATGACATCATGTTACACAATACATTTATGTTTTGTTCGATAATGTGCATATTTATATCCACAAATCTCGGTTTACATTGGCGCCATGTTCAGAAATGCCTCCAAAATGTCCGGAGTAATTACAGAGAGCCACGTCAAATAACAGAAATACTCATCATAAACTTTGATGAAAGATACATGTTTTACATATAATTAAAGATACACTTGTTCTTAATGCAACCGCTGTGTCAGATTTAAAAAAAACTTTACGTAAAAAGCACACCATGCAATAATCTGAGACGGCGCTCAGATTTAACAAAATTTCTCCGCCATGTTGGAGTCAACAGAAATACGAAATTACATCATAAATATTCCCTTACCTTTGATTATCTTCATCGGAATGCAGTGCCAAGAATCCTAATTCCACAATAAATCGTTGTTTTGTTCGATAATGTCCATTACTTATGTCCAATTAGCTAATTTTGCTAGCATGTGTAGTACACATGTCCAAACGCTCGCGCAGGTGCAGCCAAACGTTGGACAAAAACTTCAAAAAGTTATATTACAAGTCGAAAAAAACTGGTCAAACTTAGTAGAAAATCAATCTTCAGGATGTTGTTATCATATATATCCAATAACGTTCCAACCGGAGCATTCTTTTCCGTCTCTATAAGTAATGGAACGCATGACGATATCATGAGGAAAGTGAGTGACCAAGAACTGGCACTCTGCCAGACCACTGACTCAAACACCTCCCATCCGGTCCCACAACACAGCATAAGCTTCATTCCACGTTCTACTGACTGTTGACATCTAGTGGAAGGCGTAAGAAGTACAAACAGATCCATATATTACAGGGAATTGAATAGGCGATGACTTTAACATCGACCACTCTCAGAATTCTCACTTCCTGTTTGGATTTTTTCTCAGGTTTTTGCCTGCCATATGAGTTCTGTTATACTCACAGACATCATTCAAACAGTTTTAGAAACTTCAGAGTGTTTTCTATCAAATAGTAATAATACTATGCATATATTAGCATCTGGGACAGAGTAGGAGGCAGTTCACTATGGGCACGCAATTCATCCAAAAGTGAAAATGCTGCCCCCTATATCAAAGAAGTTAATTATTGTGTGGATGAAAAGCTGGTGGGGTGCGGTCGGGCTGAATGAGGAGAAAGCAATACCTTCAAAAATCCATAAATGTATAATTATTGTGCAATTTATATCCATAGGCTACATTGAGGTTTTTCTTTCATTATTTTAGGCTATCTGGCATTAGTGCGTAAGCCTAAGCTTCAGAGCCTAACTGTATGTGCGCCAAATAGCCTATACGCCAATTGCCAAATACTTTTGGGAACAGGCAGAAAAAGTTAGCTTTGATCCACGGAAGCAAAAAGCTGTGAAATGGAGAGTTGGAAATAAAGAGAAGGGAGGGCCTGAAAACTCATGTTTGGGAAAGAGTTGGTGAAGTGGTAAAGAAGGATGATGTGTTATTGTGTGATGATTGTGAGGCCCTATACAAATTTGACAGTCACAAGACAGGGACCTCAAATAGGCCTACTGTAGCCTACTGTTCAGATGGGTGAAATGGAAACGGAAATCTGGACACTGACTGTAGGTCTGTAACCTCTCACATAGCCTTAATATTTTGACAATAAAATATGATTTCTTTCTTTCAGCATTTTCAGAGAATGTGAATGTGCAATTAGGTACAATCTGTAGAGGTATTGTCTTTATCAGTATCATAAAAGCTGATAGTATTACTTTCTAGTTCTTTACAACCGGTTAAACCGATGTCATTCGTACATTTTGCACAGAAAATTGTTCCCGTTGAATCTCCCGGTGCCTAAACATCTCCACCAAAGAAGCTGAGATGACAGAGAAAACAGTACTGATGTCAACTAGATAGAAGTGTTCATTCTATTGATTTATTACATTATTCTCGTGAGCAAGGGTTAATTTTTCTTCAAGGGCAACATATAATGACAGAATAGAAGCTGCATGTATATTATTATAGATTTTTTATTTAACTAGGCAAGTCAGTTTAGAACATATTCTTATTTACAATGAAGGCCTACCCCGGCCAAACCCGGACGACGCTGGTCCAATTGTGCGCCGCCCAATCACGGCCGGATGTGATACAGCCTGGATTCGAACCAGGGACTGTAGTGATGCCTCTTGCACTGAGATGCAGTGCCTTAGACTGATGTGCCGCTCGGGAGCTTATAAACAAGTTGACTAACAAATATCTTACCAAAATTTTGGAAATTAAAAGGAGAAACATATCTAAATCAGGCCCCCAAAAAACGTGCACACCCTGTCAAAAAATCTGTACGCAGTCTCTGACTGTAGCTTACAGCGCATTTTCTACATTAACAGGTTAGTTTCGGGTGCAGGCGTATACCGGTCATTTATAATATTAAAAAGCTGATTGGGCAGCTCAGCTACTGAGCCAGCGTTTTGTCATGATAAATGTGGAAATAGCAAGCATTTTTTAAACAGTCTGTTAAGATAAGTTTGAGGTGGGATTTTTTTCAAAAATGTTTGGTCTTATTTATGCTTTGGCCACAAGTGTGAGTATAGGAAGAGTCAACATTATTTGTGTATCAGCCTTCAAAAGTGTGATTTTCACCGGACACATTTACTTTAACATTTCAATCTTGTCAACCCCAAAGCCGGGATAGAGTTTTCAGTCTGTCAGATTCTTACATTGTCACAATGATGGTACCCAAGTGAATGTTGCTTATTCTTTTATGTTTGTTTTCATCTATATCCTTTGGTCACCCAGTTCTCAAATAAATGACAGATCAATGATCTAATCCATTCCTCACTGCTCTCTCTTCCCTCCTCCGGTAGATCATTCAGAGACCGTCAGCAGAGGCAAGGGGCCATTAAGGAAGGCTTCAAAAAACAACTTGGTGGTAATTGGAGGTGAGTTTTCCAATTCAGAGTTGTTAAAGTGCTCAATTGCCAAAGTCAGTGTGATGTGAAATGAGCCCCAGCGATCTCTGCCTCTCTCATCAGACGTTTTCTTTGAATAATGTGTGTCTGTCAAGATAGGATAACATGCCACAGTTTAAGGCATTTCCAGCACTGGAGAGACTTCCAAAGTAATTATCCAGAAGCGATGTTATTTGAACTGTAAAGTAAAAGGTCTTGTAAATTGACTTTCAGTCAGATATGATTGTATGCCAAGGAGTTAATGGATTGACTGATCTAAATATATATATATATATATTCCTGAGTAAATTCCTAGTGAGAGACATTTTTGTTCAAACAATTATCTGTGCCACTGAAGTTAAAAGATATGGAAGGTCATTTTGCTGAGCCTAAACAGCCAAATTGTAATCAAATCAAATGTTATTTGTCACATGCTTCGTAATCAAAAGGTGTAGAACAACAGGGAAATGCTTACGGGCCCTTCCCAAAAATGCAGAGAGAGAGAAATTACTTAATAGATATAATATAGACATAGAAAAACATATATCCTAATAGAGGAAAGAACTTCCTCTGTGATCCACTAAAGATGACTGTTATTTCTCCCCCACAGGAGTGGTCTCAGCGGTGGTCTTCATCACTCTGTGTGTGGTGGCGGTGATGACCCGTTTCCTGTACCAACACCGGCAAGCCCAGAGAGATGCCAGCATCAAGGAGAAGGAGCACCGACACAACCTGGAAACAGCCTACCGGAGAGAAACTGCCTACCAGGCAGAATCAGCCTACCGAACAGAGCTCCACCTCCACCACAGCTCCACCCTCAGGGACAACAGGGAGTACTACATCTGAACACCAGTGTCCCAGTCCCTTGGTCATCAGGGAAGGCCTCTTCTCTGTTAGTGGATTTGGAAGTGGAGATGTTGCTGCAGAATCATGGACAACATTCCGGACAAACAAAAGAACCCCGAGCCCAGTACCCTTGCACAGGGATTCTGCCAGGGCCAATGTCCGATTGTTACAAAACATGTAGGTAGTGGACAGCGAGTTTAGCCGATTTTTAGGGCTGTAAGTGTATTATGTGGTCGGTGGAACTGTTAAACAATATGGAGTGAATATGCAGGTGTGATTGTGAACCATTTCTCAACCAGCAGAAGTAAGGACTGAGATAAAAAAAAAAAGGGAAACATAAGTGAATGTCACCTGCCACACCTACTGAATGTGTACAAATTTCCGAAGACATCATTATTCTTGTAACCCCCAATATTCTTCAAGATTTCCCACAGAGTTCTGTGGAACGTCCTAAATTACATGTGAAAGATACGAACGTACTGTAGGTCTGTAAGTGACGCCAACTGTGAACTTTCCAGTGTGGCAAGGGGCCTATACTGCCTTCTGTAAGAGTGCCTCTTCATATTGTTTTAACCTATTTTTTAACAACCCTTTACAACTTGGTTTCAACTCATTAGTGTTAACTTGTGTTTTGAATTTTGTATAAGGGAATCAATCACACATCTGAACATGACCCACATGTACTGTAAAATCATCCTCTGTTCGAACCTATAACAAATGGAAGTTGTATTTTGTTGTAATTATACAATGCTGTAATTTATGTTTAAATGATGCATTATGCTCAAAGGGGAGTATTTTGCTATCAGATGGATTGATACGTACAGTTTATGTTCCACTTCAAAAGTTGTACTGGCCCAGATCATTTAGAGACATGCCTGTGACTGGAATTTACCAAAAAATTTGCAATTCAAATCAATGCATGGTTGTGCAAAGATTCAAGTCACGAAGTTGTGTCTCAAGACAAGAAATGATCAGATGTCTCTATAGAAAAACTTTACTAACCACTAACAATGAGATTTTACTCATTGTTTTATGACAACATTTGTCATTTATTTACCTTTCCTTCTTTATGATTTGTATAGTTGCAGTTGTACAGGTATATTGTATAGATGTATATTTATTAATAAACGGAAGACATTCTTAATGATATATTGTAATATAGCTTATTCCCTTCTTACATCCCTTTGGATTTGCAAGTCAATCCAATCTTCAGAAATGTAGTAACCTACATTAAAATATGTTGATTGAAATATCAATATGAAATGCATGATTATAGGATTGTGTAATATTCCCCATATCCTCATCTAACCTCTTGTGATCTTCCAGGCAAATAGATACAAACACTCCCCACTTTACATGCTCAATGGAGGGTTGATATCAGTCCGTTTGAAATAAAACAACTAGGGCATGAGCCGCTTAAAAAATATATCTCTGACAGTGTATATGTAAAATAAGTTCAATCAAATCAAAATGTATCCAGACAAAGGTTGGTGTAAGGCGTGCGTACTGGTGGTAGAGAAGTCAGGCGCAGGAGAGCAAAGACTGTTACAACGGCGCAGTTTAATGATAAAAATCACCGTGAACAAAAACAATATATACAATGGGACAAAAACCCCAGACATAACATGCAAAAGCACTTACAATAAACAATAACGGACAAGGACATGTGTGGAACAAAGGGTTAAATACACAACATGTAATTTATGGAATTGATACCAGGTGTGTGGGAAGACAAGACAAAACAAATGGAAAATGAAAGGTGGATCGGCGATGGCTAGAAGACCGGTGACGTCGACCGCCGAACGTCGCCCGAACAAGGAGAGGGACCGACTTCGGAGGAAGCCGAGAAGTTGGGCTGTTGATGATCATTTTACTGAGCGAGTCCTATATTGACATAACCTGAAAGGCCACTCAGCAAGGAAGAAGCCACTGCTCCAAAACAGCCATAAAAAAGCCAGACGACAGTTTGCAACTGCAGAAGGGACAGAGATCGTACTTTTAGGAGAGATGTCCTCTGGTCTGATGAAAACAAAAATAGAACTGTTTGGCCATAATGACCATCGTTATGTTTGGAGGAAAAAGGGGGATGCTTGCAAGCCAAAGAACACCATCCCAACCGTGAAGCACAAGGGGTGGCAGCGTTATGTTCTGGGGGTGCTTTGCTGCAGGAGGGACTGGTGCACTTCACAAAACAGATGGCATCATGAAGCAGGAAAATTATGTGGATATATTGAAGCAACAGCTCAAGACATCAGTCCGGAAGTTAAAGCTTGGTCGCAAATGCGTCTTCCAAATGGACAATGACCCCAAGCATACTTCCAAAGTGGTGGCAAAATGGCTTCAGGACAACACAGTCAAGGTATTGGAGTGGCCATCACAAAGCCCTGACCTCAATCCTATATAAAATTTGTGGGCAGAACTGAAAATGCGTGTGCGAGCAAGGAGGCCTACAAATCTGACTCTGTTACACCAACTCTGTCAGGAGGAATGGGCCAAAATTCACCCAGCTTATTGTGGGAAGCTTGTGGAAGGCTACACGAAGCGTTTGACCCAAGTTAAACCATTTAAAGGCAATGCTACCAAATACTAATTGAGTGTATGTAAACTTCTGACCCACTGGGAATGTGATGAAATAAATAAAAGCTGAAATAAATAATTCTCTCTACTATTATTCTGACATTTCACATTCTTAAAATAAAGTGGTGATCCTAACTGATCTTAAACAGGGAATTTTTAAATGTCAGGAATTGTGAAAAACTGAGTTTAAATGTATTTTGCTAAGATGTATGTAAACCTCCGACTTCAAATGTATATACTGAGATCATGTGTTAGATCATGTGACAGTTAGATTGCACACAGGTGGACTTTATTTAACTAATTATGTGACTTCTGAAGGTCGTTGTTTGCACCAGATCTTATTTAGGGACTTCATAGCAAAGCCGGGGAATACATATGCACGCACCACTTTTCCTTTTTTTTAACAAGTAATTTATTTTGTGTCTGTCCACTACATGAAATCCAGATAAAAATCTATTTAAATTACAGGTTGTAATGCAACAAAATAGGAAAAATGCCAAGGGGGGAATACTTTTGCAAGGCACTGTATGTGGACCATATTAATTCCTTAGTGATGTGGACAACGAGGAACTGGAAGTGCTCGACCACTCCACTACAGCCCCATCGCTGTCTCTATTTGAGGGAGCTTTCAAGCAATGTAATTAGGGAATTTTCAAGCGTAATGGGTAACTGTTTTGTGTTCTGGTTTAAGAATGTAATTTCCATTACTCTAAGGGACTCCCGTACACAGTTTGCCTACTACTACACTAAAAAGCATGTTCAATGGAGATTATCTAGGACTACACTATCAGTGTCTGGGAAACTGGCACAAAATGTTACATTAATTAACTTTGTAATTATTTGTGGTGATGGGAGAAAGTCACAGACAATTGTTTGTATTAGCATTAGAACTGCCTAGACACAAATAAGGTATGTTTATTTTACATAAAGCACTTCTGATGTTTGTTTATTGTAGTAAACATTAAGTTAAGTTGAAGCTTAACAGCATGTCTCATTGATTTAATTTGATGTCAGGATTTACATAAACTATTAGAGTTTGTCGTGGTAAATTAGTATGTACATGTAAGTACTGTAAGTTAGTCTAAAGACTCCATTCCATCAGTTTCAGTCATAAAGTTGGAATCTTTGTAGAGAGTAAGAGAAACACAAAAAGACAGAGCAAAAGCAACAGAAACATTTTTTTAGATGGAGCCCCACATCAATATCATGTTGAATGGGTCACTGTCCATCACCGGTCTTCTGGTGAATATCTTCTATCTCTTCTGCATATTTGCACCTGGGAAGTATTCAGAGAGAGTTTTCCACCAGCCTGTAAAACTGCTCTTCTTCTCAGAAGTGGGATACAGTATGGCGCTTCAAATTCTGAACTCCTAAAACTCTTTGCGGAGTGGTACAACAACAATCTGAACAACCTGGTGAGATTGACCACACTGGCTTGCATGTCCACGTGTGTGGCTCAGTGTCTTCAACTACATCATATAGTGAGGTGGTACCCCCGCATATTGACTCGGTACCGGCACCCCCTGTGTATGGTCTTATTACTGTTATTTTATTGTGTTACTTTTCATTTTATTTTATACTTTAGTTTATTTAGTAAACATTTTCTTAACTATATTTCTTGAACTGCATTGTTGGTTAAGGGCTTGTAAGTAAGCATTTCACTGTAAGGTTGTATTCGGCGCATGTGACAAATACAATTTTAATTTGATTTGACATTTCTGTATGAAGACAACCTTTGTTTGTCTGTCTTATTAACAATATGATTTTGATTGCAATGGTAAGATTTGTTATCTTGTGTAGGCCATAAAACACATAACATGACTGTCTTGATAACAATATGTTATGGATTGCATTGAAAATATTTGTTATATGGTGTAGGCCATAAATCACACTAAGACAATCATTTTAGAAGTACACTAGACGCTTTCAGTTGACACACCCTGAAAATAAGGACCGACATGCCTATTTCTATATCTGTTTTTTTTCGGTCACCAATTCTTTCTGTACGCAGTATACTGTATACGACATAGTATACTGTATACGACATACTGTATACGATGCCTTCAGAAAATATTTATACCCCTTGAATTCCTCCATATTTTGTTGTGTTATAGATTGATTTCAAGAATGCATTACATTTAGGTTTTAAATCACCCATCTACACACAATAAATTGCAGAAAATGTATTGAAAATGAAATACATAAGTATTTACACCCCTGATGTAACGGTTGTCGTCGGGAGAAAGAGATATTATTTAATCTTATTTAATAATAATCAAAAACTGAACACTGAATAACAAAACAACAAAGTGAAAACCGAAACAGTTCTATCTGGTGCAGACACACAAAGACTGAAAATAACCACCCACAAAAAAAACAATAGAAAACAGGCTGCCTAAATATGGTTCCCAATCAGGGACAACGATTGACAGCTGCCTCTGATTGAGAACCATATCAGGCCAAACACAGAAATAGAAAAACTAACATAGACAACCAACCCAACTCACGCCCTGACCATACTAAAACAAAAGACAAAACAAAGGAACTAAGAACGTGACAGAACGTGACACCTGAGTCAATACTTTCTAGAAGCACCATTGGCAGAGAGTACAGTTGTGAGTATTTCTGGGTAAGTCTCTCAGAACTTTCCACAACTGGATTGTGCAACATTTCCCCATTATTCTTTTCAAAATTCTTCAAGCAATGTCAAATTGGTTGTTGATCATTGCTAGACTAGCATTTGCAGGTCTTGCCATAGATTTTCAAATAGATTTCAGTCAAAACTGTAACACAGCCACAATGTCTTCTTGGTAAACATCTCTGGTGTAGATTTGGCCTTGTGTTTATTGTCCCGCTGAAAGGTGAATTCATCTCTCAGTGTCTGGTGGAAAGCAGACTGAACCAGGTTTTCCTCTAGGATTTTGCCTGTGCTTAGCTCAATTCCATGTATTTTTTATCCTGAAAAACTCCCCAGTCCTTAACAATTACAAGCATACTCATAACATGATGCAGCCACCACTATGCTTGAAAATTATAGAGAGTGGTATTCAGTAATGTTATGTATTGGATTTGCCCCAAACATAACACTTTGTATTCAGGAGAAATAATGAATTGCTGTGCCACATTTTTTTGCAGCATTAATTCAGTGCCTTGTTGCAAAATGTATATATTTTTTCTTTATAGGTTTCCTTTTTTCACTCTGTCAATTAGGTTAGTATTGTGGAGTAACTAAAATGTTGTTGATCCAATTTCAGTGTTCTCCTATCACATCCATTACACTCTGTAACTGTTTTAAAGTCACCATTGGCCTCTCATGGTGAAAATCCCTGAGTGGTTTGTATTTGTATTTATTATGGATCCCCATTAGCTGCTGCCATAGCAGCAGCTACTATTCCTGGGGTCCAGCAAAATTAAGGCAATTTATACCATTTTAAAACATTACAGTACATTCACAGATTTCACAACACACTGTGTGCCTTCAGGCCCCTACTCCACCACTACCACATATCTATATTACTAAATCCATGTGTATGAATAGCGCGTATGTTATCGCGTGTGTGTGGGGGGGGGGGTGTATGCATGTGTCTGTGCCAATGTTTGTGTTGCTTCACAGTCCATAAGGTGTCTTTTATCTGTTTTTTAAATCTAATTTTACTGCTTGCGTCAGTTACTTGATGTGGAACAGAGTTCCGTGTAGTCATGGCTCCATGTAGTACTGTGTGCCTCCCATAGTCTGGACTTGGGGACTGTGAAGATACCTCTTGTGGCATGTCTTGTGGGGTATGCGTGGGTGTCCTAGCTGTGTGCCAGTAGTATAGACAGACAGCATTCAACATGTCAATGCCTCTCATAAATAAAAGTAGTGATGAAGTCAATCTCTCCTCCACTTTCAGCCAGGAGAGATTGACATGCATATTATTAATATTAGATCTCTGTGTACATCCAAGGGCCAGCCGTGCTGCCCTGTTCTGAGCCAATTGCAACAAAAAAGTAATTTGTTTGTGGCACCTGACCACACGACTGAACAAGGTGCGACAAAACTAGGGCCTGTAGGACCTGCCTTGTTGATAGTGTTGTTAAGAAGGCAGAGCATCGCTCTATTATAGACAGACTTCTCCCCATCTTAGCTACTACTGCATCAAATGTTTTGACCATGACAGTTTACAGTCTAGTGTTACTCCAAGCAGTTTAGTCATCTCAACTTGCTCAATTTCCACATTATTTATTAAGATTTATGGTTTAGTGAGTGTTTTGTTCCAAATACAGTGCTTTTAGTTTTAGAAATATTTAGGGCTAACTTATTCCTTGCCACCCACTCTGAAACGAACTGCTGCTCTTTGTTGAGTGTTGTAGCTGACGTGTATAGTGTTGAGTCATCCGCATACATAGAAACTCTGGCTTTACTCAAAGTCAGTGGCATGTCGTTAGTAAAAAATGAAAAAAGCAACGGGCCTAAACAGCTACCCTGGGGAATTCCTGATTCTAACTGTATTATATTTGATAGGCTTCCATTAAAGAACACCCTCTGTGTTCTGTTAGAAAAGTAACTCTTTATCCACATTATAGCAGGGGGTGTAAAGCCATAACACATACGTTTTTCCAGCAGCAGACTATGATCAATAATGTCAAAAGCTGCACTGAAGTCTAACACGACAGCCCCCACAATCATTTTATCATCAATTTCTCTCAGCCAAACATCAGTAATATCATTGTATAAGTGCTGTGCTTGTGGAGTGTCCTTCCCTATAAGCATGCTGAAATTCTCTTGTCAATTTCTTTACTGTAAAATAGCATTGTATCTGGTCAAACACAATTTTTCCCCAGAAGTTTACAAAGGGTTGGTAACAGGCTGATTGGTCGACTATTTGAGCCAGTAAAGGGGGCTTTACTATTCTTGGGTAGCGGAATGACTTTATCTTCCCTCCAGGCCTGAGGGCATACGCTCTCTAGTAGGCTTAAATTGAAGATGTGGAAAATAGGAGTGGCAATATCGTCTGCTATTATCCTCAGTAATTTTCCATCTAGATTGTCAAACCCTGGTGGCTTGTCATTGTTGATAGACAACAATATTTTTTCACCTCTTCCACACTGACTTGATGGAATTCAAAAGTACTATTCTTGTCTTTCGTAATTTGGTCCGATATACTTGGATGTGAGTGTCAGCATTTGTTGCTGGCACGTCATCCCTACGTTTGCTTATCTTACCAATGAAAAAATCATTAAAGTAGTTTGCAATATCAGTGGGCTTTGTGATGTAGGAGCGGAGTTGGCTTTTTTCCCCACAATTTCATTTAAGGTGCCCCAAAGCTTTTTACTATCATTCTATAAATAATTTATCTTTGTTTCCTAGTGGAGTTTATTTTTATTTTTATTTAGTTTAGTCACATGATTTCTTAATTTGCAGTATGTTTGCCAATCAGTTGGGCTGCCAGACTTAATTGCCATACCTTTTGCCTCATCCCTCTCAACCATACAATTTTTTAATTCTTCATCAATCCAAGGGGATTTAACAGTTTTTGCAGTAATTTTCTTAATTGGTGCGTGCTTATTAGTAACTGGAATAAGTAGTTTCATAAATGCGTCATGTGCAGCATCTGGTTGCTCCTCATTACACACTACATACCAGCAAATATTCTTTACGTCATCAACATATGACTCACTACAAAACTTCTTGTGTGACCTCTTATAGACTATATTAGGCCCAGCCTTTGGAACTTTGGTTTTCTGTTACGTCCGTCGTGAGATGAATGAGACCAAGGTGCAGCGTTGTAAGCGTACATCTTTCTTTATTGATGAACACCAAAAACCAACAAATTATAAACAAACGTAACATTCTGCAGGCTACATAGTAACTATGCAAAAACAAGATCCTACAAACTCAGGTGGAAAACAGGCTGCCTAAGTATGATCCCTAATCAGAGACAACGATAGACAGCTGCCTCTGATTGGGAACCATACCCGGCCAACAAAGAAATAGAACACATAGATTTGCCCACCCAAGTCACACCCTGACCTAATCAAATAGAGAATAAAAAAGGCTCTCTAAGGTCATGGTGTGACATTTTCATAGATATGGCTATTATATTGTGATCACTACATCCTATGGATTTGGATAATGCTTTAAAGCAAATATCTGCAGCATTAGTAAAAATGTGGCTTTCTTAGGCTACATACGTTAATATGGGCTATTTTTAGCACTTTTCTGGGTTGCTTGATTGTTTTTAATGCTTTACTGGGAAGCTTATCAGAGGTAGACTTACTCCTGTTATTTACATTGGAGCTGATAGTGCAGGGTGAGCTGCATAAAGTGGTCTTCCTACTATTGCACACTGCCTCAGTGATAACAGTGTAACTCTGGTTTAAAGGCTCATGATTACTGCTTACAATAGCTGTAGTATAAATAGATGTATTCGGTGAAATTAGGGCTACATAAATTAAATTACTTATATTGTGTTTGCCAATGCCCCTAAGATAATGTACATTTGATACAGCATTATGACGACTCATTGTCACAATGGTAGGGATTAACTGAGCCGGTCTTGGATCATTTACCAGTCATTGTTTCAACAGTCCAGGAGCAAAGATGATTTGGATGGATCATTCCTGTAGAGTATCTTCTGTTTCCAGAAGATGTCAAAATTATCAATAAAAGTGACTCCAGCAGAGCTACAGTAGGTCTTTTAAAAATCATGTTAAATCACTATTACTGCACATAGAGTGAGTCCATGCAATTTATCATGTGACTTGTTAAGCATATTTTTACTCCTGAACTTATTTAGGCTTGCCATAACAATGGGGTTGAATACTTATTGACTGAAGACATATCAACTTTGTATTTTTTATTATTTTGTAAAAATGAAATGAAAAACAAAATTCCACTTTGGCATGATGGGTTATTGTGTGTAGGCTAGTGACAAAACACTCATGTTGATACATTTGATATTCAGGCTGTAACACAACAAAATGTGGACAAAGCCCGAGAGTGTGAATATTCTCAGAAGACACTGTATGTATATTGAACTTTGTTTCGCATGCACGCACACACACACGCACGCACGCACACACACACACACACACACACACACACACACACACACACACACACACACACACACACACACACACACACACACACACACACACACACACACACACACACACACACACACACACACACACACACAGTAAACTTGTATCCAAGAAACCAGAGGGATGAAATGGAGTGATTAAAATCACTTTCTTTGCTTATTTATTAGATTCAGCAATTACTTAATGACTTCAGGGCCATCCATTGTAACTTTGGGGGACACTGCTCATCTCGTTATTTTACTGCATTATGAACAGTTAGAGGCAAAGTTTTTCCAAAACATCCCGACTAATGAGCTATGGTTCAAATAGCTCCTTGTGAGGGCAGTTTAAAGTTTCTTAGTGTAAGTCTATTTCACATAAGGTTGATGTAATCGAATTTCAGGGACTGAAAATGTAGTTAATTCTTTAGGGGGGTGCTAAACTGAAATACGGAATTGTTTTAAAATGGTCATACTACAGCTCATTTAGCTATTTAATTTTGAATGTTGGGACCCCTTTAGGTATAAAAAAAGCCTTTACTACTAAAATCCATAGAAATGCATTGAATAAAACATTTATCAATGGCAAAAAAGAACAGCCCAAAAATAAATAACAAAAAACAAGATTTTGAAGTGTTGCCTTCCATTAGTTATTTTTAAACGGTACCGGTTACCTTGAGACGAGTCCCGTGATACAGAGAACACCATCGTGTTTGTGAGAGTCTCCCCGTTCCATAGAGTGGTTAAAATAGTTTGTAGGTCAAACCGTTCGGACGCTACAGGCGTTTCGTGAGAAGACTGATTTTTGGGATGTCTCATGGTCTGACAAACACCGCTCTAGCTCTGTCACCTTTCACCGCAGATGATTGCGACGCATCCATGGATTTTGATGGATATAGATGGGGATTTTTTGTTTAATATCATTTTTTGTTTTATTGACTCTAGGGGTTAAATAAATTACAAAGAATGGAAAAGTTTTGAGCTCTGACAGAAATGCTGTATGGTTCCCTGTACTACTTTTCTTAAAAATAAAAAAAAACAATTAATGTGACATAATATCTATGAAAAACATGCACCTGTGAAACTTTTGTGGAAGCAGGTCCCCTTATTGAATCTAAAAACAGTTGCAGTGTATCTAGGGCCTGGATTCTAGGCATTTAGATGGACTGTGTCTTCAAATTGTAGTCTACTTTTCTACACCACGTATCGTATGACTGTGTACAAAACAGAAATGAGCTTTGTTTTGTGCACAATTACTTCAGCTATTTGGTAACTGAAAACATATAATAACTCTAAGCTACGACCATAAGACGACCATAAGACGACCTGCAGATAATTTACAATTAGCGTCAATAATATACAGTTGAAGTCAGAAGATTACATACACCTTAGCCAAATACATTTAAACTCAGTTTTTCACAATTCCTGACATTTAATCCTTGTAAAAATTCCCTGTCTTAGGTCCGTTAGGATCACCACTTTATTTTAACAATGTGAAATGTCAGAATAATATTAGAGAGAATGATTTATTTCAGCTTTAAATTCTTTCATCACATTCCCAGTGGGTCAGAAGTTTACATACACTCAATTAGGATTTGGTAATATTAACTCTAAATTGCTTAACTTGGGTCAAATGTTTCAGGTAGCCTTCCACAAGCTTCCCACAATAATTTGGGTGAATTTTGGCCCATTCCTCCTGACAGAGCTGGTGTAACTAAGTCAGGTTTGTAGGCCTCCTTGCTCGCACACGCTTTTTCAGTTCTGCCCACAAATTTTCTGTAGGCTTGAGGTCAGGGCTTTGTGATGGCCACTCCAATACCTTGACTTTGTTGTCCTTAAGCCATTTTGCCACCAGTTTTGAAGTATGCTTGGGGTCATTGTCCATTTGGAAGACCCATTTGCGACCAAGCTTTAACTTCCTGACTGATGTCTTGAGATGTTGCTTCAATATATCCACATCATTTCACTCCCTCATGATGCCATCTATTTTGTGAAGTGCACCAGTCCCTCCTACAGCAAAGCACCCCCACAATATGATGCTGCCACCCCTGTGCTTCACGGTTGGGATGGTGTTCTTCGGCTTGCAAGCCTCCCCCTTTTTCCTCCAAACATAACAATGGTTGTTATGGCCAAACAGACCAGAGGACATTTCTCCAAAAAGTACAATCTTTGTCCCCCTGTGTAGTTGCAATCCGTAGTCTGGCTTTTTTATGGCTTTTTTGTGGCAGTGGCTTCTTCCTTGCTGAGCGGCCTTTCAGTTTAGGTCGATACAGGACTCGTTTTCCTGTGGATATAGTTACTTTTGTACCTGTTTCCTCCAGCATCTTCACAAGGTCCTTTGATGTTGTTCTGGGATTGATTTGCACTTTTCGCACCAAAGTACGTTCATCTCCAGGAGACAGAACGCATCTCCTTCCTGAGCGGTATGACGGCTGCGTGGTCCCATGATGTTTATACTTGCCTACTATTGTTTGTACAGATGAACGTGCTACCTTCAGGCGTTTGGAATTTGCTCCTAAGGATGAACCAGACTTGTGGAAGTCAATTTGGAGGTCTTGGCTGATTTTTAAAATTTTTCCCATGATGTCAAACAAACAGGCACTGATTTTGAAGGTAAGCCATGAAATACCTCCTCAGGTATACCTCCAATTGTCTCAAATTATGTCAATTAGCCTATCAGAAGCTTCTAAAGCCAAGACATCATTTTCTGGATTTTTCATGCTGTTTAAAGGCACTCTAAACTTAGTGTTTATAAACTTCTGACCCACTGGAATTGTGATACAGTGACTTATAAGTGAAATTATCTGTCTGTAAAGAATTGTTGAAAAAATGACTTGTTTCCTGCACAAAGTAGATTTCCTAACCGACTTGCCAAACTATAGTTTGTTAACAAGACATTTGTGGAGTGGTTGAAAAACGAGTTTTAATGACTCTAACCTAAGTGTATGTAAACTTCTGACTTCAACTGTATTTAGCGGTGTACATGGGTTACAAACATATCATTAAATATCTTTGCAGGTGTTAAGTAATTTCTACACGCATGCCCCCCCCCCCCCCCCCTTCCTCCTCCCCCAAAAGCACACACGGTGTATCAACACATTTACTACATCAACTCCATTGCCATAATGGTAGTAATTACAGCTATAGTTGGATCAGGTTTGCACAATTTACCTCTGATTGATTCCAGTGTGTGTGTGTGTGTGTGTGTGTGTGTGTGTGTGTGTGTGTGTGTGTGTGTGTGTGTGTGTGTGTGTGTGTGTGTGTGTGTGTGTGTGCGTGTGCGTGTGCGTGTGCGTGCGTGTGCGTGCGTGTGTGTGCGTGTGTGTGTGTGTGTGTGTGTGTGTGTGTCCTCTGAGAAAGCCAATCAGAGGTCTGTGGGCCTGCTGGCCTTGGGAATATAGCACTCTTTTTATATTAAACAAGCGTCAGTCTAATTTATAGGGAGACTGCATTAACGCTACAGCTGGATAAAAATTCTACAGCCAAAAACATGGATGTTTGTTAAATGCATGGAAGTCAAGTTAATCCAATGCATTAGTGTTCATCTGTTGGTTGTATTGGTATAATGACACCAACAGCATCTTACTGTAAGACCTACAGTGCATTTAGTAAAGTATTCAGAGCCCTTGACTTTTTTCAGATTTTGTTACGTTACAGCTTAATTCGAAAATGGATGAAATTATACAATTATTCAAAAATGTATTAAATTGTTTTTTGCCTCAATCAATCTACACGCAATACTCCATAATTACAAAGCAAAAACAGATTTTTAGAAAAATGTGCACCAAAAAAAATAACAAAAACTGAAATATCACATTTACATACTGTAAGGATTGAGACACTTTGGCAACGATTACAGCCTCGAGTCTTCTTGAGTATGATGTTAAACGCTTGGCACACCTGTATTTGTGGAGTTTCTCCAATTCTTCTCCACAGATCTCCTCTGTCAGGTTGGACTGGGAACATCACTGCACAGCTTTTTTCAGGTCTCTCCAGAGATGTTTGATCAGGTTTAAGTTTGGGCTCTGGCTAGGCCACTTAAGGACAATCGGAGACTTGTCCCGAAGCCACTTCTGCGTTGTCTTGGCTGTGTGCTAAGGGTTGTTGTCCTGTTGAAAGGTGAACTTTCACCCCAGTCTGAGGTCCTGAGCGCTCTTGAGCAGGTTTTCATCAAGGATTTCTCTGTACTTTGCTCCGTTCATCTTTCTCCCAGTCCCAGACAACGAAATCCATCACCACAGCATGATGCTGCCACCGCTATGCTTCACCATAGGGATGGTGTCAGGTTTCCTCCAAACGTGACGCTTGGCATTCAGGCCAAAGAGTAAAGTATTGGTTTCATCAGACCAGAGAATCTTGTATCTCATGTTGTGAGAGTCCTTTCGGTGCCTTTTGGCAAATTCCAAGCGGGCTGTCATGTGAATATTACTGAGAAATGGCTTCCGTCTGGCCACTCTACCACAAAGGCCTGATTGGTGGAGTGCTGCAGAGATGGTTGTCCTTATGGAAGGTTCTCCGATCTCCACAGAGGAACTCTGGAGCTCTGTCAGAGTGACCATCGGGTTCTTGGTTACCTCCCTGACTTTTCTGTTTGTTCGGGCAGCCAGCTCTAGGAAGAGTCTTGGTGGTTCCAAACAACTTCCATTTAAGAATGATGGAAGCCACTGTCTTCTTGGGGACCTTCAATGCTACATAAATATTTTGGTACCCTTCCGTAGATCTGTGCCTCGACACAATCCTGTCTCTGAGCTCTACGAACAATTCCTTCAAAAACTTGTGTGCCTTTTCAAATCATCTCCATTTAATTGAATTTACCACAGGTGGACTCGAATCAAGTTGTAGAAACATCTCAAGGATGATCAATGGAAACAGGATTCACCTGAGCTCATTTTCAAGTCTCATAGAAAAGGGTCTGAATACTTTTTTACATAAGGTATTTGGTTTTTTTTGTAATACATTTTCAAAAAATTATAAAAACCTGTTTTTGCTCTGTAATTATGGGGTATTGGGTGTAGATTGATGAGGGAAAAAATAATGTAATCAATTTTAAAAATGTGGATAAAGGGAAGGTGTCTGAATACTTTCCGAATGCACTGTACTTTGGTTTTGTAACGATCGTCGTATCGAGGAGAAGGAGAAGACCAAGATGGAGCGTGGTAAGTACTCATAATTACTTTTAATGAATACTAACAAAACAACAAAAATGATAAACGAACAGTTCTGCTAGGTGAACATACACTAAACAGAAAACAACCACCCACAACACACAATGGAAAATAGGCTACCTAAGTATAGCTTCGTAATCAGAGACAACGATAGACAGCTGCCTCTGATTGGGAACCACACCAGGCCAAACACAGAAATAGACAACCTAGACATACAACATAGAATGCCCACCCACATCACACCCTGACCAAACAAAACATAGAAACATACAAAGCAATCTATGGTCAGGGCATGACAGGTTTCTGCTATACAAAACATGCTACAACAGGCTATGACAACTAACAAACCGTCAGACAGAAAGAGCCTGTTTGTCACGCCCTGTCACGCCCTTGGTCAGGGTGTGATTTGGGGTGGGCATTCTATGCTTTGTTTTCTATGTTTCTTTATTTCTATGTTTTGGCCGGGTATAGTTCTCAATCAGGGACAGCTGTCTATCGTTGTCTCTGATTGGGAATTATACTTAGGTAGCCCTTTTTCCCTCCTTTCAGTGTGGGTAGTTGACTTTGTTAGTGGCACTATAGCCCTCGGAAGCTTCACGGTCGTTTATTTTGTTTCTTGTTTTGTTGGTGACATTCTAAAATAAAAGGAAATGTAAGCTCACAACGCTGCACTTTGGTCCACTTCTTTCGACAGCCGTGACACTGTTGTCTATTGAAAAGTTATGTGAAAGTTCATGTAGGTTAAGTATATCCATAGTCAGAACTGCATCGTTATGATATTGAATATTACAAATTTGTGCCTGCAGCTGACTATCAAGTGGCAATGAAAAAGGGAACCATGCGAATAGATGTACTCATTCTAGTGCACTCAGTAAATAGACCTATCTGATGTTATATGCATATACTACATTTCACTAAATCTGTAATGCACAGGGTAATCTACAATCTGTAAATCACAGAGTAGGCTAAAATCTGTAATGCACAGGGTAGGCTAAAGGGCTTCTAGAAGGCATGGGGTACCAGTTGTTTTTCTCTTTTCATTGGGGTCTGGTCCTAATTGTTTTTACACTTCGGTGTTTTAAAATCGTATCTGATTAAAGCTGGGAGCCATTAGAGCAGGGAAGATTGCAGGGATATTCATCAAGTTGAAGTTCAGCCTCATTGCATTGTTTATCATTTTCAACAGGTTCAATTGATTTGAAATAAAAAGGCTTTTACTACGGATGGAAAGAGGCTGAGCGATATTGAAGATGTAAAGTAATTATACCTTGGGTCATAATTTCATATCCTGTCATTGTCAGAAATATATATAAATGTACTTATAGAGGCCAAGAAGGAGACGCGGATGGTTCATGTTTATGTATGTGTGATTGTGTGCCAGGGTGTGTGTGTGATAGCCAGGGTGTGTGTGTGAGAGAGATAGCTGGCAGCTAAATGTGTTACCCTTTGCCACAACCAGAGAGATGGGATAGACTTTGAGGTTGTTAGTGTTTTTGTTTTGTTTCGTTGTGTTTTGGTTTTGTGTCCTTATTTAATTATTTTACTAATTTCTTTTCAACATACTCACACACAACACCTCATGTATACACTCTAAAAACGCATTAAATAATACATCAAAGAACATGTAATACACACACATACACATACACGCAGACACTACTGACATCTGCATGCACACCTACATTCCATAGATTATCTCATTGTATGTCATAGTACGTATTCAATGTTGTTACACTTATACCTGCAGCCGTATACAGTACACGGCATGATCTCATTGTACCGACATATCTCGTTAAATATTTTAGAAAAAGGCTGTTATCCTTGAAAGGGTAGGGTGCTGGAGTACTGAAAACAGGGCTGCCAATCATTTTGAACCCTATCTTTTTTGTATATTTATTAATTTCGTGTCAAACTAAATATCTTACTCTGAGCAATTTTATTAGTAGAAAATCACAACAATACAGCTCAGTATATGTATTAATTATTTTATACAGTTTTATTTGTTGTTGCTTATGATGATCAAGGGCTAATAAACCACAGTGTATCTTCTTTTTCCTTTATATTTTGTTTCCTTTTACGTTTGTTTTAGATTATCAAATTTTTATTACTGTATTTCTTTATATAAAAAAAATATGTACAGTGGTGTCCGAAATGATTGACACCCTTGATAAAGATGAGCAATAAACACTACATAAAATAAATAATTACATAAAATAAATAATTACATAAAATAAATAATTACATAAAATAAATAATTACATAAAATAAATAATTACAATCTACACTCCATGGGCAAAAGTATGTGGACACCTGCTCGTCGAACATCTCTTTCCAAAATCATGGGCATTAATATGGAGTTGATCCCCTTTGCTTCTATTACAGCCTCCACTCTTCTGGGAAGACTTTCCACTAGATGTTGGAACATTGCTGCGGGGACTTGCTTCCATTCACCCGCAAAAGCATTAGTGAGGATGGGCACATATGTTGGGGGATTAGGCCTGGCTCGCAGTTGACATTCCAATTCATCCCAAAAGTGTTTGATGGGGCTGAGGTTAGGCCAGTCAAGTTTTTCCACACCAATCTCAACAAACGTTTTCTGTATGGACCTCACTTGGGGGCATTGTCATGCTAAAACAGGAAAGGGCCTGTTTTAGCATGACAAAGTTGGAAGGACAGAATCATCTAGAATGTCATTGTATGCTGTAGCATTAAGATTTCTCTTCACTGCAACCAAAGGGCCTAGTCCAAACCATAAAAAACAGTCCTAGACCATTATTCCTCTTCTACCAAACTTTACAGTTGGCACTATGCATTGGGGCAGGTAGCCAAACCCAGATTCGGCCAACGGACTGCCAGATGGTGAAGCGTGATTACTCCAGAGAACGCGTTTCCAGTGGGTCCAATGGCGTCAAGCGTCACACCACTCCATTCGCCGCTTGGCATTGTGCAATGTGATCTTAGGCTTGTGTGCGGCTGCTCGGCCATGGAAAGCTGTGTTTCTCTATGGAGATTGCATGGCTGTGTACTCAATTTTATACACCTGTCAGTAACTGGTGTCGCTGATATAGCAGAATCCACTCATTTGGACGGGTGTCCACATACTTCTGGCTATGTACTGTATGTTGTACAGTCCAAAAAAATGGGAAATTATATTATTTTATATTAATACAATTGCTCAGAGAAAGAGATTTTGCCTAAGTAATAAAAAAAGAATCTCAAAAAGGTAGGGGTCAAAATTATTGACACCCCTGTTTTCAATACCTCACCTTGCGCGGATAACAGCACTGAGGCTTTTTCTAAAATAATTTATGAGTTGGACAACACATTGGGAGGTATCTGAGACCATTCCTCCATACAGAATCCTTACAGATACTTGATATCCTTCATCTGCACTTGTGGACGGCCTCTTCAATTTAAATCACAGGGTTTCAAGTCCGGAGACTGAGCTTTTTTTGTTATGTGCCATTAAACAATTTCTTTGAGGATTTTGATGTGTGCTTCGGATTATTGTCTTGCTGGAAGATCCAGTTGCGGCCAAGTTTCAGCCTTCTGGCAGAAGCATCCAGGCTTTTGGCTAAAATATCATTGTACACTGTAAATTTCATGATGCCGTTGACCTTTACAAGGGCCCCATAAGTCCAGCAGATAAAAACAAAATATACTCAAGATCGTGCATTTTATGATACAATTATCAAACTTGGTACACTAATATTACATACCTTAAGGAACATTTTAAAGATTGGAGGCAGTCTGGGAAGGCTGTCAGTCAACCATTTTAGTACAATTTCCTGTTAGAAGAAAAGCGGGTAAAATCAAACAATATCAAAATGATTTTGTAATGTTATCTACCCAATAAATAAAGCCCACAGATAATATAGACAATTATCCTAATCATAAAGTACTAATAAGATGTTCATGGGGTCATATTGAGATCATTTTGACCATAGTCCAGAGGCTACGCAAAAGTTTTTGGGACTTTGTGATAGAGCCAAGAAATTTCACACACAACTAGGGCATGTATGTTTTCTTTGGCTATAGTGCCATTGCAGATTTTGTCCGTTACCCCACCGAAGTCCATTTCCAATATGGCCGTCAACCAGCTGCATGAGGCCATATTGAACATGATTTACATGGCTATATCTCCATAAATAATTGGTACATACAGCCCAATGATGGCTTAAAATCTTCGAGGGGGTCTGGAAAACACAATAAAATGTATATATAAAAAAAATATATATCTCATATAAATGTAAATTATTGTTTTTTGTCAATGTTTTCAATGCTAGTTCCAATAGTGTACATGTAAATACTCTAAAAAGTTACATAACATGATGTTCTGTTTTGTGTCAATTTTAAGAAATGTGACAGGAAACCTTCCCTGTACACGTCACTTTAAGTGAAATCCCATAGGAATGCATTATGTCCAGCAGAGAGACAGGTAACCCATTTTAACCAAATGCTTTAATGATGAGACCTTTCAGCCTTCAAACAAAGTAAGTAAAAGTCTAAATAAATAAATGCCATTGCAGATTTAACCTATTATATTCTGATAGACCATTTTTCCAAATTGACCGCCAAACCAGCTGCATTGGTTCTAATTGGACAGGATTCACATCTCAATAAATAATTGCTACAGCCCAATGATGGCTTAAAATGTCCAAGGTGGTGTGGAGAACACAATAAAATGACCCAGGTATGCCATATACAGTGCCTTCATAAAGTATTCAGAAGCCTTGACTCTTTCCACATTTTGTTATGTTACAGAATAATTCTAAAATGTATTAAATGAAACATTTTCCTCAGCAATCTACACACAATACCCCACAATGACAAAGCAAAAACAGATTTCTTAGGAATGTTTTCAAATTGATAAAATAAAATAAAACAGAAACACCATATTTACATTAGAAATCAGACCCTTTGCTATGAGACTCGAAATTGAGCTCAGGTGAATCCTGTTTCCATTCTTGAGATGTTTCTTCAACTTGATTGGAGTCCGCCTGTGGTAAATTAAACTGATTGGACATGATTTGTAAAGGTACAAACCTGTTTATGTAAGGTCCAAAGGTTGACAGTGCATGTCAGAGCAAAAACCAAGCAATGAGATCGAAGGAATTGTCTGTAGAGCTCCGAGACAGGATTGTGTCGAGCCACAGATCTGGGGAAGGGTACCAAAATATTTCTGCAGCATTGAAGGTCCCCAAGAACACAGTGACCTCCATCATTCTTAAATAGAAGAAGTTTGGAACCATCAAGACTCTCCCTAGACCTAGGCACCCGGCCAAATTGAGAAATCGGGGGAGAAGCGCCTTGGTCAGTGAGGTGACCAAGAACCCGATGATCAGTCTGACAGCACTCCAGAGCTCCTCTGTGGAGATAGGAGAACCTTCTATCTGGACAATCATCTCTGAGAACCTTCTAGATGGACAATCATCTCTGCAGCACTCAACCAATCAGGCCTTTATGGTAGAGTGGCCAGACGGAAGCCACTCCTCGGTAAAAGGTACATGACAGCCCACTTGGAATTTACCAAAAGGCACCTAAAGACTCTCAGACCAAGAGGAACAAGATTCTCTGGTCTGATGAAACCTAGATTGAACTCTTTGGCCTGAATGCCATGCGTCACATCTGGAGGAAACCTAGCACCATCCCTATGGTGAAGCAATGAGTGTGGCTGAAATAGCTAATTTGAAGGGATGTCCACATACGCTATATATACAAAAGTATGTTCAAGTCATGTTCACCAATCAACTGTATTACAGTCTAAAACAACTTTGACTACAACCACCGATTTCTGTATGCAAGCCTCACTTGAAAAAATAGCTTCTAAATGTTATGCAGCAGAAACAGCCAAATATATCAGAATCAGACTTAGAGTAAACACATTGTTGGCCTGTTACATTATATAAATCATGAAAGATTTGACAAACAGTTAGATCAGATTTGTTGAATGTGTGCCAATCCTGCATGCCACTGACCCCTTTACCGCATCTATGGACAGAAGCCAATGCAATAGAACTCTACCTTTTTAAGTGGGATGTGTGGGACATGATACTAAGGCAAATATTGCTTAATATGCAAGGACTGTTTTGGTACATGTTGTATATCATTCTAATCCACAGATATCAATGTTTTGAAATCATTAGGGGCATGCTGAAATGTGATCCTCTCAATCGAGGGATCAAAATATCAACAAAAATCTGTGATTTGGTTGCCATTTCAGTCAATTTTTTTGTAATATTTTCAAAATTGTGGAAAAGGGGAAGGGGTCTGACTACTTTCCGAATGCACAGTATATGTATACAAAAGTAGGACCCTGTCTTTCAGGACCCTGTCTTTCAAAGATAATTTGTAAAAGTTCAAAACTTCATAGATCTTCATTGTAAAGGGTTTAAACACTGTTTCCCATGCTTGTTCAATGAACCATAAACAATTAATGAACATGCACTTGTGGAACGGTCGTTAAGACACTAACAGCTTACAGACAGTAGGCAGTTAAAGTCACAGTTATGAAAGCTTGGGACACTAAAGAGGCCTTTCTACGGACTCTGAAAAACACCAAAAGAAAGATTCCCAAGGTCCCTGCTCATCTGTGTGAACGTGCCTTAGGCATGCTGAAAGGAGGCATGAGGACTGCAGATGTGGCCAGGGCAATAAATTGCCATGTCCATACTGTGAGACGCCTAAGACAGCGCTACAGGGAGACAGGATGGATAGCTGATCGTCCTCGCAGTGGCAGACCACGTGTAACAACACCTGCACAGGATCGGTACATCCGAACATCACACCTGCAGGACAGGTACATGATGGCAACAACAACTGCCTGAGTAACACCAGGAACGCACAATCCCTCCATCAGTGCTCAGACTGTCCGCAATATCAAATTTATTCAAATGTATTTATAAAGCCCTTCTTACATCAGCTGATATCTCAAAGTGCTGTACAGAAACCTAGCCTAAAACCACAAACAGCAAGCAATGCAGGTGTAGAAGCACGGGACTAGGAAAAACTCCCTAGAAAGGCCAGAACCTAGGAAGAAACCTAGAGAGGAACCAAGATATGAGGGGTGGTCAGTCCTCTTCTGGATGTGCCAGGTGGAGATTAGGCTGAGAGAGGCTGGACTGAGGGCTTGTAGGCCTGTTTTAAGGCAGGTCCTCACTAGACATCACTGGCAACAACGTCGCCTATGGGCACAAACCCACCATCGCTGGACCAGACAGGACTATCAAAAAGTGCTCTTCACTGGCGAGTCGTGGTTTTGTCTCACCATGGGTGATGGTTGGATTCGCGTTTATCGTTGAAGGAATGAGCATTACACTGGGGCCTGTACTCTGGAGTTGGATCGATTTGGAGGTGGAGGATCCGTCATGGTCTGGGGCGATGTGTCACAGCATCATCGGACTGAGCTTGTTGTCATTGCAGGCAATCTCAACGCTGTGCGTTACAGGGAAGACATCCTCCTCCCTTATGTGGTACCCTTCCTGCAGGCTCATCCTGACATGACCCTCCAGCATGACAATACCACTAGCCATACTGCTTGTTCTGTGCGTGATTTCCTGCAAGACAGGAATGTCAGTGTTCTGCCATGGCCAGCGAAGAGCCCGGATCTCAATCCCATTGAGCACGTCTGGGACTTGTTGGATCAAAAAGTGAGGGCCAGGGCCATTCCCCCCAGAAATGTCCGGGAACTTGCAGGTGCCTTGGTGGAAGAGTGGCGTAACATCTCACAGCAAGAACTGGCAAATCTGGTGCAGTCCATGAGGAGGAGATGCACTGCAGTAGTCAATGCAGCTGGTGGCCACAGCAGATGCTGACTGTTACTTTTGATTTTGACCACCCCTTTGTTCAGGGACACATTATTAAATTTTTGTTAGTCACATGTCTGTGGAACTTGTTCAGTATATGTCTTAGTTGTTGAATCTTGTTATGTTCATACAAATATTTACACATGTTAAGTTTGCTGAAAATAAAACAAAATAAACGCAGTTGACAGCGAGAGGAGTTTGCTGAGTTTATCAACTAAATGTACTGTATGATGCATTTCTTTGGTCTCTTCTCAAAATGACAGAAAAGGTCAGTTTGAGCACTGAATTTATGTTTTATTGATTAAATAAAAGTTTGCTGAGACAATGTGAGACAGACAAATTGAGAATTAAATATATTTTTCTTCTTTGACAAACTAAACTATCAGCTATGACTACATGCGCACAGCGTATCACAATCTCTTGTTCCTTATTGCTATATTGATCTCTCCTACACATCATTTTTACATCTTTGTAATGTCAAATCCATCAATGTTTGACATTGTTTACTTTCTCTCATTTGTCAAAATAAGCAGGACAAAGACAAACAATGTGTATGTTTAGAATTGTTTTAGTTAGGTACACTGATAGATATCACACCTGCTTATATATTTCTCATCAACCCTTGCCATTTTTATTGACACACAAACCTCCTCAGGAAATCAATGAGAAGGTCAAATAATGTAAGATATGTAAGTTAGCACAATAAATGCTACTGCATTCTTTTCGTTGAGTTATTTGATATCATAGAATGGCAATGGGCCAAATTGATCCATTATAGGTATCACAGTGCCACTCAGCAGATTGACATTTCTCATACTACTTTCTGGCATTGTATTTATTATTATAAATTTGAATTTTCAACATTTGAAATAAAGTTATCGTAACGTACTATGGAAATCCCACCTCACACTTTTACTTAATAAGTGAAATACATCATTTAATTAATAAGAGAATAGGTTAAATAGATATCCTAACTCACTAAGGGACTCAGACTTCAAAAGTTGACATCACACGTTGCAATAATACACTTTACTGCATAATAAGTGAAATACATACAGTATATGCAAAATATGCACACTACCATATTCTACCTCAATCACATCAGCACAAGGTCCCAAGTCTCACACGCCATTCTTCCCATGTCTAATGATAGCTGCAGCATTATAATTTCACGCCTAACATGGGAAGGGTGAAAACGAGCTGGGAGAGGATGCATGGGAGCTGAGAGAAGTGCTGTTCGTTGTCAGTCATGGAGCTTAGTACTCATGTTCCATAGGAAGCAGCCTACGCTTTGTTCTCTATCTATGCGAGAGGGCTCTGTATTTCAGAGGGCCGTTCAATAGGCAAGCACTTTTTTAAACATCCCTCTAAAGTCCTTGAGAACAAATGAGGAGTCAGCGTTAGATCGTTCCTCGTTTAAGAGCTCAGATGAGCGGAAATGAAAAATCCACCCACAGCCCCAATTATCAGAAGAAAGAGATGCTTTATCGTCATTCATCTCATGCTGCTATTGCTCCTGCAGCATAAGGAGAACTAATATAAGAGGGTGAGACACAAGGTAAAAAAGATAAGGAAATAACTGGGAAATTACATTTGCCCAATGCGATCATTCATATCAGTCACAAGATAATAAGGAAAACGTCCATTCATTTTCATCCTTGTCATATCTAGATTGATCAAGAATTTAGGAATGCAAATGAACCCTGTTTAAAGATTGAAATGTGCATAATTAACATCAAATTATCAAGGAGGGAATGTTTAAGACTTGCAAGTCTGACTAAAGAGTCTTTCTTGTAACCTAAACCTAGATCACATGCACACATACAGTGCCTTCGGAAAGTATTCAACCCCTTCACTTTTTCCACATTTTGTTAGGTTACAGCCTTATTTTAAAATGTATTAAATTGTTTTTCCTCATCAATCTACACACAAAAAATACAATGACGAAGCAAAAAACATTTTTGCTAAATTAATCAAAATAAAAAACTGAAATATGACATATACATAAGTATTCAGACCCTTTACTCAGTACTTTGTTGAAGCACCTTTGGCAGCGATTACAGCCTTGAGTCTCCTTGGGTATGAGGCTACAAGCTTGGCACATCTGTATTTGGGGTGTTTCTCCCATTATTTTCTGCAGGTCCTCTCAAGCTCTCTCAGGTTGGATGGGGAGCATTGCTGCACAGCTATTTTCAGGTCTCTCCAAAATGTTAGATCGGGTCAAGTCCAGGCTCTGGCTGGGCCACTCAAGGACATTCATAGATTTGTCCCGAAGCAACTCCTGCGTTGTCTTGGCTGTGTGCTTAGGGTCGGTGTCCTGTTGGAAAGTGAACCTTCGCCCTAGTCTGAGGTCCCAAGCGCTCTGGAGCAGGTTTTCATCAAGGATCTCTCTGTACTTTGCTCCATTCATCTTTGCCTTGATCCTGACTAGTCTCCCAGTTCCTGCCTCTGAAAAACATCCCCACAGCATGATGCTGCCACGACCATGCTTCATCCGTAGGGATGGTGCCAGGTTTCCTCCAGATGTGATGCTTGGCATTGGGGTATTATGGGGTATTGTGTGTAGATTGATGAGGAAAATGTTTTATTTAATCCATTTTAGAAGGTAACAAAATGTTTTAACGTAACAAAATGTGGAAAAAGGGAAGAGGTCTGAATACTTTCCGAATGCACTGTATATATGTACAAAGGTATGTGGACACCCCTTCAAATTAGTGGATTTGACTATTGTATAAAATCGAGCACACAGCAGTGCAATCTCCATAGACAATCGTTGACAGTAGAAGGCCCTTACTGAAAGTGACTTTCAACGTGGCACCGTCATTTCGTCCAATTTCTGCCATGCTAGAGCTCCCCTGATCAACTGTAAGTGCTGTTATTGGGAAACATCTAGGAGCAACAATGGCTCAGCCGGGAAGAGGTCGACCACACAAGCTCACTGGGGAATTGGTAGGCCACACAAGCTCACTGGGGAATTGGTAGGCCACACAAGCTCACTGGGGAATTGGTAGGCCACACAAGCTCACTGGGGAATTGGTAGGCCACACAAGCTCACTGGGGAATTGGTAGGCCACACAAGCTCACTGGGGAATTGGTAGGCCACACAAGCTCACTGGGGAATTGGTAGGCCACACAAGCTCACTGGGGAATTGGTAGGCCACACAAGCTCACAAAACAGGACCGGCAAGTGCAGAAGCACTTAGTGCGTAAAAATCTGTTTTGCTTTGTCATTATGGGGCATCGTGTGTTAATTGCTGAGGATTTTTATTCATTTATTCCATTTTAGAATAATGCTGTAATGTAATAAACTGTGGAAAAAGTCAAGGGGTCTGAATACTTTCCGAAGGCACTGTACGTCTGAAAGGATGAAATATGTTCAAGATTATTCTCAGGGCAAACACCGTTCATGTAAACAAACCTGAAGCATTCTGGATCATTTCCTATAATGAGCAGCACCTTAACCTTCTTTCCTCCAACAGTAGAATTATGAAGCATCTCTAAATCCATTGACATTCTCATCACTTGCCAAAAAGGACCAGACATCATATTGATTAGTCATCCTTTGAAATGTGCAATGGGATGACAAATGTCCCAATGCCCTGGATTCCTGTCTGAACAGACAAAGAGAGACTACAATCATTGTATCCCAGTATGAGACTCCATCACTCTATGGAGAGCTCATTCTCTCTTCGATTCTGTGTTTTACACAAAGAACTGCCACGATCATCATCCCTCCCCACAGACTACAGACAGTATACCCAAACTTGCCCAGGCTCCAGTGCAGTCAGAGCAGAGCGGAGCTGGGTGAATATACTCCCCTCTCCACCCAGAGGGATCTTTTCCCCCACACAGTCAGTAACTAGTGCACAAACAGAGAGAAAAGAGTTGTAATTCTGAATCATTTATGGGCCTGTTTCACTTGCAATGACACAGGGTGCTGCAAAGATGCAAAATCATAGATTTTGTGAAAAGTAGACATTAATGGTAAATAAATGGATTTGATAAAACTTTGCAAGGTAGATAATATCTGTCAGAAAGGATCACAGTGGCTCTGTTTTTTTCTGTGTTATTTATTCTGAAAGTAAAAGCTAAAGTATCTGTGCTTATAGCTTTGAACATCACTAAATGAATGCCAAGAAGCAGCCGTAGCCTCTTCCCACAGTTCACCTTGCAATTGTCATCTTTAATAATCAACTGATTAAAGTGTTGTATGTATACCACTTTGCCCATATCTCAGGTTTTATTGATGTTGTCTGGCCTTGTCTTACAGCTACCTCACTAATTTGAATGCGTTGGTGAAGGTCGACTAATGTAATATTATTGACGTCAATTTTACTCCCAAACATTTTGTTCTGTGTAGGCTACTGTATGATTCTTGACACAGTTGTTTCTCTGAGGATTAAAACAAAAACCTAGCTTTTAGTTCAAGGTGCCCTGAACAGCTATTTTACACAATACAGGTCTATTTGGAACTAAAAGCTAACTGAAACCCAACCTGCCACATAATGTGATGCATGTCATAGTACACAGGAATACTGACATAGGACCAGTAGGGCCTTATCACTCACACATCATATGAGCCTAGGATCGAAGGGCCGGGGCTGACAGATTATCAATAAGGCTATTATATGACCTGCCAAAGGAGATGACAGAGAGCACTATCACCATGTCAGACCACAAAAACGGAAATAAACAGGTTGTCGAGTTTACAGTCTATGCTTTTTCCATTTAAACCTTGACAGTGGCAATACGTTGAATTACATTGAATTAAAACAAAACGGTTTTCTGTTTGCATAATACACGATGGCATCAGTTCTAAGAGTAGTTGTTTTATATTGGTAATAACAAACTAATAATAAATAGCCTTTGTTAGTGCATCTGGCTGGTGCTTAACAATGTATAGGGGTAACTGAAACAAACAGTTATTCTCTTTCTCAAAACAAATCATTTTGGAGGGGGCAGTGCTTTGCATACTGGTGCTATATCAGAAGTGCTATTTGAATAGAGCTACAATTGAAGTCGGAAGTTTACATACACCTTAGCCAAATACATTTAAACTCAGTTATTCACAATTCCTGATTTAATTCTAGTAAAAATATCCTGTCTTAGGTCAATTAGGATCACCACTTTATTTTAAGAATGTGAAATGTCAGAATAATAGCAGAGAGAATGATTTATTTCAGCTTTTATTTCTTTCATCACATTTCCAGTGGGTCAGAAGTTCACATACACTCAATTAGTATTTGGTAGCGCTGCCTTTAAATTGTTTAACTTGGGTCAAATGTTTTGGGTAGGCTTCCACAAGCTTCCCACAATAAGTTGGGTGAATTTTGGCCCATTCCTCCTGACAGAGCTGGTGTAACTGAGTCAGGTTTGTAGGCCTCCTTGCTCGCACACACTTTTTCAGCTCTGACCACAAATTTTCTATAGGATTGAGGTCAGGGCTTTGTGATGGCCACTCCAATACCTTAACTTTGTTGTCCTTAAGCCATTATGCCACCACTTTGGAAGTATGCTTGGGGTCATTGTCCATTTGGAAGACCCATTTGCAACCAAGCTTTAACTTCCTGACTAATGTCTTGAGATGTTGCTTCAATATATCCACATAATTTCACTCCCTCATGATGCCATCCATTTTGTGAAGTGCACCAGTCCCTCCTGCAGCAAAGCACACCCACAACATGATGCTTCAAGGTTGAGATGGTGTTCTTCGGCTTGCAAGCCACCCACTTTTTCTTCCAAACATAACGATGGTCATTATGGCCAAACAGTTCGATTTTTGTTTCATCAGACCAGAGGACATTTCTCCAAAAAGTACGATCTTTGTCCCCATGTGCAGTTGCAAACCGTAGTCTGGCTTTTTCATGGCAGTTTTGGAGCAGTGGCTTCTTCCTTGCTGAGCAGCCTTTCAGGTTATGTCGATTAAGGACTCGTTTCACTGTGGATATAGATACTTTTGTACCTGTTTCCTCCAGCATCTTCACAAGGTCCTTTGCTGTTGTTCTGGGATTGATTTGCACTTTTTGCACCAAAGTACATTCATCTCTAGGAGACAGAACGAGTCTAAAAAAACATTCTGAGGTCTTGGCTGATTTCGTTTGATTTTCCCATGATGTCAAGCAAAGAGGCACTGAGTTTTAAGGTAGGCCTTGAAATACATCCACAGGTACACCTCCAATTTACACAAATTATGTCAATTATCCTATCAGAAGCTTCTAAATCCATGACATCATTTTCTGAAAATTTCCAAGCTGTTTAAAGGCAAAGTCATCTTAGTGTATGTAAACTTCTAACCCACTGGAATTGTGATACAGTGATTTATAAGTGAAATAATCTGTCTGAAAACAATTGTTGGAAAAATTACTTGTGTCATGCACAAAGTAGATGTCCTAACCGACTTGCTAAAACTATAGTTTGTTAACAAGAAATTTGTGGAGTGGTTGAAAAACAAGTTTTAATGACTCCAACCTAAGTGTATGTAAACTTCCGACTTCAACAAATGTATTGACATAGTAATGTCTTCCATAGCTTATCTGTACTAGCTTTGTCATTGTCTCATTGCTCTCTGCAAATCAAGTGCTACCACATGCTACAATGCTGCCATCTGCTGTATTTGTCTCTTATTGAGACCCACTCAGTAAACCAGTACAAAAGCCTTCAGTCTGGAAAAAAAGACATAAAATTAAATTTTATAGAGGGGTTACATGTCGTGATTAAATAATGTGTAATTACACCTTATCCTTGTTTATCACACAGGTAGCAGTTTCCTGGATAGTCTGCATGCTCTCACTGACAGTGCCTGGTTTGATAGAACTTATCTGCTCACATGGTGTTGTGCCCCAGCTCACAGCAATTGAGTAATGAACCTCTTTTCCAATCATGTTTCCTCCTCTTGATAGCTGGGCTGGGTTTAGCTGAGGGGCTGCAGCTCAAAACATCTTTAATGAGCAGAGGAGCAGCAGACTCCAGACTCCACACCTCCAGGCCGGTAGTAGCATCCTATTGATCCTTGTTGGGTTTACACAGCAAGCCTGTGACTTTTGAATGAGACGGAATGGAATAAGGTCTAGTCAATAAGGAGTGGAATAATAGTCTATCCAGTGTTTCCCCTATATTCATTTTTCATCGGTATATACAGTACCAGTCAAAAGTTTGGAGACACCTACTCATTCAAGGGTTTTTCTTAATGTTTTACTATTTTCTAACAACACATATGGAATCATGCAGCAACCAAAAAAGTGATAAACAAATCAAAATATACTTTAGGTTTTAGATTCTTCAAAGTAGCCACACCTTGATGACAGCTTTGCACATTTTTGGCATTCTCTCAACCAGTTTCACCTGGAATGCTTTTCCAACAGTCTTGAAGTTCCAACATATGCTGAGCACTTGTTGGTTGTTTTTCCTTCACTCTGCGGTCCAACTCATTCCAAACCATCTCAATTGGGTTTGAGGTCTGGTGATTGTGGAAACCAGGTGTTCTGATGCAGCACTCCAACCCTCTCCTTCTTTATCAAATAGCCCTTAGACAGCCTTGAGGTGTGTTGGGTAATTTTCCTTTTGAACAAGAAATTATAGTCCCATTAGGAGCAAACCAGATTGGATGGTGTATCACTGTAGAATGCTGTGGTAGCCACACTGTTTAAGTGTGCCTTGAATTCTAAATAAATCACTGACAGTGTCACCAGCAAAGCATCACCACACCATCACACCTCCTCCTCCATGCTTCAAGGTGGGAACCACACATGCAGAGATCTTCCGTTCACCTACTCTGCGTCTCACAAAGACAAGGCGGCTGGAACCAAAAATCTCAAATTTGGACTCATCAGACCAAAGGACATATTTCCACCATTCTAATGTCCATTGCTCATGTTTCTTGGCCCAAGAAAGTCTCTTCTTCTTATTGGTGTCCTTTAGTAGTGGTTTATTTTCAGCAATTCAACCACGAAGGCCTTTTTCACGCAGTCTCCTCTGAACAGTTGATGTTGAGATATGTCTGTTACTTGAACTCTGTGAAGAATTTATTCTTTATTTGGGCTGAAATTTCTGAGGCTGGTAACTCTAATGAACGTATCCTCTGCAGCAGAGGTAACTCTGTGTCTTCCTTTCCAGTGGCAGTCCTCAAGAGAGCCAGTTTCATCATAGCGCTTCATGGTTTTTGCGACGGTACTTGAAGAAACTTTCAAAGTTCTTGAAATTTTCCCTATTGACTGACCTTCATGTCTTAAAGTAATGATGGACTGTCGTTTCTCTTTGATTATTTGTGGACACCTGTATGTGGACACCTGCTCGTCAAACATCTCATTCCAAAATCATCCATGTGGAGTTGGTCCCCCCTTTACTGCTTTAACAGACTCCACTCAACTGGGAAGGCTTTCCACTAGATGTTGGAACATTGCTGCGGTGACTTGCTTCCATTCAGCCACAAGAGCATTATTGAGGTCGGGTACTGATGTTGGGCAATTAGGCTTGGTTCGCAGTTGGTGTTCCACTTCACCCCAAAGGTGTTTGATGTGGTTGAGGTCAGGGTTCTGTGCAGGCCAGTCAAGTTCTTCCAGTCAAGTTCTTTGTATGGACCTTGCTTTGTGCACGGGGGCATTGTCATGCTGAAACAGGAAAGGGCCTTCCCCAGCACAGAATCGTCTAGAATGTCATTGTATGCTGTAGCGTTAAGATTTCCCTTCACTGGAACTAAGGGGCCTAGCCCAAAACATGAAAAACAGACCATTATTATCCTCTATGCATTTGAGCCGATAGCGTTTTCCTGGCATCCGCCAAACCCAGATTCATCCATCGGACTGTCAGATGATGAAGCGTGATTCTTCACTCCAGAGAATGCGTTTCCACTGCTCCAGAGTCCAATGGCAGTGTGCTTTACACCACTCCAGCCAATGCTTGGCATTGCGCATGGTGATCTTAGGCTTATGTGCGGCCGCTCAGCCATTTCATGAAGCTCCCGACGAACAGTTCTTCTGCTGACGTTGCTTCCAGAGGCAGTTTGGAACTCGGTAGTGAGTGTTGCAACCAATGACAGATGATTTTTACGCGTTACGTGTTTCAGCACTCGCCGGTCCCGTTCTTTGAGCTTGTGTGGCCTACCACTTCCCGGCTGAGCCGTTGTTGCTCCTAGATGTTTCCACTTCACAATAATAGCACTTACAGTTGACCAGGGGAGCTTTAGCAGGGGAGAAATTTGACAAACTGACTTGTTGGAAAGGTGGCATGCTATGACCGTACCACGTTGAAAGTCACTGAGCTCTTCAGTAAGGCCATTTTACTGCCAACGTTTGTGTATGGAGATTGCATGGCTTTGTACTTGATTTTATACACCTGTCAGCAACGGGTGTGTTTGATATAGTCAAATCCACTAATTTGAAGGGGTGTCCACATACTTTGTAGATATGTACAGAGTCAAAAAAGAAAAGGTGTCAGTCTCTTGTGAAAACAGTGAACAACTTGTGAACATTTCTGTGATGTGTGAGATGATGATCAAAGGAGGTGGAACTCCTTTGCTAGGTGCCATATGGGACAGCGATCAACATACTGAAAACATTGATATGATGTTACTTCGAATCTTCCTTTTAATTCTTCTGCAGTGACACCATAGTCTGAATATTGATATTGGTCATTCCTATGTTGAAGTCTTTACATGTGTTCTATCAGATGAGAAATGATTACCTCTGAATGTAATGGTATGATTGAAACTTCTCTTGTAAGAACAGTCCAGCAATTAACCAATATGGTGTACTTAAAGGTGAGAGGAGAAACTAAGAGGGGCGTGGTCTCGGCATGCAAGCACACAACAACAACGTAACAAAGATTTTTTTTTAAAGTGAAACCACCAGACATGATCCAACCACCAAGATGAACATTCAGCCATTTTTTTCTGTTCCCTGTACGAGCCACTGACTTGGAGAAGAGATGTATGGAGAGCTGCTCATGACGAGACGTGCTTTATCAATGGATAGTTCTTCGCTCAATGACTGGAAGTCTATTGGAACAGCTAGTCTGGGATTACGCTAACAGCTTCATCACTCTGCTGTTTACCGAAAATGTGGCGGGGTAACAATTTCGTTATTGTTTGAACTGCCCTTTAATGACGGTTGTAGCTGGAGATAACAGACAGCTCCTGTTTCTATCATTGCCTAGTCTACTATAGACCTTGGTGTACTGTAACTCCTGGGTAGTATCGTAAGTGTTGTTTATTGACGAGGTGCCAAGGCTTCCTCCTTTCTCTCAGCTGCCGTGACTTCCATATCCCTGGGTGCTGTGTGTGACCGTGACTAGGCAGGAGGTCGTCTCTTTTCCTGCCTCTGTGTGAATTATTCACACTGCCATTGTCAGAGTGGCCCTCACCTGTCAACAGGTGCACTAGAGGGGAGTGGAGGGGGAGGTAGAGGGGTGGAGGGGAGGAGGGATGTAAAACTACCCCTTCCAGCCTGACAGACGGATCAGGTCAGCTGTCTGGTCTGTCTGCTCCGTGTGGTTCAACTTTTGGCAGTTTGGGCTCTGTGCAGACAGATGCTACATGGCTCCCTTACAGAGCTCCTGCTGGATCACAACCGTCTCACAGTCCTGGAGAGCGGGACCTTGAAGAGCCCGGACAGCCTCCAGAAGTTGAACCTGAGCAGCAACCTCATCTCCATAGTAAAGCCCTGAGCCCTAGGTTACCTGACTAACCAGCGCCAGCTCAACCTGGAGGGAAAACATCTTACTTCCCTGGGCTCGGGCCGCTTCACAACGCTGCGCTCCCTGGTGGTGCTGTGCCTTCGGGGAAACCTGATCAGTTCCACTGAGCCATGGGTCTTCACCCCTATATCTCCCCGAAACCTGCTGGACCTGACCCACAACCACCTGGGCACCCTGGGCTACAGGACCCTGCTGATCATCCACACTCCCAGCTTCCACGTCCTGCTAGAGGGGAACCCCTGGCACCATGACTGCAAACTGCAGAGGGTGTTCAGGAATCTGTGCATCATCCACAGGGTCTTCCTGGATGACTACCAGGAGCTGAAGTGCAGCGATCCCATTGAGCTAAAAGACAGGTCCATGGGAGAGGTGGATGATGAGCTGTGTGTCGGGAAGACCGTGATGGTACTCATTTTAATGGTCAACGTGGAGATCACCATGGTAGCTGCCAATATCACGGTGTCGAGGAACAAGAAGAATAGTGTGGCCAAGGACTGGGAGGAAAGTGTGGGGCTGGACACCTACTGTGACAATGACAATTAGGGCTGTCTACTTCCCATGAGAACACAATGAAAGGTTTATCGCAATGAACAGTGTGAGCTGATTAACTTTATTGATCACAAACAGATTTGATCAGATAATAGTAATTATCCTTAAAGAGATGTCTTCTTTGTTTTAAAGTGCAGAATATGAAATAGCACAACCATTAACCATATAATGAAAGGCTTGTTTTGACAAGTGACTACTTTTCCTTTAAGTTGACATTACCACCAATAGGGGTGGGATAACCAAACCACCATATGCCATATGGCTGTCATTTTGTATAGCAATCATTGAACGTACAATGGGGAAAGAGGAGAGTTGGAAAGCACATCGCTTTTGGTGCTTAACAAAACACAATCATGCATTTGTTTGTGATAATTGTTTTCACTTCAAAATAACAATGTTGATATAGATATCCCTTAGGCGCTACAGTCTGTCTTTGGAGTTGCTTTGGCGGTGAACTCCATCATGATTAAAAAGAGTAAGAATGAGATGCATGGAAAATAAGTGTCTTTGGAATCTTTTCTATGAACCAACCATGTATAACGCATTATTAATCAATGTATAATGCTTTATATCACACACAATGCTATAAGCATTCACTTCATTACATCCTTTATTGGTTAGTATGGGCTACACATGCTTTCATAATATACACTGCTCAAAAAAATAAAGGGAACACTTAAACAACACAATGTAACTCCAAGTCAATCACACTTCTGTGAAATCAAACTGTCCACTTAGGAAGCAACACTGATTGACAATAAATTTCACATGCTGTTGTGCAAATGGAATAGACAAAAGGTGGAAATTATAGGCAATTAGCAAGACACCCCCCAAAACAGGAGTGATTCTGCAGGTGGTGACCACAGACCACTTCTCAGTTCCTATGCTTCCTGGCTGATGTTTTGGTCACTTTTGAATGCTGGCGGTGCTATCACTCTAGTGGTAGCATGAGACGGAGTCTACAACCCACACAAGTGTCTCAGGTAGTGCAGTTCATCCAGGATGGCACATCAATGCGAACTGTGGCAAAAAGGTTTGCTGTGTCTGTCAGCGTAGTGTCCAGAGCATGCAGGCGCTACCAGGAGACAGGTCAGTACATCAGGAGACGTGAAGGAGGCCGTAGGAGGGCAACAACCCAGCAGCAGGACCGCTACCTCCGCCTTTGTGCAAGGAGGTGCACTGCCAGAGCCCTGCAAAATGACCTCCAGCAGGCCACAAAATTGAGCAGTGTATTACACACATATAAGATTAATTGAATAGGTTACCAAGTGTTTAAAGATATCAAATTATCATTTTTTTCTCTTCAATCCAGCAGTTGTTTTAATAGCATTCTGATTAGAATGGTGTTAGTCTGGTACTAGTATCTGAATTATTTATCTTGCTCCACTTCAGCCAACACATTTTATCATCATGGCCCGTATCGCTGTTGCCATGTCCTGGTTTGGCTCCCATCCAGCATGTTTCACAGCTCTACATTGGGCTACCTCTCAGAATGAGGTAAAAGTGCTTTCATTAATCCACAGATGATTACATGATTCATTCTTCTGGTTTTGAGGCAGCACAGTCTGATTATAACTATTATAATTATGGGGATAGGTTACAATTTGCATTTGAATAAGGCCTGCATGGAATCTTAATCATGTCAACAACTGAGAAAGCACCCGTAGCTATCTAACAAAAATAACAAATGTATTTTGTGTATGGCAATATCATGAACAGAACATGCTATTTGGTTCCTATAATGCCAGTTCAACAACTTGATCCAGTTTGTTAAATGTGATGTTCTAACACTAGAGGGCAGTAAAGATGGTCAAACTGAGGCTTCTCAAAATAGTGTGCCATCCAAAATTGCCACTAGAGTGTAGTAGAGCTTAAGGTGTGAGAGGCATAAACGTCCTACCTGAATACCAGGCGCTAGTTGTTTTTCACGTCCTTGATTATTCTGTTGTTACTACCTTGTAATTACGAGATGATCCAGATCAAGTGATTTCAGAGTTGGACCATTATCCATCTTTTTGTCAAGACCTGTAAAACAAACAACCAAGGGTTAAACCACTGTAGTGGGCACATTACCAACATGATTCCCCATTCACAACAGACACAACAACAACACTCAGATAAGACCCTAAAGGCCATTCAGCTCAGACTCTGTACTTGTCTCCCAAATGACATGAGGGAAGTAAGGATGACTGATAAGGGAAGTAAGGATGACTGATCAGGGAAGTAAGGATGACTGATCAGGGAAGTACGATGTCTGAGAAAGGATGTGAAATGGACTGACATGCCTGATTGAATATTGTCTCTAAGATTATGATTGAAGCAAACACAAGGGAAATCAGTGAGAAACGCCATCAATGTATCTGAATTTGTCTAACAAATGACTTGTGCATAATATTTCAAAATGCATCACTGGAGGCTTTCTGTGTGTTTCATTCCATGCAACTGCTAAATGATTGCCAGTCATGCAAAGTTACTCAAATTCATGGGTTGATTATTCAAAAGAAGACTATTTATGCAAAGAATATAAGTTGTGAGAGTGTGTGATGTTTGAGATAGATCAACCTTTTGTGGTTGCGCATGGATGTTGAAAAACGAGCAGTTAGTGGTTTCCATTTCGTATTGCAAAATGCCATTCTCTGTCTGAGATATTGAGAGAGAATACAATATACCAACTGTGGTGTCACCTAGAAAGGACAAGAAAATCCACAATGTAATAAAGTCACCTGGTATATCGTCTTACCTTGAGGTACAGCAATAGCTAGAAGAAAGAGAGAAGTCACACATAAAGAATAGTACATGAATGTCTACACAGGGCCAACAGACAACCACAAGACCAGACTAATGAGCCTTTAGATTTTTCCCTTAAGTCTATAATAAGTCCAGTTAAGCCATTCAATTAGATTTATCTGTGTCACGGCTTTCTTCCTGGGATGAAGGAGAGGACCAAAATGCAGCGCGGCTAGTGTTCAACATATTTAATAAAGAATGTATGAACACTACAAACAACAAAAACAATAAATGAGAAAACAGAAAACAGTCCTATCTGGTGCAGAACACAAACACAGAGACAGGAAACAATCACCCACAAAATCCCAACAAAAAACAAGCCTCCTATATATGATTCTCAATCAGGGACAACAATTGACAGCTGCCTATGATTGAGAACCATATTAGGCTGGACACAGAAACAGACAAACTAGACACACAACATAGAATTCCCACCCAGCTCACGTCCTGACCAACACTAAACAAGCAAAACACATAAGAACTCTGCTCAGGACATTACAATCTGGCTATAAAAGGCCCCTCACTCTTGCGTTAGTTAAATGGACAAGTGTCCCATTCAGCAGAATCCACCACAACAACGTCCTAGGGATCAGAATCAAATGGTGGGTAGAAAGCATCAATAAGCATGCCCCATTCAAAAAAAATTGAACCAGGAACAGATATAGCCCGTGGTTCACTCCTGACCTGACTGCCCTTGACCAGCACAAAAACATCCTGTGGCTTACTGCAATAGCATTGAATAGCCCCCGCGATATGCAACTTTTCATGGGAAGTTAGGAACCAAAATACACAGGCAGTTAGTAAAGCAAAGGCTAGCTTTTTCAAGCAGAAATTTGCATCCTGCAGCACAAACTCCAAAAAGTTCTGGGACACTGTAAAGTCCATGGAGAATAAGAGCACCTCCTCCCAGCTGCCCACTGCACTGAAGCTAGGAAACACTGTCACCACCGATAAATCCACAATAATTGAGAATTTCAATAAGCATTTTTCTACGGCTGGCCAGGCTTTCCACCTGGCCACCCCTACCCTGGTCAACAGCCCTGTACCCCCCACAGTAACTTGCCCAAAAAAAACTATTTCTCCTTCACCCAAATCCAGAATAGCTGATGTTCTGAAAGAGCTGTAAAATATGGACCCCTACAAATCAGCAGGGCTAGACAATCTGGGCCCTCTCTTTCTAAAACTATCAGCCGAAATTGTTGCAACAACTATTACTAGCCTGTTCAACCTCTCTTTCGTATCGTCTGAGATCCCCAAAGATTGGAAAGCTGCAACGGTCATCCCCCTCTTAAAAGGGGGAGACACTAGACCCAAACTGCTACAGACCTATATCTATCCTACCCTGCCTTTCTATGGCCTTCGAAAGCCAAGTTAACAAACAGATCACCGACCATGTCGAATCCCACTTCTCCGCTGTGCAATCTGGTTTCCGAGCTGGTCATGGGTGCACCTCAGCCACGCTCAAGGTCCTAAACGATATCATAACTGCCATCGATAAGAGACAATACTGTGCAGCTGTATTCATCAACCTGGCCAAGTCTTTCGACTCTGTCAATCACCACATTCTTATCGGCAGACTCAACAGCCTTGGTTTCTCAAATGACTGCCTCGCCTGGTTCACCAACTACTTCTCAGACAGAGTTCAGTGTGTCAAATCGGAGGGCATGTTGTCCAGACCTCTGGCAGTCTCTATGGGGGTGCCACAGGGTCAATTCTTGGGCCGACTCTTTTCTCTGTATACATCAATGATGTCACTCTTGCTGCTGGTGATTCTCTGATCCACCTCTACGCAGATGAAACCATTCTGTATACTTCTGGCCATTCTTTGGACACTGTGTTAACTAACCTCCAGACGAGCTTCAATGCCATACAACTCTCCTTCCATGGCCTCCAACTGCTCTTAAATGCAAGTAAAACTAAATGCATGCTCTTCAACCAATCGCTGCCCACACCTGCTTGCCCGTCCAGCACCACTACTCTGGACGGTTCTGACTTAGAATATGTGGACAACTACAAATACCTAGGTGTCTGGTTAGAATGTAAAATCTCCTTCCAGACTCACATTAAGCATCTCCAACTCCAAAATTAAATTTAGAATCGGCTTCCTATTTGGCAACAAAGCATCCTTCAGTCATGCTGCCAAACATACCCTCGTAAAACTGACTATCCTACCAATCCTTGACTTCGGCGATGTCATTTACGAAATATCTTCCAACACTCTACTCAGCAAATTGGATGCAGTCTATCACAGTGCCATCTGTTTTGTCACCAAAGCACCATATACTACCCACCACTGCGACCTGTATGCTCTCGTTGGCTGGCCCTCACTACATATTCGTCGCCAAACCCACTGGCTCCAGGTCATCTATAGGTCTTTGCTAGGTAAAGCCCTGCCTTATCTCAGCTCACTGGTCACCATAGCAGCACCCACCCGTATCACGCGCTCCAGCAGGTATATTTCACTGGTCACCTCCAAAGCCAACTCCCCCTTTGGCCACCTTTCCTTCCAGTTCTCTGCTGCCAATGACTGGAACGAATTGCAAAAATCACTGAAGCTGGAGACTCATATCTCCCTCACTAACTTTAAGCACCAGCGTTCAGAGCAGCTCACAGATCACTGCACCTGTACATAGCCCATCTGTAAATAGCCCCTCCAACTACCTCATCTCCATACTGTTATTTATTTTTGCTTTTTTTCTATTGTGTTATTGACTGTATGTTTGTTTATTCCATGTTTAACTCTGTGTTGTTGTTTGTGTCTCACTGCTTTGCTTTATCTTGGCTAGGTCGCAGTTGTAAATGAGAACTTGATCTCAACTAGCCTACCTGGTTAAATAAAGGTGAAATAAAAAATAAAAAATAAAAAAATCAACACCCTCTGAAGCCTGGCCAAGCTCATTGCAATTAGGACCAATAATTCTCTCGGGGCATTTACCTCAACTGCAGCCAGCAAGCATGGCACTAACTCAGACGATGGATACGAGGAGGGAAATGCCCACCCAATAGACAGAAGTGGCATGGCCCCTATCGAGCAGGCCCTACTGATTGACCTGAAGAGCACCACAAACATCTCTGCTCAACTAGATTGGAGTGAAAGATAGTTACTAATTTTGGCATGCACACACGCACACACCCTTCCGTAGATGAAAATGACACATGAAGAAAAGTGTACTTTAAATGGTCATGTACTTCATCCTACACAGCCTATTGTTTGCATTGAGATTAACACCATGCCATGTCATTCCATGACATTCCTAGGCTGTGAAGTATGGTTTAATGTAGTTTTCTTCCTTCTTTGTCCACTCCCAAGCCACCAGTATGGCACTTTAATCACTATTTCCCCATTCTTCTCTCATCCTCATGTTCTGCGTCTGGCTGTGGGATTCCTCTTTCTAAATCCTGTATCTTGGCCACCAATCTGACACTTTAATTACACTAAGCTGTCACTGTCACCATGCACGGTGGGATAGCTCTGTTGTTGTTGTTATTGTTGTTATTGTGTTGGTTGGGTTGTTTCTTTGCCTGGCTGGGAGCATATTGGCCTGCTGTGTTCTGCCTGGCTGGGAAACCTACGATTCAGCACAATTGTTTGTACCAAGACATTGGACAAACACATTGTTGGAATAAACTACTTTCACATTATGTTACAATGCAGAAAAAGGTTCTAATGCTCAAAGACTTGAGTCAGAGGTTTGAGTGTTAAGACTTCTTTCATCTCCATAAACCAGACTGTTTTCTTGCTCTGATTCTTCCCTGAATGTCTTGAGGTGCCTTAAGGATTGGTTCCATGACAATCTAATCGGACACCTGTCCCACAGTAACCTTAAGATCTGTGAAAAACATTGTGGTGACTGGTGAGTCTCTCTTTTGACTTTTACACGGTGGTCTATTCCCTCTGAACTTGTCAGGCAAACAGAAGAGAAGGGAGGATGAAGACAAGTGGTTCAAAGCGTTCAAACGATTTTACTTCTCACCAAGACGGGTTCTCAGCCTGAGTCTGGGAACTTCTATTGTCAGGCATTGTCAAAAAGAAATGTCACACCCCCGAAGCCACATGCAGCCTGAGTGTAACTGACATCAAGCCATAGGCTGAATATCGACTCAGTTAGCCCCTTGGCTCCCGTGTCCGTAGCAACACCTGAGGAGGTAGTTGTCACAGCCTGTTCAGCTTCAGTGGGCTAACATGATTAATCTGAAAGGCCATTTCTTTCACAGCGGGTCAGAGAGAGCATTGAGGAGTGGAGTTAAGATTGAATGCCCTTGTGTACAGTGACTGAGAAGTATACTCTTGTTTGCTATTGTATTCCTATTGATGTCATTTTACATGACCCAAACATCAGGTGTGTATTAATTTTTGTTTGTATTGTATATTTACTGTTGTTTATTACCTTGAAGATGAGGTTTGTAAATAATATGTACTCTTTTCTCCCAATAAGCCTTCTCAGGATGTCTTTTAATAGTGCATTTATTTGTAAGTCAGAAAGTTAACATTTGGCCCAAGAAACCTAACTAAATATTCTGCCACTGTAGAGTCCCACAGATTTGCCACCAATGCTCCTTGTAGGATACATCACTGCACTCTATACTCCTATGTAAACTGGCCATCTCTGTATACCCGTCGCAAGACCCACTGGTGGATGCTTATTTATAAACCCTCTTAGGCCTCACTCCCCTTATCTGAGATACCTCATGCAGCCCTCATCCTCCACATACAACATCCATTCTGCCAGTCACACACATCCCTGGGTCGCTCCTCTTTCCAGTTCGCTGCAGCTAGCGACTGGAACGAGCTGCAAAAAAACACTCAAAATCTCGTCATTCAAAGACTCAATCATGGACCCTCTTACTGACAGTTGTGGCTGCTTTGCATGATGAATTGTTTTCTCTACCTTCTTGCCTTTGTGCTGTTGTCTGTGTCCAATATCTGCACCATGTGTTGTGTTGCTGCCATGTTGTGTTGCTACCATGTTGTTGTCATGTGGTGTTGCTACCATGTTGTGTTGCCATGTGTTGCTACAATGCTATGTTGTTGTCTTAGGTCTCTCTTTATGTAATGTTGTGTTGTCTCTCTTGTCGTGATGTGTGTTTTGTCCTATATTTTTATTTTTAATCCCAGCCCCCGTCCCCGCAGGAGGCCTTTTGCCTTTTGGTAGGTCGTCATTGTAAATAAGAATTGGTTCTTAACTTACTTGCCTAGTTAAATAAAGGTTAAATAAAAAATAAATAAATTAAAGACCATGCTTGATCTATAATCACAATCTACTAGCAGGACATCCCACATATCTCTAACCTTTTCTTTTAAAGCGTTCAGCAAATAGTCCTAATGCCGCTCACTTATCAGGCTTCTCAGTGGTTTGGATAGAGTGCCTGTCTCATTTTGATGACACTCAAATGTGTCTTCTTTGTTGGGCTGATGGCCGTGACTAACTCCATCAGAGTCTGGGAGGGAGAAGAAGGGCCCACCACAGCCAGGATCATAATAATTGGATGTGCATAAGAGCCAATCTGTTTGCAGATGATTGCGGATGTCATTAGCTCTTTCGCTTTTATCACCCAGGCTAAAACTCTTCAGGGTAAACTAAGTGTTTTTAGTAGAATGGAGGATGGAGGAAATAAGAAACGACTCATCTTCTGTATAGAAATAATACATCAATAGGTTTTTATTCTACAAGGAGTACTGTACGTGTGTGTGTGCATGTATTTGCATGTGTCTCCTTGTAGTAGAGGTCCCTGAACAGATCCCGGGCCTGTGAGACTCCTGGAATCGTGAGGAGTTTGAGCTCTTTCCATCTCCCTTGAGAGTGCTTGAACTCCTATTTCCTGAGAGACATGACGCACTTCTGATAGTCCTGTGATAAGAATTTCAATTATTTTGGCCTTGCTGAGAGCACGGAGATGTCTCATATCACCTCTCACAGTGAGTGTCTTAAGCTATATCCACAAAATGAACAGACTGGGACTGGTGTCGAGGGATGGATACAGACAATGTTAAATTTATACATATGCTTTTACTGCAAGATGAGATTGAACTATCAAGGGGAAACACTGATCTGATGATGCTTCCCCTTGCAGAGTTAACATCCATCAGTATTTCCTTGAAATGTATTATGTCATGTATCAAGCTAAAGTATACCATTCCTATATGAAAGTGTTGTTTATCTGCAACATAAAAATGTGTTAAACCCTTTTGTCCTCACTGTCCTTCATGGTATTTTACGGTAATACCTCCATTACATATCTGTGACAATACCACATTTTTCATTGAAGTACGTTACAGACTGAAACTCTTCTAAAATGTACACTATTTTCAGTTAAAACTGAAGAAGTCTATTATCTTTATATTTTCTAAATGTAATAGAAAACAAATTAATTGTCTCCTCTGTGGATTTTGCTGTCATTAAACATAGGTTATTCTTTGTATATTTTCTCCGTCTCTGTGGCTGATGAGATGTTTATGGAATGAAACCATTATTTTTCTCTAACTCCCCAAGGTGAGGTTTGATGGCTCTCCATCCTCTTTATGTCCAACACTGAATATAATTTGAATGTGTTTATGCCTTTTTATATTCATGAATTCCCATGTTATCCTCTTGGACCTATTTTATTGAAATTGCAGTGGAGAAGAGCATGGGGATATTTCGGTAAAAAATAAAAATAAGTCTGACTTCAAATATTTTGTGCAGACAGACTTTGCTGTATGTTGTTATTCACAGACTACGAATGTTAAGCTACTAGCTAGCTGTAATGATATTGGTTCCTCATCATTGTAAAGAACATCTATTGAAATGTGAAACCAAGCAAACAAATTATATTTCTGTAAGAAATAAACAAGCCAGAGACTGATGAGAGACCTCATTCACGCTTTGTATTTGTGTGTGGATGTTTTAATATTATTTTTATTTGGGGGGTATTTTACTAGGATCCCCATTAGTTGTTGCAAAAGCAGCAGCTACTCTTCCCGGGGTCCATACAAAACATGAAACATAATACAGAATGACATAATACAGAACATCAATAGACAAGAACAGCTCAAGGACAGAACTACATACATTTTGGGTGGTGCTGGTGAGGAGTGCCTCTCAACTAAACCAAGTCCTGATGTTCAATCCAGACTACTGATCAGTTTGGGGATGAGAAAGGAGGTGTGTTTGAGGGGTGGGTGTGTGGGGTTTGCCATTGCTCGCCGTGGAAACACAGTCAAAAGAGATCTAGCTGTGTGATAAGTTAATTTGGAGATGATATTAAAGTGTTATATCAAATATCCAATAGCTGCATGAGGGACATCTCAGAGAAACATTTGCATTTCTAAAACTCGATACTGTGTGAGGAGAAGTGAATGATCAGGACTCCTAAGTGTGTTGACTCTCTCCTTGCTTCATAGGGGGGAAGCAAAAACTTGGGTTTACTCAATCAATATTTAATGTTGTTTTTCAGAATTTCTCCCAATGCAAACATTTTCTTTTCATTGCAAAGCATGAACTGCTTTTATTACCATTTTTAAAAGTCGCCCAAAATCATTTGATTTAAAGCATGTTCGACTGTCTCGCAGACTACTTAGAAGAGAGGACACATACAGAAGCCTTTGGAGGTTGTAGAATGTTTTACACTGGAGTGTGTGTGTGTGTGTGTGTGTGTGTGTGTGTGTGTGTGTGTGTGTGTGTGTGTGTGTGTGTGTGTGTGTGTGTGTGTGTGTGTGTGTGTGTGTGTGTGTGTGTGTGTGTGTGTGTGTGTGTGTGTGTGTGTGTGTGTGTGTGTGTGTGTGTGTGTGTGTGTGTGTGAGTGTGTGTGTGCGCACATGTGTGAGTGTGTGTGGCTAGATATATTTTATTCAACAATACCTTTTAAATGACCTAATTCAATTTGAGTAAACCCGGAAGTGGAGGAATGCATAATGTGTGTTGCTTATCAATGGCTGTGAAGAAATTGGTGTTCCTGTTCTTTGTGTTTCTGCTTCCACCTTTTCTTTCAGAGGTGCTGCAGTAGTTGGCCCTCTTGGGTTGTGCCAAATGTAATCGTTTTTTGAAAGGGCCATGTTTATGGTTGTTTTGAAGGTAAACATTTTCCTGTCTGGCAAAACACATTTTGACCTTTTTAAATGTCCTCAAACTCCGAAAGGCCTGAAATGCTGTTGTGAATAGATTAGTCTGACTGTCTTGCAACAGTTGACCAATTTTACACCAAAAACACATTCATCTGTAAAAGCTCGCTTGGATGATAATAACCGATACTGTAAACAGCTACAAGTCAAAGACTTAGACATGCATGGTGATGACACACCCAGTCTGTGCTCCAACATGAGCAAACACCACAACCCACTGTCACGCATAGGAAACATGACACAGCATGTGCTCCTCACTACATTGCGTAATTCTAAATATGTGCCCAACACACGTTGCCCCTGAACAGTCCCACCTACTTGCAAGGATCACAAGACAGCAGTAAATATGTATTACATTTATAATAGACATTGCTTACAACTTTGTTAGTCATGAGGCCTTCATTCCAGTTGCTTACATTTGACTAAATCTGTATCATGGCTTTATACCAAGAGTAGGGGTGTTAACTCCGGTGTCCTGGTTTTATTCCCAATCTGGCCCTCAAACCATCACGGTCACCTAATAATCCCCAGTTTACGATTGGCTCATGCACCCCCCTCCTCTCCCCTGTAACTATTCCCCAGGTCCTTGCTGTAAATGAGAACGTGTTCTCAGTCAACTTACCTGGTAAAATAACGGATAAAGAAAGAAAGAAAAATGTTAAAAAATACCTAATTAATCACACAACTTCTATTAGTTTCATCTGAAATGCAACATTTACTCGGTGAAACAAGACTAAAATCAACGGGATATCAACTTGAATAACACACACTCTCTCTATCAAGGAAGACAGTTGTCTTGCTCCACCCAGAAACGGTTTGATTGAATTGGGCCCTCCATAGAAATGAAATAATGATATTTATACGCCTCAGACTTTACACAGGCTGCATCACGTGTCTTTCTCTCTGTTCTGTGAGCACAGTGTCATCTTGCTTCATTACCTTATTGCTGCTGACCTGCAACTATTGTCTGTTTATGTAACAGCTCTGTCACTCATGATGTAGAATCGAATAGGCAGCCAGGCCCCACTCTCTAAATTGAAACACTGTCTCCCAAAGCCAATAACTCAACACACCCATTACTTATCATCTATCAACCGAGACAACTGATTTAAGGAGTTAGTAAGGATAATACAGAACACATAAATCAGTTGGTGCCTCACTTTCCATTTTTTTATGAGAATGATTTGAAACTTCTGAAATGACTAACCTGACTTAATTTTCTTGGCCCCCTTGGGAGCATAGGGCATCCACCATGGGTCGATCTCCACCGCACTATCTTCTGTGCGAGGGCTTTTGCTTCTTACCAGGAGATCCCAGGAGATCTTCTGAAATGAACATATGAAAGGACATGATACAAGGCATCATGACATGGTACGTTATGAAATGATTTGATCCAATATGATTTCATGTGTTACAACTTAAGTCAATAGAACACAGAAATACAATACGCCCACTGTGCAGTTTGATATGAGACACCATACAATAGAATTAGGACTCATAAGCTTGTATGCAATCTTGTTGAAATCATATTATGCTATTCATGCAATTTCTGGAAAATGTCTAGGGCTGTATGTGAACTCTGGTGTAGGCTACACCAGGCACGTTTTTCAAAAGCTTCTGAACCAAATTATGTAAATAGAATGAATTATTTATTTGAGCAATGAAATCAAATAATGATAGAAAATAATTCAGAAAATTTACAGTATTTTATAGAACCCTTTTCACCATAATGAAACCTTTAATTATGAATGATAGTTCAGGAGCATTGTGCAAAGACCCATATGAGTGTATCCAATTAGAAATGCCTTTATTACTGCAATTAGAATTTGCATCTTATGGCGGCAAAAACAAACCTAGTAAAGAATGCTTGCCTGACAACTCAAACTGAATTCTTCCGCTGCCCTAATGTTCGCTACATACTTCAGTCTGAGACTTCCATCTTTGAAGTAATTTGTGGTGATGTCAAAATGAGGGGTGTTGTACAAAACCAAGTCATCTGCGATCGAATCATCTCAAACCAATAAGAGTTTCAAACACAGGAGGTTGGTGGCAACTTAATTGGGGGAGAAGGGGCTCGCGGCAATGACTGGAGCGGGATTAATGGAATGGTAAAAAATAGATAAAACACATGGTTTGCAGGTGTTTGATACCATTCCATGTGCTCCGTTCCAGCCGTTATTATGAGCCGTATTTTCAAAACGCTGCTTTACCCACATGTTTTCTGTCTCTGGCTCAACCCATCTGGTACCAATCAGAATGGTTAGAATGTGCATGCGTTCTAGAAATAGTTGGGGAGGTACTCAGATCCAGACCAAAGATTGTCTATTATATTGACAAGATAGTCAGGTGACCGTTCTAATAATGGAAATGCGTGTCCTCAAAGATGGAAGGCAGGCGGGAGGAGGCGAGATCAGGTGGGACTATTCTAGCCAATGAGAGGGCAGATACGCAAGTGAATGGGCCATTGAGATAGACATTGAGATAGACATTGAACTCATCATTGTATCTGTGCCATTATAGCGTCTGTGACAGCATGTGCAGCGCCATTGAGGCTATTTCCATTTTAAAGTACTACATTTTCTTCTACTTCATTGACTGATTGCTCCCAACTCATAGGAATCCCCTCCCAGTTGACTACTTTAAATTTGTGGAAGCCCCATAGCTCCCGAAAACACTTCTCTGTAGGGTTTTCAGCAGTTAGCTTTGCTCACAGTTAGCAGCGTGTGAACTATTCATTCCGCCGCTGTTTTAACATGAAGAAACGTAAAAAATCATTACTTGCATATGCTGATATTCCCCTTATATTTCACATCGAGAAAGAATCTTTCAAATCCAAAATGTACACTTACTGTAGGAGTTTTGCACAGATCCATGTGATGTGTGTGCCTCCAGTTGACGAACTACACTTCCTCACCAGTTACACTTACTCACAGGTGTTGGAGCAAACAAGATAGCTAATTAGCACAGGTTGCGACCTCTGTCTTCTGTAAAAAAGCACTGTAACATGGAGATATGGCCGTGTGGGAACACTAACCCTAACCATATAAAGGTGTGTCGTAATTGAACCTTTTATTTCTGAAAATTACATCTCGCTGTTATGAAAGATATGATCCTTATGTTTTCAAAACTGTACCGCAAGCGATGTATTTCAACATTCAGAATGAACGTCGGGGCACTTAACAAAATTCCCCCGGCCAGAAGATACATCGTCAATAGGCACTAAAGGGAGTTAGCATCTATGCATGACTTAGGAAGCCCTCACTGGCAATGTCCATGCTAAAATGGGTAACGTCCATGAGTCCTCTATCTATTTTCATGACAAAAGGCACAACTCTGATCTCAAGTTTGGTTTTTCGAAGTTGCCGGAATGCCATTTACATCAGTGCATTCGTAACAACCTAACCTGTTGTGTCATCGGCAAATTTAACACCATCGCTAAATTTTCCGATGACACAACAGTGGTAGGCCTGATCACCGACAACAACGAGACAGCCTATAGGGAGGAGGTCAGAGACCTGGCCATGTGTTGCCAAGACAACAACCTCTCCCTCAACGTGATCAAGACAAAGGAGATGATTGTGGACTACAGGTAAACGAGGACAGAGCACGCCCCCATTCTCATCTACGGGGCTGCAGTGGAACATGTTGAGAGCTTCAAATTCCTTGCTGTCCACATCACCAACAAACTAACATGCTCCAAGCACACCATGACAGTCGTGAAGCGGGCACGACAAAACCTATCCCCCCTCAAGAGACTGAAAATATTTGGCATTGGTCCTCAGATCCTCAAAGAGTTCTACAGCTGCACCATTGAGAGCCTCCTGACTGGCTGCATCACTGCCTAGAATGGCAACTGCTCGACCTCCAACCGCAAGGCACTACAGAGGGTAGTGCGAACGGCCCAGTACATCCCTGGGGCCAAACTTCCTGCCATCCAGGACCTCTATACAAGGCGGTGTCAGAGGAAGGCCCTAAAAATTGTCAAAGACTCCAGCCACCCTAGTCATAGAGTGTTCTCTCTGCTACCACACGGCAAGCGGTACCGGAGCGCCAAGTCTAGGTCCAAGAGGATTCTAAACAGCTTCTACCCCAAGCCATAAGACTCCTGAACATCTAGTCAAATGGCTACCCAGACTATTTGCATTGCCCCTCTCCTCTCCACACCACTGCCACTCTCTGTTGTCATCTATGCATAATCACTTTAATTAACTCTACCTACATGTATATACTACCTCAACTAACCGATGCCCCTGCACATTGACTCTGTATAGGCATTGCTATTTTATTTATAATTTTTTACTGCTGTTCTTTAATTTCTTGTTACTTGTATCTCTTATTCTTATCTGTACTTTTTTAAGCTGCACTGTTGGTTAGGGGCACGTAAGTAAGCATTTCACTGTAAGGTCTACACCTGTTGTATTCGACTCATGTGACTAATAACATTTGATTTGATTTTGAATCATTACGAAACTTCTATTTGATCAAATAAGCCCCACGTAGCAAATTAGAAATTACATTTTTTGGTTGACCAAATTTGACACTCTCACTGACCTCCATACACAAATTCCTCACTTTGTGGGCTTATTTGTGGTAGACAGATTTTGGGCCGAGTAAAACCTCTCGCTTTGCCTCTACCTTTCTGTCCAGACTCAATGAGGACAAGAAACTAACATATGTGGGCATGGAGTAGCATTTGGGGAGCCAGGCAAACAGAATGCACCAAGGTAACAATGAGGGGAGATGGAAGATTGAGCACATTGTACATGAGACATGTAATACTCTTGCTGATTATGTTTAAAGTAATTTTTTGTGTCTGGCAGCATTATTGGCGCAAGGAGTAGGAGACGTGTAGCAGCCCTAGAGCTAATGTGGGGGTAACCTCCAAACTGGTCAAGTTAAAATATCATTTTATTCAACAGTATGGTCTGTAGAGGTCATGAGAGGAAATTTTCCTTATTCAAAGTGTCATTTATTAATGATGTAGAAGGTTCTTTTTGAATCAGGAAAGTTTCCTATCACGACCTTTACAGGCCAGAATGTTGAAAAAAATATGATATTTTTACTTTACCAGTAATCGGTGAGGTTGGTCATTTTGCAGGTAGGAATGTGAGACACAGAAGGATGCGGAGAGGAGGACAGCTCATAAGAATGGCCCGGAACTGAGCAAATGGAATGTTTGATGTATATATTTTTTTAAATGTACAATTATATTCCGCTCCAGTCATTGCCACGAGCCTGTTTTCCCCCATTAAGGTGCAGCCAACCTCCTGTGATGTGAGACAATATATACACAGGAAAGTATAATTAAATCAACTTTTCAAAGCACTGGTAGTGCATTCGGATTTCTATCACCTGAAGCATGCGCAGAACCATGTAAACACATGTACGAGCTTGGCAAGTAAACACGTAGTTGTACTTTCCTGTGCATATCAGTTTCCTTAAACTGTTTAACGGCACTCTGAACCTCCACAGGCTGTGTGGCATCCACTGCAATATCTTCAGCTCCACTCGCTCCTTCAGCTACTTCTCGTGCCTCCGTGTAGGAGACCTGCTGTATGTCCCTGACCCTTACCACTTCAAACTTCATTACCCTAAACGGCCACTCAGAGGAATTGGGAATGTGATTTCCAGCACAATTGCAACACCGTACATCCTCAGATTCTTCAACAGTATTCCAGCATAATTGTTAGTGAATCATACTTTAACCAAAAACCATTTACAACTTTACCCCTTTTTGTTCCATTTTCCTTTATTACCGCCTTCCACTGCTTTTCAGTATATTTGCTCAACACTCCTCAAATTCAAGTTTGTCCATCCACCTTCCATATTCATCCAAACTGTCATCCTTCTCGTCCTCTCGTTGTATCTAGCTAGCTTCTCCATTCCGTCTACCAACCTTGCTGTCTTGACACTACTCTTTGTGATCTTTGCCTCATTAATTATTTAGCAAATGCAGAGCTTTTGTATGGGGACCAATGAGAGAGTGTTGAATTTATTTAAGATAAAAATGTATTGCAATTTCAATACGTGAGGCTTATTTGATCTAATAGAAGTTTAATTATGCTTAGGTTGTTACGAGTGTACTGATGTAAGTGTGATGTGCGTTGGCCCAGAACAGAGCAGCACGGCTGGCCTGTACACAGAGGGCGAATATCAATAACATGCATGTCAATCTATCCTGGCTCAAAGTAGAGGAGAGGTTTACTGCATCACAACTTGTCTTTGTGAGAGGTATTGACATGTTAAAAGCACCAAAGTGTCTGTTCAAACAGGTAACACAGCTCAGACCCCCATATATACCCCACAAGACATGACACCAGGGGTTTCCCAGAGACTGTAGAGCCATAACTACATTGAACTCTATCCACATCAAGTATTATATATGTAGATGCAGTAGCATAATCCACTAGCCCAGGATTCCTGGTTGTAAGGAGTGTATTTTAGTTGAGTTCGACAGTGAAGGAGGGGAACAGATGTGTACGGTGCGTAATTTGAAGTTTGGGCTGGGCCAATATATTTTGCTACAAGTACACAGAAGTTTATTTTCTTGTAAATACGTTTTTATTTTGTCTTAAACATATGAATGCAGTCGTCAGTCTGGAAATCATCTTTCCTCCTGTGCCTGCCTAGCCCAAGATATACTGCTAAAGGGAGTCAGATGAACTCTTGTATACTATGTTCATGTCTCTGCGTCCAGAAATTTGCAAAGACTGTAAGTCTTTTGGTACAGCCACCCAAAGACTTCCAGTATTTGTGCTATGCTAGCGCTAACGCTAGTTACATTGGCTCGCGAAACTGCCTCTATCTTCCATCATACTGGACGCAGAGACATAAAAATGGTATCCACAAATTCATAAGACTCTAGGGAAGGATTCACTGACAAAATAACTTCTCCATTAACGTCCAAAGACTAGAGGTAAACTGGCACTGGCAGCCAAAACAGCCAAATACTCCATGTAAACGTGAATCGATTCTCAATTGCAATACGGTTCTAGTAACATAAACCCATCTACTTTCATCACATCAAAATAATTTTAGAAATGCAAATATACAGTACACTGTTTTAACATAGTTGCAGCTGACAGTATTTTTCTGTTATAAGTCCTTCTTCCGTTACACACAGGTTAGGGTTGCAAAGGGAGGGTAGGCCTAGTTCGAAGTTTACCAGCAAACTACCAGAATTTTGGTAACTTTCAAGTTTTGGGGGGAATTATATCACATGACACAGGTGTCTGTAATTATCTCTGGCCCTCTGTGTGGCCTTATCCATAGGGATGTGTATAGATCGCAACATCGTTTCTGTCCCATTATGGTGTCTATGAGCGTACGAGCAGCACTATTGAGGCCATCTCAATTTTGAAGTAGTCAATTTTCTTCATCTACAACATAAATGGGTTTGTTAACAAACTGAAAGGATGCATACTGCCACCTGGAGTGTGTTGTTTGAACAAGTATAAAGCCAAGGTTGGCAATTTACTGCCACCTGTAGTTGTGGAATATTTGCTCACAAGTATAACCCTGTGGCTGATTTCTCGTTAGGGCAAACGTCCATCCTCCGTCCTCTTTCCTCCGTGACCTGGAAGCCGATAAGTGGTCGAGTGGTCGAGGAGTGTGTCAATTTGTTAGTAGGCAAACGGAAGACGGTCCTACCCTCCTCGATAGCCTCCTTTTGGCAAAGAAGCACAATTGTATCCTACCTCGGTTGTTCTGATATCTGCCACACCTCCTTTGAATCAGCTGTATTATCGGAGGAGAAAACCATGCACACACTTATAAACAATATGCTACTTCTATAAAATGTTGTGCACAACTAACTTAATGTGTTTTTTATCACTTCACACATTTATTTTGTGATCCATTCCTGTAAACGTCATTTGATGACGCACGAGTGGAGAAGGAACTTCTCATTTCATACAAGCGCACTTTCTTCCACATTCACACTCCTCGCTGCCTCTCTACCTTTGACCCTGGATAGAATTATGTGATCTTTCCTTAACCCATAGGAAGTCCCACCCAGTTAACTTCTTCAAAATGGTGAAAGTCCTCAAGGGCCCTACCGATGCTAAAACGGGCTTTTGGGCACTAGACTCCTCTATACATCTCCTCTATACATGTAAAATATATCAAATCAAATAAGATGATTTTAAAATAAAAAATTGAATGACATAGTTGTAAAACATTATCCTAAAAATAAACCTTAAACTTGGTGGATACCATTGGTGCTTATTATGAGGGTTTCAGCATGAAATATCATTATATATTTTTTTTTATACATTTTTACTTATTTTATCATCTCAATATGTCATTGTTGTAAATATTTTGTCCCCAAAATGGTGGCAGTTATGAAAAAAGTAAGTAGTTGGAAGAAGTTTGGGGAAATCATTTCATTGTTGATTAGGGGGCAGTCCTTCCCTGAGCAATACATTAAGCACAAGCACAGCCTACATTGCGAACAAATATATATATTTTGTGTGTGTGTGTGTGTGTGTGTTATCTGATGGAATTACTTTCAATTATGTTGTAATATCACATACGTTTACATTGACATTTTCGTCATTTAGTAGACGCTCTTATTGTACTTTTTCATATATACACAAGTGAAATCAAATTGTTTTTCACATGCGCCAAATACAACTGGTGTAGACTTTACTGTGAAATGATTGCTTATGAGCCCTTCCCAGCGATGCAGAGTTTTAAATTAATCATAAAAATAAAATAGTAACACAGGAATAAAATAAACAAGAATGGAGCTATGTATAGAGAGGACAAGTACCACATCAATGTGCAGAGCAGTTGTGGGAAAAGTACCCAATTGTCATACTTGAGTAAAAGGAAAGATAACTTACTGTCACGACTGCCGCCGAAGTCGGTCCCTCTCCTTGTTCTGGCGGTGTTTGGCGGTCGACGTCACCGGTCTTCTAGCCATCGCTGATCCACCTTTCATTTTCCATTTGTTTTGTCTTTGTTTTCTACACACCTGGTTTTATTCCCCAATGACATGTTCATGTATTTAACCCTCTGTTTCCCCCATGTTTTTGTGCGTGATTTTTTCTATGTTCATTCGGTACGTTATGGCTGGTTTTCGACGGGTGCTGTTTTCACCCGTGCGTTATTGATTACCGTTTATTGTTGGTCTAGTCTATTGTTACCTTGTGCCTTTATTTTGAGTAAAGTACGTTGCTCACTCATTCTGCTCTCCTGCGCCTGACTTAATGCACCAGCTACACCCACCTTCTGACACTTACTCATTACTCAAGTAAAAGTGAAAGTCACCCAGTAAAATACTACTTGAGTAAAAGTCTAAAAGTATTTGATTTTAAATATACTTAAGTATCAAAAGTAAATGTAATTTCAAAAATATACTTAAGTATCAAAAGTGAAAGTATAAATCATAAAAAAATCCTTAAATATGGCAAACCAGGCGGCATGATTTTCTTGTTTTTTAAATTTACGGATAGTCAGGGGCACACTCCAACAATCAGACATAATTTAGAAATTAATTGTATTTAGTGAGTGCCAAATCAGAGGAGGTAGGGATGACCAGGGATGTTCTCTTGATAAGTGTGTGATTTGGACCACTTTCCTGTCCTGTTAAGCATTCAAAATGTAACGAGTACTTTTGGGTGTGTCACGGCCGTCGTATGAAGAGGACCAAAGCGCAACGTGTACAAATTCCTTTTTATTAGGATGACGCCGACAAAAACAATAAACAATACAAAAATGACCGTGAAGCTTAAGGCTATAGAGCCACAAACAAAGACAACTTCCCACCCTGAAAGGAGGGAAAGGGCTACCTAAGTACGGTTCCCAATCAGAGACAACAATAAACAGCTGTCCCTGATTGAGAACCATACCCGGCCAAAACATAGAAATACAAAATCATAGAAAAGAAAAACATAGAAACCCCACCCCAAATCACACCCTGACCAAACCAAAATAGAGACATAAAAAGGTTCTCTAAGGTCAGGGCGTGACAGGGTGTCAGGGAAAATGTATGGAGTAAAAAGTACATTATTTTATTTAGTAATGTAGTGGAGTAAAATTAAAAGTTGTCAAAAATAGAAATAGTAAAGTAAAGTACAGATACCCCAAAAAACTACTTAAGTAGTACTTTAAAGTATTTTTACTTAAGTTTTTTACACCACTGGTGCAGAGCTACATAATATTTGAAATAGATACTGTATGTGCATGAAGGCAGGGTAAAGTGGCTGCGCATCAGGGTAGATTATAATAAGAGTAAAATAAAGAACAGAGTAGCAGCAGAAAATTATGAGTGTAAAAGTGTGTGAGTGTGCGTGTGTAATGTGTATGAATGTGTGTTTGTGTTTTGTCGGTATGCGTGTGTGTATAATGAATGTGTGTGGGTTTTGTGTGGGAGTGTCAATGTAGTGTGTGTGAATGATTGTGTATATGGTGTGTATACATAGTCTATTGATTGTGCGTAGGGTCAGTGCAAGATCGAGTCAGTGCAGACAGATTGAGTACCATTAATTGACTATTTAGTAGTCTGGCTATTTGCAGTCTTATGGCTTGGGGGTAGAAGCTGTCTCGGAGCCTGTTGGTCTGAGAGCCGATGCTCCGATACACCCTGTATATAGCCTCACTATTGTTATTTTACTGGTGCTCTTTAATTATTTGTTGCTTTTATTTTTTTATAGATATTTTTCTTCACTGCATTGTTGGTTAAGGGCTTGTAAGTAAGCATTTCACTGTAAGGTGAAATGTTGTATTTGTTGTACCTGTTGTATGTGGCGCATGTGACAAATAAAATTGTATTTGATTTGATTTGTTCAGAGAATACTGGATGAATCAGGCCTTCGTGGTCGAATTTCTGCAAAGAAACCACTACTAAACGACACCAATAAGAAGAAGATACTTACTTGAGCCAAGAAACAGGAGCAATGGACATTAGACCGGTAGAAATCTGTCCTTTTTGAGACTCAGAGTAGGTCAACAGATGATCTCCGCATGTGTGATTCCCACCTTGAAGCATGGAGGAGGAGGTGTGATGGTGTGGGGCTGGTTTGCTGGTGATACTGTCTGTGATTTATTTAGAATTCAAGGCATTCTGCAGCAATACGCTATCCCATCTCGTTTGCTTTTAGTGGGACTATAATTTGTTTTTCAACAGGACAAAGACCCAAAACACCTCCAGGCTGAGTAAGTGCTGTTTGACCAAGAAAGAGAGTGGTTTGGGATGAGTTGGACAGCAGAGTGAAGGAAAAGCATCCAACAAGTGCTCAGCATATGTGGGAACTCCTTCAAGACTGTTGGAAAAGCATTCCAGGTGAAGCTGGTTAAGAGAATGCCAAGATTGTGCAAAGGTGTCTAATTTGAAGAATCTCAAATCTAAAATATATTTAGATTTTTTTCACACTTTTTTGGTTACTACGTGATTCCATATGTGCTTTTTAATAGTTTGATGTCTTCACTATTATTCTACAATGTAGAAAATAGTAAAAATAAAGAAAAAACCCTTGAATCAGTATTTTAGTTGTGTCTAAACTTTTGACTGGTACTGTACATATTACATCGACTAACCTGTACCCCACCATGTATATAGCTTCGTTATTGTTATTTTATTATTGCTCTTTTATTTTTTACTTTAGTTTATTTAGTAAATATTTTTCATTGTAAATAAGCATTTCACGGTAAGGTCTACAACTGTTGTATTCGACGTATGTAACAAATAACATTTGATTTGATTTCACATATTTGATTTTCACATCAGTTTGAGAACTCTGCGTATTGACCTTGCGTATCTGTTATGCGGTATTTTCAAGCAAGGTTGTAGTATGGTGAGAATGAGAATAGTAGGCCAGCCTATTATCATATTTCTTCTTTACACTAAAGCCAAGACAGTGAAAAGTTCTCACTCCTAATGACATCGTTTCCATATGAAACTCCTCAGATCCTCGACCCTCCCTCTCGCCATGACGTCACATGGGTCCTGCTCTCGCTCTCTCTTCCCATCGCGAAGTCATTCGCCAAAGACTGTGGACTCACACTAGGCTACAACTGGATAATCGGAGCTCGCAAAACTACGCCCATTTGATGCATTTATTTCAATGGACTTATTCACAGGACTTTTGCCAGGTGAGCTAAGATTGTAAAGTTCTTATTCCCATGTTTTCAAACGTTAAACGTATTCTCTCATCCAAACAGAAGTGCTCACGTCGACAAAACAGTTTGCATCATCTAGGTGCGTTCCCGTAATTTATGCCGCGTTCAAAACAACACGGAACTGGAAATTATCTGACTTCAATGTGTTCATGACAACAGGGAACGCTCGAAAAAACGATACCGATTGGGAAAAAATCGTGTTGAACGGTCATCCAACTCGAAATTCCAAGTTTGAAACTCGGACATCTTTCTAGTGCAACGACTTTCCGACCTGTCTTGAAAGTACAATTAGATTCAGGTTATTACCACATTCTATGAATAACTTTAGATAAATTCAGATTGTGGACCATATGGTTGTAATGCTCTATCAATGGGAATCGTTGTCGTTTTCAATGCTTGGACATTTTTAGGAGCTGTGTTCGGTGAGGGGTAATGCCGCGTTCATAACTAGTCGGGAACTAGAAAACTCGGTTATTTGAGACTTTCTAACTGGTTGTAGTTATACACGTGCCGCGTTCAACCAGTTATCAAGTTAGAAATGTCCGAGTTACCTAGCTCCGACTATCACATGAACGCGGCATTATTCCCAGAGCAGCCACTTTACTGCGCAAAGGTGGGTGGGCTTTTCTGTCTTTGCGGTCCTAATTTGTAACAATTTATGACTAGCTCTAGCTACATTGTTGCTTATTTTGTTTTTACCAGGACATGCATCCTATACGTTACTAATACAATGTCTGTCTGCCACCGCTCAAGTTTAGCTCCCATCAGTTAGAAACCAGTTTTGCCTTCTTGAGTAGAATTGACTCCACTCAGCATCACCTATTGAACACAATTTACAATGTTTTATGAGTGGTGCATATGCAACATTGATGTAGCTTAATCAAGTCTCTCCCCGCCATGTAAAGTTGGTATAACGGCACTGGGCTTGCATGCGTGACATTCGTTTGCAATTGCCATGGTTTCAAACAATCCCAACTCACCCAAATGAAGAGTTTGAACCGTGAAGCAGTGATTTTATGTTGTGTGGATATGGTGCGCTTTCTGCTGTTCATGTTACATTTTATCAAATTGCATTCAATTTGTGAGTCACTGAGTTCTATTCTAAAACCTTGATAGCAGAGAAAGCTTCATTGGTCAGAATGTTAATGTGTGCATTGGATGCTAAGAGGGAAATCTCACAACCTTTTTAAACAGCAAGCCTATGTATCTGTTCGTTCCTCTATGCTCTTTTGCCAGTGGTGGAAAAAGTACCCAATTGTCATACTCGAGTAAAAGTAAAGATACCTTAAAATAGAAAACGACTCAAGTAAAAGTGAAAGGAACCCAGTAAAATACTACTTGAGTAAAAGTCTAAAAGTATTTAGTTTTGAATATACTTAAGTATTAAAAGTAGAAGTATAAATCGTTTCCAATTCCTTATATTAAGCAAAACAGATGGCACAATTAAACAATATATATATTAATATTTACGGATAGCCAGGGGCACAGTCCAACACTCAGACATAATTTATAAAGGAAGCTTGTGTTTAGTGAGTACGCCAGAGGCAGTAGGGATGACCAGGGATGTTCTCTTGATACAGTGCATTCGTAAAGTATTCAGACCCCTTGACCTTTTCCACATTTTGTTACGTTACAGCCTTATTCTAAAAAATATGAAATAGTTTCCCCCCCTTCATCAATCCACACACAATACCTCATAATGACAAAGCAAAAACAGTTTTTTTTATAAATGTATGCAAATGTATAAAAATACTAAACATAAATATCACATTTACATAAGTATTCAGACCATTTACTCAGGACTTTGTTGAAGTACCTTTGGCAGCGATTGGCACACCTCTGCAGATCCTCTCAAGCTCTGTCAGGTTGGATAGGGAGCATCGCTGCACAGCTATTTTCAGCTCTCTCCAGAGATGTTCGATCGGGTTCAAGTCCAGGCTCTGGCTGGGCCACTCAAGGACCTTCAGAGACTTGTCCCAAAGCCACTCCTGCGTTATTTTAGCTGTGTGGGAACCTTCGTCCCAGTCTGAGGTCCTGAGCGTTCTGGAGCAGGTTTTCATCAAGGATCTCTCTGTACTTCACGCCGTTCATCTTTCCCTCGATCCTGACTAGTATCGCAGTCACTGCTGCTGAAAAACATCCCCACAGCATGATGCTGCCACCACCATGCTTCACAATAGGGCTGGTGCCAGGTGACACTTGGCATTCAGGCCAAAGAGTTCAATCTTGGTTTCATCAGACCAGAGATTCTTGTTTCTCATGGTCTGAGAGTCCTTCACGTGCGTTTTGTCTACGCAATCTCTACTGCACTCCACACTGCCTTTCCCACCTGGACAAAAGGAACACCTATGTGAGAATGCTGTTTATTGACTACAGCTCAGCGTTCAACACCATAGTGCCCACAAAGCTCATCACTAAGCTAAGGACCCTGGGACTAAACACGTCCCTCTGCAGCTGGTTCCGGAACTTCCTGATTGGCCGCCCCCAGGTGGTAAGGGTAGGCAACAACACATTTGCCACATTGATCCTCAACACGGGGTCTCCTCAGGGGTGCATACTTAATCTCCTCCTGTACTCCCTGTTCACCCACGACTGCATGACCAAGCACGACTCCAATTCCATCATTAAGTTTGCTGACAACACAACAGTGGTAGGCCTGATCACTGACAACGATGAGACAGCCTATATGGAGGAGGTCAGAGACCTGGCAGTGTGGTGCCAGGACAACAACTTCTCCCTCAACGTGAGCAAGACAAAGGAGATGATTGTGGATTACAGGAAAAGGAGGACCGAACATGCCCTCATTCACATCGATGGGGCTGTAGTGAAGCGGGTCGAGAGTTTCAAGTTCCTTGGTGTCCATATCATCAACAAACTAACAAACTATCATGGTCCAAACACACCAAGAAAATCATGAAAGGGGCACGACAATGCCTTTTCCTCCTCGAGACTGAAAGGATTTGACATTGGTCCTCAGATCCTCAAACATTTCCAGAGCTGCACAATCAATGCATAGTCACTTTACCCCTACCAACATGTACAAATTACCTCGACTAATATCTACCCCTGCACATTGACTTGGTACCGGTACCCCTGTATATATCCTCATTGATGTTATTTTATTGTGGTATTATTTTTGACTTTAGTTTATTTAGTAAATATTTTCTTAACTGCATTATTGGTTAAGTGCTTGTAAGTAAGCATTTCACGGTAAGGTCTACAGCTATTGTATTCGGTGCATGTGACAAATACAATTTGATTTGATTTTGGCAAACTCCAAGCGGGCAGTCGTGCCTTTTACTGAGGAGTGGCTTCCGTCTGGTCTCTCTACCATAAATGCCTGATTGGTGGAGTGCTGCAGAGATGGTTGTATTGCTGGACCATGCAGAGATGGTTGTCTTTCTCCACAGAGGAACTCTGGAGCTCTGTCGGATTGACCATCGGGTTCTTGGTCAAATAAAATAACATTTTATTGGTCACATACACATGGTTAGCAGATGTTAATGCGAGTGTAGCGAAATGCTTATGCCACTAGTTCTGACAGTGAAGTAATCTAACAAATTCACAACGACTACCTTATACACACAAATGTAAAGGGATGAATAAGAATATGTACATATAAATATATGATTGAGCGATGGCGGTGCAGCATAGGCAAGATGCAGTAGATGGAATAGAATACAGTATATACATATGAGATGAGTAATGTAGGATATGTAAACATCATTAAAGTGGCATTATTTAAAGTGACTAGTGATACCTTTATTAAATCCATTTATTAAAGTGGCCAGAGATTCTGATGAGAGTCTGATGGCCTTGAGATAGGAGCTGTTTTTCACTCTCGGTCCCAGCTTTGATGCACCTGTACTGACCTCGCCTTCTGGATGATAGCAGGGTGAACAGGCAGAGGCTCGGGTGGTTGTTGTCCTTGATGATCTTTTTTGGCCTTCCTGTGACATCGGGTGTTGTAGGTGTCCTGGAGGGCGGGTAATTTGCCCCTGGTGATGCGCTGTGCAGACCGCACTACCCTCTGGAGAGCCTTGCGGTTGAGGGCGGTGCAGTTGCTGTACCAGGCGGTGATACAGTCCGACAGGATGCTCTCGATTGTGCATCTGTAGAAGTTTAAGTGTTTTAGGTGACAAGCCAAATTTCTTTAGCCTCCTGAGGTTGAAGAGGCGCTGTTGCACCTTCTTCACCACGCTGTCTGTGTGGGTGGACCATTTCAGTTTGTCCGTGATGTGTACGCCGAGGAACTTATAACTTTCCACCTTCTCAACTATTGTCCTGTCGGGGCGATAGTAATTTAGTTCACCTCCCTTCACCAAGGCCCTTCTCCCCCGATTGCTCAGTTTGGCCAGGGGGCCTGCTCTAGGAAGAGTCTTGGTTGTTCCAAACTTCTTCAATTTAAGAATGGGGACCTTCTATGCTGCACTTTGTCATTATGGGGTATTGTGTGTAGATACATTTTGGACAAAAAATATTTAATTCATTTTAGAATAAGGCTGTAACGTAACAAAATGTGGAGCAGGTCAAGGGGTCTGAGTACTTTCTGAATGCAGTGTAAGTGTGTGAATTAGACAATTATCCTGTCCTGCTAAGCATTCAAAATGTAGTAAGTACTTTTGGGTGTCAGGGAAAATATATGTAGTGAAAAGTACAATCTTTTCTTTAGGAATGTAGTGAAGTAAAAGTTGTCACAAATATAAATAGTAAACTACTTAAGTCGTACTTTCAATTTTTTTTACTTAAGTATTTTGCACCTCTGTCTTTTGGTCTCTCCTCACTGAGCAAGGCTAATTGAAGGTGCTACATGTTCAATCGGACGTCTGCATTGTCCGCATTTACGGCGATATGACCTCTGCAGAAGTCAGGGCATTCATACTTCTTGACCTTCGCCGAGCAGCGCAGAGCTGTTGTGGAAGAAGTTGTCATGGAAATTGGTTTGTGTTCGTACAGGACCTCCCGCCCTCACCTATGGTTAACCAATCATTTCACTGCGGAGTTATATGGAGCCCTCTGCATTGTTATAACATTTGAGAGGCTCACAGCCATGTGGTACAGAGCTCATTTTGGCCTCTGTGTGCCTTGCTTCAAATATCCATATGGTGCCTCCGACCACATTTTGGATCAAGCAAAAATTGGCTCTTACTGTGCTTCTAAACAAGGTATGGTGTGATTCTGCAAACTGGGGTAGATGTTGTCCATTCGTAGATGCTAATAACCTTTGGTGACTATTGACGATAGTATCTTCTGGTCAGGGGAGTTTTGTTAAGAGCCCTGACACTGTCGGTATGGTTTTGGAAACGTAAGGAATTTATCTTCCATATCAGCAAGAAATTAAAAAAGGTAAAATTACTTCACACCTTTTTATAGAGTTCCCGCAGAGCCATATTTCCATGTCACAGGGCTTGTTAATGGAAAACAGACGGAAGACAGAGTCGACTATCTGTGCAAATTAGCTATCTGCGTTTCCGAACACCTGTGTGTAAATGGAAGACTGACGCCACAAACGTGTTGTCACTGTAAAATACTGGCGCTGCATCTGTGTTAAAAGCTGGTTAAAACCATGTACAGCAGTGGAGGCTGCTGAGGGAATGGCATCAAACACATGGAAACCATGTGTTAGATGTATTTGATTCCATTCCACTTATTCTGCTCCAGCCATTACCACGAGCCCGTCCTCCCCAATTAAGGTGCCAGCAACCTCCTGTGGTGTACAGTAAGTATATATTTTGCATTTGTGATTTTATTTTAATGTGATATGAAAATAGAGGGCTCTATGTTTCTAGAACCGTACCGCATTTGAGAATCGATTCACGTTTGGATGGAGTATTTGGCTGTTTTGGCTGCCAGAGCCAATTCGCTTCTAAACAGAACATGTATGGTTCTTGGACTATAAGGAGTAACGTTAGCCTCCTTTAGTCCATTATTGGGTTAGGGTAGGCGTAACATGGTAAACAAAAATACGGTACACTCAAATGAGTATGTGTTACATTTGGTATGGTATGTATTAATTTGTGGATGTTCATCATTCATTTCGTGTGATATGTTACGAATTACAATTCGTATGATATGTTACAAATTCCAATTTGTTGTGGCTAATGTTAGCTAGGTGGCTAATGTTAGCTAGGTGGCTAATGTTAGCTAGGTGACTAATGTTAGCTAGGCTAGGAGATAGGGGTAAAGCTTAGGATAAGGAGTTGGGTTAAGGTTATTGGAAGGGTTAGCAAACATGCTATGTAGTTGCAAAGAAGCTAAAAAGTAGTAAACACCCACCCATCCAACCCTACCAACCACCATCATTAGTTTTTTGCCTTAAGTAACCTTCTGTCTTATATAACCATATCAAATAAAACATATACAAATTTGAGTGTCCCGGGTTTTCGTAACTGTTACATATAGTCTATGAGACCAGCCTGAATTCTGTGGACCATTGGTGCAATTAGACACACAGTATGAACAGTTAAACAAAAACTGTAGCCATGGATGACTGCTGTCATGTCTGTCCTCTGTTCTATTTGTTTATTTTCACATATCTGCATTAGAGGGACACCTTGGAGAATAATAATCAGTGTGCATAATTCATTTGCCAGGCCTACGGCAATATAAAATGCTTGCCTTTTCCCATCATAATGTTAGTCACCTTCAAGCTTTATAATTGGAACAAAATCTCTACAAAACTAGTTTACACAGCAGTTTCTTCAAATGGCCATTTATAGATAAATAACTTACAACTTTGTGCAACGGGTCCTGTGTGGCTCAGTTGGTAGAGCAGAGCCCTTATAATGCCAGGGTTGTGTATTCAAGTCCCACAGGTGACCAGTATGAAAATGTATGCACTCACTGCTGTAAAAACATGACTGTAAATCTGCTAAATTACTAATATGTTGGTAACACTTTACTTGACACCCAGTGTCATAACACATTATGACAGTCATAATATGTCATGACCGTTATATATTTAGACCTTTTGTGACATATATTGCATTAATTTGTTGCTGGTTAAGACACATATTTTTCCCGGCAAAGAACTTTCCTTTCGTTTGAAAGTTTTTCTTAAATCCTTTGTTGTTGTAATGAATCATTTACAGCCATGTTTTTTCATCGTATTTTAAATAGCTTGTATAAAATACACCTTATTACACTGTCAGGAAGAATTATGACCATCATAATCACATAAGCCAGATAGGCCTATCATGTACATGCCCTTATATCATTCATCAGTCTAAAAGAGGGTGTCTTGTCCTGCTCCTGAAATCTGCTCCTGCATTCATCCCAGTCATCAACAAAAGAGCATTGGGTAGGTGCATGTCTGACATCACTGTGTGCGCAATTACAATGATAATTGAATATGGTTAATAATACAAAAATTAGATAGCCTACCTGTCAACAGTATGTTTGTTATGTTGTAATGGAACATTTTTCCCTGTGTGGTAGGTTTTGAGGTTTTTGACACTCTTGTGTCATAACCAGCCATAAAATAACGCAATATATGTCAAAACAGGTCTAAATATACAGTACTCCCAATTGAAATGGTTTGGGATGAGTTGGACCGTAGAGGGAAGAGGGAAGGAGGGAAGGAAAAGCAGCCAACCACGTAGCCGTCATACCGCTCAGGAAGGAGACGCATTCTGTCTCCGAGAGATGAACGTACTTTGGTGTGAAAAGTGCATATCAATCCCGGAACAACAGCAAAGGACCTTGTGAAGATGCTGGAGGAAACAGGTACTAAAGTATCTATATCCACAGTAAAACAGGTCCTATATCGACATAAACTGAAAGTCCACTCAGCAAGGAAGAAGCCACTGCTCCAAAACCGCCATAAAAAAGCCAGACTACGGTTTGCAACTGCACATGGGGACAAAGATCGTACTTTTTGGAGAAATGTCCTCTGGTCTGATTAAACAAAAAATAGAACTGCTTGGCCATAATGACCATCGTTATGTTTGGAGGAAAAAGGGGGTGGCTTGCAAGCCAAAGAACACCATTCCAACCGTGAGGCACCAGGGTCACAGCATCATGTTGTGGCGGTGCTTTGCTGCAGGAGGGACTTGTGCACTTCACAAAATAGATGGCATCATGAGGGAGGAAAATTATGTGGATATATTGAAGCAACATCTCAAGACATCAGTCAAGAAGTTATAGCTTGGTCGCAAATGGGTCTTCCAGATGGACAATGACCCCAAGCATACTTCTAAAGTTGTGGCAAAATGGCTTAAGGACAACAAAGTCAAGGTATTGGAGTGGCCATCACAAAAACCTGACCTCAATCCTATAGAACATTTGTGGGCAGATCTGAAAAAGCGTGTGCGCGCAAGGAGGCCTACAAACCTGTCTCAGTTACATCAGCTCTGTCAGGAGGAATGGGCCAAAATTCACCCAACTTATTATGGGAAGCTTGTGGAAGGCTACCCGAAAAGTTTGACCCAAGTTTAAACAATTTAAAGGCAATGCTACCAAATCCTAATTGAGTGTATGTGAACTTTTGACCCACTGCGAATGTGATGAAATAAATAAAAGCTGAAATAAATCGTTCTCTCTACTATTATTCTGACATTTCACATTGTTAAAATAAAGTGGTGATCCTAACTGACCTAGGACAGGGATTTTTTACAAGGATTAAATGTCAGGAATTGTGAAATACTGAGTTTAAATATATTTGGCTAAGGTGTATGTAAACTTCCGACTTCAACTGTAGGCCTAAAGGCAGAGACAATAAGAAGACACAGTGGTAGAATAAATTCAACCACACCTTTGTTACATCACAAAACTGGAGAGCAGCATTTGTCCGGTGAAGTTCACAAAGCATATTGCATGTAACAAACAGTTACTTGACCTACATCATGGTCACGCAATTTCCTGTTTCCGACATTGTCGGACCACTAAACAACTATTGATTTAGAACCACATTGAGTTACCGCAAGTCGCAAAGAAAACAGGAACTGTGTCAATTATTCCAGCACCATTTCAACTGCAACATTTCAACATCATCAAATCACCAATGCTTTGTCTAATACAGTGATATACCAAAATGTACCAAAAGCTATTTAGTCCAATCAACATAAGCTAAATATGATGTGGCTCTCCATGGTTCTGATTATGTGTGTGCACATTCAAGCAAGTAGAAAAAACATGTTGACACCCCAATTGTAGAGAAATGCCAATGCCATCCTCTTTCATTTTGACAAAAAGGTCTATCACTCTGTCATATAGTACATGCTTTTATTTTGTTTTGTCCTAGGCTACCTGGCTAAAATGCTGGCTCACTAGCCTAACTTCCTTTCTACATATAGCTACATATTAAACTTCCATCCTCTTAGGCCAGGGGCACAATGAATGAATTAATGGTTGGATCAGAATTGCCATAATAATTGCTATAATCACTGGCCAGTAGAGAATTAAGTAAAACCACAAGTCCCAATCCCTATTTCCATCCATTGCTAATTACAGAAAGGGACAATTTTAGATAGCTAGCTAGCCAACGGAGGACAACAACACAACGAGATGCAACAATTCAAGTTGTTTCTGTTAACTTTTACTGCCTCTGAAACCCGGATCCGGGATCCCCCCCCACCCCCCTCACACTGATTAGCATCGCTAGCATAGCGTCACATTTAAATTTTAGCATCTAAATATCATTAAATCACAAGTCCAAGACACCTAATGAAAGATACAGATCTTGTGAATCAAGTCACCATTTCAGATTTTTTAAATGTTTTACAGGGAAGACAAAATATGTAAATCTATTAGCTAACCATGTTAGCAAAAGACACCCTTTTCTTTGTCCACCATTTTTTCTCAACACCAGTAGCTATCACCAATTCGGCTAAACTAAGATATTGATAGCCACTAACCAAGAAAAAAGCTCATCAGATGACAGTCTGATAACATATTTATGGTATAGGATAGGTTTTGTTAGAAAAATGTGCATATTTCAGGAATAAATCATAGTTTGCCATTGCAGCCAGCATCACAAATCTCACCAAAGCTCCTAGAATTACTACAGACAGCAACGTGTATTACCCATTTACACATCATAAAACATTTGTTCAAAATACACAGCACATAGCAATGGAAAGACACAGATCTTGTGAATTCAGACAACATTTCAGATTTTCTAAGTGTTTTACGGCGAAAACACAATAAATCGTTATATTAGCATACCACATACGCAAATGTTACCCGAGCACTGATTCTAGCCAAGAGAGCGATATCATATCATCGCCAAAATATATTAATTTTTTCACTAACCTTCTCAGAATCCTTCAGATGACACTCCTGTAACATCATATTACAACATACATATACAGTTTGTTCGAAAATGTGCATATTTAGCCATAAAAAAACGTGGTTATACAATGAAAATAGTAGCAAAACAAGCCTGGTAAAGTCGGTCGCCATCTTTGAGTGATCTAGTTTAATCAATAGCTAATCATATACTTGACTAAAAAATACAGGGTTGACAGGAATCGAAAGACAAATTAGTTCTTAATGCAATCGCTGATTTACATTTTTTAAATGATCCTTACTTTTCAATACAGGTTGCGCCAAGCGAAGCTATAGCAAACAAGATGGCGACATAAACGTTTAACATTTATCGACAGAAACACGATTTATCATCATAAATTGTTCTTACTGTGAGCTGTTCTTCCATCAGAATCTTGGACAAAGAATTCTTTCTTGGGTCTAATCTTCTTTTGATCGAAAGATGTCCACTTGTCCGTCGAAATGCCCACTAACGTACGACCGGGAGCCCGAAATGTGGCCAGCGCGTCAAAGTGCACAACAAAGCAATGCCTCAAAATCGCACTAAACAGATATAAATTGCTATGAAACGGTTTAAATTAACTACCTTATGATGTTTTTAACTCCTATAACGAGTAGAAACATGTACGGAAAAATATAACTGGCTACACTAAATCTTGGAAGAAGAGCCGTTCAGTGTCCTCCGCGCGCATTACGCATCTGGGAAAAAGTTCCTACCTACACGTGTTTTTGTTTCATAGGGGCTGTGATTGGGCAATCGACACCATTCAAATCGTCATCACGTAAAGGCATCCAGGGGAAGACGTAAGCAGTGTCCGTATCCTCATAGCAATAACAGTGGCCTTAAAACTGACTCCAGATCAGGGGCCAAAATGTGTGAAATCTGACTCCATGTCAGGGAAATTGCTGTAGAATGACCTCTGTTCCACTCAGAGACAAAATTCCAATGCCTATAGAAACTAGAGACTGTTTTCTATCCAATAATAGTAATAATATGCATATTGTACGATAATGAATTTAGTAGGAAGCCGTTTAATCTGTAATGCAATTATGCTAATGAGAAAACAGCACCCCCTGTAGTCGCAAGAAGTTAATGACGTATGTTCTCAATGCGATTTGATAGGAGTGATGCCAAATCCAAACTGGATTCCCTTGAAACCTTTTTTGGTGCGCCAGGACCATTCACAGTTGAGTTCACTCAGTTTAGCTCAACGCTGATTGGCTATTTTATTTAATACTTTTTTTAACAAGAGAGGCCAGATGCTCGCTGGCTTCCCTTGCATTCAACGCTACGGTCGGCAACAATGTCATACACTTTTGGACCAGACAGCATCACATAGATGGCCTACAGAGACAGAGGGGCTCTGTTTCACTCATTTGGGTGCTTTCTCTGGTGACGTACATTTAGCCTCTTGCGAATTTAAGGAAAATTATGAAACACAGAGAGACGAAAGATACATTATTTCATATATTTATTTTTGCTTGGTCAATTATTTGGGGTAGCCTGGCTTCCCTTGGCATCCATGAATACACGCCACTGGGAATATGAAAGACTGTAATGGAAATAAGGCCATGCTCATTAACAAAATTGTCCTCCCTAATCTTAAATGGCCCTGACCGCCACTGATTGATACACAATATCAATGGCAACATAGTGCAACCAATAATGAGTAGATGAGGACGTTTGTTCTGTATGACATTTGAAATTGTAATCTGGTGATACCATTTAATTTCTGATGGATGGAATTTATCTCCATCTCCCATCTTCAGCCTACTGTCTGCTGTTCTGTTCAGGTCATCTGTTTAATGCCAAAGTCTCTGCCCAAGCATAACTTATTTTTCCTTCTCTCAGCTCGCTCTTGAGTGAAATCTGGATTTAAATGGAGTTCATTGTGTGAATGAATGTGCATGTGATTCCAGAGAATATGCTCCCAGAGTGAGAACGTGCCACAGTCTCTTGGTGTACGTTAGTGCTGAGCCGAGAGTCCAGTTGGTTAGTTACATGCATGCATTACAACATAGAGGGCACACTGGCACAATTGGCATGAGACAGTGCAGCTGCGTTGGCCCCAGGGCACCCTGGCACTCTCTGACACATTGGACTATAGCCAATTATTACCAGGTGTGACTCATGCTAGAGGTTAGGTTGGCTCATTCTGTATCGTGGGTTTTAAGTGGACGTGTTCTCCCAAGTGTTGAACAGTTTTAATCAACATTGATTGCTGAAGAGGGAGCAGACCAACCTTCCCTGTAGCTTCTGTTTTTATTTGTTCCAATATTTTGAATCTCCACAGGGATTTATAAACTATATTAACTGGAGAACTTTTTCTCTCCGCTTTATTTGTATAGCCTCTGAAATTCTGGGTCTTTGTGCACAACCAGAGTGTTATCAACCTGGAACATGCCGAGCGGGTTGTTGAAAGTGAGATTAGGAAGAGAAACCAGAGGGTACATTTTCCCTTTCATTCCAATGTTTCTATACCGTTTGTCATACTCCATGCATGGCAAGACTGGCGTTGTGATGAGAAGTCCACTGACATGTCTGAAATGACAGTGGGAACACACCCTCTAACCCTGACCTTGTTATTGAAAAAAATATATGTTTTCCCCGTCTTCTCCTCTTTACATGATTAAGGCATGGTATATCTTTGAGTCCAGACATTCTTGGCATTCCTTTTCACTTCTTCCCTTGCACAAATGTACAATGATGTGTTTATGTTCAAAGCTTGCAAGTGGATTGAATGAAGTGGAGAGGGAATGCCAAAGCTAACAGGAAACAATGTCCCTCGGTTTTCCACAACCATTTAAGGAATAATGCCAGTTTTAGACTCTGCAATGTGATACACAACCACAACATAGTTAATTGTATTACCATGTCTGATTTGCAAGACAGGTGTTTGCATGTAGATAGATGTTGGGCTATTAGTCAAATGTTTACCAACCTAGTAAAATCTCTTCACTGTCTGTAAAATTATCTCAGTAGGGTACTAAGGGGTAACTAGCCCCCTCTAAGAACAATGTCTAATTGCTGACACAAAAAAGCCTGTGTCAGTTTGTAGAAAATAAATGCTATGTGGATGAAGGTCATGCTTAGGCGAATAAACTATAAAAGGAAATAAATGGCTACAGTTTACACTTTTTTAGTTATTTCATTAAATTTAGTTTTTTTAGAAAAGGGTGGTTTTTTAAAAGCACCGAGGTAACTCCCAGCAGTCTTTAAAATTACATTCAGGAGCAAAAGGTTTTCAATGGTTGTTTTTTAGTTCCCCCCCAAAAAATATGAATTGGAATTGAATTTAACTAATAGCATGACATAACATTGGAATATAACATTTGATAAAAATAACTTAACTAATTCATTCAGTGTAACATTGTGACAATTCTCTTATGTTCTGCAATTGCACAATTTTAATTTGTACATAGGTCACAAATAAAGCTATCCCCAGTACATAGGTCACAAATAAAGCTATCCCCAGTACATAGGTCACAAATAAAGCTATCCCCAGTACATAGGTCACAAATAAAGCTATCCCCAGTACATAGGTCACAAATAAAGCTATCCCCAGTACATAGGTCACAAATAAAGCTTTCCCCAGTAAAATTGGAGTACAACTCATGAGCCCAACTCCTGCACTGCTCACACCTAATCCAGTCCCCACCTTTGAGAGATGCCAATTGAAAAGCTCTCTCTTAAAAATGTCGCTATCTATCTAGCTTCGGGCGGCAGCGTAGCCTAGTGGTTAGAGCGTTGGACTAGTAACCGAAACTAATGACAAATCTGTCATTCTGCCCCTGAACAAGGCAGTTAACCCACTGTTCCTAGGCCATCATTGAAAATAAAAATTAGTTCTTAACTGATTTGCCTAGTTAAATAAAGATTAAATCAAATAGAAAGTAAAACATGTTATGTAAAATAGCTAAAAGGCTATAAAGTAACATTAACTGTAAAGCTATCAGTCACTAGTGGAAACATTTACAACTGCCATTAAGTTATGTTAAGTTATGTTATCTTTTTTATATATTTTACCATAGACGATCTGGTGGTAAGGTTGCTAGCTAGCACTTCTAGTAGCTTATGCTAACTAGTTAGCTGGCTAGTATTTACTGCTAGTGAAGTTGCTAGCTAGCAAGTTAGCATAAACTAGCTCTAACTGGGCCAGGCATTGTCTAAATGACAGGTAGAAACACATTCATAACCATAAAGGGGTAACTAACCCCCAGGGGCCAGTTACCCCCTCTCTCTAAACAGGTGGATTATTTATCTTAAGGCCTTCCCACTTGTATATTTTTAAAAACAATTATAGATCTAACGTCATTGGAATATATCTACAACATTTTGAAAATGTCCCAAAAATGGATCAACTTGCCACAAAATCGTTTTGTTGAAGTATCTACACAAGTTGTGATGACACAGACAAAACATTGTGTTGAGCAAGAGCAGTGGGAAAGTGTTTGGAAAATTATTTGGTCACATCTTGTGGTCTTAATGTGAATTACAGAGAGGGAGTGAGGAGGGGGCAGTTACACCAGGTGGCTAGTTACCCCCTATTTCTTTACCATGTAAGACTGAGATGTCACTGAAGAATCCAGATACTGAAGCTGTCAGAGCTCGCAGACTAAATCAGTCAATGTGTACAGTGAGGTGTCTGTTATGGTTCTCATCAACATGTCTTGGATTACATTATCTTTATTAAAGACTTGCCAATGGTCAATATAGCCCCACATAGTACCATGAAGAGTGTATGTCTGTATTGTGTTAGAGCTCTATTTTTCTGCAGACTATAAGGACCACAGGCTGGTTATAAAACTTACAACACAGAGGAGTCTAGACGCATACTGAAACGTTTACACCTATTCTTTAGTGCATGCTTTTAGTACATTTGAGGCTCAGTGGAAGCCACAGATATTCAGGCCTCAAAGGTAGTAAAATTGTTTACACAACAGCTTACTATTAGCTAAGACTACCCTCAGAACTGATACTGAGGTCTGGTTTTGACCAGCCAGGGTGAGGTGAACAACACTATCTGTTTCCTGGAATATGTGTCATCAGCACTATTTGGTCAATATCATATTCCCGTGAATTTAGCTTATAGGACTGTATCCATTTAATTGCCATATTCCATTCGTTTTTAAAGTGCTTGAATTTATGTTTAATCACAATAACTGAGTACAATGCACAAGTCAAGAACAAGTCAAGCTGAGTCACAGTTGAAGTTAGGGGATTGGAGGGATGGAAGGGAGGCAGTAGGAGGCATGGGGGATCTTGTTGCCACTCATCAGAAAGGCATTTCCTCCTTGTTGCTGCTCCTCAGGCACTTCCTGTTCACGAACAACCCTCAAACACAGAGGCAAGAACCTCCTCAGTTCCTCTGTACTGTGCGCCAAAGAGAACATGAACCCAAATCTCTCAGCTATCAATGTCCTGCTCTCAACAGGATGCTAGCATGTACTATCTGTGTATTTTAGGCCTTAAACACAGATTTACTACAACTGTGATGACAATAACTGTCAGTGTTCGTCCTCTGTTTTTTCATGTACACAGACTGATTAATGTTCTGAGAATGTTTTTCCAGTCTTACATACAGACAGTTAGCCTTCCTCTTGTGTGGAACAGTGTCATTACTCAAAGTGATCTGCAGTACAACAGAAAGGAAATCATAATCTATTTTCATGATATTCAAACTAGCATTTTGAAATTGTTGCTCATTGCTCACTCATTTTTACAGCTGTGATGACAAGTGATGTCAGGCAACTTCATCAAGCCAGCATTGTTCCACACATGTCTGATGTGCACTTTTATTGCCAAAATAGGTCAGCAGTATCTCAAGCCTAGAGTTGAAATTAATAACAACGGCACATAACCAAATATGCTGTATGACATATTTATTACAAACGGGTTGGAACCTAAATTAATTTCCCATCGTTTCGTTCTGAACAGATTCATTATTCTTTTTTGTTCCTCTGTTCCGACCAGCAAAATATAGTTCTGAACCGGTTCGAACACCAAAAAAATTATAGTTTATATCCATTGTTTCTGTTCATTTTTTTTTAAATGAGCAGAGTAGCACCAGAATGCTTCCGATGGGGAGGGTCAGGGGCAGTTTGCCTACAAAAGCCTTGGCCTAGGCTACTGTTGATTACGAAGATGGAGGCCTTTTTCATTTAAGTAAAACACATGTTAGAGGAAAAAAGAGTAGGCCTATGCCTACAGTGAAAAGCCTACAAGAGAAGTGTCCTCCATGTGGACAAGTTTTAATATAGTAGTGGACTAAGATGAGAAGAACTTTGGCGTGGCCAAATGCAGGATACTGTGCAACTCGCTATTAAGGTAGAATGATCATTTGTTTTATCATTATTATTGTATATCATTGTTATTACTGTAAGCCTATTTATTTATCGAAACCAGTTCTTTAAATATGCTAAATTGAAACAATTTTGTTGGCTAAATTAAGGTTGATTTATAAGTAGGCATATAGTACCAAAAATCTCAAATTTGGACTCATCAGACCTAAGAACAGATTTCCACCACTCTAATGTCCATTGCTCGTGTTTCCTGGCCCAAGCAAGTCTCTTCTTCTTATTGGTGTCCGTTAGTAGTGATTTCTCTGCAGCAATTCGATCATGAAGGCCTGATTCACCACAGTCCCCTCTGAACAGTAGATGATGAGATGTGTCTGTTACTTGAACTCTGTGAAGCATTTATTTGGGCTGCCATTTCTGAGGCTGGTAACTCTAATCAACTTATCCTATGCAGCAGAGGTAACTCTGGGTCTTCCTTTCCTGTGGTGGTCCTCATGAGAGCCAGTTTCATCATAGCGCTTGATAGTTTTTGCGACTCCTGAAATTTTCCGTATTGACTGACCTTCATGTCTTAAAGTAATGGTAGACTGTCGTTTCTTTTGCTTATTTAAGCTGTTCTTGCCATAATATTGACTTGGTCGTTTACCAAATAGGGCTATCTTCTGTGATGTTGGCTTTCGCCAACTGGTCGAGCACCGGTACACACTGCCAAGTATCTTGTCACATATACAGTATATATTAGTGATGCACTAATAGTAATATTAGTGATGCACGTCTAAGCCTATAGGCCCTATGCATGCAATGCCTTGATGCATCTAGTGCTCAAATCTGACAGCTGAACCGGGAGGTGGGAAATTATTGCTTTAGGAAAGTAAAAAACAAAACATAAAATAGGCTATAAAGTTTTACATATCCTACACATCAAAATACAAGAAAGTGTTTTTGCAATTTGTTATATGCTGTTTTTAAGGACACGTAAATGTGGCTCATTTGGCCAATATCCCTCGTTTATTGGTGGCGCTGGCTGCACCAGATCGGATCGGAATGCATATGGATGTGTCAGGATTTGGCCAGGATTGTTCCGGTTTTGGTCACTAGATGCCCCCATTGTGCTTTTTTGACCCTTTTGTTTTTCCCTTGTTTCCAGTTATTATTTGCACCTGTGCCTCTTTTCCCTTGAATGTATTTAAACCCTTAGTTTTCCTCAGTTCTTTGCTCTGTGTTTGAATGTTAGCACCCAGCCATGCTGTGATCATGTGTTACTCCAGTTGGATTCTCTTGAGGTACTCTGGTTTTGTTCTCGTTTATTTATTTTTTGTTTCTTCTTTTGAGGTTGTTTCCCTGCTGTACTTTCCACTTTGTGGATTTACCTTGTGACTTGGAGGATTTACCTTTTTTCTCTTGGAATTACTTTTGACGTTGTGGATTTATATTTTTGCCTGAAGAACTTTCCTTTTTACTTTATTAAAACACCGTCTCAAGTACTGCTGTGTCTGCCTCATCTTCTGGGTTCTGCCGACTATTAGTGGCTCAGTTTGTTAAGTGACTGTTTCTCACACCGGAGACCCGAGTTCGTAACCGGGTCCTGACAGGATGTAAATGTTCCCGGTCACGTGTCTGGTGATACATTTTCCTTAGGAAACCCTGGCACCAACGCTTGCAAAGATTTTCTGGTAGGCAGGCACACAGTGGAACAGGCGTTTTATTTTTTGTGGTACGGGGAAAAAATGTTGGGAACGTAAAAGCACATTATTAACCCATTCCCATGATTTTAAAATAATGTTTCTGTTTCACAACATTATAGATCACTTTCGTTCGCGGTTCTGATTCTGTTCCTCGTCAAATTACATTATTTTCAGGTTTTCGGTTCTTTTCCCTGAACCGGTTCCAACCTCTGATTTTACAAACGCGGTACACACCAGTGAAATCTCATCATAGGACTGCTCGGTCCATCTGGTGTCAGTAAACATTTCAATGTAATTAATCATGCTAGTAAATTTATCAGCTTCATTCTTTAATCAGATCTGGAGTACAATGTGCACAGTCAGTCAGGAATGCAATGCCACTGTCTATAGGGAGACAACACAATGCCCAGTACTGTCCTACAGAGGGATGACTCTACATTGAACATTAATCACATCACCTTGGTGTCTGAGTCCATATCCTGTGTGGAGGATGATGGTGGATTGAGAATGTCTTTATAGCTGAATACATTATCTTGAAAAAGTAGAGGCAATTAGCAAATGACAGTGGTTTTGATGTAGATGGCTGATAAGGTTCTCATTGTTTTGACTGTTGGAGCTATTACACAATACACAATGTCCTTTGTAGGCATTGTTTTACTTGGGAACTATTTCCCTTTGAAACTTGAAAGAAGGGTCACTTCCCTTCCCTATTTCAGTTGGTCCACTTGAGTTCCACACTAATTCTCAACTTCGCACCAAAACAATGAAAACTGTAAAGCCCTTTTTCAATTTTCAAATTCAGCAGATTGTCTGATAACAGAGAGTAGCCTAGATTTTTGCAGTAGAGTGGAGAATAAAGTGCCAATTAAAGAAACACACTTTCTGGGATTATTTTAATTATGCAGCCTGTCTCACTTGCATGGTAGGACAGATATACTGTACTACTGTTGGCCGGTATACCGTATTTTGAAAAACCCACAGGAATATTTCAATAAATGTGAATATTTGTAGCAATCTTTTAAGTTAATACCTGCAGTCAACTTGTGCAATACATTAGGCAATAAAGCAGATTGCGTTCTTAATTTCACCTGTCACAAATGTTTTACATTATTAAGCTTACCATAGTGCCCCAGAACAGTTCAGCCAGTCACGTGTTCGCTTTAAAGAGCACAACAAGAGAAGCATGAGCCGGTGAGTCGATAGCGTTCTATTGGAGAATGTCTGTTGTGTGGCGGTAAAGAGGTAATGAAGTTGCACTTGTATGCAATTCACAACTAAATGTTTGCCATCAGATATCTTATATCTGCTTTCTGCCATGTTTTAGAAGTCAGAGAGCTCTGTTAAAGGCACAGCTGCCATTTTTCCCCTGTGCTTCCTACTAGCGTTTTTTCCTCCGTTCTTCTCCCCTCTTCTTGGTGTACACATATGGCTCTTTCTTCAGAAAAGCATGCATCAAAACTTTGTTCATTTGTACAATTTCTCTCATTCACTTTCGCTTGTAAAATGTCCACACTCACTGAAAATGACATTCATAGCTACTAGATATGCTTCTTAGCAATTATTTAATGTTAGTTTTTGCTTGTTAGCGTTTAGCTAACAGTATCTTTGGGATTTTTCTATTACTTGTGCTAATTATTAGCATTTTAGTAATAGAGGCCCAATAGGATTTTTTGCCGTTTTTAGCGTTTTTAGTGTGCGATGTCAGTGATACGTAAATCCCGGGGTGGCAGAAGAACGGTATGAAAATCTCAATACCGCCCAAGCCTATTAACTGTACTGTATTTAATTACCAAAGCCCATTCATTTACATTTCAGTGAACATATTGATTGCTTTTGTGTTTTTGCAGGATGTATTTAGTGACATGTTACACTTTAGATGAGGATTATGAGCACATGTATCTGACCTGGACGTAAAAGACAGGTGTAGCATTGTCATCTGCTCCTCTGTAATAAAACCCATTTGCACCAGCCTTCCCCTGGGGGGCCTGAACACAGTAGGAACCAAATCACTGCATATAAGGAGTGGTGTGGATGATAGATTCATTGTGCATTTCCCCTGTAGGAACTTGGAAAAGGGCATTTTGGTTGTTCTGTCATGGCCTCAGCACTCTTTCAGAGTGTGATAGGCTAATCCGCTGACACTGCCTGGTGCTGCAGTTGAGTTACCTGCCACCAACTAGCTGCCTGCCTGCATGGTGATGGTAGGCTCCTTGGAGCAGCAGAGGTTTAACTTATAACTGATGTAGTGTTTATATTCATGCTGTGGTGTGTCTATGCCAGGATCTGCGTATGTGGGCAAGTTGCACTAAAATCAGCCTATCCTCTGCTGATTGCACCCCCATCTTTCTCTCTCTCTCTGTCTGCCTCTCTCTCTCTGCCTCGCTCTCTCTCTCTCTCTGCCTCACTCTCTCTCTCTCTGCCTCGCTCTGTATCTCTCTCGCTCTCTCTCTGCATCTCTCTTTCTCTCTCTGCCTCTGCCTCTCTCTTTCTCTCTCTGCCTCTCTCTCTCTGCCTCTCTCTCTCTCTGCCTCTGTCTCTCGCTCTGCCTCTCTCTCTTGCTACCTCTCTCGCTGCCTCTGTCTGTCTGCCTCTGTCTCTCTCTGCCTCTCTCTCTCTCTGCCTCGCTCTGTCTCTTTCTGCCTCGCTCTGTATCTCTCTCGCTCTCTCTCTGCATCTCTCTTTCTCTCTCTGCCTCTCTCTTTCTCTCTCTGCCTCTCTCTCTCTCTGCCTCTGTCTCTCACTCTGCCTCTCTCTCGCTACCTCTCTCGGTGCCTCTGTCTGTCTGCATCTGTCTCTCTCTGCCGCTCTCTGCCTTGCTCTCTCTCTTTGCCTGTCTCTCGCTCTGCCTTTCTCTTGCTGCCTCTCTCTCGCTTTCTCTGCCTCTCTGCCTCACGCTCTCTCTCTGCCTCTCTCTCTCTCTTTCTCTCTCTGCCTCTCTCTCTTTCTCTCTCTTGCTACCTCTCTCTCTCGCTGCCCCTCTCTCTCTCTCTCCCTCTCTCTCTCTCTCTCTGCCTCTCTCTGCCTCCCTGAAGTGGAGAATGCTGACAGAAAGTATGGGTAAAAGTACGAGTCAAATTAGGGCATCACACAAGGGACCATCTGATTCATATAACCAGCAGCCACGTAGACTAACCAACCCAACCACCCATAATATTATGGCAGTTTGTCACTCATAAATAATTATGTTGTTCATTGTTTCTTTATGTGACTTTAATGATGTAATTAATTTGTCAGGAGAGGTTTAGAAATAGATGGCCTGTAGTAATGGTACTTATCAGGGTTTAATTAAAGGTACCACCTGTAGGTTGATTGATTTGGTTTAACCCGTTTCTAAAGACAGATGAAGAAACCTCATGAATGCAAACCTTACATCCCCATTTGTCATTCATTAGTCTAATGGATCCATCAGCAGTGGCAAAAAATATTTGCTTTTTGTTTTGTTTACATTGGCTTCTTCCACTGTTTTTGAGAGATATTTTCAGTGATAGCAAGACCGTGTTTCCCCCCTTCAACCCCCTTCTGGAAAGACATATCTTTATGTTGTCATCCAGATTCACATGTATTTATTTTCCAAGCTAAAGCACACTACATTTTACAAAAAAGTTTGCTCTGCTTCGTGCTTTCCTTTTTGCCATGGAAAAAAATTGTGATACTAGTGTCATCCCAGCCCTACTGATAAATGTGTAATATCCTGCTAAAGCATCTGTGTTTGTTCGATACCACCAAAAACTAGACACATTTTTGTGGGATTTGCATGGAATTTCATCGATAGAAGGGTCCTTTGGAGGAAGGATAGTTGACATCTATCTGACATTTGTATCATAAAGGTTAATTGAGAAATAATTAATTGAAGTTGGAACATTTGACATTTTGGTCTTACCAAAGTCTCCTTTAAGACTCCATAATGTTTCATCTGTAGGTGCTACAAAGCAAAATATGGGGTCATATGACGCTTTACACCTTGCTCTATAATATGAGTAGTATTTTTATTTCAATAAAAACATTCTTACATTTATTTATGAATATGAAAAAATATGAATATTGAAAATAAACCATTTTTAATTTCCCAAATGTTTCAATATATTGTTGAACATAGTATACTCTATGGACATGTCAAAGTTCCAGTGTGGGATCTCTGCTAGTTACTTTATACAGAGAAATTGGCATTATAGGCAATGTACCCAACCACAGCCCTCCTTTTACTTGCATCATTGTACAACCTGCAAATCACCAGCAGAGGTTGATCATTTTGAATACATTTAACTCTGTTGACAATGCTTACAAATTGGATCATAACTCTAAAAGTAGCAGATATCCCACTCTGGAACATTGATATAGAGTGCCTTCGAAAAGTATTCAGACCCCTTGACTTTTTACACATTTTGGTACGTTACAGCCTTATTCTAAAATGTATTAATTTGTTTTTTTCCCTCATCAATCTATACACAATACCCCATAATGACAACCCAGAAACAGTTTTTTAGAAATGTTTTCTAATCCTTTTTTTTTTTAAATGAAATATCACATTTACATAAGTTTTCAGACTCTACTCAGTACTTTATTGAAGCACCTTTGGCAGTGATTACAGCCTTGAGTCTTCTTGGGAATGACGCTACAAGCTTGGTGCACCTGTATTTGAGGACAGTTGTAGTTTCTCCCACTCTTCTCTGCAGATCCCCTCAAGCTCTGTCAGGTTGGATGGGGAGCGTTGCTGCACCGCAATTTTCAGGTCTCTCCAGAGAAGTTTGATTGGATTCAAGTCCTTGCTCTGGCTGGGCCACTCAAGGACATTCAGAGACTTGTCCCGAAGCTACTCCTGCATTGTCTTGGCTGTGTGCTTAGGGTCGTTGTCCTGTTGGATGGTGAACCGTTGCTCCAGTCTGAGGTCCTGAGCACTCTGGAGCATGTTTTCTCTGTACTTTGCTCCATTCATCTTTCTTTCTATCCTGACTAGTCTCCCAGTCCCTGCCACTGAAAAACATCTCCACAGAATGATGCTGCCACCAACATGCTTCACCGTAGGGATGGTGCTAGGTTTCCTCCAGACGTGACGCTTGGCATTCAGGCCCAAAGAGTTCAATCTTGTTTTCATCAGACTAGAGAATCTTGTTTCTCATGGTCTGAGAGTCTTTAGGAGCCCAAGCGGGCTGTCATGTGCCTTTTACTGAGGAGTGGCTTCCGTCTGGCCACTCCATCATAAAGGCCTGATTGGTGGAGTGCTGCAGAAAGGATTGTCCTTCTGGAAGATTCTCCCATCTCCACAGAGGAACTCTGGTTCTCTGTCAGAGTGACCATGAGGAGTTGGGGGGTGAGGGGGTTCTTGGTCACCTCCCTGACCAAGGCCCTTCTCCCCCGATTGCTCAGTTTGGCCGGGCGGCCAGCTCTAGGAAGAGTCATGGTTCCAAGCTTCTTCCATTTAACTTCTCTAGGGTACGTGAGACGGTAGCGTCCCACCTCTTCAACAGCCAGTGAAACTGCAGTGCGCTAAATTCAAATACAGAAATACTCATAAAAATTCAGAAAACAAAACATATTTTACATAGGTTTAAAGATTAACTTCTTGTGAATCCAACCACGGTGTCAGATTTTAAATATGCTTTATGGCGAAAGCATACCTTACGATTATTTGAGAACATAGCCCAGAAGACAAATCATTACAAACAGCCAAGTAGAAGAGTTACACAAGTCAGAAATAGAGATCAAATTAATCCCTTACCTTTGATGATCTTCATATGGTTGCACTCAGCAGATATTAATTTACTCAGTAAATGTTCCTTTTGTTCGATAAAGTCTCTTTATATCCAAAAACCTCAGTTTTGTTCGTGCGTTTTCTTCAGTAATCCACAGGCTCAAACGCAGTCAAAACAGGCAGACATAAAATCCAAATTGTATCCGTAAAGTTCATAGAAACATGTCAAACGATGTTTATATTCAAACCTCTGGTTGTTTTTAGCCTAAATAATCGATAATATTTAATAAGAAAGGAACTCTCTCGGTCACACGCATGAAAAAGCTCTGTGACACTTTAGGGTCCACTCATTCAGACTGCTCTTACTTCCTCATTTTTCAGAATACAAGCCTGAAACAATTTCTAAAGACTGTTGACATCTAGTGGAAGGCATAGGAACTGCAATTTGAGTCCTAAGTCAATGGATACTGTAATGGAATTGAATAGAAAACTACAAAACCAACAAAAAAACGACTTCCTGAATGGATTTTTCTCAGGTTTTTGCCTGCCAAATCAATTCTGTTATACTCACAGACACTATTTTAACAGTTTTCGAAACTTTGGAGTGTTTTCTATCCAAATCTACCAGTTATATGCATATCATATCTTCTGTGCCCGAGTAACAGGCAGTTTAATTTGGCCATGCTTTTCATCCAACATTCTGAATGCTGCCCCCTACCCTAGAGAAGTTAAGAATGATGGAGGCCACTGTGTTCTTGGGGACCTTCAATGCTGCAGACATTTTTTGGTACCCTTCCCCAGATTTGTGCCTTGACACAATACTGTCTCGGAACTCTAAGGACAATTCCTTTGCCTCATGGCTTGGTTTTAGCTCTGATATGCACTGTCAACGGTGGGACCTTATATAGACAGGCATGTGCCTTTCCAAATCATGTCCAATCAATTGAATTTACCACAGGTGGACTCCAATCAAGTTGTAGAAACATCTCAAGGATGATCGATGGAAACAGGATGCACCTGAGCTCAATTTCAAATCTCATAGCAAAGGGCCTTAATACTTACGTAAATAAGGTATTTCTGTTTTTTAAATTTAATGCATTTGCTAACATTTCTAAATACCCATTTTCTCTTTGTCATTATGGGGCATTGTGTGTAGATTGCTGAGGATTTTTTATTAATTTAATACATTTTAGAGTAAGGCTGTAACGTAACAAAATGTGGAAAATGTCAAGGGGTCTGAATATTTTCTGAAGGCACTGTACATATGTATTTGTAAGGGATAATCAATGAGGGGCTATGCATTCTATGGAAAATAATGAACAACGTGGAAGATGTGTTCCACGATCTGCTAGCGGAGTGGAACCCACCTTCCATGGAGTTGCATTATTTTACTGAGAATGCATAGAGACCTGAGTTCATTATCCCTTTAATAACATGGCTATAATTTAACACATTTTCCGTTAGAAAAGTAGAAATGTGCTCAACATCCACTGAAGTAGCTAGCAAGTTTACTAGATATACAGTAGTTGCCTTTGTAACCAAACAAATAGACTTGCTAGTTTAGCTAACCAAACTATCAGTCCTAGCTTGCTATTATGAAAATTGAATTCAACAATGCCAATAATGTCGACTTTTGCTTTCAAAGCAGCTCAAACATGTAAGAATGAACTAAAGCTATTGAATGCCGATATACCGTGCGTTATAGGAAAATAATGCACACTCTAGAATGCCCTTCAAGCCAATCAGAAACGAGTATCCAACAAGGCCATGGCATGTATATATTTGACACTGTTGTATTTGGGCTCATGTGACAAATAAAGTTTGATTTGATTTATAATATTCATATATAAATGTAAGAAAATTGAAATTGATATCAAAATACTACTCATTACAGAGCAAGCAGCGAAGCTTCATATGACACCAATTTTGTTTGTAGCACCTACAATGCTAGGGCCAAATTGAAATGTTTCTAACTGAACAACTACAAAATGAATATGATGATTATGGTAGTAATTGAAAGAACACGGATTATGGAAAAATGATCAGACCTAAGGTGAGGACACAACAGTTCACCTGACACAAGACTGAATCCAAACATTTCAGTGTTGACATTGTGCATTTTACATTTACTGTACTTTTTACTGTACTTTTTTACTGTACTTTTCAATAACGGAATTTGAAAATACTCTAGAAGCATTCAGTAACATAATAACAATATTAATTTGACATTTTGGAGTAGGTCCAAGATAAGAAGAAAAACATCACAATGGTTTGAGTGAGAGGTCTAAGTGGTGTTTCCAAGTGGCCACACACCTCTTCAAACTGTGCACAGTTCCTAAGTCATTTAAATGAAATTTTATTACTCAAGGAAAGACCCGTCAACATTAAGGAACTGAAGCAGCACACTTGTAGTTTTTTATTTGGAACAGTCTCCCCACCATCACACAATTACTGTTGTTATTTACGTAATCCAAATACCTTCCATTATAAATCGCAATCTGGGACATTTGAAAGCTTATTCTGTTGTCAACATGTCTATCTATGTTATAAAATACGATCTTACAGTGTCAGGCTTTTATAAGGCACTTCAGACAAACAGATTGTAATTTTGGTACGCATTGAATGGGGAGTTATGAATGCTTTCAAGCCTGTGGTCCACAGCAAATTTTCTTCACAATACAATACACCTTGGCTCATTCTGTTCAGAACAACCCAGGGTATAACGCATGTCATCCTTCTAACTGTGGATCAAACAAGCGATCATAAACATTGAAGCTGTAAATTACATGAGTTTTCAAATGTGGAAATGTAAAGTGCACATTTTGGACTCATGGGTGTGTGGTTTGCTTGTATGACATTATATTATAATATTATAAGTATTATAATCCTCAATGTCTCATCTTTCAGAACTTACTGACTCCTCTCGATTTAAAAAGAAGGTAGCCAGCCAGGATACCCCGGGCCTCTGGGACATTCTAATGCCTTGATTCCTTCAGAAATACACAGCTAAATTATTGAATAAAAACATTTGTGTCACGTTCCTGACCTGTTTTCTGTTGTTTTGTATGTGTTTAGTTGGTCAGGACGTGAGCTGGGTGGGAATTCTATGTTGTGTGTCTAGTCTGTCTGTTTCTATGTCAGCCTAGTGTGGGTTCTCAATCAGAGACAGATGAGGAGGCTTGTTTTGTGTTGGGATTTTGTGGGTGTTTGTTACCTGTCTCTGTGTTTGTGTTCTGCACCAGATAGGTCTGTATCGGTTTTGCACATTTGTTATTTTGTAGGTTGTTTGTAGTGTTTCACTTGTTCTTGTATTAAACATGTTTAACACTAGCCGCGCTGCATTTTGGTCCTCTCCTTCACCCCTGGAAGAAAACCTTTACAATTTGTTGTGGTATTGATTACAATTGAAATGACTGATTGTGTATGAATTCAGTGTATTTTAGGGATATTGTCCCTTGAGATTGAATTATTTTACTGGATGATATGAATTGCCACAATTATGTTTGTTCTTCAAATTAGGTATTTTATTAAATCAGAAAACTGTTGTAAATAGTCCAAATTAATTTGACAAAATGTTTTAAAGGTTACTTTTCAAATCAAACTAATTGTGTGATGGGCACCTTTTCAAATAAAAAAATGGGTCTCTAAAATAAACAGAACAGATGCTCCATTAAGTTCTGGGTCCATACGTGTTAAGAGAAGAGGTCTGTTACATTAGTGAAAGAATTTCAACAAGTGTTTGCATCTCTCTTTTTGAATTGCAGTATATCATTTATTAAAAAAAGACTGACCCACAGATTTCTTCTTAAAGATTCTTGTAGGAGTCTGCGGACTTCCACAGCCTTCACGCTTCCTTTTCAGAGGCCTTTTCTCAGCAAACTGCAATTCATGTATGATCGAAGAATGAAGCAGGTGTTATTCATGAGCTTTGCTACACAGAAAGCAGCAGTTGACTACTCCATCGTCAACACTTTGATTAAATCAGTAGACCTATATCATTATATCAAATTAGGGAGCAAAATTAAGGTTTCTCTTAACTATGCGATTCAGTATGCTACAGACGAGTCACTGACTTTATAGATGCAGTTTGGCAAGTTCTAATGGACTTCATAAAAAAAATACAAACTACATCTTTAGTTTACTTCTCCTGATGCGATACCATGTATGATTTATGAAGGATATACAGTGCCCTGATGCGATACCATGTATGATTTATGAAGGATATACAGTGCCTTCAGAAAGTATTCATGCCCCTTATTTTTCTCACCCAGCTACACACAATACCCCATCATGACAATGTGAGAACATGTTTTTAGAAATTTTAGAAAATATATTGAAAATCAAATACAGAAAAAAACATTCACATACAGTTGAAGTTGGCTAGGCTGGAGTCATTAAATCTCGTTTTTCAACCACTCCACAAATGTCTTGTTAACAAACTATAGTTTTAGCAAGTCGGTTAGGACATCTACTTTATGCATAACACAAGTCATTTTTCCAACAATTGCTTACAGACAGATTATTTAACTTATAATTCACTGTATCACAATTCCAGTGGGTCAGAAGTTAACATACACTAAGTTGACTGTGCCTTTAAACAGCTTGGAAAATTCCAGAAAATTATAGCATGGCTTTAGAAGCTTCTGATAGGCTAATTGACATAATTTGAGTCAATTAGAGGTGTAGCTGTGGATGTATTTCAAGGCTTACTTTCAAACTCAGTGCCTCGTTGCTTGACATCATGGGGAAATCAAAAGAAATCAGCCAAAACCTCAGAAAATAAATTGTAGACTTCCACAAGTCTGGTTCATCCTTGGGAGCAAATTTCAAATGCCTGAAGGTACCACGTTCATCTGTACAAATAATAGTACGCAAGTATAAACACCATGGGACCACGCAGCCATCATATCGCTCAGGAAGGAGACGGCAAGGGACCTTGTGAAGATGCTAGAGGAAACAGGTACAAAAGTATCTATATCCACAGTAAATACGAGTCCTATATCGACATAACCTTAAAGGCTGCTCAGCAAGGAAGAAGCCACTGCTCCAAAACTGCCATGAAAAAGCCAAACTACATTTTGCAACTGCACATGGGGACAAAGATCGTACTTTTTGGAGAAATGTCCTCTGGTCTGATGAAACAAGAATAGAAATGTTTGGCCATAATGACCATTGTTATGTGTGGAGGAAAAAGGGGGGGCTTGCAAGCCGAAGAGCACTATTCCAACCTTGAAGCACAGAGGTGGCAGCATCATGTTTTGGGGGTGCTTTACTGCAGGAGGGACTGGTGCACTTCACAAAATAGATGGCTTCATGAGGGGGGGAAATGATGTGGATATATTGAAACAACATCTCAAGACATCAGTCAGGAAGTTAAAGCTTGGTCGCAAATGGGTCTTCCAAATGGACAAAGACCCCAAGCATACTTCCAAAGTTGTGGCAAAATGGCTTAAGGACAACAAAGTCAAGTTATTGGAGTGGCCATCACAAAGCCCTGACCTCAATCCTATAGAAAATGTGTGGGCAGAACTGAAAGCGTGTGCGAGCAAGGAGGCCTACAAACCTGACTCAGTTACTCCAACTCTGTCAGGAGGAATGGGCCAAAATTCACCCAACTTATTGTGGGAAGCTTGTGGAAGGCTACCCGAAACGTTTGACCCAAGTTAAACAATTTAGAGGCAATGCTACCAAATACTAATCGAGTGTATGTAAACTTCTGACCCATGGGAATATGATGAAAGAAATAAAAGCTGAAATAAATCATTCTCCCTACTATTATTCTGACATTTCACATTCTTAAAATAAAGTGGTGATCCTAACTGACCTAAGACAGGGAATTGTTACTAGGATTAAATGTCAGGAATTGTGAATAACGGAGTTTAAATGTATTTGACTAAGGTGTATGTAAACTTCTGACTTCAACTGTAAGTATTTATACACTGAGTCAATACATGTTAGAATCACCTTTGGCAGGGATTTCTGGACATGTCTCTAAGAGCTTTGCACTTAGATTGTTGAAAAGAAAAACGCACAAATATTGTACATTTTCAAAATTCGCCCCTACCTATTTTTTTACGTTATCCGTGACCAACATATGTATATCTGTATTCCCAGTCATGTGAAATCCATAGATTAGGGTCTAATGAATTTTTTTCAATTGACTGATTTCCTTATTTGAACTGTAACATATTGAATTTTTATTTTTGATCAGTGTAATTATTTTTTTAATTATGCTTAAGGATACTCATGTCAAATACAGTGGCATCACTGTATATGTCTACAGTCCTTCCTCCAAAGGCGCCTTCTATGTATTACATTTTGTGAAAAATCACCAAAAATCTTGGCCTTTTGTTCTCGTTTTTGAGGAATCACCCTACTGGAATAAATCCCTGACTAGTTATCTTCCCATTATGTGAACCAACGAGGCAGAGATTATGGCTGAGCAGCTAAGCAGAGCAGAAAGGGCTTCTGAGATGTGAAGTGAGACTCTAAATGACATGCCATTGTTAGTGACGTTGGCTTGAAACATAATTTAGCTTCCTCTCTCAAAACGCTTTGTTAATGTGCAATGGTCAAAGTAGAGTAGTCCTGCCTGGAGAGGTGGATATACTCCCAAACGGCCCACCTGGCGAAGGAAAGACTCGCTGTGTGAAAAATGGTAAACTCTGAAAAAAGGTGCGATCTAGAACCTTAAAGGGTTCTTCGGCTGTCCCCATAGGAGAACCCTTTGAATAACCCTTGTTGATTGCAGGCGGAACCCTTTTGGTTCCAGGTAGAACCCTTTTGGGTTCCATGTAGAACCCTTTTTGAACCCTTTTTTCTAAGTGTATCAGAAACGGTGACATACACTCTGAATTACATACAATTATTTATCCCATATTGGTCTTTCACAGTCAGGACAACCCAAGCTGTACTGTGCAAGTACGCTAATAGTAGGCTTACTATTGAAACAGATAAAGGAGGCAGAAATTCATGCACAGGTTTCTGCCAGGTAAGCGCAGGCTATTTTGTAGCTAGTTAACATTTTAATTGCGAAAGTTTTTTGGATGAGGCCTATCATTAGCGTCACTTTATTTTCCCTGTTCCTTAATTGTTTGAAACCTCTTGTTTTACTTCATATTATGAGGGATGTCTTACCTCGCTTCAAAGTAGCATATAGCCCACCATAGAAACGTGAGGCAATTATTTTATAAAGACGTCCTCATATGCGTTCTCCTGTTCTATTGGTTTTCTTTAATCTTTCTTTCCTTGTCTAGCCACTGAAGGCATTATCCTAGTCATATTAGCAACCCATGATAGTGGTTGCATCTTTAGATCTCCCTCTTTCAAAATGTCTAATGGATATATCCTCCTCTGTCCATGAAACCACTGGAATGTGCAAAGAAATAATAGTTTATCAACATTTTAAGCTGAACATTTTGATCTGTTCCGTCAGCCTTATTAATTGATACAGCATATCCCTCCACTACTCTGCTTTGATATCCATTGTGGGGATTTTTATTCATTTAACTATGCAAGTCAGTTAAGAACAAATTCTTATTTACAATGATGGCCTAGGAACAGTGGGGTAACTGCCTTGTTCAGGGGCAGAACAACAAATGTCTACCTTTTCAGCTTGGGGATTTGATCTAGCAACCTTTCGGTTATTGGCCCAACGCTCTAACCACTAGGCTACCTGCCGTGGTTAAGAAGTGGGTAAACACAACGCGGCTGAAAAATAAGTGTGCTTACGGCATATACCCTCCACTACACCACTGCATGGACACATACATTTGACAATCAAATTCCCCCATACTCTTTATCAATGGCTCGTGTTGGCAGTCTTAAGGACAGAGGAGTTCATCTTCACCACTTTGTGAAGCAATGTTGTATTCCTCACATCATACCTTTTTTTTCTCCTGCTGGTGCCTGGCGGAGCACCCTTAGAATCACTCATGCTCTAGTAAAAACATTTCAGTGGTGTCATAAGACCTTTCCTCCATGAACACCCCTTCCCCAGAACCTATGAAGTTACTGAATTATAGATTAATTGTAGTTGGTTGTGTATCAAGAATCAGTGCTGTGTTCTACTGACCCACATCTGGTTACAAGAATAGGGCAAAAGAGTTGAGATGGTTTAATGTATTCTGCTGCATTTTGACCTCTTCAGTCTGGGTTTTCAAAGAGGTTTTAGAGTTTGGTGTTATTGGTACATCATCTCTTTGTCAGGAGAGCATCTATAATAGTCACAACTGAAAGCCAGTGGTCACCAACCGGTCGACCATTCCTAGTCGATCACCAAACATTTCAGTGGAAAAGCCAACGATAAAGGCTGTGAAAAAGGCTTGCGCTCCTTTTATTTTGTCATTCATGTTGCACTGTTGGCGGTAGGTGCACTTGATTCAGAAGCCTTGCGCACCTGGTAAGCAAAGTATTTTCTATTTTGAACCGTTGAATTTGTCTGAAAAGAGGAACTCCGCCTACCAGGCGGACCGGAGGATCTGTGGCTAAATCAAGTGCGTCTACTGCGCTGGCCAATCGGATAGCTCAAATCACAGTGCCTACAGAGCTTCTACGACACCGGCCACAGCAAAGTTTGACACTAGCCTAAGTAAGATTTAATAACTTTTAAAACCATGACCACAGAGAGAGTGTCTAAGAATACAGCAAAGAGCTGCTGTTTTTATGAGTGAGTTCTTGTCAAATCTTTTATTCAGCCTTTTTAAAACCATGACCACAGCGAGACTGTCAAAGAATACAGCAAAGAGCTGCTGTTTTTCTAAGAGAGTTCATGTAAAAACAAATATTCAGCACTGTCAACACTGTTTTTATTCAACACTTTATTTTATTGTTTTATTTATTTATTTGTATTTAACCTTCATTTAAGTAGGCAAGTCAGTTAAGAACAAATTCTTATTTACAATGACGGCCTACCCCGGCCAAACCCTAACCCCAACAACGCTGCGCCATTTGTGCGCAGCCCTATGGGACTCCCAATTCCAAGCTGGATACTCTGGCATCTTTCTAGACCCCTGACTTTCCGACCTGAAGATCACTGACGTCCCAGTTGTCTTGAAAGCACCATGACCATCAGATGAAGGCAAACCAGTAACATAAAAAATCTAATTATTTCAATTCATGCTCCGCTGTGCTTTGCAAGTGCTACTCCAACTGATCTATTTTGTAATCAAAGCGCAAGTTTTTAAATATAATATGGTCTGAGAAGAACAATATTGGCAGGCCATGCATATAGCCAATATGCAGTGATAATATATTAGGCCTACTGCACAAACCTAATTCTTACAGAACTGTTTTTATTAGGTTAATGTTACATCTTTTAAGTCATGTTTAAAATAATCCTGAGGGGTAGATCTTGACTCAGAAAAGGTTGTTGACCACTGCTCTAAGTCATATTACAGTTCAAATTGTATACTTTGCCACAAGCCTATTTATTTGTCAGAAACCACTGTGTGCTGTTGCCTTCATACTGCACAGGAGAGTAGGCAGGGGGTTTTGGCACTTTACACAAACCACCTCTCCTTGAGTTTGGGAGAGGCAGCAGATGTGACTGTTTTTTTAATGTGTGTTGCCATTGGGTCATCAAAAAAATATGCGGAAAGAAAATGGAGACTAGCTGAGATAAGGTCTGGATTTTCCCATAAGACATCAGCGAGTAGCAACACCTGGTCTGTTGTTTTGTTAAAAGCAGTAAAAAATATAAGGCTTCGTGTAGGTTGTCTTGACCAAAACATTGTTTTTAGCCAAAAAGTAGGCTATAATAAAAGTTGTTATGTTGTGATTCACGCCTATTTTGTCAGATTATTTTGGGCTGCAGCTCAAAGTGCTGTCTACTCTCCCGTCTGAAGTATCTGAGTTTGTGGGCTAAAATGTTTACTTGAATTCAAATTGAGCTTTTTGGATATACACTTCATTTATCATTCTGTTTCCGTATGGGTCTTTAGCTATCCCCTTTCTTCCTCCAGGTCCTTTTTGATGGCCCTCAGTGCAGAACTATCCTCTCCAAAGGATGATCAAGGATAAAAAAGTTTCACAGGGAAGGAAATGGATATGGAAATGAGCTCTACACACTATTTGTAACATACATATTCTAGAAATTGCTTTCACTGATATCTCCTTGATGGTTCGATTTTTTTTCAAAGTACAGGAGAACTAACTGAGTGGAGTGAAACCCACAAACGCTTCAAAGTTAAAACAACATTTGGAGGACCCAAGGGTTTACTATTTCAAGCATAGCGTAATGAAGGGCCCTGCTAACATCAACAGGATCTATTTCAAAGACGAGAGGAGGCAAAAAAAGTTATTAAGCTGTCAATTGCATTCTGTCAGGGCGACCTGCCTTTGGTATAGTATAACATAATGTAGAATGTCAAGGTTGTAGACCAAAGAGAGATGAGGTTAATACAATTCAGTGTCTATAGGGTTTCACATGAAATTCAAATAATAGTAATGCATACCTTGAAATCTCACGTTGAATGTCCTCTCCACCCACCTCGAGGTAGAGGAATTTGTGTTTTGTGTGTGCAGAAATTACATGGTCAGACCCACCCCCAACCACACACACACAGAGACACCAGGGATTTGTGTTTTTCTTGTAATTGCCACATCCAAAATCCTATCTTCTGGGATATGAAACTTGTAAATATCTGGGGGATATTTACATTCTGTCACCATTTGGCAATCCATTATTTGTGCCTCTTAATTATATTAGTGAGCAGGTTGCAAGTCTGATATATTGTTCTAATCAGAATGCATCAGGCCCATTTAATGAGATTGTCAAGTGTCGCTAAAAGCTAATTAGATATAAATAAGCCATTAGTTAATCCTGTTTTTTTCTATTTCATCTCCAGAGACTATGAAAGGCTGTTGACGACTAACTCTGCCATTGGCTGAAAGGGAACCCAGGAGAGCAGCCTGAGCACATAGGCTGTGTGTGCAGGGAAAGAACCAACAATGGCCGCCCATCGAATCAGGGCGACCAACAACATTGCACTGCCACGCTGCAAGTCAGAGGGGACACTCATTGATCTCAGTGATGGAGTCTCTGAATCTAACTGCCTCACAGATGTCAAAGGTACGCAAATGAAGTTGATTCGTATTTGAGATATTTTGTTGTAGTATAGATTACCTGATAACAGATTGACTTTTTTGGTGTTCTTTTTTTGCAGTGCCTTCTCCCAGTGCCTTAAGACTGGATGCCACTGCCTCCTTTGGCACTGCCAGGGAAGTCATTGCAATTAAGGATTACTGTCCCTCCAGCTTTACCACCCTCAAGTTTTCCAAGGGAGAACATCTCTTTGTGCTGGACACATCGGGTGGAGAGTGGTGGTACGCCCACAACAAAACTGAGATGGGTTACATCCCTGCGGCATACGTCCAATCCATCAACTACCGGGACTCCTCCTTCAGTGACAGCGGTATGATCGACAGCTTAGGAGACTGCTCTGTTGAGGAGGGAGCCAAGGAGCTGGACCTCCTTGAAGATTGGACCGGGGTGATCCTGAAACCCACTGCCCCCCAAAACGGGAACCCCTTTGCCCCCCATCACCAGCCCCTTAGTCGTAGCGCCACCAACCCGTTCCTCAATGGAGCCCTTCAGAGTTCGCTGGATCAGAACAGTAATGAGAACAGTAAGTCAGTGGATCTTCTTCTTTTTGACACAGCACCCTCTGTGCCACCAAACTCCACCAGCAGCACTGTCAACATCAATGGCTTTGGCAGTAGCATCTTTGATCTGAACCACATCAGCCCCAGCCTGGGAGTGGGCCAGACCTTACGCAGGGACAACCCATTCTTCAGGAGCAAGCGATCCTATAGTCTCTCAGAACTTTCCATCCTGCAGGCTCAGAATGACGCCCCAAAGGCATCCTCCAGTTTCTTTGGAGGCCTGAAAGCCCCTGCGCCTGAGCAGTTCCAGAGCCGAGAGGATTTCCGGGAAGCATGGCTCAATCACCGCAAGCAAGCCAGGTCCTGCCATGACCTGGACTCCATGGGCCAGAACCCAGGCTGGGGCCAAACGCAGCCGGTAGAGACCAACATTGTCTGCCGTCTAGACAGTTCTGGAGGAGCTGTCCAGCTTCCAGACACCAGCATCAGCATTCACATCCCTGAGGGCCACGTGGCCCCTGGAGACACCCAGCAGATCTCCATGAAGGCCCTGCTGGACCCGCCTCTGGAACTCAACAACGACCGCTGCACCACTGTGAGCCCAGTTGTGGAGATCAAACTCAGCAACATGGAGACCAAAACCACAGTCACCCTTGAGATGAACGTGTCAGTTGTGGTGAAGAAGGAGAGCAGACAGACGACAGAGGTCATGTGTGTGAGGAGTGACTGCAAGGAGGGCCCCTACACACCAATCCCACAGGCGTACATGTATGGGGACACCGTCCAGGTCTGTCTGGATAACCTTGAGCCCTGTATGTATGTGTCTGTTGTGGCCCAGGCACAGTCGGTTGCTCCAGACACCACAGTTTGGGATAACGTGGTGAAAAAGGTCACCCTGGGCGTCTATGGGCCTAAGCACATTCACCCATCCTTTAAGACTGTGGTGGCTATCTTCGGCCATGACTGTGCCCCAAAGACATTACTGGTGAGTGAGGTGGGGAGGCAGGCCCACTCTGCTCCTCCAGTGGCCCTTCAGCTCTGGGGGAAGCACCAGTTTGTCCTGGCTAGACCACAGGATCTTCGGGTCGGGGTTTACTCCAATATGGCCAACTATGAGGTCAAGGACAGTGAGCAGGCCAGGGTGGTCAGGGGGTTCCAGGTCAAACTAGGAAAGGTTAGCCGGCTTGTCTATGTGATCGCCTCACGCACTGCTGACGATGTCTCAGATTTCACATTGCGGGTCCAGGTCAAGGATGACCAGGACTGTATTCTCGCCCAGTTCTGCGTTCAAACACCAACACCTCCACCCAAGACTGGTCCACGGACGTCTGCGCAGAGGCGCTTCCTGAAGAAGAAGGAAGTAGGGAAAATTGTTTTGTCCCCTCTGGCCATCACTAACAAGTACCCTGTGTTCCATGACCGACGAATCCACAACCTGAAGTTTGGTAAATTTATCAAAACAGTCATCCGTCAGACCAAGAACCAATACTTACTGGAGTACAAAAAGGGGGATTACGTTGCCCTTCTGAGCGAGGAGAAAATCAAACTTAAGGGACAGTTGTGGACTAAGGAATGGTACATTGGTTACTATCATGGTAGGACAGGACTTGTCCATGCAAAAAATGTTCTGGTGGTGGGGAAAGTGAAGCCCATTTACTTCAGCGGTGCTGAACTTACCACTACACTCTTACTGGAGCAGATACTTAAGCCCAGCAAGTTCCTGACGTACATCTATGCCTCTGTAAGGACTATACTGATGGAGAACGTAGGAAGCTGGAGGGCGTTTGCTGATGCCCTGGGTTACGTCAACCTACCACTGACACATTTCTGCCGTACAGAGCCCGACAGTGAGCCTGAGAGGGTGGCGTCTGTTCTGGAGAAGCTGAAGGAGGACTGCAACAATGCAGAGGGCAAGGAGAGGAAGTCCTTCCAGAAGGAACTGATGACTGTAAGTAATGGCCTAGGGCAGGGTTCCCCAACTGGAGGCCCGCAAACCGAATTTGGCTCATGAGTGGTGTTATTCCCCCCCTCCACCCCAAAGTTTTCTGACCCAAAAAATATAAAAATATACAGTACTAGCCAAAAGTTTGGACACGTACTCATTCCAGGGTTTTTCTTTAGTTTTACTATTCATGTGGTAACTAAAAAAGTGTTAAACAAAAAAATATATAGTTTCCAACCTTTGCCTTGATGAAGCTCTGCACACTCTTGTCATTCTCTCAACCAGCTTCATGAGGTAGTCACCTGGAATGAATTTCAATGAACAGGTTTCCATTGTTAAAAGTTAATTTGTGGAATTTCTTTCCTTAATGCGTTTGAGCCAATCAGTTGTGTTTTGACATGGTAGGGGTGGTATACAGAAGATAGCCCTATTTGGTAAAATACCAAGTCCATATTATGGCAAGAACAGCTCAAATAAGCAAAGAGACATGACAGTTCATCATTACTTTAAGACATGTAGATCAGTCAATACGGAAAATGTCAAGAACTTTTAAAGTTTCTTCAAGTGCAGTCGCAAAAACCATCAAGTGCTATGATGTAACTGGCTCTCATGAGGAACGCCACAGGAAAGGAAGACTCAGCGTTACCTCTGCTGCAGAGGATAAGTTCATTAGAGTTACCAGCCTCAGAAATTGCAGCCCAAATAAATGCGTCACAGAGTTCAAGTAACAAACACATCTCAACATCAACTATTCAGAGGAGACTATGTGAATCAGGCCTTCATGGTCTAATTGCTGCAAATAAATCACTAGTAAAGGACACCAATAAGAAGAATAGACTTGTTTGGGCCAAGAAACACTTGCAATGGACATTAGAATGGTGGAAATCTATCCTTTGTCTTTGATCTGATGAGTCCAAATTTGAGATTTTTGGTTCCAACCGCCATGCCTTTGCGAGACGCATAGTAGGTGAACGGATGATCTCCACATATGTGGTTCCCACCGTGAAGCATTGAGGAGGAGGTGTGATGGTGTTGGGGGTGCTTTGCTCGTGACACTCTCTGTGATTAAATTTGGAATGTATTTAGAATTCAAGGCACACTTAACCAGCATGCTACCACAACATTCTGCAGCGATACACCATCCCATCTGGTTTGAGCTTAGTGGGACTATCATTGGTTTTTCCACAAAACAATGATTCAACACACCTCTAGGCTGTGTAAGGGCTATTTGACCAAGAAGGAGAGTGATGGAGTGCTGCATCAGATGATCTGGCCTCCACAATTACCTGACTTCAACCCAATTCAGGTGGTTTGGGATGAGTTGGACTGCAGAGTGAAGGAAAAGCAGCCAACAAGTGCTCAGTATGTGTGGGAACTCCTTCAAGACTGTTGGAAAAGCATTCCAGGTGAAGCTAGTTGAGAGAATGCCAAGAGTGTGCAAAACTGTCATCAAGGCAAATGGTGGCTACTTTGAAGAATCTAAAATCTTAAATATATTTAAATTTGTTTAACACTTTTTTGGTTACAACATGATTCCAAATGTGTTATTTCATAGTTTTCGATGTCTTCACTATTATTCTACAATATAGTACAAATAAAGAAAAATCCCAGAATGAGTAGGTGTTCAAACTTTTGACTGGTACTGTGTGTGTGTGTGTGTGTGTGTGTGTGTGTGTGTGTGTGTGTGTGTGTGTGTGTGTGTGTGTGTGTGTGTGTGTGTGTGTGTGTGTGTGTGTGTGTGTGTGTGTGTGTGTGTGTGTGTGTGTGTGTGTGTGTGTGTGTGTATGTATGTATATACAGTACATACAGTTGATGTCGGAAGTTTACATACACCTTGGTCAACTACATTTAAACTCAGTTTTTCATAATTCCCACCATTTAGTCCTAAGAAAAATTCCCTGTCTTACGTCAGTTAGGATCACCACTTTATTTTAAGAATGTGAAATGTCAGAATAATAGCAGAGAGAATGATTTATTTCAACTGTTATTTCTTTCATCACATTCCCAGTGGGTCAGAAGTTTCATACACTCAATTAGTATTTGGTAGCATTGCCTTTAAATTGTTTAACTTGGGTCAAACGTTTCGGGTAGCCTTCCACAAGCTTCCCACAATAAATCGGGTGAATTTTGGCCCATTCCTCCTGACAGAGCTGGTGTAACTGAGTCAGGTTTGTAGGCCTCCTTGCTCGCACATGCTTTTTCAGTTCTGCCCACACATTTTCTATGGGATTGAGGTCAGGGCTTTGTGATGGCCACTCCAATACCTTGACTTTGTTGTCCTTAAGCCATTTTGCCACAACTTTGGAAGTATGCTTGGGGTCATTGTCCATTTGGAAGACCCATTTGCGACCAAGCTTTAACTTCCTGACTGATGTCTTGAGATGTAGCTTCAATATATCCACATAATTTTCCTCCCTCATGATGCCATCTATTTTGTGAAGTGCACCAGTCCCTCCTGCAGCAAAGCACACCCACAAAATTATGCTGCCACCCCTGTTCTTCACGGTTGGGATGGTCTTCTTCGGCTTGCAAGCATCCCCCTTTTTCCTCCACACATAACGATGGCCATTATGGCCAAACAGTTCTAAAATAAATAAAAGCTGAAATAAATCTCTCTACTATTATTCTGACATTTCACATTCTTAAAATAAAGTGGTGATCCTAACTGACGTAAGACAGGGAATTTTTACTAGGATTACATTTCAGGAATTATGAAAAACCGAGTTTAATTGTATTTGGCTATTGTGTATGTAAACTTTCGACTTCAACTGTATGTAGATATTCCATTAAAAATCAGCCGTTTCCAGCTACAATAGTCATTTACAACATTAATAATGTCTACGCTGTATTTCTGATCTATTTTATTTTATTTTAATGGACAAAAATGTGCTTTTCTTTAAAAAACAAGGACATTTCTAAGTGACCCCAAAGTTTTGAATGGTAGTGTATATATTATATATAAATACACACACACACAACTTTTTTGTATTATTGTTGGACATAAAATACTTAAAAACACCAGCAAATCAGCATTAAGGGATTTAAATTTTGGAAATCTGTTCCCAAGTATTCCCACGCATAATAGAGAGACGTGATCATATACGAAAGTAAGCAACGTTTGAAATTATTATATTTTAGTTAAATGTTATCTGTTTGGGCTTCAGTCTTAAATGGTTGTCTGTATCTGTCAATCTTTTTTTGCGTGATTAACTTTTTTGTTTGCTTATAACCAGGTTTCCATCCAACCTTTTTATGCGAGTCAAGTACATGTCTGAAAGAAAAATGTCACGACAGGCCTGATGGAAACAACTAATTTGCCGGTAAACTTTCCAAATGTCAAAAACACAAAATATTCTCGTCAAGGTCGAATATTTTTGTGCCGGTAAAATTAATTATACGAGAAATGGTGGTAGTAACGCTTTTATGCTCAAATATTGATAAAATAACCATCATATCAAAGTAAAGTTGGAGTCAAGCAATGATATTGTGTGGTCCTCCCACTACGACTCGGGAAAGCATGCAGTTTATTAGTCTACAGATTAAATAAATTCTGATGAACTTCACAGGGTAATGAAAGTGCATGGTGAATAGGTTGATGAGTCTTTCAAATAAATATTGAGTGTCTTATTCTGATGACATGATGATTGATGCTTGGCTGCCATTTGACATTAAAAAAATCTTGCTCTATTTGTCCACAAATAATCTCATTATGTAGTCCGGTGTTTCCCAACTCCAGCACTCAAGTATCCCCAACAGCTCACATTTTTGTTGTTGCCCTCGACAAGCACACCTGATTCAACTTGTCAACTAATCATCAAGCCGTCAATGAGTTGAATCAGGTGAGTTTGTCTGTGGCTACAACAAAAATGTGTGCTGTTGAGAATACTGGAGGACTGGAGTTGAGAAACACAGATGTAGGCTTTACCCACACTGTATCTGCAAGTTGTTGGCTAGAGTGCACGTGCCAAGACCAGAGTGGGCACGTTTGCTATATAACACATTTTTTGGGGACAAAACCATCAGTAGAGTTGAAAATGTGATGGAAACCCATTTAACTAGTATTTGTTATTCCGTACATGGGAATTTAACCACAAAAGTAACTTTATGTGCACTTCATCATCACGCACAGCTTTTTATCCGCAACAAGGCGGTTTGATAAAAACGCTTCGCTGGTGGGAAAATGCGCATATTTATAATATTTGCATGAAAATCTGTTGCCAATTGGATGGAAACCTAGGTTATGTGTTTAGCACTTTCGTTTCTTTTGTTTGTTCTAGTGTGCATATTTGTGTCTTGTGTTTGGTCTTGTGTGTGCGCTGTGCCTGCATCTGTCTCTATACTTGTGTGTCTAGCTTAGGTCTTTTTCAGGTCAGTCGTGGCTTTGGCTCCTTATCTACTTACAGCTGCCTGAGGCTATGGTCCAGTGGGCTAATTCTGTTGAGTGTGCAGTCAATAAGTGCTGCGTGGGCATCAGGGTCTTATGGGGACTAGGGAGTTGTGGAGAGCAGCAGAATATTTTGGCACAGCACAAACCCACACCTCTGTCTCGAATACATTGAGTTAGAGATACTGTATGTGCTGCATTTGTAAATCTAAATGATGGCTCAGCCTGCGTTGATAATGCTCGGTCTTCATTTCTAGTCATAATGTGTAAATCAAAACCTACAGGAATACAACAATACTGTCCAAAAAATTATGAAAAAGTCCTTGGTTTGATTTTGGAAGTCATAATCAGTGTTTTGACCATTGTAGATGGTGTCTCGCAGTGCCTGCTGAGGCTAGGAAGGCTCATCATAATGGCTGGAATTGAGTGTAATGGCTGGAATGGATTGGATGGAATGGTATCAAACATATTAAAACCATGTGTTTGATACCATTCCATTCACTCCATTATGAGCCGTCCTCACCTCAGCAGCCTCCGCTGGTGTCGAGAATGCTACGTGACATAACATCAGTGTTTAACCTAGGATGTTTTTCAGCAGCAGTTGCAAAGTTAGCGGGGAGGGCGTGGTAGTGGGCATGGCCAATGGCGTGGTTGTAGAAGCCCTCTTGGACGCAAATACAAAATGTTGCTTTTTTAAAGCTTATTTTCTTGCAATTCTACACATTTTGCTATGGGGTGGAGAGAACATTTTACAGGTTTAAAGCTAATTTCCTACAATTCTACACATTTTACCATGGCTTGCAATGTTCTTATGCTTTCTGAGTGACTCAAACATTATAACAAAAATCAATATGTATCTGCCATGACATTTTTTGAATTTTAGATTCTCCCTGAATGTCTAGTTTTTATTTTGGTGATTGTTAGTTCTTAAAGATGATCTTATTTAAAACATATATACTGTAGCTCCATTATCTTTTTCTATATCCTTTATATCAGGTTTTAGTCGTCCCTGACGCTTTTAAATGAATATAGAGGAAACACTGAACATGATTGAAGAATAGAGCCATAGAAGCATGTCATACTGTATGGATTAGCAGTATATCTGAGGAACATTCTTTACCTCATGTTGCTGAGGGAGTGCAGAGAGTATCACTTTGCTCTCTGTTCTCTTTGGTAGGTGAAATTCATGTCACGCCGTAACAATGACATTGATATTAAGTGAGACGGTTTCCCCTCAAATGTGTCTGACTGAGACGGAAGAGAGGGCACACACCAGATATAACTTTTGTTGTGATCTTTAAACATCTGCATTATTCAGTTGGCTCTGTCCCCATTGGTGACCCTGGCGTGTCAAGACTCTCATTAACACTGTAGCCTCGCCCCACCCACCAATAGACCAGAAACCATCTGGTTTGGGCCTGACTTGGAAACTTTCCTGCAAACCCAACCCTTGTCTGTCTGTTTCCCTTTCTCACATTATTGTGTGCAAAGATGTTGTCCTCAAGACAGGTTCATTCAGTATTTCCCAGTATTGCTTTTGGCAAAATTGGCAGCAGGCCCTGCAATAAGTTTCTATACAGACCAAAATTGAATTTATTTTCAATATGTAGTCTCTCCTTCATGTTTCAAAGTGTTGACAACCTCTGAGATGTGATGTTGATTTGAAATCATCGATTTTTGTCATCTGCGTGTCAATATCATTCCAAGTTGGAAACAGTATGTGTTGTGTAAGAACGCTCACAAACTTAAAGAGAAAGAATACGCAACGTCAGCCTCACTCGCTCTCAGTGCCAATATAATGATTTTCTTTTTTTCAATAACATTCCTTTGTTGAAGTCTCTTAGAGGTCATGGTCATATTAGAACAGGCTCTGAGGTAAGATGGAACATAAGCACTATATAATTTACGTCGAGTTGTAAACACCAATTACAACCATTTATAGACATGGGAGAGCTTCAGTGTGGAGGAGAACTATATATAAAGACGAGTCCGTCGTGGATAAAGACATGTCCTCCACAACACTTCCCATTTCTCAGACTCACTTGTTTGATGTACACTTTGTTATGATGTGATACAATCAGTACTATTAATTGGGTGTGTTTTCCCTTTTCAAATGTACATAGAACATCTTGGCAAATAGGATGCACTTCATTGGATGGACCTTTGGAAGCGATGGTGCAGCAACCAGTAATACTGATATCATTACAGAATTCAAAAGTATTCACAAATGAAGTGGCATACTTAGAGCAAACTCATCCAGCATGCATAGATTGTACCACTCCTGATGAATAACTACCAAAGACATTAACAAACACTCTTTTAGTTTATTTATGGGAAATACTGCTATCTAAACAACTTCACACAAGGTTATTTGGTACTTATGCAACAAGAGTTGAAATGGGCAGTATAAAGTTAGAATCCACTTCCTTCCACTGAGAGGATGTTAGTGTTATTTAAGCCTGGCTAAGATATCCTCACATTCCACGGCAGGCTAGAAGGGAACCAACGCATACCGGATGGGTAACTGTTAGCAACCAGTGTGTCTACACCAACCCACCTATCCAGCTTCACAAATGAGGAAAGATGTCTAGGTTAGGCTAATCCAATGTAGGTAACCTCTGTTCCTGTCTGCACAACAATAACAAAACAGTTGCTGCTTGTTCACCCTGGTTTTTCTAGAGGAGTTTTGTCTGCTGAATGTTTTTGCAACTGTTTATCCCCCAAACAATAGATTACTTACACTGTGGTGGGCTTCAATTGCGGTCTTCTGGGGCTTAGTATGTGGCTGTCAATTGAATTACCGTCTTCTACGTCTCTCGGCAATTAAGTGTTTTCTCTGACACTGAAAATAATCCCTCCTGATTCGCTTGCATACCATTTGACGGAGAGCTAAGAGTGTATTTTTAGATGCAAAGGAAATCAACAATATTGTGTGCGCCTCAAAGAGGGAGATGACAGCATTTGTGCTTGAGCATCTGAGGCATGCACATTTTCTCTCATTGTTCAGGAAGAAAGGAATTATCAGCAGTGTTAGGCATGGGCCTATATCCACACATCCCAAATAGAGAGAGATTCCTCTAATTTGCCCCCTCCACATCTCCCTTTTGTCCCTTTCTTAGTTTGTAGAACTGCATTGCCTGTAGTAATTGCCTATTGAAGCATAATCACAATTAATTAACACTTTCTAGTTCAAAACAAATATATGGAAAATGATTTTGCATATGGTAATGGTGAACACATTGAACTCTACTGCGAAACCACAAAACAGCAGTGCCCATGTTAAATCCAACTCTAGCAGCGAGCTTGTGAATTGAACTTTGTTTTAATGAAACATGCAATGCCTATGAGGTTATCTAATCACCACATATGATAAAGTATGTTTTGTACATTCTGTTAATTGTGCATTTTTATTTCATTCAAGACTCAGCCCTGATATGCTTTTGTGATCTAGCTAATTTGCCCATGACTGATTGTGTAGAAGTTGAGCTATGGATGTATAATTCAGAGCTGGGTTAATCAAGTACTAATTGTAGTTCAGTCTAATCCACGTTTGACAACAAAAAAAAACAGAACAGATTTTGAGCCTGATAATGAAGCCGAACCCACAATCAGAAAGTATTCTCTTCCTGTTACATACAATCCTCTAGGCTTTGGAGAACACGCCTGTAACAGGTGCGTTGGGAGTCGGGAAGCAAGTTCAGGGAGTGAATCATTTCATCAATAAATGAAACATAATAGAAAACAAGAAACACGAACAACGCACAGACATGAAACTGAAACCGAAACAATAACACCTGGGGAAGGAACCAAAGGGAGTGACATATATAGGGAAGGTAATCAGGGAGGTGATGGAGTCCAGATGAGTCTGATGACATGCTGGTGCGCGTAACGATGGTGACGGGTGTCCGCCATAATGAGCAGCCTGGTGACCTAGAGCGCCGGAGAGGGAGTATACTTGACAAAGACCCCAGATTCACAGTAGACTTTGGTAGTGAAATACAGAGCACACATCCTTATCCAATTCCGAGGTGCATATTGAAGATATTGGAAGAACTGTCCACATTTACTTTGTCAGCCAACAAGATGAGTAGTCCTAACCAACAGCTAAACCACTAGCCTATGTCAATCTACTATCCCCCATAGTACAAAGGTTGTCCTATTCTATTCTGTGCGAGAAATAGATATTCCAAACATAGTCTGGGACAGTTGTGGTATGCGATAGATCCCAGATTAATACAACCACTAGCATCAACACCGTTTTTGTGCAATGTGGCTGACGCAACAGATCAGAACGTTTGCCTTAAAATGTTGATTAGGGTATTTCTTCACATTATAAGCGCAGCAATGCACACATGGTAGTACAGTATAACCGCAAATGTTTCATTAGTGGAAAACACCATTATCAAAAGTGAACGCAAATGCAATTATGCATGTAATGCTTTTATTATAAAGGTTCATTTTTATGGTGAAAATTATCTTCCCCAAACGTGAAACTCACGTGCTGTTTATGCATGCCAGTTGGGCTCTACACCCCTTGTAAAGTGGGTAATGTGCTTAAATTTTAAGAAGTTATTTTGCCATTTTAGTTGTGATACAAATCTTATTAAAACATATAGGGCTATAGGCTAGGCTACATGAGGTGTGTGACAATGATTCAAACAAGTCGCAAAAAAAGCCATTGTTTCTTATGCTTGGCATCATTCACAAGTGATAATATATAATTCACAAGTCATAGGCTAATATTGTCACCAATCAGACTATTCTTGATTTCATCTTGATTTTTCATATACTAAATAATATATGTGTGAAATTTTGATTCAGAATGGACCATTATCGAAACGGGGGCAGCGGGAAAAAATACATGTCATCTATGCACTTAAATAGCGAATGGGAGACGCTTTTCCCGGTGGTTTATTTTCATGCCAGCCAGGTAGACTATACTCCTGTTGTAAATATAAGCAATGTGCTTAATATTACGTAAGTTGAGAAAAAAATATGCAGTGCATTCGGAAAGTATTCAGTCCCGTTGACTTTTTCCATGTTTTGTTACGTTACAGCCTTATTCTAAAATGGATTAAATAGTTTTTCCCCCTCGTCAATCTACACACAAAACTCCCTAATGAAAAAACGAAATTTATAAAAACAAAAAAACTGAAATCGCATATACATAAGTATTCAGAACCTTTACTCAGTACTTTTCATCAAGGATCGCTCTGTACTTTGCTCCGTTCCTCTTTCCTTCTATCTTCACTAGTCTCCCTGTCCCTGCCGCTGAAAAACATCCCCACAGCATAATGCTACCATCACCATGCTTTACCGTAGGGATGGTGCCAGGTGTCCTCCAGACATGACGCTTGGCATTCAGGCCAAAGAGTTCAATATTGGTTTCATCAGACCAGATCATTTTATTTCTCATGATCTAAGAGTCTTTAGGTGTCTTTGCGCAAACTCCAAGCGTTCTGTCATGTTCCTTTTACTGAGGAGTGACTTTCGTCAAGCCACTCTACCATAAAGGCCTGATTGGTGGAGTGCTGCAGAGATGGTTGTCCATCTGGAAGATTCTCCCATCTCCACAGAGGAACTCTGGAGCCATGTCAGAGTGACCATCGGGTTCTTGGTTACCTCCCTGACCAAGGCCCTTCTCCCCCGATTGTTCAGTTTGGCCGGGCAGCCAGGTCTAGGAAGAGTCTTGGTGGTTCCAAACTTCTTCCATTTAAGGCGGATGGCGGCCACTGTGTTCTTGGGGACCTTTAATACTGCAGAAATGTTTTGGTACCCTTCCTACGTACAATTCCTTAAACCTCATGGCTGGGTCTTTGCTCTGACATGCACTGTCAATTTTAGAACAAGGCTGTAATGTAACAAAATGTGAAAAAAGTCAAGGGGTCTGAATACTTTCCGAATGCACTGTAGTAGGCCTAGCCTAAAGAAAGCTGATCCTCCTCTTTTTAGTAGAGGCCATCACTCTGTTTTCTCGCGCAATTGCATAGCATATTGAAATGTTGCGCAGCATTAAGTGTTTAATTAGATGTTAGAGTACATTTGTATTGATGTCAAAGTGATTAGAGGGACAATAGAGTGCTGAGTACCATGAAGTTACCAAGTTTGGTAGGCTACTAATGACCGTCAGCAGCATCAGAGCTTGGAGAAGCCTAATTACCGTGACTAAACGGTCACGTGGAATTTGACTGCCTTCATAACTCGTGACCACCGCTGTGGCGGTAATACGGTCACCACAACAGCCCTAGCCACTGCTTTTTGCACATATTTGCGTGTCTGGCTGTGTGCATATGTGTGTGTGTGTGTGTGTGTATGTATGTGTGTGTGTGTATGTATGCACCCGCTGTAACCCAGTCTAAGTTCATATTTGTGCCCTGCTCTTAACAATGTATTGTATTCCTTTCGCTGTGTAATTTGTTATATTACTGACTCACACATAGGAAGGAAATGACAAAGCCTCTAAATCAGTTTACTAACCTGTCCCTTATACCCCTCATCCTTGTAAGGTTTAAGGCTCTTGTAAGTCCTAACATTATGGAAGCATTTCAACTGCACATGCATCCTGTGTTTACAAAGATGCCACTTGCATAGTATGTGTGCAATAATCACCACATTAACGCTTGGCGGTCAGTGAGCTCTATTGATTTCACCATTTCAGCCAAATGCACTTGAGTCTAGATGAAATGAAATGTCACGGCCGTCGTTGGAAGGAGACCAAGGTGCAGCGTGGTGAGCGTACATTTTCTTTTATTACAGTAAATGTCACCAACAAAATAAGAAAACAAAGAAATGACCGTGAAGCTTAACAGGGCATTAGTGCCACTAACAAAGATAACTACCGACAAACACCAAAGGAAAAAAGGCTGCCTAAGTATGATTCCCAATCAGAGACAATGATAGACAGCTGTCCCTGATTGAGAACCATACCCGCCCAAAGATAGAAATGCAAAACATAGAAATAAAGAACATAGAATTCCCACGCAAATCACACCCTGACCAACCCAAAAAGAGACATAAAAGGGCTCTCTAAGGTCAGGGCATGACAGTACCCCCCCCCCCCCCAAAGGTGCGGACTCCGGCCGCAAAACCTGAACCTATAGGGGAGGGTCCGGGTGGGCATCTATCCGCGATGGCGGCTCAGGTGCGGGGACCTTAGTTGCCGACCCTGGACTGGGGACCCTCGCTGCAGGCCCCGGACTGGGAACCCTCGCTGGAAGCTCCTGACTGGATGCCGTCGTTGGAGGCTCCGGACTGGGGACCATCGCTGGAGGCTCCAGACTGGAGACCGTCGCTGGAGGCTCCGGACTGGGGACGTCGCTGAATGCCTCCGAACTGGGGACCGTCGCTGGAGGCCCCGGACTGGAGGCCGTCGCTGGAGACCCCGGACTGGAGGCCATCGTTGGAGGCTTCGTGCCATGGATCATCACTGGAGGCTTCGTGCCATGGATCATCACTGGAGGCTTCGTGCCATGGATCATCACTGGAGGCTTCGTGCCATGGATCATCACTGGAGGCTTCGTGCCATGGATCATCACTGGAGGCCTGGAGAGCAGAGCTGGCACAACCCGTCCTGGCTGGATGCTCACCCTAGCCCGACAACTGCGGGGCGTTGGCACAGGACGCACTGGGCTGTGAGAGCGCACCGGAGACACTGTGCATAGAGCCGGCACAGGATATACTGGGCCGAGCAGGCGCACTGTAGGTCTGGAGCGTAGAGCCGGCACCACCCTTCCTGGCTGGATGCTCACCCTAGCCCGGCAGCTGTGGGGTGCTGGCACAGGACGTACTGGGCTGTGGACACTCACCGGAGACACAGTGCGCAGAGCCGGCGCAGGATATCCTGGACCGAAGACACGCACTGGAGGCCAGATGCGCTGAGCCGGCACCATCCGTCCTGGCTGGATGCCCACTCTAGCCCGGCTGATGCGGGGATATGGAATATAGTGCACCGGGCCATGAGTGCGCACTGGAGACACTCTGCGCAGAGCCGCATAACATGGGGCCTGACTAGTCACACTCTCCCCATGGTAAGCACGAGGAGTTGGCTCAGGTCTCCAACATAACTCAGCCAATCTCCTCGTGTGCCCCCCAAAATGTTTTTGGGGGAGTGGCTTCTCGGGCTTCCGTGCTAGCCGTGTCCCCTCGTAACGCTGGGTCCCCTTTCTAGCTGCCTCCGCCTTCCTTGCTGCTTCCACCTGTTCCCATGGGAGGCGATCCCTTCCGGCCAGGATGTCCTCCCATATCCAGTCCTCCTTACCACGCTGCTTGGTCCGTTTGTGGTGGGTAGTTCTGTCACCGCCGTCGTTGGAAGGAGACCAAGGTGCAGCGTGGTGAGCGTGCATTTTCTTTTATTATAGTAAATGTCGCCAACAAAACAAGAAAACAAAGAAATGACCGTGAAGCTTAACAGGGCATTAGTGCCACTAACAAAGATAACTACCCACAAACACCAAAGGAAAAAAGGCTGCCTAAGTATGATTCCCAATCAGAGACAACGATAGACAGCTGTCCCTGATTGAGAACCAAAACATAGAAATACAAAACATAGAAATAAAGAACATAGAATGCCCACCCAAATCACACCCTGACCAAACCAAATAGAGACATAAAAAGGCTCTCTAAGGTCAGGGCGTGACATTAAAACTGTAAATTGTCCTCAGCATTAAGCTTCTTCAGCTATGTCTCCCAACATTTTTAACATTCAGGGCAGGACAAGATCATCAGCACAATAATAATCCCTAAACAATTCCCAAGGGTTGACTTGACACATACTCTCTTTTGCTTTGTTTTGTCTGGCAGTTTTATGTAATCCCAAATAGAAAGAACCCAATATTCTGTGAGATAGAAAGATGGAGGTTCTCACTCATACTTTGTCAGACCTGCCTTACTGTATGTATGAAATCAAGCCCCAGCTTTGGAATCTCTGCTCTGACATCAAACATCCAGCCCTGTCACTGACTGAGAGACTAAAATAAGCAGAAACACCATATTGTTGTTTATTGTGTGCATTGAGTCTTTTAGACTCTTAGTGGGATTGTATCAACCCCAGTCTGAGGACTACAGGTATGTGTGTAATGGCCGTCGCGTTTGGCGTCTGATGGATGTGGGCAAAGACATGTCTCTGTGGAGGATCATTGCCCCACAGATGTTTCCTGTCTCATTGTTGAGACTAAACAGAAGTGCCAGTTATGGACCAAGAGGCGCCTGCATTCCACACCACCTCCCCTTGCCCCTCACATAGCCCCTCTACCTCAACTCAGCTATGACCAGACAACTATGCAGAAACACTCTACCGAGCTGCCTGTTCTGTCTGGTGCTGTTGGGCCGTGAATTGGAGGCCAGTGAGTGTGCTATGTACTGTGTTGTGTATATATACTGACTTAAGTTTTAAGATGGGTTCTGAGCCACCATTGCACCTATTCCTCAAATAGGATTTGGAAAAAGAGGAAAACTCTGGAGGAGGTTCTAAAGTGCGCGGGTGGGCACCCCACTGTGTCCTGCACTAAGAGGGATTTAGTTCGCACTCACGCACACAACTCTGTAGCAGACCCTCCCGAGTCCTAATCCTCGTCCTACGCTTTGAATTATTTGCGGAGAGAGAGAGCGAGAGATCCCTGCAGTTGATAGCACTTGGGAGTAATAATAACAATCTATTTCTGGAAGATGACTTTGAAAGCGGCCATCGGGATGATCATGTGCAGTTAGCTCTGTGTTGCCATTTTTTAACACAGACCCCGTTTTTTTTTTCTGCATCCCTAGACTCCTTCATCTTCTGTTCTTCACTTCCTGCTCAACACTCTCCCTTCCTCCTTCCTTCAGCAGTAGGGTGTGGCCAACTGCTGTGCTGGTACAGTTGACAGCACTACATATCTGTCTCTCTCTGGAGACACGTTGTTTGTGTGTTTTTCATCTTCTGCCAGTCTGGGTAGAATGGGCGAGGCTCACACAGAGGGCGGAGTGTCACGAAAAGAACCCAGAATTCTCTCATCTCAGCTCAGCAGACTGTTTGGTTAAGGGTATAAAGGCGATCAGGTGGATTTATGTATCCAGAACAGGAAAACAGTACGAGTAGCACACGTTGAAAGGGAAAAGTAGAACTTAGTAGAGCAGGGGTTCTCAAACTTTTTGGGTCCGGGGACCTCTTTTGTAATAGCTAATTCACCAGGGACCCCCTCATAACTCCAGTGAGAAAAAAATAGCATACAAGGAGTTTTACTATGACTTTGGCAGTGCATGGCAGGACAAACCAAGTCTTGGGCGCTGCGAAGGAACATTTTAATGGCCCACCTCTTGACATTGGAGTTAACATTTAGCAGTTTAAGCTAATTCTACACGCCTCTGTTTTGAAAAAAGCTGAGGGATGGGCCTGGAGAAATTTAACCACTCTCAAATTCATAGACAGGGTTATGGATGCAAGGACTGACCATCCATAATATCAAAATTATAGTTTTAGCAATGTTTCAGGTTTGTTCAGGTTTGTTTACATTTACATTGTTTACAAACATTGGGTTATATTTTTGGTTCTGCTTAGGGGGTTCTGATTGAGTAGGACAGTTGAAATAAGCACATCAGGCATTTATAAATCATGTTCTTCAAGAATAAATGGGCTATATCATGGTATGCCATAACAAAAATGGATGTAGCAACTAAGGATTCTAGCTTTAAATTACAGTGCATTTAGGTAAAAAAATATCTAATAACTGGTTGAAAAATGTATAATTGGTGAAGCACTGTGGATACCAATATCCCATTTGACCCTCCTAGTCCCATGTTTCCCAAGGTTAAGAGTATATGAGTAGATTAATAATATTACATTGTATTTCATTGTATTTTATTACACCCTCAAATTATTCTACGGATCCTTTAGCCAAAATGTGTTTCGTCTGTTGGTAGAATAGATATGAAATGTTATTTTGAGATCTGGCCGCGGACCCCTGCAGTAGAACCCCTGAAGTAGAGGGCAAGACTGTGACTGAGATACAGATTAGAGTGAGTGGCTAAGATGGGAAGATCGACACGGGAACCTTTCAGACATAAATGGAGATGGAGAGCGAGATGATAGAAGAGAGGGGGAAAAGATGGAAGTATAGACAAAGCCAAGGAATGGGAGGATGAGGAGGCTGGAGAGACAATATATTGCTATTCTTCAAGAAGCATCACATTTATCAAATGAACTCCCTCAGTTCCCAGCCTGACAATGATCACTCTGAGCTATCCTTAGATCTTGCTTTCATACACTTTGTTTTCAGCTTGAAGACGATACCTCGAAGACTGATTCACACTGTGTAAAGACGCACACCGCAGAGATCCAACCCCGCACGCCCGCCCCTTTCAGAAATATGCCTGACAGAGTTGCATTCTCACTTTGACAGTGACATGATTTATGGAGTTGAGAAGATGCAGTGTCTCTATGCACTGATGTCTGCATTGATGTCTTTGTGACATTTAGCTAAACCAGTCGCATGCAGACACACCCACACACACAAACACCAATCCCTTGTGCCTCAGTGACATTTTGAGAATAAAAGCACAGCATATACACTGAGTATACCAAACACTGGGAACACTTTCCTAATTTTGAGTCGCGCCACTCCCCCTTTACCCTCAGAACAGCCTCAATTCGTCGGGCATGGACTCTACAAGGTGTCGAAAGTGTTCCACAGGGATGCTGGCCCATGTTGACTCCAATGCTTCCCACAGTTGTGTCAAGTTGACTGGATATCCTTTGGGTGGTGGACCAGTCGTGATACACACGGGAAACTGTTGAGAGTAAAAAAAACAACAGCAGTATTGCAGCTCTTGACACAAACGGGTGCGCATGGCACGTACTACCATACCCCTTTCAAAGGCACTTAAATTTGTTGTCTTGCCCATTCACCCTCTTTTTATTTTATTTAACTAGGCAAGTCAGTTAAGAACAAATTCTTATTTACAATGATGGCCTATCCAAACCCGGACGACGCTGGGCCAATTGTGCACCGCCCCGTAGTGACACCTCTAGTACTGAGATGCAGTGCCTTAGACCGATGTGCCACTCGGGAGCCCTCTGAATGGCACGCATACACAATCCGTCTCAAGGCTTAGAAATCCTTCTTTAACCTGTCATTTCCTCTTAATCTACACTGATTTGAAGTGGATTTAAATAGTAACACCAATAAGGGACCATAGCTTTCAACTGGAATCACCTGGTCAGTCTATGTCATGAATCAAGTTTTGTTCATATTTTGTATACTCAGTGTGTAATTAAGCAATATGGCACGAGGGGGTGTGGTATATGGCCAATATACCACAGCTAAGGGCTGTTCTTATGTACGACGCAATGCAGAGTACCTGGACACAGCCCTTAGCCGTGGTATATTGGCCATATATCACAAACCCCCGAGGTGCCTTATTGCTATTATAAACTGGTTACCAACGTAATTAGAGCAGTAAAAATAGATGTTTTGTCATACCCGTGGTATATGGTCTCATATACCACAGCTGTCAGCCAATCAGCATTCAGGGCTCGAACTACCCAGTTTATAATTCCTCTTCAGCTGTCTGTGATGGTCTTTGGCCTAAAGCTGTGTAAATGGCAGTTAGCTCAAACTTCCTTGAATCCGTTCACAATGCCGACGTGGTTATCATACGACTCTTGACAGCATGAATTTATGACATGTCAAGTGTCTCATGCGTCATTACAGTAGTAACACTGCGTCTCCTATTCAGTCTTAAAGCCTTTTTGCTATATTCATTATATTCTGTGATCATAAACGCTCACCCCACATCCATGCAGCCCCTCACCCCTCAACAGTGGACATATTGACGACTACATCCAACCCTTAGTGTGAATAGATGTCATTTCTGGATCTCCGCTCTTGCCCTCATAATCTTTGGTAATACTTGGCAGCAGCCTTCACAGTTCAGCACCAAGTCACAGTGAAGGGGAGGGATCAGGTACAGATTACCCTGTAATTTGACTGGAGCTTGCAGTATTAACAGTGCGAGGTGAACAAAGAGGCACATGGGAGCGGAGCATGGTGGAATGGGCTTACTGGCTCTGTCAATGATTTATCCATCTCTCAGTTCTAACAAGGACGAGCGACGTGTTTATAATGTGATGGCGCAGTTGTGTGGCGGGAGTTCAACTCACGAATATAAACCTAATAAGAATGTCATTAAGAATGTTTGTTTTGTTCCTGACTGTTTCCTTAATGAACCAGTAACAGGCTGTTAGCTTTGTGGTCAGAAGAGGGCCTTCACCTAGATCTTAAGAAGTATTTGCTTTTGTCAACCCAGGCAGACAGTGTAGTAGGTCAGCACTGAACTACTCTCTGTGTGCGCTGTTTGTACAGTCAACTGGTTTTATATGTGGAGCACTGTCTGTCTGTCTGTTAGCACGACTCCTAGCTGTGTCGGGATCTAGCTGGAGGTGACATGGGAAGTACTCTCCTTGATTTCTGCAGGGAGTTCCTGTTGCTGTTATCCGGAGAGGAAGCAGGTGCTTGTCTGAAGCCTTATCTTTCAGTAGGACTCTTCCTTCCACAACATACACAAGCACACAGAAACACAAGTACGGAAATACATACTAACAAATGCACACAGATGGGATCGTTCAATGTCCTTATTCTAAATCATTCTGCATAAGAATGTCTGCATAGTTACTAAAATGGAAATTAACTCCATGTTGCTTTAGCAGAAATAATCAGATTATATAATGTAGTAATCCCCTCTGCTTTTTTACTCTGATCTGGGCCGAAACGGTGCATTCCTGGCTAACTGTTAACAGGAGCTCCAGGCATCCAGCACACTATCTCATCCTCCTGTGTGTGCGCACGCATGTGTGTGTGTGTGTGTGTGTAAGAGAGACTAGCATCACCACATTCCTTCACCTCCTCAACCCCCCTCCCTGCCCGTTTCCTGTCATTCCATGCATTCCCTGCCCATGGAACTAAAGCCCCAATCAGAGCTTTAGTTGGCTGCACTTTAATGTCCCATTTATTCTCCCTGGCTCTGTTGAGTCTGCTAGTCAGAGAATCTCACTGTGTTTATCCATGTATTCTGTGGTTGCCGAGTATCATTTACGGGAAGGCTCTTTGGTGTGCGCATGGGTTTGTTGTGAGTTCATGGATTTGCATTTGTTTGTGTGGCTGCATTCGACTTTGCAAATGTACACGTGTGCAGCACTTCAGTTCTGCCCTATGATCCTCTTCATTTTCAATGTAAGGTTGTGCTTACATTGAAAATATTCCATAGTGTTTTCAGATTCAATGAGCACACAGGCATAGTTTAGTTTCACCCCAACTTGACAAGACATGGTGTGGGGGGGGGGGGGGGGGGTTAAAGGTTGTAGGATTGGTCTGGATGACACTCCAAACAAACTAGACATACAGAAACATAAGCCACACGAGCCAGTCAAATGTCTCTCTTTCTCCTTTTGAAGTAGTGTAGTTTTGGTTCCCTGCTGTTAGCTGTGCTCCATAATGGCACGTAGTCCCCTGCTCAGCTCCCCTGCCTATCGCTGAGTTAATCAAACAGCTAGCTAGCTGGAGCCAGAGAGTTGGAGCCTGCATGGCCTTGGAATGCTGTAGCACTCCTGGTGAGGTGGTGCTTAGCGGCTCAGTTCCCGTCAGGCCTTCTAGAATACGTCTGAAGAAATGACTTGAGATTATGGAAAATAGGATGTTTTGGGAACAATGTGAAGCATAGCCAAGAAACAAAATGCAGAGGAGAAAGTCATGGAATTTCATGGGCTCTTATTCTTGTGTTCTTGTGTGTTTGTTTATGTGGGTTTTGTATGTTATCCTGTCCTGACCAGCGTCTCCTTGTCTATGAGCCAGTCATTTCATGGAATTGTATTGACAAGAATGTACAGTGTGTTTATTTTTTTATCCTGACCAGTCTGTCTCTCTGTCTTCCTTCTTAGGCATTGCTGAAGATGGACTGCCAGGGCCTGGTGGCCAGGCTGGTGATGGACTTTGTCCTGCTGACCACAGCAGTGGAGGTGGCTGGTCGATGGAGGGAGCTGGCTGAGAGGTTGGCCAAGGTGTCCCGTCTGCAGATGGATGCATATGAGGCACCCCACAGAAACAAGAATGGAGTAGTGGACAATGAGGTAAGTGGTTTGGCTGGCACGATCCTACTGAAACTTTGTTGGCAACCAAATTGAAAAATGGAACACTAGACATAGCTGTTTGAAATTATATTACCTGCGATCTATAGATAGTGACATGCTTATTCATTTTTTAATTATACTTTTGGAATGATATACAGTGAATGTCAGCCATATAACCATGACCATTGTAAATGAAACTGTCAGAACATGGCATGCGATTTATTGTCACACTGTTCAATACGTTGTCTTCAATTGCCACCCCTCATTCTCCTCTGACCTTATCTCTCCCTGTACTGTGTGTTCTACAACGGGTTGGTCAAAACAAGCATTGTGATTGGTTGAGACGTGTTCTAAACCATACAAAAAAATCTGTTTAGTACGAGTAGGCCTATGACGCAAAAATGTTTTCTGTTCCATCTGAGAAATCCCTGCGCAGCTACTGTCCCATCAGCCCTGCCAGTCAATTCATTATCTTGATCTACACTGTAAAAAACATCTACACATTATTTCCCCTTGCGTCTAGCCTAACATTTGGTTTGCAACAACGGGGGGGGGGGGTTGTACAAACGATGCTGTCTGTCTCTCGACATTTGCATCATTGTTTCAATATTGACATTCGATCTCCACTGTCCTATTGAGAATGAATGTCAGGACGAGACGGACATCTTTTCTCAGCCAGTCGAAATCATGAATCAGCATACTTTTTATGGATATATACAAATAAATGTCAATAGAAAAACAGGTCAAATGACATGAAATGCAGCTAGTTTGCTGTCTTACCAGTTTCAGTTTGAAGTGATTGCGTTAGCTTTGTAGCTGGCTAGCTCCTCTGAACAGTGTCCCGACGAGAGGCGAAATCGCGCATCATTAGCTCGTTGTTATACATGTATCCAAAACAGCTTCAACAAACGCAAATGCAGCTACTTTGCGGTTAATCTAGCTGTTTGACCTAACCATAGTTAGCTAGCTAGCAAGGGATAAGAGCATTGCCCGCCAGCATGGCAATGGAACATTTAGAATGAACAACTGGATATAGAACAAAAAATACTTTACGACTGGGTCAAGTCTTTGGCAACCTAACCTATAGAATGAAAGGCCAGCTAGCAACCATAGATTTGTCGGGACTAGGCCTATATTTTCATTGAGCTGTTTAGCAAGCTCTCATGTGCAATTGCTTTACTTTAACCTTTATTTAACTTGGCAAGTCAGTTAAGAACAAATTCTTATTTTCAATGACGGACTAGGAACAGTGCGTTAACTGCCTTGTTCAGGGGCAGAACGACACATATTTTTGTTTTTTTACCTTGTCAGCTCAGGGATTTGATCTTGCAACCTTTTGGTTACAAGTTCAACACTCTAACCACTAGGCTATACGCCAACAACATAATTATGACCATAGAAACATCAGGAAACAGCATGGAAGACCCATGTGATCTACTTTCAGTTAAATATGCTCGCTTCAATCTCCACCTCTTTCTGTTTCACTCTCTCCCTGTGTAGGCCATGTGGAAGCCAGCCTATGACTTCCTGCTGACGTGGGCGGCCCAAATCGGGGACAGCTACCGGGACGTGATCCAGGAGCTGCACATGGGCCTAGACAAGATGAAGAGCCCCATCACCAAGCGCTGGAAACACCTGACGGGCACGCTCATCCTCGTCAACTGCTTGGATATGCTCCGGAGCTCCGCCTTCAGCTCCGCCTCTCAGGACGACTGTGCCATCTAGACCAAACTGGCCATCATCATCCCTCACAGGTTGCAACTTGTCTCCTCCCCTTTCAATCTCTTTCCCATCAGTATAGATAAAAGAACGAGGAAGAGAGAAAGCCCCTTTATACTGTTGAGTTGGACCTATAGACTCCGTCTTCTGCTGTCCTTCCAACGTCGATCACAATCCTAACCCAACCCCTGACCCCACCCCTCTGGATCATTTTGCATATTTACCTAAAATGTAGAACATACCTTATTCCCTGTTTGTATTGGAGATTCTGCACAACAGCTGCCTGTCTGTCTGCTCCCTCTGAGTCCTGCTTCCTCCGAATCTGCCTTCAGTCTCTCACCCCCAGGAGGACGAGAGCACTAGACTGCCCCCCTCACTTCGTATTGCCACCAGCCAAACTACACAATGCTACAGTCTCAGTATTCACAAATACTATTTTAATTGTCACTGCCTGGCATAGTATGTATTTTTTTACTCTAAATATGGCACCACATTTTTTTAAGACTCTTTGACACCTTCCGTTCATAACTGTGGACTCGACCCATTACTAAGAGAATAAACTTTTGAAATGGTATCCGTGTTCTTTAGTCTTGTCACGTGTGTCAAACAAGCTGAATATGTTTATTTATAAAGCTTTGTAATTGTTAAGATGAACGTGCACTCTTATTGTTCAGGGTTTCCTCCAGCTGTGGTCCATTTTTTTATTTCAACTCATTTGTTTGAGAACTGTGTATATTTCAAATAGTCTTTCTGCTTCTTCTCTCACCTCTTTATCACCTCTTTAACGCTCTTTTAAAAGGAACCTTAAATGCCTGCCGTTGTTTTTTTTAACTCCTTTTTTAAGATATTTTGTACCAAAGCTTGTCAGCAGTTAATATGGATCTACATATAGCTACTGTAGATGGCCTCATTCAATGTCCAACCACTGTTGTGCAATGCTAACTCTATGTTAAAGATGATGTATATGTTTTGACCCCTGTATGTGTTGTGTTCAGTGATGAGTACTGTATAGCTAGCTTCATGTTCATCCACGTTTTGCATCCGTTTTGACTGCATACTTTTGTGGAGAATAATATGAATAAAATGTAAATATTTATACACAATTCATTATGCTGATTTCTGAATAATTGGATTTATTACCGCAGTATCCATATTTTATCTTCATGTCAGATTTGTTTGCATTTTTTTATTTACATTTTGCCTTACCAGCACGCAAATAATGTTAAAGAGACAGAAAATTACAAGAAAGGTATGTGCCAGGTTCTGTTTAGTCTCTAATCAGCATTCAGTTTGCGCAGACCACCCAACAACATCCCAGAGAATACAGCATGTTCTGCTGAGAACAAAATAAATGTACTGGTACACAGGGAGATAATCTCTCACCTCATCTTCCCTTTGTCTAATGGCTAACTGGGTGATACAAAACGCTGTGCGTTTTGTTGCTGTGTGTTTTGTTGCCAACCTTACTTTGCTAGGTGACAACTTTACGTTTTTTTCTTTTTACTTTTTAATTACCGTTTATATTTTTAGTTTTTCCATCACTACTTTTTTCCCTCATTCAACCATTTTCACTCCGGACGCTTTATCTGGACATGGTTCGTCAGTACTTTCAACAGCCGAAGCTAAGTAGTAACATTAACATGATGTCTTTTAATTGCAGTCGCTGTACTCATAATATACAGGAGAACGATCGTCCTTATGGCGAGGATAGCTGTGCTACAAGCCCAGCTTCAGACGCAATCGTTAGGCAAGGGTAATTTCAGTGTAGGAAAGGAAGAAACAGCGTCTGTGCCACCAGTAAGTACAGATACTAACGTTAGTATAAATCCCCCCGCACAGTCCCCGCAGCCGGACAACTTTCTCATGGCTTCTGGAGGGAAATGCTGTTGGAATGCTCAACTGGTGTCGCTCATTCAGCAGACAGAAACTTTCAACCGGTTTTCCCCATTAAGTAGCGAGTCGGAGTCTGAGGCCGAGTCTTCTCTTGTCTCTACTCCTCCCGTTACGGGGTCTGAGACGCCGAAGGCTCCCACCATTAGCTCTGACAAATTGAAAACCCTAGTCATTGGCGACTCCATTACCCACAGTATTAGACTTAAAACGAATCACCCAGCGATCATACACTGTTTACCAGGGGGCAGGGCTACCGACGTTAAGGCTAATCTGAAGATGGTGCTGGCTAAAGCTAAAACTGGCGAGTGTAGAGAGTATAGAGATATTGTTATCCACGTCGGCACCAACGATGTTAGGATGAAACAGTCAGAGGTCACCAAGCGCAACATAGCTTCAGCGTGTAAATCAGCTAGAAAGATGTGTCGGCATCGAGTAATTGTCTCTGGCCCCCTCCCAGTTAGGGGGAGTGACGAGCTCTACAGCAGAGTCTCACAACTCAATCGCTGGTTGAAAACTGTTTTCTGCCCCTCCCAAAAGATAGAATTTGTAGATAATTGGCCCTCTTTCTGGGACTCACCCACAAACAGGACCAAGCCTGACCTGCTGAGGAGTGACGGACTCCATCCTAGCTGGAGGGGTGCTCTCATCTTATCTACCAACATAGACAGGGCTCTAACTCCACAATGAAATAGGGTGCAGGCCAGGCAGCAGGCTGTTAGCCAACCTGCCAGCTTAGTGGAGTCTGCCACTAGCATAGTCAGTGTAGTCAGCTCAGCCATCCCCATTGAGACTGTGTCTGTGCCTCGACCTAGGTTGGGCAAAACTAAACATGGCGGTGTTCGCCTTAGCAATCTCATTAGGATAAAGACCTCCTCCATTCCTGCCATTATTGAAAGAGATCGTGATACCTCACATCTCAAAATAGGGTTACTTAATGTTAGATCCCTCACTTCAAAGTCAGTTATAGTCAATGAACTAATCACTGATCACAATCTTGATGTGATTGGCCTGACTGAAACATGGCTTAAGCCTGATGAATTTACTGTGTTAAATGAGGCCTCACCTCCTGGTTACACTAGTGACCATATTCCCCGTGCATCCCGCAAAGGCGAAGGTGTTGCTAACATTTACGATAGCAAATTTCAATTTACATAAAAGAAAAGGACGTTTTCGTCTTTTGAGCTTCTAGTCATGAAATCTATGCAGCCTACTCAATCACTTTTTATAGCTACTGTTTACAGGCCTCCTGGGCCATATACAGCGTTCCTCTCTGAGTTCCCTGAATTCCTATCGGACCTTGTAGTCATAGCAGATAATATTCTAATTTTTGGTGATTTGAATATTCATATGGAAAAGTCCACAGACCCACTCCAAAAAGCTTTCGGAGCCATCATCGACTCAGTGGGTTTTGTCCAACATGTCTTTGGACCTACTCACTGCCACAGTCATACTCTGGACCTAGTTTTGTCCCATGGAATAAATGTTGAAGATCTTAATGTTTTTCCTCATAATCCTGGACTATCGGACCATCATTTTATTACGTTTGAAATCGCAACAAATAATCTGCTCAGACTCCAACCAAGGAGCATCAAAAGTCGTGCTATAAATTCTCAGACAACACAAAAATTCCTTGATGCCCTTCCAGACTCCTTCTGCCTACCCAAGGACGTCAGAGGACAAAAATCAGTTAACCACCTAACTGAGGAACTCAATTTAACCTTGCGCAATACCCTAGATGCAGTTGCACCCCTAAAAACGAAAAACATTTGTCATAAGAAACTAGCTCCCTGGTATACAGAAAATACCCGAGCTCTGAAGCAAGCTTCCAGAAAATTGGAACGGAAATGGCGCCACACCAAACTGGAAGTCTTCCGACTAGCTTGGAAAGACAGTACCGTGCAGTATCGAAGAGCCCTCACTGCTGCTCGATCATCCTACTTTTCCAACTTAATTGAGGAAAATAAGAACAATCCAAAATTTATTTTTGATACTGTTGCAAAGCTAACTAAAAAGCAGCATTCCCCAAGAGAGGATGGCTTTCACTTCAGCAGTAATAAATTCATGAACTTCTTTGAGGAAAAGATCATGATCATTAGAAAGCAAATTACGGACTCCTCTTTAAATCTGCGTATTCCTCCAGGGCTTAGCTGTCCTGGATCTGCACAGCTCTGCCAGGGCCTGGGATCGGGAGAGACACTTAAGTGTTTTAGTACTATATCTCTTGACACAATGATGAAAATAATCATTGCCTCTAAACCTTCAAGCTGCATACTGGATCCTATTCCTACTAAACTACTGAAAGAGCTGCTTCCTGTGCTTGGCCCTCCAATGTTGAACATAATAAACGGCTCTCTATCCACCGGATGTGTACCAAACTCACTAAAAGTGGCAGTAATAAAGCCTCTTGAAAAAGCCAAACCTTGACCGGAAAATATAAAAAACTATCGGCCTATATCGAATCTTCCATTCCTCTCAAAAATTTTAGAAAAAGCTGTTGCGCAGCAACTCACTGCCTTTCTGAAGACAAACAATGTACACGAAATGCTTCAGTCTGGTTTTAGACCCCATCATAGCACTGAGACTGCACTTGTGAAGGTGGTAAATGACCTTTTAATGGCGTCAGACCGAGGCTCTGCATCTGTCCTCGTGCTACTAGACCTTAGTGCTGCCTTTGACACCATCGATCACCACATTCTTTTGGAGAGACTGGAAACCCAAATTGGTCTACACGGACAAGTTCTGGCCTGGTTTAGATCTTATCTGTCGGAAAGATATCAGTTTGTCTCTGTGAATGGTTTGTCCTCTGACAAATCAACTGTACATTTCGGTGTTCCTCAAGGTTCCGTTTTAGGACCACTATTGTTTTCACTATATATTTTACCTCTTGGGGATGTTATTCGAAAACATAATGTTAACTTTCACTGCTATGCGGATGACACACAGCTGTACATTTCAATGAAACATGGTGAAGCCCCAAAATTGCCCTCGCTAGAAGCCTGTGTTTCAGACATAAGGAAGTGGATGGCTGAAAACTTTCTACTTTTAAACTCGGACAAAACAGAGATGCTTGTTCTAGGTCCCAAGAAACAAAGAGATCTTCTGTTAAATCTGACAAGTAATCTTGATGGTTGTAAAGTCGTCTCAAATAAAACTGTGAAGGTCCTCGGCGTTACTCTTGACCCTGATCTCTCTTTTGACGAACATATCAAGACTGTTTCAAGGACAGCTTTTTTCCATCTACGTAACATTGCAAAAATCAGAAATTTTCTGTCCAAAAATTATGCAGAAAAATGTATTCATGCATTTGTTACTTCTAGGCTAGACTACTGCAATGCTCTACTTTCTGGCTACCCGGATAAAGCACTAAATAAACTTCAGTTAGTGCTAAATACGGCTGCTAGAATCCTGACTAGAACCAAGAAATTTGATCATATTACTCCAGTGCTAGCTTCCCTACACTGGCTTCCTGTTAAGGCAAGGGCTGATTTCAAGGTTTTACTGTTAACCTATAAAGGTTACATGGGCTTGCTCCTACCTATCTTTCCGAGTTGGTCCTGCCGTACATACCTACACGTACGCTACGGCCACAAGACGCAGGCCTCCTAATTGTCCCTAGAATTTCTAAGCAAACAGCTGGAGGCAGGGCTTTCTCCTATAGATCTCCATTTTTATGGAATGGTCTGCCTACCCATGTGAGAGACGCAGACTCGGTCTCAACCTTTAAGTCTTTACTGAAGACTTATCTCTTCAGTAGGTCATATGATTGAGTGTAGTCTGGCCCAGGAGTGTGAAGGTGAAGGGAAAGGCTCTGGAGCAACGAACCGCCCTTGCTGTCTCTGCCTGGCCGGTTCCCCTCCACTGGGATTCTCTACCTCTAACCCTATTACAGGGGCTGAGTCACTGGCTTACTGGTGCTCTTTCATGCCGTCCCTAGGAGGGGTGCGTCACTTGAGTGGGTTGAGTTACTGACGTGATCTTCCTGTCTGGGTTGGCGCCCCCCCTTGGTTTGTGCTGTGGTGGAGATATTTGTGGGCTATACTCGGCCTTGTCTCAGGATTGTAAGTTGGTGGCTGAAGATATCCCTTTAGTGGTGTGGGGGCTGTGCTTTGGCAAAGTGTGTGGGGTTATATCCTTCCTGTTTGGCCCTGTCCGGGGGTATCATCGGATGGGGCCACAGTGTCTCCTGAACCCTCCGGTCTCAGCCTCCAGTATTTATGCTGCAGTAGTTTGTGTCGGGGGGCTAGGGCCAGTTGGTTATATCTGGAGTACTTCTCCAGTCTTATCCAGTGTCCTGTGTGAATTTAAGTATGCTCTCTCTAATTCTCTCCTTCTCTCTTTCTTTCTCTCTCTTGGAGGACCTGAGCCCTAGGACCATACGTCAGGACTACTGGGCATGATGACTCCTTGCTGTCCCCAGTCCACCTGGCCTAGCTGCTGTTCCAGTTTCAACTGTTCTGCCTGCAGTTATGGAACCCCTACCTGTCCCAGACCTGCTGTTTTCAACTCTTAATGATCGGCTATGAAAAGCCAACTGACATTTATTCCTGATTATTATTTGACCATGCTTGTCATTTATGAACATTTTGAACATCTTGGCCATGTTCTGTTATAATCTCCACCCGGCACAGCCAGAAGAGGACCGGCCACCCCTCATAGCCTGGTTCCTCTCTAGGTTTCTTCCTAGGTTTTGGCCTTTCTAGGGAGTTTTTCCTAGCCACCGTGCTTCTACACCTGCGTTGCTTGCTGTTTGGGGTTTTAGGCTGGGTTTGTGTACAGCACTTCGAGATATTAGCTGATGTACGAAGGGCTATATAAAATAAACTTGATTGATACAGACGGTGTGAAAGAGAGGTCAAAATACACCAGAGGAGGATAGATAGACTCCCATGAAAGAGAGGAAGAGGTAGAGATAGAGACACGTATGGAAAAGAGGAGGAAGGGGGATGTTTCAGTCTGGATGACCTCCAGCAGCCGGTTTGCTTATCTAACTTTCTGCTTTGCCAAGCATTCCCATCACTCGATACGTCTGATGTTGAAGCAACCATGAAACCGTTTACAGCTCCAGCAAAACGGTTCCGAGGGGTGTCTCTCCGTGTCCCATAAAAGCAAGGAGGGCCTTAATTAAATACACAGATTAATGGAGGAGAAAAAAAGCCAAAACGACTGGAATTAATTACGACAGAATATGGGCAGACATGCATCAAAACCCTGCTTTGAGGGTGGGTAATGAGCTCCCCCGGGCAATGGCAGGGAAAATACACTTTTCCACTTCGCATAGCACAGCCAACTTTCTGTATGCACTTTCTAAATGTGTGTTTAATCTTGGATAATCTATAAAATGATGTGAGTTCCTGGTGTGCCACTGGGAGTCAAGTTTAAGCTTGTCTTGGTGTTTTGAAATGACTCTTGTCCAACTTGGTGTTGAGTTGTTATTAGTCAGTTGCCTGTGATTTAGCTCCTCATGCTAATGTTTAGCATAACATTTATTTTGCTTAGTATGGAGATTGCTCAGTTTTAGACGTGTCTTGGGTCTAACCAGTGACTCTGGACATAAATGTTAAGCTTTTAGTCTGAGTTGATGGAGTAATGGAAATGCATAGATCATTACTGTCTTGGGCGCTAAAGATCTGAGGGATGAAAACATAATTCCTTACTTCTTACACACACCCATATACTCTCATTTGAGAGGGATAAGTGTGATCCCTTATTAATTCCACCCCTGCTACTATCTCTCGCTCACTCTCTCTCTCTGTATATTTCTCTCCCTGTCTCTCACCCTCTCTCATAGCTCTGATCTAAATGGGGCCCTTTGTGGTGACCAGACAGGAAACACATCCAATCAAAGTGCAGATTTTATGTGGCTTGCAGTGTCATCTATATGTTGCTTGAGGTGGCAGGTAATTGAGTGTAAGGACTAACAGTGGGATGAAGGGATACACAGAGATGGAACAGAGAAGTGAAGGTGAGAAGAAGAGCTAAAGCAATACAATTGATGATAGCTTCCCTCTGTCATTATTACCTCTTTCCTATTTAGACGTTATCCATCGAACAACATATATATATTTCCAAGAAATACGTCTGATCTCTGTAGACAGCCAGGTTTTAATCTTAACAGATCTGTTGTCACATTTTATGAGGGGAAAAACAGAAGGAACACAGTTGGGTTGTGAAAATAAAGCTAAGAAAGATCCGACTTTGATTGGGCTGCCATTTCCACCCTGCATCGCTATTCCTTACACACTCACACTGTGTTCGAAGACTTCTAAAGAACCACAGAAATGAATGAAGATACAGTGTCTGCACACAAAATAATAGCACCGATTAAAAAGTAAAACATTAGTACTCAACTTAATCTTCTAACTCAGTCATGAATGATTTGTAATGAGCAGGAATACACAGCCTCCATGGACATCTAAATCATTTGGCTCAAGGCTGTAAACCAGAACCAAACCATAGAGGAAAGTCTACTTTATAAAAGGAAAAGCACAGTATAATTTCTCCATTTCTTTTATCATTCTGTCGTTATATTTTGGCAGCTGTCAGGAGAATCAAATAAAGGTCAGCCCCTGGATGATCCTCTCAAACTGAGCACACTGAGGGCGTCTCAGACAGGTAATGGGACTATTTCATTTTACGCTTAAAAAAATGGTACATAGAAAGGCGTCACATGCCCTCAAATCATTGCTTATGCACTTTATCCTTTCCATCATCTTTGCAAGGAAATATTAAAGTATGAAGAATATCTTTGTTCATTTTGACATCTGACGCAGGCTGCGATAGCCACTCACTTGTTATTGACCGAGATTAGTGTGCTTGGAAGCGGAATGGTTCTTTCTATAATCCCCCTGCTGGCAATTAAGTGTATGCGGCTGAATTTCACGGGTAAGACTTGTTATTGACTCCTCATTCCATCCTGACCATCATTCACCCAATCACCCTTTCACCTATATATAATGGCACAGATCTACTTAGGCATTGCAATCACACCTACTGTCTGCTTATCCAAATGACATATGATTCAGAGATCATTGCTAAAGCCAAATATAACCTGTTCCGTTAATGTGTCGATGTAGGTCCAACTGCCTGGCTTTGAACAATAGGGTGTGCTAGTGATAGCAAGCAGAACTCAGCTCTGGTGAGTGTGATTATATTTTCTCTTTCTCCCAGAGGCTTTAAAATGGCTGTTGATTGAGACAGAGCAATATAGACTCATCCATTTCACAGCGGGTCAGCCGCTGACATTTTCCAGACATTTTCCCAGACAGGTTCCCCTTGAATTTTTATTTTTAATTTAATCTGACATTAGGTGAACAATAGGTTATTTGTTCTCTCTCTCTCTGTGTGTATGTGTGTGTGTGTGTGTGTGTGTGTGTGTGTGTGTGTGTGTGTGTGTGTGTGTGTGTGTGTGCGTGTGCGTGTGCGTGTGCGTGTGCGTGTGCGTGCGTGCGTGCGTGCGTGCGTGCGTGCGTGCGTGTATCAAAAGGTGAGCAAGATCGAAACCTTGCCCTGCTCCTTATCGAAACCTTGTCCTGTGTACATAAGACACTGTGTAGAACCCCCTTTTGGCATCGCCTTAGTGTGATGGCAATGGACCCGCTTAACCCTTTCTATGGTCTTTCAAAGAGAGATTAACAATATTTCTAATCGATAGACCATCTAACCATCTAACCTGTGCAACAGTTTCGAGTGAAAAGGATTTTGGTTTCACACTTTAAAAGAGCTAGGTTTAGAGGTGAGATACATGCTAAAAGGCTTTGGCTTTGTATTCCTTCAAATCCTATGTGTCATTGTCAGTTTCACCACAGCTGACTCCTCTCCACCCGAAGGCCAGTCAAATGTCCATTTTTCAGTCCTTAGATGACAGAAATGGCATAATACGATGTAGGGGTGAATTGTTGGTCTCCAAGGAAACAGCTCTAATGTTATTGGCTACAGGGAGAAAGAACAGTGAGAGTGTGTGAGAGAGATGCTCCTGAAATTTCCACTACATAATAAATGTAGGTTCTATTCTATCCTACCCACACAATAGTCAGACAAACTGCCACACTACTTGGTTAAAGTGCCATGTTCCTGTGGAGACGATTCATATATTTACCTGATCAGACTTCATTAACACTTCCTTGATACTTCAATGCCCATTTTTCCAACACACGTTTACCTCAATCACTTCATTTCAAGTCAAACTCAAAAGTATTTATTTTTCATTAAAGACGGATTATAAAAGGGATGTAAAGGGCATAGGACAGAATTAAGTAACAATGGAAAAAAAATATTGGAAAAACTGATGATTGGGATGAGCAGAGAGGGTAGAGAGTCTTTTCTCACTGTGTCATTATCTGTGAATATGGGGTAATGGTCTGAGAGAGGCTGGGTTCAGATGGCTGCTTCTTCTCTCTCTCCCTCCCTCCCTCTCTCCCTCTCTCTCCCTTTCTCTTTCTTCCTCCCTCCCTCTCTCTCCCTCCCCCTCTCTCTCTCAATTCAATTCAAGGGGCTTTATTGGCATGGGAAACGTGTTAACATTGCCAAAGCAAATGAGGTAGACAATACACAAAAGTGAAACAAACAAAACGAATTAACAGTAAACATTACACATACAGAAGTTTCAAAACAATAAAGACATTACGAGTGTCATATTAAATATATACAGTGTTGTAACAATGTACACTCTCTCTCTCTCTCCCTCCCTTCCTCCCTCTCCCTCTCTCTCTCTCTCCTTTTCTCTCTCTCCCTCTTTCTCTCTCTCTCTCTGTCTTCTCCTGCAGAGACATTCTCTTTACTACCTGCTCTTCCCTTTAATTTATCCCAAGACAGAGGTATCCAGCCATGAAAAAAGTAATATCCTTGATAGCCTGGTATCATATCTAGATCTCTCTGGAAAAATACACTTTGTCTCAATAGGCAAAAATATGAAGTAAAATAGAAAATGGTGACTACATTTAATATATTACTTGCAAATTATCATCTCCAAACATTAGTGAAAGGGGAAAATAACTGTGTTGTGTGGCAGTGACATTTGCTTTATCTCAGGATAAAGGAGGTAGATTGTTGCCACATAAGGCCAAGGAGAGAGGACACTGTCTTGTTTCTGCCTCATGAATTCTTATGGGGCTTGCAGCTTAGGCCTCAGTCCAGCTTTGAAGTTATTTGGTGTGAGTCTGATGATTGTCTGGAGCAGGAGCTGGAGAATGGAAGGAATCTATGTGTATTGTCATGTGTTTCTCTCTCTTTCTTTCTGCCGTTCTTTTTGACACTGTCTTTCTGTATCTCTCTCTCGTTATCTCTCTCTCTCGTTATCTCTCTAACTCTCTCTTGTTATCTCTCTAACTCTCTCTCTCTCGTTATCTCTCTAACTCTATCTAACTCCCTCTTGTTATCTCTCTACCTCTAACTCTCTCTCATCTCTCTAACGCTCTCTAGTTATCTCTCTAACTCTCTCTTTAACTCATTATCTCTCTCTCGTTATCTCTCTAACTCTCTATCGTTATCTCTCGTTATCTCTCGAACTCTCTCTACCTCTAACTCTCTCTCTCTCTTGTTATCTCTGTAACGCTCTCTAACTCTAACTCTCTCTCTCATTATCTCTCTAACTCTCTCTAACTCTAACTCTCTCTCTCGTTATCTCTCCAACTCTCTCTAACTCTAACTCTTTCTCTATCTCGTTATCTCTCTAAGCCTATCTAAGTCTCTCTCTCTCTCTCGTTATCTCTCTAAGTCTCTCTAACTCTCTCTCGTTATCTCTCGTTATCTCTCAAACTCAAACTCTTTCTCATTATCTCTCTAACTCTCTCTCTTTCTCATTATCTCTCTAACTCTCTCTCTCATTATCTCTCTAACTCTCTCTAACTCTCTCTCTCTCTTTATCTCTCTAACTCTCTCTCTCGTTATCTCTCTAACAATCTCTCTCGTTATCTCTCTAACTCCCTCTAACTCTCTCTAGTTATCTCTCTAACTCTCTCTCTAGCTCTCTAACTCTCTCTCTCTCTAAATCTAAATTAGGTAACTTCGCTGGGTAAGCCTACATTGTTTGGAGAAAAAAGTACATTCGGTCTACTTACCACTATGTTTAGCCAACTGTACAAAGTTTCTGCTGAGCTTGCAAAGCAAACATGATCAGCTAACAGTAGGCTACATCGGCAAATGTGCCCTTCTGCTAATTTACAGCCAGTCCACAAGGATGGGAAGTTAACCTAAACCACTCATATTTGTCAGGTATAGTTCACTTTTATTTTATATCACTCAAATATCAAATTAATGGTGGCCAAAATTGAGAGATATCGTGAGCCTACCCCACCAATCTGAATTTACATGATCAATTGATGTTAACTTATCATGAAAGCATGCAGTTACTTCCTGTATGACTGATGATAGAGCTAAATGTGCGCAATTGTTTTGCACGGAATAATCAAACATTTGTAGTTCTGACTATCCTCTTGAAGAGGTGATGATATTTCAACCTAATAGTTCAAATGAATTTAACAATCCCTTGAAAACGACACGCAGTTGTCAATGGTTTTTAGCGTAGCTGGGAGTTTCCTTACCCCCCAGCAGGCAAATCGAACGCTCAGCACCGTATTGTGACATTTTTTATTGATAACGACCTATACAATATATGAATGCCCATGGCTTTAAGAAGTGTCCCCTTCTACCTCTTCTACTCTGTGGTTGCAGCCAAGCAAAGGAGCACAAGTTGCATTGTAGCAGCTTCCTTACTACACACGTTACGAAAATGGCTAGCATGTCAGAAAAACTATCGGGACCTAAGATGCGGATCGGGAGAGAGCAAAAACCATATTGCACATCTTTCATCCACTCACATTATGTGACCTACGACATCTTGGTCAGAGCCTACGACTATACAATTCACCAGTGATCCCAGGAGTTGCTTGTGGATCCCAAATTGTTTCAAAATCGCAGTTTAAAATGGTGGAATGTCTGTGCAGCTTATGTTGATTCGGCTGGCATACATTTGGAAAGGCTGATGGCTTCGAATACCAGGGTCATTTTCTTTGTGGAAACTTGAATTTCTTATCTCTGCACTGAGATGATATTACTCTGCTTGAAGTGTGTAAGTGCAGGGCAGAAAATGACAAATGGCATCCTACTCCTGTATCCCAACCATCATCTTAATGGATATTACAACCTTCCCAGAATGCTCTCTGGTAGGCCAGCCCATGTCAAACAGAAGCCAGCTCCGTTCCCATGCAGCCCCTCTCTGACAAGACCCTGGTGAATCGGCTGATTGTCTGCCGCCGTGCCGCCCGTAAAACATTTACCATGTCAACATGGGGAAATAGACCACAGCCTGAATGGATGCCATCATCCCAGAGTCTCTTTGGCACAGCTTCCCTTTCAGCTACTACTGTATTTTTCTGTGCAATGGGATGGGAGGTTGATGAACTAGGGCAAGCTTTGATATCAACAGCAGTAACCTAGTGGCTACCCTCCCAAACATGAACCCTAACTCACCATATCAGTAATCTCTTTCTCTGTAGAAAGATGAGAATTGTATCTGTCACAGTTGGGACTCAACTACCTTCACCGGTCTAACTCTCTCTCTCTCGTTATCTCTCTAACTCTAACTCTCTCTAACTGTCATTATCTCCCTAACTCTCTCTCATTATCTCTCTAACTCTATCTAACTCTCTCTAGTTATCTCTCTCGTTATCGCTCTAACTCTCTCTAACTGTCATTATCTCTCTAACTTTCTCTTTAACTCATTCTCTCTCTCTCGTTATCGCTCTAACTCTCTCTCATTATCTCTCTAACTCTAACTCTCTCTCTCTCTTGTTATCTCTGTAACTCTCTCTAACTCTAACGCTCTCTCTCATTATCTCTCATTATCTCTCTAACTCTAACTCTCTCTCTCTCTAGTTATCTCTCTAACTCTCTCTCGTTCTCTCTCGTTATCTCTCAAATTCGAACTCTTTCTCATTATCTCTCTAACTCTCTCTAACTCTATCTAGTTATCTCTCTAACTCTCTCTCTAGCTCTCTAACTCGCTCTCTAACTCGCTCTCTAACTCTATCTCTCATTATCTCTCTAACTCTCTCTCTCGTTATCTCTCTAACTCTCTCTAAATCTCTCTAATTTTTTTGCGTTATCTCTCTAACTCTAACTCTCTCTCATTATCTCTCTAACTCTCTCTAACCCTCTCTAGTTATCTCTCTCTATTTATCTCTCTCTCTCAATATCTCTCTAACTAACTGTCTCTAACTGTCATTATCTCTCTAACTCTAACTCTCTCTCGTTATCCCTCTAACTATCTCTAACTCTAACTCTCTCTCTCATTATCTCTCTAACTTTTTCTAACTCTCTCTAGCTATCTCTCTCTAGTTATCTCTCTATAACTCTAACTCTCTCTAGTTTTTTTCTCTCTAGTTATCACTCTCTAGTTATATTTCTCTATCTCTCTCTCTCTCTCTCTCTCTCTCTCTCTCTCTCTCTCTTCTATGTCTAATGTGGTGTATCATCTATATGTTGCTTGAGGTGGCAGGTAATTGAGTGTAAGGACTAACAGTGGGATGAAGGGATACACAGAGATGGAACAGAGAAGTGAAGGTGAGAAGAAGAGCTAAATCAATACAATTGATGATAGCTTCCCTCTGTCATTATTACCTCTTTCCTATTTAGACGTTATCCATCGAACAACAACTATATTGTTGTGTAGATGGAGATGCAATCAGAGGACATGAAAACCAATCTTCTTTTCTCTCCCCTGCTACTAGAGGCAGGGGGACAGGAGAGACCACCTATTAAAGGAAACACAGTTATTGTGCTCCTAGTAAACACTGATGCCATGGCAACCCCCAGAATGCACTAGCAAATCTTCCTAGCCTTTGTGTTGAAGAGTCTGAGTGTTTGTGAGTGCTTGGTGAGAGAGATGGGGAAAGGGATAGAGAGAAGAGGAGAGAGAGAGAAGGGAGTGTAATATTTACTCTTAAATTTGATTCGTTTTTGTTAATTTTGTTTTGTGTCTTCTAACTTTTGTTTATTGTGTATTTCACTTGCTTTGGCAATGTAAACACGTGTTTCCCATTCCAATAAAGCCCTTTGAATTGAATTGAGAGAGAGATGAGAGCGATAGAGAGAGAGAGAGAGAGAGAGCGAGAGAGAGAGAGAGAGAGAGAGAGAGAGAGAGAGAGAGAGAGAGAGAGAGAGAGAGAGAGAGAGAGAGAGAGAGAGAGAGAGAGAGAGAGACAGCAGGATAGAGGAAAATAGAGAGGGAAGTATGGGGTGCTATATGCTGTTCCTAGCATCAGAATCTGAGAATGCAAATGAGAACTATAGGATTTATTACTATCAAAAACCACCAGTGACTGATGTATTCAATTACTAGCATTTGTGATACAAAGTGCACAAACGGCTTTACTGAACAACAACAATGTACCAGTAAACTAAAATATCTAAACAATGAGTGATGGGGTTTGTTAGAGCATGAATGTTCATTATTAGTTGGCATCACAGACACCATTAACTGACACTATTAACGCTGCATCCCCAAAAATGTGCCCCTCCATTTATTTATACGCAACATGGTATGTAAATGAAATCAGCAAACTGTGGCTCTGAGATGGCTTAGCATATTCACGTTAATAGAGGAGTAGTATTTGCCTATTAGATTGCCTTCTCTGCAGACAGTTGTGTGGAAGGGTAAAATCAGCTGTAAATTTGTCGCATCCTGAGGCAGAGTCTATTATTATGTCCCCCAGTTTGAGTGACGGCTACAGATAGACATACATTAGATGACAATCAAAATCTTGGGAGCACTCACATTCAAATCTTGTTATCCTGAAGTCCGCTGACCGGTGCGCTCACATTATCCACGTTTTCTCACATTGCGACCTGTCTAGACCCCTCTCCTTTCCTGGGATTTCCAGATGTGTCGTGGCCCTGGAGCTATAGATCGCTATCAAAACAACGTCACAATATGGTGCAGAGCGTTCGATTTGGCATGTTAACTATTTGCTTTTAATATCCTCACCTTTTAAATCTCATAGTCAGAACAACACATATACGATTATTCCACATTTAGTTCTATCATCAGAGTTATACAGCAAGTAACTGCCTGCTTTTCATGATCAATAAACATCCATTGATCATGCAAATTCAGATACATGAGGGTAACCTATTCATTTGGCATGTAGCTAGCTAGCTAAGCAAACAACATGTGCCATTTAGCTTGTTTCATCAGAGATCAGGCTTTTGGAAAGAGCTTGACACCGTCAAGTCCTCATCCTGGTAAAGTTGTCTGTTGGACTACTGTCATCACCACTATAGATGGCAAGCAAGATGGCATGCAAATCAAGCAATATTTGGACATAGCCATCTAATTTATCCCCTGAAAGTTAGCTTATTAGCTAGCCATATTGACGTGATCTGTTATTAGCCAACTAGCCAATTTGACGTGGTCCATCAATCAATGTTGCCTATCATGTCTGTCAGCATCAGTTGTGTTTAAACACTCAAAAACAATGTTGAAAAGAGGATGTTAGGTAACTTCGCTGGGTAAGCCTACATTGTTTGGAGAAAAAAGTACATTCGGTCTACTTACCACTATGTTTAGCCAACTGTACAAAGTTTCTGCTGAGCTTGCAAAGCAAACATGATCAGCTAACAGTAGGCTACATCGGCAAATGTGCCCTTCTGCTAATTTACAGCCAGTCCACAAGGATGGGAAGTTAACCTAAACCACTCATATTTGTCAGGTATAGTTCACTTTTATTTTATATCACTCAAATATCAAATTAATGGTGGCCAAAATTGAGAGATATCGTGAGCCTACCCCACCAATCTGAATTTACATGATCAATTGATGTTAACTTATCATGAAAGCATGCAGTTACTTCCTGTATGACTGATGATAGAGCTAAATGTGCGCAATTGTTTTGCACGGAATAATCAAACATTTGTAGTTCTGACTATCCTCTTGAAGAGGTGATGATATTTCAACCTAATAGTTCAAATGAATTTAACAATCCCTTGAAAACGACACGCAGTTGTCAATGGTTTTTAGCGTAGCTGGGAGTTTCCTTACCCCCAGCAGGCAAATCGAACGCTCAGCACCGTATTGTGACATTTTTTATTGATAACGACCTATATAATATATGAATGCCCATGGCTTTAAGAAGTGTCCCCTTCTACCTCTTCTACTCTGTGGTTGCAGCCAAGCAAAGGAGCACAAGTTGCATTGTAGCAGCTTCCTCACTACACACGTTACGAAAATGGCTAGCATATCAGAAAAACTATCGGGACCTAAGATGCGGATCGGGAGAGAGCAAAAACCATATTGCACATCTTTCATCCACTCACATTATGTGACCTACGACATCTTGGTCAGAGCCTACGACTATACAATTCACCAGTGATCCCAGGAGTTGCTTGTGGATCCCAAATTGTTTCAAAATCGCAGTTTAAAATGGTGTAATGTCTGTGCAGCTTATGTTGATTCGGCTGGCATACATTTGGAAAGGCTGATGGCTTCGAATACCAGGGTCATTTTCTTTGTGGAAACTTGAATTTCTTATCTCTGCACTGAGATGATATTACTCTGCTTGAAGTGTGTAAGTGCAGGGCAGAAAATTACAAATGGCATCCTACTCCTGTATCCCAACCATCATCTTAATGGATATTACAACCTTCCCAGAATGCTCTCTGGTAGGCCAGCCCATGTCAAACAGAAGCCAGCTCCGTTCCCTCTCTGACAAGACCCTGGTGAATCGGCTGATTGTCTGCCGCCGTGCCGCCCGTAAAACATTTACCATGTCAACATGGGGAAATAGACCACAGCCTGAATGGATGCCATCATCCCAGAGTCTCTTTGGCACAGCTTCCCTTTCAGCTACTACTGTATTTTTCTGTGCAATGGGATGGGAGGTTGATGAACTAGGGCAAGCTTTGATATCAACAGCAGTAACCTAGTGGCTACCCTCCCAAACATGAACCCTAACTCACCATATCAGTAATCTCTTTCTCTGTAGAAAGATGAGAATTGTATCTGTCACAGTTGGGACTCAACTACCTTCACCGGTTTTCCCATCCTCCAGCCTATTGGATTTGCAGATGGCACTCATTGTAAGAGCGAGGTAGTATCATTTATTAAAAGCCACTTTATGGGCTGTTTGGCTTTGTGCATAGGCCTACAGGCTCTCCATGTCATAGTGATGTCTGCTCTACTATCTCAGATCATGTAATGCCATAACATCAACCCTCCACAACGTCTACACTACTGCCATACATTGGGTAGCTTTTTCGCACATCTTACCTCCTCTGCCTTGTCTCTGTTGAACGTACAATGTGCGAGTACACACACACGCACTCTACATCCTCCATCCTCCACCTTTCCATCAAAGCATTTCAATGCTTTTGTTGATACATGAAGCATGAAAGTGGGATTTCATTCAATCTTCCTATCCTCCATAGATCCACTCTCACTCTCTCCCAACCCCCAGAAAGCACTCTCATGCTCCACCTGAGGATTGAAGACAGGATGCTTCTCTTCAGTGATGCAAGCTGGGGATGTCTGCTACCATTATCCCCCATTACAGCTTATGGCGAGGTGTATCTACCATGACATAACCCAGGCTTTTATCTCCAACTGTCAGCCTCAGAATAATATCAACATGGACCTCTTTTAAAGTCAGCATGGGTGGGTGGTCCTGTGTGCCTGTCATAAGGTAGCAACCTAAGCATGTGTTTAAGTCTATGGATATCCATTCAGATGCAGAATTGTTGTTCCTCTTGTTCAATGTGTAAAAATGTATGATGTGTGTTGTTTAATGGGTGGGGTAAACATGGGTGGTAGTTGTCTATGAATGAGGAAGCTCATGAAAATAGAGCCTATATGAATCTGGAGGGCTACACGCTAAACGTCCATAGTTACATCAAAGTCATTTCAGTCTATTATATATACGATCTCACTTGTATTAATTTCAACCTCAGCAGGTCTATTTCAACCCCAACAATAGTAGTGAATGATGAAAAAGATGGACATTAAAAGGCGCATAGACTAACATGGCAGCTTGAGAACGTCTTCAAAGAGCATTGGTTGAAAGAAGTCTCAGGTATGCCTTATTGAATATCAGTAGACATTTCTAGAGATAAATGATGCACTGTACAGGGGGTTGTGTATCTGACAAGATAACTGCATAAACTGGCTATAGATTACCAGGACCTACAACCTGCCACCCTATTATCAGTACTGAACATGATGTCTTTTTGTCCTAGAAAATCTAGTCATTAATATTCTCATTATCTTTTCCTCCTACATCTATTCATAAATTATAGCTTGTTGTAAACCTGGTGTTACTGGTTCTAGATGGTGGAAAACCTGGTGTGTTTTATTAGTTATGGAGGAAGTACAGTAGTTACCAGAGCTACAAAAATGGTACTTGTAGCAGTGGGGTGAAGTACTTAAGTAAAAAATACCATAAAGTACTACTTACTGTAAGTCGTTTTTTGGAGTATTTGTACTTTGCTATTTATAGTTTTGACAACTTTTAGTTCACTACATTCCTTAAGTAATGTACGTTTTACTCCATACATTTCCCTGACACCCAAAAGCACTCGTTACATTTGAATGCTTCGCAGGACAGAAAAATGGTCAAATTCACATACTTTTCAAGAGTCCATCCTGGTCATCCCTACTGCCTCTGATCTGGCTGACTCACTAAACACACATGCTTCATTTGTAAAGGATGTCTGAGTGTTGGAGGTTGCCCCTTGATATCCGTAAATAAAATTGAAAAAATGGAGCAGTCTGGTTCTCTAATTTGAAATTATTTATTATTTTACTTTTACTTTTGATAGTTAAGTATATTTGAGCAATTAGGCCTACATTTACTTCCAATACTTAAGAATATATAACCAAATACTTTTTTACTTTTACTCAAGTAGTGTTTTACTGTATGACTTTCAATTTTACGTGAGTCATTTTCTATTAAGGTATCTTTACTTTTCCTCGTGACAATTAGGTAGTTTTTCCAGCACTGGCTATTGGTTTGTACCATGGCACACCGTTCAATGTGACCTAGTTCCATTCATTTAATTCATGAATGTTTAATATCTTGTCTTTGCATCACAACGATACCATGTTTAGACATGATGAGCTGCAACATAGCATGAAATTTGCACAAGTCAATGTAGTAACTGGAGTGTAGACTAAAACGATTTAACCACACCTTGTGCTGTCCTCTAAAGACTTGGGCTGACCGAAACTAACAAAAAAACAGGTCCAAGCACAGTCCAAATATTTGGGGTAAGGCTCACTCCCACACAAAGAAAAACCTTAACTAAATGCTTGGTGAAATGAATAAATCACGTAAGAAAATGCTAGTTTTTATTACTCTCATTGGAAATTGTAGGATTTACTCCAAAAGCACTCAATAATTGCAGGTTCTTGAAATGAAACTTTAATGAATCTTTAAGAGGTCTTATCAAAAGCAGGAGGAGCGGAGGTAACTAAAAGGAGATGGATTATTACTGACAGCACATCTGCTGGGTCTCCTCTAAGACTCCAGGTTGAAAAAAAAACTCTTCCTCCCACACCTGGGAGTATGTGTGTGTGCGCTCGTTGGTACGTCCGTGCGTGCGTGTGTGCGAGAGAGAGGGTGGTGCAATGTTTCTGCAGTGACTGGCACACCGAGGAATAGTGATTAACAGTCGTACCTGTGGGGAGTGTGAGTGTTAGCATGAGGGTGTGTTTTTGCTGCTTTGACTGATGTTACATGGCACGGTGGTTGACTTAGGAGTGTGTATGCATGCGTGTGTGTTCTGCTGTAGCTGTGAAAATACAGATGGTATTAAACCATCCATATATTTCAGTTGTGAACTAGACCCGACCCTAACATCTGATCCTGGCTATTGTAAATTGTGTGAGAAGATAGCGAGAATTTGATGCAGGGGTTTTGTGTCAGAGTCTGCCATCTAGTGGACAAATATTCAAATGTATTTGGGGTTCTGTTCTTTGAGCATTAAAGTTTCAGTGAAGTGATGAAGTGCTAAAACATTACTGCCTTCATAAATGTATGAAGTTATTACCACCCAACCTAATGTCACATTGCTGATCTCCACCATAAACCTGAAGCATAATGTACTAAAACCCTTACAATTTCACCCTGATAAGGCAGTGATAATGAGTTGTGAACTAAAACATCTTCAGTCCTTCACAAAAGCCTTTAAATCTTGAAATGTAGAGAAAAAACATTCCAATATACTCCCACGATAATGAGCCATCTTCTAGGTAACCTGTTCCTCCCCGTGCCTCTCAGTGGGGGATTGTGTGTCCATTAGCAGGCTTGAAGCATCATGCCAGGCGTGCAGGCTGGAGCTTAGACAACCATTCCATTTGGCAGGGTCAGCAGAGGGGAGGCCCAGAGAGATGAGATATTAACCAGTGCCCATTACCACAGTGAGAGTAGAGGCTGCATAGGTTGAGGGAGACTAGGGCTGTCCGATTTCGTTATTACGAGCTCCTCGTGACTTCAGGAGGAGAGGAATGTGTGTGTGTGTGGGAGGGGGATGAAGAGAAGAAAGTGTTTGTGTGTGTGTGCGTGTATGTGTGTGTGTTTGTTTAGAAGTCCTCACAAGCATAGTAAAACAAGGAAAATTCGGACAAGTGTGGACATTTTGCCGGTCCCCACGAGGAAGAATACTATTTTAGGCTTAGGGGTTAGGTTCAGGGTTATAGTTAGGGTTAAAATTAAGGTTAGGGTTAGGGGTTAGAATTAGGGTTAGGGAAAATATAATTGTGGATGGGAATCAATTATTTGGTTCCCACAAGGATAGCGGTACAAAACTGTGTGTGTGTGTGTGCGCACATGCACACATGTCTGCTGGGAGAAAGGGAAATGGAGGGAGAGGACTGAAGAGGGAAAACAGAGTGAGGCCCCCTCCCCTCCAGTCATCAATCAGAGTGAGCACTCCTCTGTTGCTACTTCATTAGATTATATAAAACAAGGCCTGTGGAGGACAGAGAAATTCTGATGAAATGATAAAGTGGTTAACGAGGATCGTTTTAACATTAATATAAATCTGGGTTCATAGCAACTCTGCTAATGGCAATTAACAATCACTTCCGTATTCCCATATGTTCACAATGAAATAAATCAAACATCAATTGCTGAAATTGAATATGAGTAGGCTATTTTATGTTTTTATTAGGGTCAAGTGGAGCATTAATTTGTATATGCCCTTTCATGCCTATGCCCTCTGCTAATTTTTTACATTTCAGACCCAACCAGGAACATATGGGATGGGGCAGCTATCAGATACAGTATGTTTTCTGGGGCTTTTTATGGTCAGAGTGAATGACGATACCAATGTTTTTCAAACTGTTTTTGACAGTTTCATGTATTCTAAGCCTATCAGTTCTAAATGTGAAAAATCGAATAAAAGTTTATTGGTCAAGTACACCAGTTATCAGATGTCATAGCATGTGCAGAGAAATGCTTATGTTACTAACTCCTAACAATGCAGTAAAATGTCAAACACGTACACAAATAATCAATTGAAAAACAGAAAGAGCACCAAGAAATCAAGAAATGTCGGAACAAATCCAATTAACAAGCCAAATAGCGCTGTAATAGCAATCCACATGCAATCAAAACACGTCTACACCGAATGAATTTACACAGGATATTCTAGGAATTATATGTACAGTAGTAGATATATTAGCGTGAGCTATGTCAAGAATCCTGTATATAAATAAATGTGCAGTGTGTATAAAGAGTGTAAGTAAAATGCACTGTACAGTAGTATAAACATTAGAATAAGCTATGTCGAGAATACAGTATACACAGCACATTCAGAAAGTATTCAGACCCCTTGACTTTTTCCACATTTTGTTACGTTACAGCCTAATTCTAAAATGTATTTTTGTTTAAATCCCCTCAGCAATCTACACACAATACAACCATAATGGCAAAGTGGAAAAAGTTTTTTTTAAATGTTTGCAAATTTCTAAAAAATAAAACCTAGAAAAATACCTTATTTACATAAGTATTCAGACCATTTGCTATGAGACTCGAAATTGAGCTCAGGTGCATCCTGTTTCCATTGATCATCCTTGAGATGTTTATACAACTTGATTGGAGTCCACCTGTGGTAAATTCAATTGATTGGACATGATTTGGAAAGGCACACACCTGTCTATATAAGGTCTCACAGTTGACAGAGCATGTCAGAGCAAAAACCAAGCCATGAGGTCAAAGGAATTGTCTGTAGAGCTCAGAGACAGGATTGTGTCGAGGCACAGATCTTGGGAATGGTACCAAAAAATGTCTGCAGCATTGAAGGTCCCCAAAAACACAGTGGCCTCCATCATTCTTAAATGAAAAAGTTTGGAATTACCAAGACTCCTGGATCTGGCCGCCAAACAAAACTTAGCAACCAGGGGACAAATGCCTTAGTCAGGGAGGTGACCAAGAACCCAATGGTCACTCTGACATGGCTCCAGAGTTCCTCTGTGGAGATGGGAGAATCTTCAATAAGGACAACCATCTCTGCAGTACTCCACCAATCAGGCCTTCATGGTAGAGTGGTCAGACAGAAGACTCTCCTCAGTAAAATGCACATGACAGCCTGCATGGAGTTTGCCAAAAGGCACATAAAGGACTCTCAGACCATGAGAAACAAGATTGTTAATATCCAAAACAAAATACTTTCAGACTTTTACTCAAGTAGTATTTTACTGGGGTACTTTCACTTTTACTTGAGTAACTTTGTATTAAGGTATCTATAATTTTACTCAAGTATGACAATTGGATACATTTTCCACCAGTGCCACACAGTCATGAGTGAACAGGGAGTACAGGAGGGGGCTGAGCACGCACACCTATATGGGGCCCTGTGTTGAGGATCAGCGTGGCAGAGGTGTTGCTCCCTTTCTTCACCACTTGGGGTTGGCGTGTCAGGAAGTCCAGGACCCAGTTGCACAGGAAGGGGTTCAGACCCAGTATGTATTATGTACCCAAATGTATATGGGTGTGTAGGTGGGTTATTATTGTGTGGAATCAGGCCAAAAGCAGCTACCATATCCCTACTACACCTATATAGGACATCCTCTACCTCTACAACACAGCTTTCACACTTGCTTTTTCAACACTGTTCACAGTTCTAAATCACCGTCTGGATACCTGGATTTCTATGGTTTGAAATAGTAAACCCAGTCCCATAACACTCAATAATCTGTGTTTTTTTCAGGGGCCGAATTGAGAATGACAACCAATACCTAGAACAGCATGTTTGGAGTGTTGCTGAGGGGATGGATGCTTTTCACATGAGGTAGGTGCAGTCCTGCTAGTGCCCTGCTGTAATTTATGTCACCTCAAATTCCTGTATCATGGTTAGTAAACGAATGCTCTAGTAGCTTGGATTAGTAAACCAGGTTAAACCAACACAAAGGCAAATGCTTTACCCTTTCTGAACATAAACCTATTCTATCATATAGGTTAGGCTTATCACATGACTGGATTTGTTTATGAACCTATTTAAACATGACATGATAGAGGTGTCATTGAAATGTAGTCGCTCTGGATAAGAGCGTCTGCTAAATGACTTAAATGTAAATGTAAATGTCCCCAGTCCCCACAAAATAGCATGCGCTTGCGTTAGACAACAAGCGCTCATGCGCTTAAGCGGCAAGGCATGCTTCTATTTATTTACGGTCTGTTGTTTCTGGGCTTCGACAGAAGGTGGCGTCGTCCTCCGTGTATTGACTTCTTTCAAAAAACCTCTTTAACCTTATGAAAATGTTGCATTATAATCTCAGAAGGGAATTCTGAAATTGTTAAGCCTATACAAATGCTCTCTACTGAATATAGGCCAGTTATAGTAAATCGTTTAATTGTACATGTATTTAGGATATTAGGCATATTACTAGAACCAGTTCAATTGTTTTTACGTTATAATAATGTTATGCACATAAAGTGACACCGAAATAGTCATTGGTAGCCAATACCTACAATAAGGTGCTCATTCTCAATATTAAAACACCTACTTATGTATTAACTAATAGCATTCTAATTGATCAATAGCTTGCACAGCTGCATAGGCGTATGCTTTAATCCACAGGCCTATTGGTGAATCGAATCAAATTAGAAATACGCAAAGGGGTAGGCTATTTATTACGCATATACATTTCGTTCTATATGGATTTCGATATGCATGTCGATAAGCACGACCATAGCAACGTACATGTTGCCATAGCAACGTGCATGTGGCCACAATAATAAAAAGAAATGTGCACTTTGTTTGGCATGGCACGAATGGGTGGAGCGTATGTTATGGTAGGCAGGCTACTGCGCTGTTTTGCTTTCTGCTCCCTCGTTAGTGTGTATGCTGCGGCCGCAGTGGTAGTAGTCCGACCGCATGTGCCGTCACGTAGCCTACCATAGAGCTCATCACATCAACCCAAATTCATAGCTGCAATAATTGTCCTTTTGTTTATGGACGCAGTGTAGCCATTTCTCGCGATAATTTGGACTCATTCCCGAATCGCAGGTGAATTTTTTTTCTTCTTCATTCCCGGAACGGAGGGTCGTTTTTTGGACAGCCAACGTGCCTATAGAGGAGACGTGGGGACGGGAGACAAGTGCGCCGTGCTCACGGCGAAAACAGTAGAGAGAGACAGCAAGCAGTGTGTTTGTTGTAACCCACCAGGATCGTCCTTTAGCTGTGTGGGGAGTTCGACAGTTGCAAAATGAAATGAATCTTAACTGGAGTGTGGAGAAGAATTCTAATGAACCACGCGCTGCGTCCTACAGAGGAGGACACTGTTCCCCAATGCTTCTGAGGGGGAAACGAGGATGAACCATCCAAAGCGCACGTCGGGCCTGTAAACACATTGACTTTACGTTTGTTGATAGGCTATCATTGTTGTGGATTCGTCGACGAGCCCATTGAACATTGAAACGCTGTTTTAGGTCATCACATAGGTTCTGTAGAGAAGCTAGACGTTCCTTTCACCTGCTATTGAAAATGGGCAACAGTTTCTCCAACATATCTGCTTTCCAATCCCTTCACATTGTGATGCTGGGGTTGGATTCGGCTGGCAAAACGACTGTTCTTTATCGTCTGAAATTCAACGAATTCGTAAACACGGTGCCAACAATTGGATTCAACACTGAGAAAATCAAACTCAGTAATGGTACGGCAAAGGGGATCAGCTGTCACTTCTGGGACGTCGGAGGCCAGGAGAAGCTCCGACCCCTATGGAAATCCTACAGTCGGTGCACGGACGGCATCATCTATGTGGTGGACTCGGTAGACGTCGATCGGTTGGAGGAGGCTAAAACGGAACTGCATAAAGTTACCAAATTCGCGGAGAACCAGGGGACACCGCTGCTAGTGATAGCCAACAAGCAGGACCTGCCCAAATCTCTTCCAGTCGCGGACATTGAAAAACAGCTGTCTCTCCACGAGCTCACCCCATCCACCACATACCACGTCCAACCTTGCTGCGCCATAATTGGCGAGGGACTCCACGAGGGTATGGACAAATTATATGAGATGATAGTAAAGCGGAGAAAGTCTTTAAAGCAAAAGAAGAAACGATAACGACCGCCTATGGGTCGTAGCCTATGGATCATGCATTAACCTAAACCTACGCAACATTACTGTATCTAAATGCTGTTTGGGTATGCCAATGTTTCCCTAAAATGACATTTACTTTGCGGTGATTGTTGTATTTGTTTTCATTGGGTTGTAAAAGTTGCTGACGCTGTGAATCCTATAGCTGAATGATGCTTTTGCACGCAAGAGGGTGATCCTATTGGTGCAAGATATTTACTAAGGTTAACCTAAACAAACTTGATATTACTTTTATCATAGGAACAAAAGCATTGATAAATGAATGCGGGCTGGCCCGTCATTTGCTGCTTTACCATGGACTATAAATCTGTAGCTCAACATGTTATTTTGAAGAAGCATCCCATACAGTATAGACCTATACTGGTATGGACTATGGACATTCTGACGGAATGCTTCTTTGGACAGCAAGTTTTACTTTGCACGTTAAGTGGATGTGGGTCACAATGAAATGGACCCTGTTCATTCAGAGAGAAGAAAAAAACTGAAACCAAGATATCTGTATTATGAAAGTCACACCTCAGTCCCTGTATGGGTTTATTAATGCAGAAGTTAACAAGGCTTTGGAGCGTTGAAGTTTACTATGCTGGTGGACTGAGGATAACATTGTCTGCAACGTGGTCCACTACTTTGCACTTTTAATTTCCTAACAAAATAATAGAGTACTACACTGTATAGCAAAAAACGGGCTGTGTATGTACCAAAAAGCCAAAATGGAATTATTTTTTGAATAATAAAATATATACAAAATGCATTGTGACTGATTACTTTTATTTCCATGATGTGATATAGGAATGTCAATGTAATCTAACGTAAGAGGATCATGTCAACAGCTGGCCAAGATGACGGTGGTCAACAGGAGATGTATTTGAAACCTGGTGAACTATTGACCTGAACACATGGACTGGTTTGTCTCTACATCTCCCCTGAGAGACCCTCACATTTCAAAGGTGTGTATCAGGGAGGGAAGAGGAAGGCAGGAGGGTTGGTCACAGTCTATCAATGAACTAATGGGAATCTATTCAATGTTGTCACTTGATCTCCCAAAATGTCTCTATTTAACACATGCTCATACCCATCGTGGTTTGTGAGTTGGTGTTAGAATGTAGAGGTTTTGGATAGGCCTACCCGTTGGTGTTGGATGAGTCTCAACATTCTTTTGTATTCACAGTCCAACATCAAGCAAAGTAAGGGTTCATGTGTGTGTCATTTTTAGAGCTGCAATGCGTTGTCATATGTATTCGTGCACAGACCTTGTTAGGAGAGGTCATTCAATTCCCTGTTGGGTAGCAGTAACTATCTTTGTGTGTACCAGAGTTTTGAAACGTGAGTTTCCTAGCATGCTGTATCACTCTCACTCACTCAATCACTCTCAGCTATGGCACGCACATACGCACACAGCAGTCTTTCTCCATATTTGGCACTCATACGCGTGCATGTGCTCTCTCTCAAACACATGCACGCACACACACACACACACACACACACCTCCTCATCCCCTCTCCCTGTTAGTGTAACGGATGTGAAATGGCTAGCTAGTTAGCGGGTACGCGCTAATAGCATTTCAATCGGTTACGTCACTTGCTCTGAGACCTGAAGTAGGGTTTCCCCTTGCTCTGCAAGAGCCACGGCTTTTGTGGAGCGATAGGTAACGATGCTTCAAGGGTGACTGTTGTTGATGTGTGCAGAAGGTCCCTGGTTCGCGCCCGGGACGAGGAGACGTACTAAAGTTATACTGTTACATTGATGCTGTTGACCCGGGTCACTGGTTGCTGCGGAAAAGGAGGAGGTTGAAAGGGGGGTGAGTGTAACGGATGTGAAATGGCTAGCTAGTTAGCGGGTACGCGCTACTAGCATTTCAATCAGTTACGTCACTTGCTCTGAAACCTACAAGTAATGTTGCCCCTTGCTCTGCAAGGGCCGCGGCCTTTGTGGTGCGATGAGTAACAATGCTTCGTGGGCGACCGTTGTTGATGTGTGCAGATGGTCCCTGGTTCGCGCCCGTGTCGGGGCGAGGGAACGGTCTAAAGTTAAACTGTTACATTGATGCTGTTGACCCGGACCACTGGTTGCTGCGGAAAAGGAGGAGGTTGAAAGGGGGGTGAGTGTAACGGATGTGAAATGGCTAGCTAGTTAGCGGGTACGCGCTAGTAGCGTTTCAATCAGTTACGTCACTTGCTCTGAAACCTAGAAATAGTGGTTGCTGCGGAAAAGCAATGTAACAGTATAACTTCAAACCGTCCCCTCGCCCCAACACTACTTGTAGGTTTCAGAGCAAGTGACGTAACTGATTGAAACGCTAGTAGCGCGTACCCGCTAACTAGCTAGCCATTTCACATCCGTTACATTAGTGATTAGGATATCCATTGGAGTGTGAAAGAAGAAAAGAGATTCTTTGGGACGGGTTTTGACTAGATGTGATACAGCTATAGTCAAATTTGACATTTTGTTGTAGGCTAGGAGAACTTACACAACAGCGTTGGATAATTAACATAGCAGGTTAGGATAATTAGGTTAAGAATAGGAAAAGGGTTAGATAAAATAGATAAAATGCAAAAACGTTTGACGTTAATTGGACAAAAGCTGTATCCTTTCTAGCCATGACCCTAGGTAGGTGAACATTCCCTCTGAGTCAGAAAGGTAACAGTACCTGTACTTTGTGTGTGTGACCCAGCCAGCCATACCCTGGTAGTGTATTTGCTCTATAGGTCAGGTCACAGGAGTGGATGGTTACCTGATATTGGCAAAACAGTTTGATCAGTCAGTCTGTGTGTTACTATGTTCCTACAATACAATCATTATTGCCATGTATGTATGTATGTATGTATGTATGTATGTATGTATGTATGTATGTATGTATGTATGTATGTATGTATGTATGTATGTATTGACCATGGCACTGCCATATTCTGACCATTAACACTATGAAAATAGTTTTCTTAGTCATGACTCATGGGGATGGGGATAGTAACCAGCGGTTCTAACTACAGTATATTCCCTCACTCAAAGGCCGTGTGGTGTTTTTCCATAAGTTGACCCGACTTACGTGAAGTACAGAGGGAGAGAGTGTGTGCATGTCCTTTTGATGTTATTTAGTCTTCACTGTAGATACAGCACATGTTTGCCTGTTGGGTAAACGGGCTCTGACAGATGACTCAATAGTAACTGGTGTATTCCCAGAAAGAGAGAGACCACACTGAGCAAAGGAAGCCATTGTGAAAGCACAGCTAGAGGTGGTTTTCTTAGGACATCCAAGTTCTATGGTAACAACAGCAATGGGCAAACCCTCAGTGGTTTTAGAGACCTGGCCATTATGTTAACTCTTTGGTTTGGTTGTAACTTCATAACAAAAAATAGTTTTGTAACTATTGTTCACTATTAAAAATACACATTTTATTATCAATTTCCTCATTCAAATCCTAGTCTAAATGTGTGGCCTTTGAGTGTTTACCGGAGTTTGATCATCATAAATGGATTGTATATGCAAAGGTTATTTGTCAGGTGATAGATTTTACACTCAGTTGAACAGATGTGAGTGCTAATGATAGGGAAGGTCAGAGGTGACAAGAGCGAACCCAATACCCATTTGTCTCCTCACACTTAATGCCTGCTAATGAACTACTGCTGTTTCCTTCTGTTTTATGTTGTCTCTCACTTTTCTGTCAATTAATGAAAAACAATGAGAGTCAACGACATTCTTTTGCCAAAACATACCAAGAATATGCAAATGTTAATAAAAGGAAATTAGCTGGTATCATATCTCCAGCCATCTGCAATTCAGAAAGAGGACCTGCTGTACATTTGAGCCTAGACAACAATGTGACCTCCAAAAGTGCTTGTTTTGTCCCTTCTTTAAGCTAGTTTCTGTTGATAAGGACGTAGTTAAACTGTTAGAAAGACTTTTCACGGGTCAAGAGAGACAATGGCAAGGCAGTAGTGTACAGTTACTCCACCCCACCAGTATAGCAGATGGTTCCCTATTTCACAGGGCCTGCTCTCCAACTGGGCGCTAATTAAGAGCTAAATGTATCAGTTTGTTATTATTTGCTTAGCTTGAGTCTTCTTTGCTCTAATAATTATTCTCCATTCATTTGACACAGAAGGAGAGAGAAAAAAATCTGTGAAATCCACATTACCATTTTGGGAGGCACAGTTGTGTCAATAGCTCGCTGTTGCCGGGGAGACGGTTACCAAAATACCTACGGTAACAACAAACATCTATTAATAAAGGGATTATTATTTAAGGAACTGTGTATAATTGTTGAGGAGTGTGAGGGGCTCACCTCAGCCTCTTGTCTGATACTGGAGAAGAGGGTTAGAGGTGGATGGTGGCCCCTGGCCTAAACTTGATGGAAATTCAATTTGAATGGTAATCCATTTTAAAAGTTACTCTTCAATTAGACAAGGAAAGATGGTAATGCTGAGGTAGTGGGGGAAGAGGGATATGTCAGTACAACAACACCGTATGCTGCAATCGAAAGACAATGTTTCACAACCCACTCTACTGTGACGATGATCATGAACGTTTCGCAATTTCAAATTATTTATAATTTTACTCGTTCTTGTTTTCCTTCAATAGCCTATATGGTGGCTGACATACAGGACACATATTCAGCATACCTTCTCACCTGGACAATGGGTTAGTTTATACAGGATGCAAAGAAGCCAGAGATAGTGAATGGAGAAGTTCAGAACATCCCGAGACATTTGACATGGTTGTTTTATTACCTTGTGTCTAAATATACAAGGGAAGGTTAATAAGGCTAATAAGCAGTTAGTTGTACACGTCTAACAGTTGGATACACATGCTCCCCATGCACATTCCCAATTTGAACTCCCATATTTAAAAGGATATCTGAGGGGGAAATCCAGGATGTTAATAGTTAGGATGTTTGTGTAAAAGACACTCCTTAACCTCCTGGTATAATAAACCTTATGAAGCAAAGATCATGCTGATGGAGATGTAAAGTTAGGCCAACAATAACATCTAGTGAGGGGAGAGGACACTGGAGACTAGAGGGTTCAATACAAAAACAAACACGGTGTACACTCATTTCTGTCATGACATTGCGTTCTTATAAAGTAGCTATTTTCTCTTATGTGCCCCAGGCATGTTTGTGCAGGACATAGCACTCCCCTCGCAGATACTGTTTTTTTTTATTTCAAGGACGGTATGTACAATTGTACAATATTCAGATGGGGTCAGAAGAACTAAGTTGGTGACCATATTAGAAACATTTAATCTTTGTTAGCTACAGCACAACTATATAATTTCGCCTCTAACTCTGCTCTCCTTCTTCTTTGTTTCTTTTGCTGCCTCCTCCCTTCTTTGTTGTTTTCCGCTAGCTCTCTAATTGTCCACTTACAGCAATAGGAGTCGTCGTGTCAGGGCAAAAGAAACCGCCTCAACAGGCGTGAAGAGGATAAACACGCTGCATAACTATCCAGCAACATGACAGTCTTTCTCTTCCTGTTTTGCTTGCTGTGTTGTTCTTATTGTTCATAGAAATGTGCTTACAGTTCTAAGAAAAAGTAAGGCTAACATGCCGCTTGTGGTATTCCAGATTCCTAAATGAAACCACTGAATCTTTCACTGTTGATAATTCCCATGGGTTCAGTTGACTGTTATGAACCATAAGCAACAACTGATTGCATTTATATAGCACCTTTCCATCTACATAAATGCACAAAGCACTTTACATAGTAAGGGGAGAAACTCATCACTAATGTGTAGCACCCACTTGGATGATGCACAGCAACTATTTTATGCCAGAACACTCACCATACATTAGCTATCATGTTGGAGATATAAGAAGTGATATATATGTAAATGATGTGTTTAATGACCACAGAGAGTCAGGACACCCATTTAACATCTCATCCAAATGACAGTACCTTAAGCAGGGCTACGTCCCCTTCCCTGCCCTGGGGCATTTGCTTTCCTTAGACCAGAGGGAAGAGAGACCCTTACTGCCCCTGCAACACCACTTCCAGCAGCATCTGGTTTCCCATCCAGGGACTGACCAGGACCATCCCTGCTTAGCCCCAGAGGCAAGCCAGCAGTGGGATGCAGGGTGGTATGCTGCTGGCTGGGAGCATTCCGTCATTGCCTCATTCCTTTGTTCCTCAATTGCATTACTTCATTCAGATTTTTTTCCCCCATGACCCTGTCTGATAGCACATGGAAAACCATTATCCCTGGTGTGTGTGTACTGTAGATATGTGGCTATGTGACTGTGCCAACACAACGAATCTTGTGACTGCATGTTTTCTCAGCTGCATTATGTCCTGCAGGGGTGATAAAACACGTATTGTTTGGGTTGTCCCTGCATGGTATATGTAGGTCAGTGTGTGTGTGTGTGTGTGTGTGTGTGTGTGTGTGTGTGTGTGTGTGTGTGTGTGTGTGTGTGTGTGTGTGTGTGTGTGTGTGTGTGTGTGTGTGTGTGTGTGTGTGTGTGTGTGTGTGTGTGTGTGTGTGTGTGTGTGTGTGTGTGTGTGTGTGTGTGTGTGTGTGTGTGTGTGGAGAGAGAATTACAGGAAATGTACTAAAAAAACAAATATCTCTGCCGTCAATAATGGGTCCACCAAATCTTGCTTAGGACCCCCAAAAAGCTAGGGCCGGCCCTGGTTAAGTACACACTATTAGTATGGACACTGGTAAGGGAAATATATCTGTTGAACTAGATGTGGTGTGATGTTTGAATGCTAAGTTATTTTACTGAGCTGGACTGGTGTAGTTTCAACTTGCCGTTGACAAACTGAAGACTAAATGGTGTTTAGATTGGTGGTAATCACTAACATTAGTTTGTAATATTCGGTAAACTGCTGAGTTGACTCAGGTAACAGGTAATGAATGTAGACAAAGACAATGGATAGATTGAATGCACACGCACTCACACACACACCACCATGCACAACCACACGGCCTCCTCAATTAAAATACTAATGTGCTGGTGCAGGCAGAACAGCCAGCGAAACTGACAGAGGCTGAGAACACTTTGGGTGAAATTAGCATTTGGAGCAAACGGGCACAGCAAAGGGGGATGGGGAGGGGTGAGAAGGGGTGAGGTGGCCGGGATACAGCCAGCTGGGTGTTTAAGCAAACATCATCTGTCAAGGCCCAGCGACCACTAGTCTTCTCACCAGTTAATTTGTCCATGACCTTTTCAGGTCTGACAGATAGCTGCTGAGTCACACGGTACGAATGGTCATGCAGGCAGCACCATCTCTCTCTTTCTCTCTCTCTCTGTTTCTTCACCCCTTTCTTCCCACCATCTCTCTCTCTATCTCTCTGTTTCTCCACCCCTTTCTTCCCCCCATCTCTCTCTCTCTCTCTCTCCTCACAACATGGCTGACTGCAGTGAAGGCTGCTGAGGGGAGGACGACTCATAATAATGTCTGGAACGGAGTATAATGGCTGGAATGGAGTGAATTGAATGGTATCAAACCAGCAGCCTCCACTGGCTTACAGCCTGCACACTCCCAGACATGGCCAAGGGCATCTAGTCTAGTCTGTCAAGGCTGGAGGTACAAGTCACGCCGAGCCACAGGGGGAGGATGAAGTGTTTACAGAGCCCTGACTGCACGTCTTGGGTAAACTCTACGGCACCCCCACTCTACCGTTTAATCCTCTCGATTGGCATCAGGATTAGTGGGAAATGCTGTGTGTGTGGTATACGTGTGTGTGGGGGGGGGAGAAACATACATGCCAAATATAGACCATATTGTGTTCTTACAGATTATAGAAAAGAGCAGAAGCACTGAATTACATGTTTAGACCCCAGTCCTACCTACCTACCTACCTACCTACCTACCTACCTACCTACCTACCTACCTACCTACCTACAGTGCCTTGGAAAATATTCAGACCCTTTGATTCCCTTTCCACATTTTGTAAGGTTACAGCCTTATTTAAAAATGGATTCACTTGTTTTTTCCACTCATCAATCTACACAGTATACACAGTACTTTGTTGAAACACTTTTGGCAGAGATTACAGCATCTAGTCTTCTTGGGTATGATGCTACAAGCTTGGCACACCTGTATTTGGAGAGTTTCTCCCATTCATCTCTGCAGATCCTCTCAAGCTCTGTCAAGATGGATGGGGAGCGTTGCTGCACACCTATTTTCAGGTCTCTCCAGAGACGTTAGATTGGTTTCAAGTCCGGGCTCTAGCTGGGCCACCCAAGGACATTCAGAGACTTGTCCTGAAGCAACTCCTGTTGTAAGGTGAATCTTCACCCCAGTCTGAGGTCCTAAGCGCTCTGGAGCAGGTTTTCATTAAGGATCTCTCTGTACTTTGCTCCGTTCATCTTTGCCTCACTCCTGACAAGTCTCCCAGTCCTTGCCGCTGAAAAACATCTCCACAGCATGATGCTGCCACCACCATGCTTCACCGTAGGGATGGTGCAATGTTTCCTCCAGCCGTGACGCTTGGCATTCAGGCCAACGAGTTCAATCTTGGTTCATCAGACCAGAGAATCTTGTTTCTCATGGTCTGAGAGTCTTTAGGTGCCTTTTGGCAAACTCCAAGCAGGCTGTCATGTGCCTTCTACTGAGGAGTGGCTTCCGTCTGGCTACTTTACCATAAAGGCCTGATTGGTGGAGTGCTGCAGAGATCGTTGTCCTTCTGGAAGGTTCTATCCCCATAGAGGAACTCTAGAGCTCTGTCAGAGTGAACATTGGGTTCTTGGTCACCTCCCTGACCAAGGTCCTTCTCCCCCGATTGTTTGGCCGGGCGGCCAGGTCTAGGAAGAGTCTCGTTGGTTCCAAATTTCTTCCATTTAAGAATGATGGAGGCCACTGTGTTCTTAGGGATCTTCAATGCTGCAGACATTTTTTGGTACCATTCCCCAGATCTGTGCCTCGACACAATCCTGTCTCTGAGCTCTACGGACAATTCCTTTAACCTCATGGCTTGGTTTTTTCTCTGACAGGCACTGACAACTGTTGGACCTTATATAGACAGGTGTGTGCCTTTCCAAATCATGTCCAATCAATTGAATTTACCACAGGTGGACTCCAATCAAGTTGTAGAAACATCTCAAGAATGATCAATGGAAACAGAATGCACCTGAGTTCAATTTCGAGTCTGAATACTTATGTAAATAAGATATTTCTTGTTTTATTTATCTTTATAGATTTGCAAAAATTTTGAAAAACCTGTTTTTGCTTTGTCATTATGGGGCATTGTGTGTAGATTGCTGAGGAAATTGTTTAATTTAATCCATTTTAGAATAAGGCTGTAACATAACAAAATGTGGAAAAAGTCAAGGGGTCTGAATACTTTCTGAAGGCAATGTACCTACAGGTTATGGAAAATGTGCTCTTTTGGTATTTCTCCAGTAGGTTTCCTAAAGGAGAAGCCTCTACTTCTGTGTCAAAAATAATAAAACAAAAACATATCAAAAACTACAGTAATGTCCGCAAAACCACTACAGTGAATGCTATAGTATGTAAATATAGTAATACTACAGTATTTAGACCAATGTATGATATAGTACTTTTTTATATGGGCATGTATGTGTGCGTATGTGTACATTCATATAAGACTACATCCATGTTTTTCACTCTCCTTCTACTTGGAGATCCCACTGCAGTGTTTTTAGTGAGGAGAGTGAATGTTTTCTGCTGGTGTACAGTTTAGTCTGTCAGAGAGTTGTGCACAAAGCTGTGCTCTGGGAATCATGCCTCTTTATATGGTGAGAGAAGAGGCTTCTGGGACATGTGCTAACACAGGCAAGCATTACAGCCCATTCATCTTAGCACCTTGTGCTAACACTACGCTATGGACAAAAGCTAGCATTACAGCCCATTCATCTTAGCACCTTGTGCTAACACTACGCTATGGACAAAAGCTAGCATTACAGCCCATTCATCTTAGCACCTTGTGCTAACACTACGCTATGGACAAAAGCTAGCATTACAACCCATTCATCTTAGCACCTTGTGCTAACACTACGCTATGGACAAAAGCTAGCATTACAGCACATCCATCTTAGCACCAACACTCTCCTCTCAACCCCCCACACACACACTGGGAAATCAGGATCTATTCTGCTCCTGTCCTTCCCTCTGGGCCAATGTGTGGATGAATAATACATTGAATCTGGTGACAAAAAGGACCCTGTCAAACGTTGAATAAGGAAGCGGCCGATCAACATGGCTGACTGGGAACATCAGTCATCGGCTGGGCCAGAGGCTGGTCACTCAGCTAAAGTGCACACTGAAAACCTACAAATGAAACGTACAAGAAGGAGAGGGGAGGATTCTCCTTTATTGTTGTGTTGTCAATGTGTTTTGGTGTGTTCGGATATGTATGTGTGGGTACAGAACAGGTCAAAGTGCTCATACTGCTGCACTTTCTGCACCCGGTAGACAAGCTCAGCAGCTTAATACATTTCTATCGGACTTCTTGCATTTGCTGGGTGAAAATACGAGCCACACTTTGTCATCTGAAGTGTCCTGTTTCCTCAATTTATTCTACCACCTTCACCTCCTATTGGGAAAGCCTGAGAGTGCCTTATATTGGAATTGAAATTGTATTGACCAGTCTTATGAGGTGGTTGGTAGTGATATGGATGACTGCAGTGGAGACAGAGGGGAATGAGTGGGTGGGTATGAATGGTTGGGTTGGTGCAACAGGAGGGGGATTTTGGAGTAGTTTGTGTGTGTGTGTGTGTGTGTGTGGGGGGAGGGGGGGGGATACACACCCCAGTAGTGTCGTGCCCTGCCTCATTTCTCACTGAGTAAGCACCCAGCAACAGCTGAGCCAAAAATGATTTCCTTCCATGAGTCTTGCTGGGCCAAGCAGGGAAACTTATTTCACATGGAAATGAGGCAGTCTCTTTGTTGCCACTGTTTTCTTCCGCTCCTCTTCTTCCACTCACTCTGTCTCGCTCTCTCACTTTCCTGATTTATTTCAGTCCTTCCTCATTCTTCCTCAGACTGGTACAGATGTGTATTGTCTATTGTTATCTCTGTTGACTTATCCACACTTCTTACCAACAGAATATTCAAGTGTTTTGGTTTCAAATCACTGTTTTCCTCTGTTACTTCAACTACAAGAAAACAAAATGTTTATTTTTCTCTAGTTTGCTAAGGGCTGATGGTGTCCTTTACATCGTGATGAAAGACATGGAGCTTTCTTGTGGAATGGTCTCAGTTGAAATGAAAGCCTTTATAGAGGAATCACATTTTCATGATGTTGTCACGGCCGACGCTGGAAGAAGACCAAGGTGCAGCGTGGTGAGCGTACATATTCCTTTTTTATTTGAATGTCGCCAACAAAACAATAAACAATACAAACCGACCGTGAAGCTTAACAGGGCTAAGAAGCCTCTAACAAAGTTAACTACCCACACTGAAAGGAGGGAAAAAGGGCTACCTAAGTATGATTCCCAATCAGAGCCAACGATAGACAGCTCTCCCTGATTGAGAACCATACCCGGCCAAAACATAGAAATAAAGAAACATAGAAAACAAAGCATAGAATGCCCACCCCAAATCACACCCTGACCAAACCAACTAGAGACATAAAAAGGCTCTCTAAGGTCAGGGCGTGACAGATGGTCTGCGCAGCAAGCAAGCATCAAGCACCTATTAATTAATTGAAATGGACACATATCCTATCTGGTCAACTTTCTTATGCTTGGCCAGTTTAGTTGATACTCTACTATAGTCTACTAGCTTCACTAATTGTAAAAGGGATTTGGTTTTTATAAGGATTTACAGTATCACCTCATTTTAGCATAACTTGTCAGAGAAACAATGGTAGTTCATCTCAAATAAGAAAACATTTGTCCATTTAATTTTTCTGTGAATGTGTATCAAATACACCTTAGGAACGCACTGCACCACTTTCTCTTTCCCTGTCTTTCGCCTCTCTCCCTAATCTCTGCTCAGATGACATAGATGTGACTGCAAGATAAGCAGCAGATTGGGTTAAACATAACTGGTCATGAATGACAGCAGTGTTCCCATCTGTAACAGCCAAGGTGTACACAGATGGAGAGGCCTCAATTGGTATGGATTCTCCGGTAGTCTATCTGAAAGAAGATACAGTAGTTTATAATATTCTTGTGTTTACACACTTATTAATGTTGTTTGCCTTATCTTTGATAATCTTTGACAATTTTGTCTTTCTAACATGGAGTGATGTCCTTTCCTCCTCTGACCTGTAGCTCCATCTACGTACTGTACATGACCTTAGACCAGATTTCTCTTTGATGTGTACAGTATGACTTCATCCATGTCCCTGTGGAACAACCTGCAACATAGTTTGAAACGTGGCAGACAGACTTAGAACATTGTGGCGAATTGTGTTTGGAGCAGGTCACCCAGAGGCAAGGTGACGTGAGGTCCAGCCCATTGGCTGGAACTGCAGCAGTCACAGTGGGTTGGTTCATGTCTGTAGCCACTCTCTGTTTCGCGTGGTTCACTGACTTTCACAAGCAGACAAGCTGTCTACTGCTGCAGAAAGTACACCTACTCACCGGCTATGATACATACACACGCAGGCACGCAGGCACACACACACACACACACATCAACACACAGCACGTTTGTTCGTAAATCTGTTCAGTCTGATAGGTTTATTGCCTTATTGTCTCACACCTGGGCCTGAACTCTAGTGCTTTGATCAGTTGCCTTGCCAGGTGTGTGGTTTACAACAGGAGCCTTTGTACTAAGGTATTTTCTCTCCTGACTGAATGAAAGAGCTATTTCTGAACGAGCTTCACTGACCTCACTATAGTCTTAAATCTAAGCCAGACTCACTTTAGTGCATTGGATCCATTTACATAGACAAACCATTGCTAAACAATTGTTCCACTTCTAGAAAATGTTCTGTAAGGACAGTCCCTGCCCCTTTATTTCTTATAGCACTTTTCACACAAATTTTCATCACACATTTTAAACAATTTTTGTTCCCAATGTCAATTTTCTGCTGAGCAGTTATTTCTTATGGAAAAATGGCATGTTTAGCATTTAGCTTATGACAGACATTGAATCATTTCCCCACGTGTAACCAAAGTGTGTTGAAATGGCTCCACAAAGACTAAACTGTCATAATCTCATGATGTACGCTGAGTTTGAAGTGATGTGTTTGCATCAAAGCCTGTGTGACCTTAATATAAGAAATGAAACAGACATTTTCCGGCTGCAGTCCCCTTTGGTTCTACAGCATTTCCAAAAAGAAAGATCTACTGTACATATCACTGGATACTGTGTATCTTTTCACCATCTCAGAATTCCCTTTGGAAATAGATGCAATCTTCGCTCACTTTGTTTCTATTGTTCAAAGCCAAGCTGCAAACACAAAAAGACCTTTTAAACCATGTTTTTACTGTTTTTAAGACTTTATCCAAATAATTTAAGCTGAGCTCTGGTCTCCCCTCAGTCCATTCTGACTTGTTGCATAACATAGCGACTATAATGAACAGCACTATCTTGTGACCTTGCACTTTCTATGAGTAACTCATTTGTCCTTGTCTCTGCTGTCTCTGCCGGAACTCCCTCCCTGGGAGCCGTGTGCTAAATGCCACACTCAGTTCATTCTGTGGGGAACATGGTGAAAAATTCCTATTGGAGGAGAGGTCAAGGTTCACCTTTCAGAATGTGCCGGCTGGTGAAAAGTAATGTGGCAGGATTCCACAGGCCCTGACCAGAGTCCTTCTGGAGAAGTGCTTTTCAGTCGGGGGTGGGTAGTGGTCAGGGGTTAGAGGACAAAGGTGAGAGGTCATTGAGGACCTGTTTGAGCTAGGTAAACAAACAACATTTGGCCATGCTGAACCCCACCAACCTTTAGAGATTTAGAAGGTTGCTGGTGCTTGGCAACTTGAAGAATAACCCTAAACTGTTTCACTTGTTTGTTAGAGTTCTCTTAGAGTTGATATATACCATTCTAATGTTATCACGGTGTTGCAACTTCCTGTGAGTTCTTGTTTGCTTTACATTAAAATGTATAGCAATAGGTTGATATATTTACATTCACAAACAAATGCTTTCCTTTTTCAGTGAGAGGTTTTCTCCGGTGGTAGATCTTCTCAGGTGTTCATGAGGAGAGGAGTTTAAATCCTACGCAATAATCGATGGGCCAAGAAACAGGATAAGCTGGAACAGTTCAAATCTGCAGCTTGAATGTATCCAATTAAGATCCTCCTTTACGTAGTCACATAACAAATATGTTAACTGGGATTCATTACCAGTGTGATTAATGTGGTTGTTGTCAAGTTATTTTCATTAGCAGACATGAAAGCTGCAGAAGAGAATGAGGGCTGTTTAACAATTGGCTGTGACATGCCCTTCTCTTCCGCTTATCAAATGCAGAGATACAGGCGGTCGGTGCCAAAATAACTTGGACGCTCCATTTAATGCAGCACTTGAGTAGAGACAGAGAGTTGTAACAAGGTCCATTAAACACAAGGTTAAACCATGAAGGGGAGTGATTGGGTGGAAGGGATGGATTTGGACACTAACCCCAAATAATTGACTTTGCTCTCTGTCAGTCTGTTACTGTGAAAAAGAATGATTGTAGCATTTCTGTGGGAGATGTAGTTTAGTGAAACCGGTGTGAAAGATGATGATATTCAAACCAAGGAATGACTGTGGAATAGAATGAAATGGTTCAGCTGTGAAAACAATGTTCTGCTGCTCTCACGCTACCCTTTCTTGTAAATTACATGGTGTAGATTCTGATACACGTTTTGTTTCCTCTTACTTTCCTATTGAGAGGTCTGGTTCCAGATTAGTAGATTTAATGCAACTAGTTTGTCAGAGTTGAAATTAGATTAACATGCGAGTGAGTCCCTCTATGTATGTCCCAGAGGAGTCTGTGGGTGTGGTTTTGTGTGTGTGTGTAGACTTTGAACAACATTTGTGAAAAAGCTGAAAGTATCTATTGTTGTAGTGGCAGGACCAGAGCCCCTGACCTTTCACACTAGTGTGGGCGAGAGGTCAAAGCTAGCATTGAGGAGAGTGTCCATCACAGTACAGAATTGGAGGCACATGTAGGCTTTGGAAGCACTTGTCTGGATGGTGGAAACCCATTTGTGATGGCAGGCAGCGGGATCGCACACTAGACAGCACAATAACATCCATTATTAATATTGAACCACATGTTACATGTCACATGTAAGTCATCCGTCTCTGACAGAGACAAGGGGATGTAATGGCAGTGAAATGAACCCAGAATGTGTTTTTAACCTTTAACCCCTAGAGATCACACCCTGACCCCTCTGACTGGTCCAATCTCTTACTTATAACCCTGAACTACATTGTAGTGAAATGAATTAACATTATTTACATATAAATGAAATAACAATCATTATACATTCTTATGATACTGTGAAGGCATGGTTCAACAAACAACAATGCACATCATAATAGATATCAAGATGTCAAATGTGTTCATGAGTTGTCTCACATCTGTTGAAGTGGCCATCTGTTTTAATTCCATCCTGACCAACCTTGATTTTCAAAGAAATACCATAATACCTGGCCATAATAACAGACCAGGCAGAGCAGTAGAGAAGTTGAGTGGAAAGCTTTTACAGGCCAGTGTGTTTACGGAAGGACCAACAGATGCGTCGTGCTGGCTTGCTGGTGAGACAAATGAAAACATCTCAGGGTTTTGTTTGGTCTGAGAAAATGTAGCGTTGTCTTTGGAGAGCTAGTCACTGTGTGCAGTAAGTGTATGTGAGTGTCTGTGTGGGCAGGAGCTTGTGGCTTGTCATGATGACCCTTCGGCTAGGATCTGGGACACCCATGTTCGGTCCAAAATGACACCCTATTTCCTACAGAGTGCACTATTTTTGGCACAATATACTTTTTGCACTATGCATACCATTTACAATTGGCCCCAGATTGAAAAATTGAGCTGTACTGTGATAACCAATTGGCAAGGATTTGAAACTTCCAGATTGAACTGCTGTCCTAAAGCTTTTTTTTTCACCCTCTGGGGTCTGACCACTGATGGACCAGAGGAGTGAAATGTATGCCCAGTATGTCAGATGCATAATTGATGATTACACTAGGATTGGTCTTCCTGTATATCTCTCATATAAATCCCTCTCAGGACCTCATGCTGATGTGCAAATTGAGCAAAAAGCAGCCATTACGTTCTTATAGAAAAGACACTGATTCATACAGAAGCCTTTGATTTTCCAAGAATGAGAAACAGATGGTCTGGGAGTTTTATATCCATATCCACACGTTTTACAATTTACGCAGACATGGGGCTTCTTGAGCAGCGTACATATTGGACTTCAGTTTGTTTTCCCAATTCACTGGCTGGCTGTTATATTTCCATCCCCACAGTGTGTGTTTCCCTAATCTTAGTTAAGTCTTTGTTTTTTGCTGAGAGCAGGTGGTTGTTGTGGATATGTGGAGAGTGGAAAAAGAAGCCAACGTGTTAAGAGAAGATATCAACAGTTCGGAAGTGCGATTACCAGAATCCCACCTCCCATGTGCGAGATGAGGATATCAAGAAGAAGTCATTATCACTTCTCGGCAGGGAAGAAAAAAAATATGCAGAGAGAATTTTTTATATTTGTCTGTCTTTTCAAGGAAACATAGAGCAATTATAGTATTGTATTGTGGCAATGCAAGACTGATGTTAGTGCTCCAGCACTTCTATAACCAGCCTCTGAAGAGTAGTGAGGAGTAATGCTAGATATAGCCTTCTATCGATTTCCTTTCTCTGTCTGGCGAGTGGATCAGCAGAGTTGTTTCCCCAGCAGCCAGACCAACAGAGAGGTTTGGGATAGAGCAGAAAAAATGTAAATGAAAGCAAGGAGTTTGTCTAATTGTCAGTTAGTTTGGGTCTGTTGAGGTGTCATTACCTTGTTGTAGAAAGTGGAGAATTGTATTTGGAATTGTATAATGATACAATTCATGACTGGTGTGAGCAGAACTACAGCTCAAAAACATCTAAAAAGTCTGGGCCCTTATTCTATGACTTTGGACTGGCAGACTGGGGATTGGATTAAAGGGGGATTGTTGTGGTCAGCCCGATTTGTTTCAGGATGAAAGGGTGCAAGAGGTTGACATAGCAACCAGTCAGCTGGTCTTAGTCCAGCTGTCTATGGGTGTAGGGGTGTTTAGGAGAGGCTATGCAGCCGTCAGAATGCAGCGGATTACTAGTGAATAGAGTTCAGTGCCCTGGCGGGGCTCTCTCTCTCTCTCTCTCTCTCTCTCTCTCTCTCTCTCTCTCTCTCTCTCTCTCTCTCTCTCTCTCTCTCTCTCTCTCTCTCTCTCTCTCTCTCTCTCTCTCTCTCTCTCTCTCTCTCTCTCTCTCTCTCTCTCTCTCTCTCTCTCTCTCTCTCTCTCTCTCTCTCTCACACACACTTCAATTTAAGTGCTTTATTAGTATGGGAAACATATGTTAACATTGCCAAAGCAAGTATACTAGATATTAACCAAAAGTGAAATAAACAATAAAAATGAACAGCAGTGTCATATTATGTCTACATACAGTGTTGTAACGATGTGCAAATTTTGCTGCTTTGATGGCACACTGTGGTATTTCACCAAGTAGATATCCTCTATGGGATCGGTGTCCATATACCGGGATGGTTGATGCTAACGTGCGCTACTGTGACTAGAATGACGTTGTAAGTAACAGCAAACTTTCCAGGACATAGACATGTCTTATATGGGCAGAAAGCTTCAATTCTTGTTAATCTAACTGCACTGTCCAATTTACAGTAGTTATTACAGTGAAAAAATACCATGCTATTATAATTCTCTCACCAGGCTCGAATTTGACTCTCACGATATTAACTTACGTAGAATATCTCAACAGCATGGGATGTTAGGTGAGAAGGACAACTCCAATAAGAATTCCTATTGTAAACTATCTAGGGTGATGACAATAGGTTATTAACTTCAGATGAAATGATTATAGGTGTCATGCCCTGACCTTAGAGAGCCTTTTTATGTCTCTATTTGGTTTGGTCAGGGTGTGATTTGGGGTGGGCATTCTATGTTTTTATTTTCTATGATTTTGTATATATATGTTTTGGCCGGGTATGGTTCTCAATCAGGGATAGCTGTCTATCGTTGTCTCTGAGAAATATACTTAGGTAGCCCTTTTCCCTCCTTTCAGTGTGGGAAGTTGACTTTGTTTATGGCACATAGCCTTTAGCTTCACGGTTGTTTTGTATTGTTTTTTGTTGGCATCACCTAAATAAAAGGAATATGTACGCTGACCACGCTGCGCTTTGGTCCACTTCCTTTGACGGCCGTGACAATAGGTTTCTGTTATTGTATCAAGATAGGCTATCCCATTCATTAAATTAGATTTGAAACATAAAATGACTCCACCAAGGCAACATACATAAGGTTCAATATGTGTATTATTACATTTTCATAGTGCAACATCAAAAGAAATAAAAACCATTAACCCCAATGAGTCAGGCACAACCTATGTCCAAATTCGTTAAAGCTTAATAACCCGTTGGTGCGCGTTGGCGCTCCCAAAACATTACGACACACATAAAGTCCAGAAGCACCTCACGTTGTGGTTACTCACTACGTGTAGATATTCCTTCAGCGAAGTATGGCAGTTCCTTGCAGGTTTCCTTACAAGATCCACAGCAAGCATCGCTATCAATACTCCTCAGCCATAAACGATATCCCATGGGAACATGAACTCGTTAAGCTTTCCCAAGCAATTCTCTCTCTGTGTTACACGATGCTAGGCTAACCTCAAGGCTGGCAAATACCTCCACGATGAGACGGTAGTTTCAGTCTTTACTAAGTCTTAACAAAATTATAACAACTCTCTTATAAAATAAAAATCGGTATTTCCCTTCATGTCTTAGTAGGTATGGGTTCTGTTCTAGTTTTGTCGTCTTCTTTTATCATTTTTCTTCACCAACGGTCCTAATGTAAAAGTCCATCCTTTTCTCAATGTCTCTCTCCCTGTCACGCTCTGGCCTTAGTTATCTTTGTTTTCTTTATTATTTTGGTTAGGTCAGGGTGTGACATGGGGGATTTATGTGTTTTGTCTCGTCTAGGAGTTTTGTATGTTTATGGGGTGTTACCTAGTCTAGGTGTTTGTATGTCTATGGTTGCCTAGATTGGTTCTCAATTAGAGGCAGCTGTTTATCATTGTCTCTGATTGGGAACCATATTTAGGCAGCCATATTCTTTAGGGATTTTGTGGGTTATTGTCTATGTATTGGTTGCTTGTGTCTGCACTTTATATATATAGCTTCACGTTCGTTTTGTTGTTTTGATTTGTTTGTTTAAGTGTTCTTCGTTTTGTGTTAAATAAATAGAAGAATGTATTCGTATCACGCTGCGCCTTGGTCCTCCTCTCTTCCACATTACGACGAACGTGACACTCCCTCTCTTTTTTCCTTTCCCAGACCTCCCGTTAACCAGGTCAACTCTCCCATTGGCCACAGCTTAACAAGCAACCCTATTGGTCAAAACTTAAACTTAAACGTAAACCAACTTATTCACTTATACATTAAATAAATATTTCTTCAAAATAAATGCATTAACATTACAATTTAGGAGCAATTCAATCACCTGTTAAATATAATACCAATGAATTATAACAAATAAACTCAATACTTGGTTCTAACAAGAATAAACTCAATACCTAGTTCAAACAAGGGTATTACACTATTGTTTGAGGAGAGTGCATAACAACAAAACACTTTTATCACGGCAACTGGTTTGATACATCCACCTCTGAAGGTAAATAATGTACTTACATTCAGTAATCTTGCTCTGATTTGTCATCCTGAGGGTCCCAGAGATAAAATGTAGCATAGTTTTGATCAAATCTATTTTTATATTCAAATGTAGGAACTGGTTTCTACAGTTTGAACCCCTGCTGTCGTCGGCTCAACACCCACCCTGTCCAGCCATCTAGATGTGTGAAAGTTAGTGTATAAGCTAATGATCCATCATGTATGACATTCCTGGGACTGTATAAACGTACATTTTGTATTCCTATTTTTGTATGTTCTCTATAGTTATGTACTTGAAAATGTATCAATTGACCAATCCGGCACATTTGGGCAGACTTGATACAAAATACTGTGCAGTATTGCAATGCTTCACTGGACTTTACACACACACACACACACACATACACACACACACACACACACTGCTGCCATCTAATGGCCAAAATCTAAATTGCGCCTAAACTGCAATATTATATTATGGCCTCTTGCATTTCAAAGATGATGGAACAAAAAAATAATATAGAAAACGCATGTTCTTTTGTTTGTATTATCTTTTACCATATCTAATGTGTTATATTCTCCCACATTAATTTCACATTTCCACAAACTTCAGTGTTTCCTTTCAAATTGAATCAAAAATATGCATATCCTTGCTTTAGGTCCCGAGCTACCATCAGTTAGATTTGGGTATACCATTTTAGGCGAAAATGTTATTAAAAAGGGTCCCATCCTTAACCTGTTGAGGCTGGGGGCGCTGTTGTCACTATTTATGGTAATCTTGTAATTTTTGAAACGGCTTCCTACAAAATTCTTGATCGTACAATATGCATATTATTATTATTGGATAGAAAACAGTCTATAGTTTCTATAGGAGTTGAAATTTTGTCTCTAAGTGGAACAGAACCCATTCTACAGCAATTTCCCTGACATGGAGTCAGATTTCAGAAATGTTGGCCCCTGATCTGGAGTCAGTTAAAAGGCCACTGTTATTGCTATGAGTATACGGACACTGCTTACGTCTTCCCCTGGATGCCTTTACGTGATGACGATTTGAATGGGGTCGATTGCGCGTTCACAGGCACTACAAATTAAAAAACCCTGTAGCTAGTCACTCTTTTGGAGCTGCGTCATGCGCCTGGAGGACACCGACCCGCACCTGTTCCAAGCATTAGTGTTGGGAGTAATCTTTCTCCGGTCATGTTAAGACTCGTTATAGGAGTTAAAAACATCATAAGGTAGTTAATTTAAAGCGTTTTATAGCAATTTATATCCGTTTAGTGCGATTTTGGGACATTTATTTCTGAAACGCTGTGAATCGCTGGGCACGCTTCCAGTTCATGCTGAACGCAGTTGGCATTTCCACATGGCAAGAGGACAGCTTTCCACCAAAAGACGATTAGACCCAAGAAAGGATCCTTTGCCCAAGATACTGATGGAAGAACAGCTCAAAGTAGGACATTTTTATTATGATAAATCGTGTTTCTGTCGAAAAATGTTAGTGGCTTAGGACGCCATGTTTTTTGACGTAGCTTTGCTTGGCGCAAACTGTATTGAAAAGTAAGGATAATTTAAAAAATGTAATTCCGCGATTGTATTAAGAATTAAATTGTCTATCAATCGCTGTCCACCCTATATTTTTTAGTCACGTTTATGAGTATTTATGTATACGAGTAGATCACTGTCTAATATGGCGCACGGACATTTTCTCACCAGCTGGGCTACTTTCCCCATTGTCTAACCATGATTTTGGTGGCTAAATATGCACATTTTCGAACAAACTGTATATGCATGTTGTAATGTGATGTTACAGGGATGTCATCTGAAGAATTCTGAGAAGGTTAGTGAAAAAATAATATATTTTGGCGATGTTTACGTTATCGCTCACTTTGGCTAGAATTAATGCTGGGGTAATGTTTGCACATGTGCTATGCTAATATAACGATTTATTGTGTTTTCGCTGTAAGACACTTAGAAAATCTGAAATATTGTCTGTATTCACAGGATCTGTGTCTTTCGATTAGTGTATGCTGTGTACTTTTACGAAATGTTTGATGATTAGTAAGTAGGTAAACACGTTGCTCTATGTAGTTATTCTAGTCCATTTGTGACGGTGGGTGCAATTGTAACCTATGCCATCTACCTGAAATATGCACATTTTTCTAACAAAACCTATCCCATACCATAAATATGTTATCAGACTGTCATCTGATGAGTTTTTTTCTTGGTTAGGGGCTATAAATATCTTAGTTTAGCCGAATTAGTGATAGCTACTGTTGTTGGTGGACAAATAAAAGATGGTGGATTATGCTAATGTGTTTTTAGCTAATAGATTTACATCTTTACATATTGTGTCTTCCCTGTAAAACATTTTAAAAATCGGACATGTTGGCTGGATTCACAAGATCTGTGTCTTTCATTAGCTGTATTGGACTTTAATGTGTGAAAGTTAAATATTTAAAAAATATATTTGTTTTGAATTTCGCGGCTCTGCCTTTTCAGTGGGGGTGGGGGGGGAGTTCCGCTAGCGGCACCCTCATCCTAGACAGGTTAATTAGGGGTGCAGCCCGACACCGGTACACTTATGACAACATCCAGCTCAAGTGCAGGGCGCGAAATTCAAAAGACATTTTTTTTTAATATTTAACTTTCACACATTAACAAGTCCAATACAGCATATGAAAGGTACACATGTTGTGAATCAAGCCAACATGTCAGATTTTTAAAATGTTTTACAGGGAAGACAAAATATGTAAATCTATTAGCTAACCACGTTAGCAAAAGACACCACTTTTCTTACTCCATTAGTTTCTTACTCCATCAGGTGCTATCACAAATTTGACCAAATAAAGATATAAATAGCCACTAACCAAGAAACAAATTCATCAGATGACAGTCTGATAACATATTTATTGTATAACATATGTTTTGTTCGAAAAATTTGCATATTTCAGGTATAAACCATAGTTTACATTTCAGCTACAATCAGAAATTGCACCGAAAGCAGCCATAATATTTACAGACACCAACGTCAAATAGCTAATTACTCATCATAAAACATTTCTTAAAAATACATAGTGTGCAGCAATTGAAAGACAGGCATCTTGTGATTCCAAACAATATTTCCGATTTATTAAATGTTTTACAGCGAAAACAAAATGTAGCGCTATATTTGCGTAGCCACAATAGCCAGATACACTTGGGCGCCCACGACCAATTCACATGCACGACAGATATATGAAATAACATCATAAATTGGTTCTTACTTTTGCTGATCTTTCATCAGAATGTTGAACAAGGTGTCCTCTGTCCAGATGAGTCGTTGTTTGGATTCAGAATGGCAAATTTCCCTCTTCACTTAGCATTGGCACTAGCCGAGTGGCACAAATCTCTCCGACGTAAACACAGTCAGAGGACGGAACACGGAAAAACTCCCGAAAAAAATTCAATAATCTGATTAAACTATATTGAAAAAACATACATTACGATGATATGTTCACATGTATCAAAAAAATTCCGAGCCGGGGATAGTTGGCGTCTATTACGGCAGCAAAACAGAAGGCAATGGCACTTCCTTGTCGCGCGTTTCAGAGTACCGGAAGTGGACGGTCACGTCAAAGAAATAGCTTTTATTCCACCCCAGACCAAGATGAACACAACATTTCTTCTCTCACATCCTCTTGACACCAAGAGGAAGGCGTATGGAGTGTAAGTAGAATCCTAAGTGTCATGACCATGTATAGGCATCAAGTTGAACAGAACACATATTTCTGACATTTCACTTCCTGGTCAGGGAAAGTGCTGCCAAATGAATTCTGTTTCACTCAGAGAAATAATTCCAACGGTTTTAGAAACTAGAGAGTGTTTTCTATCCAATATTAATAATAATATCCATATTGTACGAGCAAGAATTGAGTAGGAGGCCGTTTGAAATGGGCACGATTTCACTGGCTACTCAACACTTTCCCTTGCAGCCAGAAGTTAAGAGGATATGGGAGTTATTTGTGGATCTGTGTAATCTGAGGGAAATATGTGTCTCTAATATGGTCATACACTTGGCAGGAGGTTAGGAAGTGCTGCTCAGTTTCCACCTCATTTTGTGGGCAACGTGCACATAGCCAGTCTTCTCTTACATTTACATTTACATTTAAGTCATTTAGCAGACGCTCTTATCCAGAGCGACTTACAAATTGGATCTCTTGAGAGCCAGGTCTGCCTATGGCAACCTTTCTCAATCAGAAGGCTGTGCTCTCTCTCTCTCTCTCTCTCACACTCTCTCTCACTCTCTTTCTCTCTCTCTTGCTCACTGTTTCTCTCTCTCCTTCTGTCTCTGTGTTTCTCTCTCTGTGGGTGTGTCTCTCTTTCTCTATCTCCATGGTGGCATCTCCAGTTTAGTGAGCCAATCAGCCCCACTGCACTCAGTCATCAGACAAAGCCCAACACCAAGAAGTACAACTGTGTACAAACTGTTTGGAGTGGACTGCCCCCACATAGGATCCGGAAAGTTTGCACTTGCTTTTCTTCGAAGAAGGGCGTGATAGACGACATTTTTACTTTTCATTAGTCCAATCGCCAAAAGGAAGTTTTGTAAATAAGACATACCAAATGACCAACCAAGGCATAGCTTGGCCTATAGGTTTTTACATGCAAAAGGACATTCTCTTACTAGCTGTAAGCTTATAGTTTAGTAGAGGTTGAATGAAATGGCACATCTGACACAACAGATCTTATTCGACAGGGATATCCCTATTCCTCTGTGGTGGAGCATTTCTAAAAGTGGAGGGGTGGAGGGTACATCATTAGTGCTTGTGTCCTTGACTGATTTCTGGACTCTCATTATGAATTTAATTACGGTGGCAGAGCTGATCTCTCCTGGAGCCGTGGTTGGGTCTGGATATCTCTCTCACTAAGCCGCACCAAGCTAATTAATGAAAAGAGATTTGAAAGAGAGAGAGAAATGAAGGATTAGAAAGTGAGACTTGCATAGTAGTTTTAACATCCACCTATTCTTAACTCTTTAAGAATTAACTATCCTTTTCGCTATATTTCAAATGGGGATAGTATTTATTACGATCCCCATTAGAAGCTTGGGGTGGCAGGTAGCCTAGTGGTTAGAGCGTTGGACTAGTATCTGAAAGGTTGCAAGATTGAATCCCTGAGCTGACAAGGTAAAAATCTGTTGTTCTGCCCCTGAACAAGGCAGTTAACCCACTGTTCCTAGGCCGTCATTGAAAAGAAGAATTTGTTCTTAACTGACTTGCCTAGTTAAATAAAGGTAAAAAATAAATAATAATACTCTTCCTGAGGTCCAAACAGGGTTAAAACAATTACATCACAACAAAACACAAAAACAGAGTATACACTATTATTCAAAATGTACAATATAACACTTATAACACTTATATAACACTTTAACACAATACCACAACATTACAATGTGTGTGTGTTTGTCTTTTCAGAGTCCGCATTGTTCCATGTGGTCATGGCTCTATGTAGTACTGCACGTTTCCCCAGAGTCTGTTCTGGACTTGGGGGACTGTGTTGAGCCATCTGGTGGCATGTCTTGTGGGGTATGTCTGGGTGTCTGAGCTGTGTGATAGCTGTTTGAACAGACAGTTCAGTGCTTTCAACATGTCAACACTTCTTACAAAGACACGTTGCGATGTGGTCAATCTCTCCTGTACTTTGAGCCAGGAGATGTTGACATTCATGTTATTGATATTGGCCCATCCTGTACATGTAAGGGCCAACCGTGCTGCTCTGTTCTGGGCCGACTGTAAATTGCCTACGTTCTTCTTTGTGGTACTTGAGCATATAACTGGGCACTAGTCCAAGTGTGATAAAACTAGGGTCTGTATGACTTGTTTGGTTGATTGGGATGTCAAGAAACCAGAGCAGTGCTTTATCAAGGACAGACCTCTCCTCATTTTAGCTACCGTTGCATCAATTTGTTTTGACCAGGTCAGTTTACAATCTAGGATTACACCAAGCAGTTTAGTCTCCTCAACTTGCTCAGTTGCCACAGTATGCGTTGCAATATTTAGATGAGGTTTAGGGTTTAGCAAATGATTTGTCCCAAACACAACGCTTTTAGTTTTTGATATGTTTAGGACTACGTTTATTACTTCACACCCGTTCTGGAACTGACTGCAGCTCTTTGTTTTTTTAATTTTGTTAAGTGATTTTTTGCAGGGATAGATTGTGTAAGGAAAATCCCGTACATCATATGCTGCAGCTCTCTGATCCAGTCTGCTTTTAAAGGATTAGGGCCTCTTTACACTACACTACTTTGACGACACAAACTAGGTCCAGGGGAGATACTTGTGTAGTGTAAAGATACGGATCTAGATTCAAATCTCTCTTGAAGAGATGTCTCCAACACTACCTCCGGAGGTAGTGTGGTAGATGTCTGCACCAAATACCCCCCGCTGAGTGGTGCCGTGTATGGACACCACATGTCCCTGCCAGAATGACCTTCATTCCCGTAATACCATAAGACTGAATCTTTTCTCTATTAGACCAGGACCAGGATGTCTTGCTCCCAGACAGACTAAACAACGTCTTTGCCCGCTTTGAGGACAATACAGTGCCACTGACACGGCCCGCTACCAAAACCTGCGGACTCTCCTTCACTGCAGCCGTAGTGAGTAAAACATTTAAACGTGTTAACCCTCACAGGGCTGCAGGCCCAGACGGCATCCCCAGCCGCGTCCTCAGAGCATGCGCAGACCAGCTGCTGAGCTAAATGACTACCGCCCCGTAGCACTCACTTCCGTCATCATGAAGTGCTTTGAGAGACAAGTCAAGGACCATATCACCTCCACCCTACCTGACACCCTAGACCCAATCCAGTTTGCTTACCACCCCAATAGGTCCACAGACGACACTACAGTGGTATGTTGTAGATCTTAATGTTTTAGATCTTAATGTTTTCCCACATAATCCTGGACTATCGGACCACCATTTTATTACGTTTGCAATCGCAACAAATAATCTGCTCAGACCCCAACCAAGGAGTATCAAAAGTCGTGCTATAAATTCTCAGACAACACAAAAATTCCTTGATGCCCTTCCAGACTCCTTCTGCCTACCCAAGGACGTCAGAGGACAAAAATCAGTTAACCACTTAACTGAGGAACTCAATTTAACCTTGCGCAATACCCTAGATGCAGTTGCACCCCTAAAAATGAAAAACATTTGTCATAAGAAACTAGCTCCCTGGTATACAGAAAATACCTGAGCTTTGAAGCAAGCTTCCAGGAAATTGGAACGGAAATGACGCCACACCAAACTGGAAGTCTTCCGACTAGCTTGGAAAGACAGTACCGTGCAGTACCGAAGAGCCCTCACTGCTGCTCGATCATCCTACTTTTCCAACTTAATCGAGGAAAATAAGAACAATCCAAAATTTATTTTTGATACTGTTGCAAAGCTAACTAAAAAGCAGCATTCCCCAAGAGAGGATGGCTTTCACTTCAGCAGTAATAAATTCATGAACTTCTTTGGGGAAAAGATCATGACCATTAGAAAGCAAATTACGGACTCCTCTTTGAATCTGCGTATTCCTCCAGGGCTTAGCTGTCCTGGATCTGCACAGCTCTGCCAAGGCCTGGGATCGGGAGAGACACTTAAGTGTTTTAGTACTATATCTCTTGACACAATGATGAAAATAATCATGGCCTCTAAACCTTCAAGCTGCATACTGGATCCTATTCCTACTAAACTGCTGAAAGAGCTGCTTCCTGTGCTTGGCCCTCCTATGTTGACAATAATAAACAGCTCTCTATCCACCGGATGTGTACCAAACTCACTAAAAGTGGCAGTGATAAAGCCTCTCTTGAAAAAGCCAAACCTTGACCCGGAAAATATAAAAAACTTCCATTCCTCTCAAAAATTTTAGAAAAAGCTGTTGCGCAGCAACTCACTGCCTTTCTGAAGACAAACAATGTATACGAAATGCTTCAGTCTGGTTTTAGACCCCATCATAGCACTGAGACTGCACTTGTGAAGGTGGTAAATGACCTTTTGGTGGCGTCAGACCGAGGCTCTGCATCTGTCCACGTGCTACTAGACCTTAGTGCTGCCTTTGACACCATCGATCACCACATTCTTTTGGAGAGACTGGAAACCCAAATTGGTCTACACGGACCAGTTCTGGCCTGGTTTAGATCTTACCTGTCGGAAAGATATCAGTTTGTCTCTGTGAATGGTTTGTCCTCTGAAAAATCAACTGTGCATTTCGGTGTTCCTCAAGGTTCCGTTTTAGGACCACTATTGTTCTCACTATATATTTTACCTCTTGGGGATGTTATTCGAAAACATAATGTTAACTTTCACTGCTATGCGGATGACACACAGCTGTACATTTCAATGAAACATGGTGAAGCCCCAAAATTGCCCTCGCTAGAAGCCTGTGTTTCAGACATAAGGAAGTGGATGGCTGAAAACTTTCTACTTTTAAACTCGGACAAAACAGAGATGCTTGTTCTAGGTCCCAAGAAACAAAGAGATCTTCTGTTAAATCTGACAATTCATCTTGATGGTTGTAAAGTCGTCTCAAATAAAACTGTGAAGGACCTCGGCGTTACTTTTGACCCTGATCTCTCTTTTGCCGAACATATCAAGACTGTTTCAAGGACAGCTTTTTTCCATCTACGTAACATTGCAAAAATCTGAAATTTTCTGTCCAAAAATGATGCAGAAAAGTTAATCCATGCATTTGTTACTTCTAGGTTAGACTACTGCAATGCTCTACTTTCCGTCTACCCGGATAAAGCACTAAATAAACTTCAGTTAGTGCTAAATACGGCTGCTAGAATCCTGACTAGAACCAAGAAATTTGATCATATTACTCCAGTGCTAGCTTCCCTACACTGGCTTCCTGTTAAGGCAAGGGCTGATTTCAAGGTTTTACTGTTAACCTATAAAGCGTTACATGGGCTTGCTCCTACCTATCTTTCCGAGTTGGTCCTGCCGTACATACCAATACGTACGCTACGGTCACAAGACGCAGGCCTCCTAATTGTCCCTAGAATTTCTAAGCAAACAGCGGGAGGCAGGGCTTTCTCCTATAGATCTCCATTTTTATGGAACAGTCTGCCTACCCATGTGAGAGACGCAGACTCAGTCTCAACCTTTAAGTCTTTACTGAAGACTTATCTCTTCAGTAGGTCATTTGATTGAGTGTAGTCTGGCCCAGGAGTGTGAAGGTGAACGGAAAGGCTCTGGAGCAACGAACCGCCCTTGCTGTCTCTGCCTGGCCGGTTCCCCTCTCTCCACTGGGATTCTCTAACCCTGTTACAGGGGCTGAGTCACTGGCTTACTGGTGCTCTTTCATGCCGTCCCTGGGAGGGGTGCGTCACTTGAGTGGGTTGAGTTACTGACGTGATCTTCCTGTCTGGGTTGGCGCCCCCCCTTGGTTTGTGCTGTGGTGTAGATCTTTGTTGGCTATACTCGGCCTTGTCTCAGGATTATAAGTTGGTGGTTGAAGATATCCCTCCAGTGGTGCGGGGGCTGTGCTTTGGCAAAGTGGGTGGGGTTATATCCTTCCTATTTGGCCCTGTCCGGGGGTATCTTCGGATGGGGCCACAGTGTCTCCTGACCGCTCCTGTCTCAGCCTCCAGTATTTATGCTGCAGTAGTTTGTGTCGGGGGGCTAGGGTCAGTTGGTTATACCTGGAGTACTTCTCCTGTCTTATCCAGTGTCCTGTGTGAATTTAAGTATGCTTTCTCTAATTCTCTCGTTCTCTCTTTCTTTCTCTCTCTGAGAACCTGAGCCCTAGGACCATACGTCAGGACTACCGGGCATGACGACTCCCTGCTGCCCCCAGTCCGCCTGGCCTTGCTGCTATTCCAGTTTCAACGGTTCTGCCTGCGGTTACGGAACCCCTAACTGTCCCAGACCTGCTGTTTTCAACTCTTAATGATCGGCTATGAAAAGCCAACAGATTTATTCCTGATTATTATTTGACCATGCTTGTCATTTATGAACATTTTGAAAATCTTGGCTCTCTCTAATTTTCTCCTTCTCTCTTTCTTTCTCTCGGAGGACCTGAGCCCTGGGACCATACGTCGGGACTGCCGGGCGTGGTGGCTCCTTGCTGTCCCCAGTCCGCCTGGCCTTGCTGCTGTTCTGCCTGCGGTTATGGAACCGCCACCTGTCCCAGACCTGTTGTTTTTCAACTCTTAATGATCGGCTATGAAAAGCCAACTGAATATTATTCATGATTATTATTTGACCATGCTTGTCACTTATGAACATTTTTGAACATCTTGGCATAGTTCTGTTATAATCTCCACCCGGCACAGCCAGAAGAGGACTGGCCACCCCTCATAGCCTGGTTCCTCTCTAGGTTTCTTCCTAGATTTTGGCCTTTCTAGGGAGTTTTTCCTAGCCACCGTGCTTCTACACCTGCATTCTAGCTGTTTGGGGTTTTAGGCTGGGTCTCTGTACAGCACTTCGAGACATTAGCTGATGTACGAAGGGCTATATAAAATAAACTTGATTGATTGATTGGTAGGCTTGATTACCAACAACGATGAGACGGCCTACAGGGAGGATGTGAGGGCCCTCGGAGTGTGGTGTCAGGAAAATAACCTCACACTCAACGTTAACAAAAACAAAGGAGATGATCGTGGACTTCAGGAAACAGCAGAGGGAACACCCCCCTATCCACATTGACGGGACAGTAGTGGAGAAGGTAGTAAGTTTTAAGTTCCTCGGCGTACACATCATGGACAAACTGAATTTGTCCACCCACACAGACAGCGTGGTGAAGAAGGTGCAGCAGCGCCTCTTCAACCCCAAGAGGCTGAAGAAATTCGGTTTGTCACCAAAAGCACTCATAAACTTTTACAGATGCACAATCGAGAGCATCCTGTCGGGCTGTATCACCGCCTGGTACGGCAACTGCTCTGCCCACAACCATAAGACTCTCCAGAGTGTAGTGTGGTCTGCACAAAGCATCACCGGGGGCAAACTACCTGCCCTACAGGACACCTACAGCACCTGATGTCACAGGAAGGCCATAAAAATCATCAAGGACAACAACCACCCGAGCCACTACCTGTTCACTCAGAAGGTGAGGTCAGTACAGGTGCATCAAAGCAGGGACCGAGAGACTGAAAAACAGCTTCTATCTCAAGGCCATCAGACTGTTAAACAGCCACCACTAACATTGAGTGGCTGCTGCCAATATACTGACTCAACTCTAGCCACTTTAACAATGTAAAAATGTATGAAAAAAATGTATCACTAGCCACTTTAAACAATGCCACTTTTATATGTTTACATACCCTACATTACTCATCTCATATGTATATACTGTACTCGATACCATCTACTGCATCTTGCCTATGCCGTTCTGTACCATCACTCATTCATATATTTGTATGTACATATTCTTCATTCCTTTACACTTGTGTGTATAAGGTAGTTGTTGTGAATTTGTTAGGTTAGATTACTCGTTGGGTAAGATTACTCGTTACTCGCTCAAGCATTTCACTACACTCGCATTAACATCTGCTAACCATGTGTATGTGACAAATACCATTTGATTTGATTTGATTTTGATTTGATACTATGGTATTTACGGTATGCTAATAGCTGCACTCACACATGAAGCAGGAATGTGGCTTTAGTCACACCACATCCAAGGCTAGTGTAAACAGAAAAGTAGCAAATCTGATGTAGAAGAGAGATAGAACTCACTAGACATATTTTACTAATGTAAAACGTACCCAATTGTCATACTTGAGTAAAAGTAAAGATACCTTAATGTAAAATGACTCAAGTCAAGTGAAAGTCACCCAGTAGAATACTACTTGAGTAAAAGTAAAAATATTTGGTTTTAAATATACTTACATAAGTACCAAAAGTAAATGTAATTGCTAAAACATACTTAAGTATCAAAAGTACAAGTATAAATCGTTTCAAATCCCTTGTATTAAGCAAAAAAGATGGCACCATTTTCTTGTTTTTTAATTTACGGATAGCCAAGGGCACACTCCAACACTCAGACATAATTTACCAATGAGGCATTTGTGCTTATTGAGTTCGCCAGATCAGAGGCAGTAGGGATGACCAGGGATGTTCTCTTGATAAGTGTGTGCATTGGACCATTTTCCAGTCCTGCTAAGCGTTCAAAATGTAACAAGACACCCCCAAAAAACGACGTAAGTACTTTACACCACTGTCTATAGTTCTGCCTTTTCTCCATCTGAGAATCCCAGATAGACAGAGGTCAGGGTTACAGACAGGAAAACACCCCTAAATGCTCACAAGGTCTCTGTGCGTAGAGGGAAAGGGGATGTGACCGAACAGTGGTGTCATGGTTTCTCCTGAGGCATTGTTGATCCATCGTCCAGCCTCACCCTGTAAAATAATGTTTATAGAAGCCCCCTCCCTGGCCATGGCCAGCCAGGCAAACTTAGTACATGTTGGTTAATCATCCAGCCAGTTCAAAGAGCACTGCTGTGATCCTATAGAGCAGTGGTTCTTAAACTGTGGGTTGTGGTCCAGGTGGGTCGCCGGATGGCATTTTTTATGCATAGAAAACCATTTAAAAACTTTTTAGAAATAAAAATTTTGGGATGGAAAAACACTTTGAGTGTAAACTTAAATGATTAATACAAATATAAAGTATATACTGTATAAAAGATAATGGACAAACAGGTTTTTAGAAATGTTTGCAAATTAAGTAAACATAAAAAACAGAAATACCTTATTTACATAAGTATTCAGACCCTTTGCTATGAGGCTCGAAATTGTCCTCTGGTGCATCCTGTTTCCATCTATTATCCTTGAGATGTTTCTTCAACTATATTGGAGTCCACCTGTGGTAAATTCAATTGATTGGACATAATTTGGAAAGGCTGTGTGCCTTTCATCAAGAAAATTACAGTGGTGTCCACCAGGATATTCAGCATGTAACCTCTAAAGCAACTCTTCCCCTCTTCCCCTCTTCCTGACAATAGAGCATTGGTGGAGGATCATAAACTGTGTAAAAACTGTAAAAACAGCCAAATTTGCTGGGTCTATATCTAGTGTGGCTGGGAACGTTTTTGCTTTGCTTCTTCTCCACTGCAGTATATTTATGGAGGCTAGAACTGGAAATATATTGTGCACAATAACTGGTTGGATAGCCAGCCAGTCATGAAAATGGCTGCTAAGTAAAGTTACTACTAGTAGCTAGCCAATATTGACTAGACAAAACCAAAAAGAAGAATATTTTTCAAGTGTCATAATTCATGCATGCTATGTATACCTAACTAGGCAAGGCAGAAGCAGTACCACTCTTCATCAGCATAAATACCAAAATAGTTATGAGAAAACGACATCATCACTTTGTGCATTTCAATGACCCGAGCCAGCTAGTTGTCGTCGATGACAGATCAGGTTTGAATAACCTAAATGTGTTTTATGTTTGGCCTGCACGGCCAAAAGTGAGTGATCAAGCTACTGCTAGCTGTTGAGCATTTTGAACGTTACAACTTTCAAGCAACCCAAAGACAGCGAACTATCTAGCTAGCTAACTATTTTTGAATTAGGCATTAGTCTCATAGCACATCTAGTTAAGTTTGCAAGCTATCTTTATCTTGCGTGCATAATACTTTTTGCTTTGTTTGTCGATCTGTAATGTTAGCTAGCTAGCTATGCAGTTCGAACCTGCCTAGCTGCCCATCCAACCAGCTAGCAATAGGCAGCTAGCTAGACAAATATTTATTGTACAAGATATTTTTCAAGTCTAAGTTGGATATTATCAGTACTGTAGTAAAGGATCTATTATACAGGCAGTTAAGATGGCATGAAATATGATTTAATCCCAAAAATATAGCATGCTAATTCCAAGCAAAACACATGTAAGTGAATTGGTTATCCAACATTCTGAAGGTTTCTTTACCCTTCCAGGTCTTTGCTAAGCTTAACAACGGACCTCACGTCATTGATGACACAAACCTGTCTTCAATAAACCCTTTATTTTACTCTGCATCTCTGCCTTCATCTTGAGAAAGAATGATATACAGTGAGTGGACATGATGCAATCCATGACATCATAATCATTCACTGTAAGTCCTCTGGGATTGTTTGGTTAAGTTTATTATGAATCACATTTGGTTTATGACTTTTAATTGATTATGTAAGTATTTTATTGTCCTGCATTTAATCCTGGCTTGTATAGTAAATTTAATTGCTAGTCTATGACTCATTGGTGCAGTACACTAGCTCAGGCTGGCCTTCCGTTTACCCGTGAGGTTAACTTTAGGGGGGAAACTGTTTCATCGCCAACAGCCAACTGCACAAGACGTAGGGGAGATAAAAGATATATGGATTGGGTTTAGCAGCGATTTGCTTTGGCATTTAAGGGTGGATAAGGTAGAGAAATCAGTCAGTCACAGCTGTTGTCTTCTGGACCAAGAAGTATCCACTGGCTCTTAGTCATGCTTCTGGTAAGTGTGCAGTCCTCTCATGAGAATAGAGGGTTGGGAAATTGGCACAAGAATCACTCTCCCATATGGTTATGATCCTCCACCAATGCTCTATTGTCAGGAAGAGGGGAAGAGTTGCTTTAGAGGTTACATGCTGAATATCCTGGTGGACACCACTGTAATTTTCTTGATGAAATGTACTAATCTACCTCAGAAGTATTGTCATTATGGTCATCTGACTCACCCTGTTCTAAAAAATCCGTTGTGAGTAATGGAAATGAGGAGGGAAGTACAGTAGCCAGTACTTCAATCGACATGAGAAGAGATGCAGACGAAAATCACACGCATCGAAGAGAAAAATAGACGTGACTCTCGCTGACAATTAAAGCTAATGGTTTTATTTTTACTTAGACTAGGGACTGGAGGCAATTTTCCTCCCCAAAGCCAGAGCCTGCTGTCTGCTGGTGTCTCGTCTGGTGAAATGATGTCTAGTTTGTCTGGTGAAATGCGGGGGTGATAAATACCCTCCACCCTCCTCTGGGGACACGCTACATTCACTTCAGGAGGCACAGAGGCATGATCTCATTCTCAAAGTAAATTATTGATGTGAAAATTGATTATTTGAAACTGGCCTAATGGCTTTTGAGGAAATGGCAGTAATCTGATCAATTTAACATAATGATGTAAGCTGATGTAAGAAGGGCTATATAAATACATTTGATTTGATTTAATTTGTTGTCAGTGTCCTTTTACTATTATATTCATACCATAAATGGACAATTTAAATGTTCTTCCAAATTATTGTGATGTACATTGATGATGTCACAACTGCATCCAATATTTTTATTGGTTGCCACTGTTGCTAACCCTGGGACACCCCCAGCATGGCAATATCAGGAGGTGCGTGCAATTTGATGTCACACAGTGGCAACGGCACAATAGTAGTTGGGATTATGGGAGTAGTAGGGATATTTCCGGTTCAAAGTCAGGGCGAACACATTCATAAAGCCCACCCTTGAATTATTGAATGAGCTCTGCTCCATGAATCATTGAGAAATTTCACAAGAACTCCACCTTTTCCCCCCAACCCACTCTGCCAGAAGCTTCCTCTACCCTACCCACCTTCCTCTACCCTACCCACCCAGCTGTGAGATGGGCCTTAAATGCCGGCGGCTGAGAGTATAAATTATTCAACTACTAGAGATGCCTCTGACGCTACCTGGAAAACAACAACAGAGGAACACATGGAGATTCCTGCCAATGGAAACCAACTGATGGAAGTCGGTTAAAGCCCCCACCAAAGTTCTGTTGTTGTACTGTTCCTATGCCTTTAATGCTACACGAGACCAGAGGCTTGTGGGAGGAGCTATAGGAGGACGAGCTCATTGTAATGGCTGGAATGGAATCAATGGAATGGTACCAAACACATCAAACACATGGAAACAACATTTTATTCCAGCCGTTACAATGAGCCCATCCTCCTATAACCCCTCCCACCAGCCTCCTCTGCATTAGACCTACTCCATAATCCAGTCCTCTTTTTTTATCTGTTCTCCACTCAAATTAGATTAATTGATCCTCCTCTCTGGCACATTCCTGCTCTCACAGATGATAAATCTATATGTCATCATCATCCGAATCCACATTGGCTTATACTACCATCCAGCTACGCAATTGTTGTATTGACAGGGTAGAAGTGAACTGGACTAAAACCCTAATATGTAGAGATCAACAGCTTTGAGCAGGATTTTGTCTGTCAGTGCCAGATCCCTGACTCTCTGTGGACACAAAGTCTTAGCCCTCCACTCTTATATTAGCCAGAGACAAAGCTCCCTGTTCTCCAGTCCTTGAAGGGGTGATGGACGGGGAGGTTCTGTTTTCAACTAGAATAACTGTGCTAGCTTCCATACTCCTCGGGCAGGACTGTGTTATTTGCTAAGGGAACTAAGAGGACCATTGCTTCTACTCTGACTGTAACAATCCTCTCTCTCTGTCACTCTCTCGTTCACTATTTCCTTCTTGGTTGCAAGCATGCACAAACACAAACTCATGTAGGGCGGCTAAACCGTATGTATGTGGTCAGTCATGCTTTTTCAGCAGGACTTTATCAGACCTCCATGACCTCTCTTTCCTATTTCCCACCAGGTTTGAAAAGTGAAAAGTGGCATAAGCCTTACATCTCCAATAATGGAGAATGATTTGCACCACAGCTACAACATAAATATTTGGTCAGCCATGCATAGTTCCCATGGTATGTTATCAGCTGTGTGTAACACTGAATGACCAGCCGGTTTACCATATCTTAGTATATTTTCCCTGTTAGCCGTGTGGCCATAATGCAAGATATCAGACTTGTTTGATTTGCATTATGGCTTTCATTGCTGTGTGGTAACACATTTTATTGTGTTCAAATAAAGGCAAAAATACAAAACTAATGCTGTAAACCTTCTCTAAAAGCAACATGTAAAATCAAATCAAATTGTATTTGTCACATGCGTCGAATACAACAGGTAAGACCTTACAGTGAAATGCTTACTTACAAGCCCTTAACCAACAATGCAGTTTTAAGAAAAATACCTAAAAAAAAGAGTTAAAGTAACAAATAATTAAAGAACAGCAGTAAACAACAATAGTGAGGCTATATACAGGGGGTACTGGTACAGAGTCAATGTGTGGGGGCACTGGTTAGTCGAGGTAAATTAGGTAATATATACATGTTGTTAGAGTTATTAAAGTGACTTGTGCATAGATAATAACAGAGTAAAAGAGAGGGCGGGCGGTGGCAATGACAATAGTCTGGGTAGTCATTTGATTAGATGTTCATTCATCTTATGGCTTGGAGTTGAAGCTGTTTAGAAGCCTCTTGGACCTACACCTGGCGCTACGATACCGATTTCCGGGCGGTAGTAGAGAGAACAGTCTATGACTAGGGTGGCTGGAGTCTTTGACAATTTTGTGGGCCTTCCTCTGACACCGCCTGGTAAAGAGGTCCTGGGTGGCAGGAAGCTTGGCCTCAATGATGTACTGGGCCGTACGCACTACCCTCTGCAGTGCCTTGCGGTTGGAGGCCGAGCAGTTGCCATAGCGGGCAGTGATGCTAACAGTCAGGATGCTCTCGATGGTGCAGCTGTAGAACTTTTTGAGGATCTGAGGACCCATGCCAAATCTTTTCAGTCTCCTGAGGGGGATAGGTTTTGTCGTGCCCTCTTCATGACTGTCTTGGTGTGCTTGGACCATGTTAGTTTGTTGTTGATGTGGACACCAAGGAACTTGAAGCTCTCAACCTGCTCCACTACAGCCCCATCGATGAGAATGGGGGCGTGCTCGGTCCTCCTTTTTCTGTAGTCCACAATCATCTCCTTAGTCTTGATCACATTGAGGGAGAGGTTGTTGTCCTGGCACCACAAGGCTAGGTCTCTGACCTCCTCCCTTAATGCTGTCTCGTCGTTGTCGGTGATCAGGCCTACCACTGTTGTGTCATTGGCAAACTTAATGATGGTGTTGGAGTCATGCCTGGCCATGCAGTCATGAGTGAAAAGGGAGTACAGGAGGGGACTGAGCACGCACCCCTGAGGAGACCGTGTTAATGACCAGCATGGCGGATGTGTTGTTACCTACCATTACCACCTGGGGGCAGACTGTCAGGAAGTCCAGGATCCAGTTGCAGAGGGAAGTGTTTAGTCACAGGGTCCTTAGCTTAGTGATGAGCTTTGAGGGCACTATGGTGTTGAACGCTGAGCTGTAGTCAATGAATAGCATTCTCCCATAGGTGTTCCTTTTGTCCAGGTGTGAGGGCAGTGTGGAGTGCAATAAAGATTGCATCATCTGTGGATCTGTTGGGGCTGAATGCAAATTGGAGTGGGTCTAGGGTTTCTGGGATAATGGTGTTGATGTGAGCCATGACCAGCCTTTCAAAGGACTTCATGGCTACAGACGTGAGTGCTACGTTTCGTAAATCATTTAGGTAGGTTACCTTAGTGTTCTTGGGCACAGGGACCATGGTGGTCTGCTTGAAACATGTTGGTATTACAGACTCAGACAGGGAGAGATTGAAAATGTCAGTGAAGACACTTGCCAGTTGGTCACTGCATGCTCAGAGTACACGTCCTGGTAATCCGTCTGGCCCTGCAGCTTTGTGAAAATTGACCTGTTTAACCTGTCTAGGATGAGGGTGCCGCTAGCGGCACTCCCCCCCCCCCCCCACTGAAAAGGCAGAGCCGCGAAATTCAAAAAAAATATTTTTTTTAAATATTTAACTTTCACACATTAAAGTCCAATACAGCTAATGAAAGACACAGATCTTGTGAATCCAGCCAACATGTCCGATTTTTAAAATGTTTTACAGGGAAGACACAATATGTAAAGATGTACATCTATTACCTAAAAACACATAAGCATAATCCACCATCTTTTATTTGTCCACCAACACCAGTAGCTATCACCAATTCGGCTAAACTAAGATATCTATAGCCCCTAACCAAGAAAAAAACTCATCAGATGACAGTCTGATAACATATTTATGGTATGGGATAGGTTTTGTTAGAAAAAAGTGCATATTTCAGGTAGATGGCATAGGTTACAATTGCACCCACCGTCACAAATGGACTAGAAAAACTACATTGAGCAACGTGTTTACCTACTTACTAATCATCAAACATTTCGTAAAAATACACAGCATACACTAATCGAAAGACACAGATCCTGTGAATACAGACAATATTTCAGATTTTCTAAGTGTCTCTAAGTGTCGAAAACACAATAAATCGTTATATTAGCATAGCACATAGCACATAGCAGCCCAGCATTGATTCTAGCCAAAGTGAGCGATAAAAGTCAACATCGCCAAAATATATTAATTTTTTCACTAACCTTCTCAGAATTCTTCAGATGACACTCCTGTAACATCATATTACACAATCCATATAGAGTTTGATCGAAAATGTTTATATTTAGCCACCAAAATCATGGTTAGACAATGTGAAATGTAGCCAAGCTGGTGAGAAAATGTCCGTGCGCCACTTAGACAGTGATCTACTCTTATACATAAATACTCATAAACGTGACTAAAAAATATAGGGTGGACAGGGATTGATAGACAATTTAATTCTTAATACAATCGCGGAATTACATTTTTTAATTTATCCTTACTTTTCAATACAGTTTGCGCCAAGCGAAGCTACGTCAAAAAACATGGCGTCCTAAGCCACTAACATTTTTCGACAGAAACACGATTTATCATAATAAAAATGTCCTACTTTGAGCTGTTCTTCCATCAGTATCTTGGGCAAAGGATCCTTTCTTGGGAGTAATCGTCTTTTGGTGGAAAGCTGTCCTCTTGCCATGTGGAAATGCCAACTGCGTTCGGGATGAACTGGAAGCGTGCCCAGCAATTCACAGCGTTTCAGAAATAAATGTCCCAAAATCGCACTAAACGGATATAAATTGCTATAAAACGCTTTAAATTAACTACCTTATGATGTTTTTAACTCCCATAACGAGTAGAAACATGACCCGAGTAATATTACTCCCTCCACTAATGCTTGGAACAGGTGCGGGTTGGTGTCCTCTAGGCGCATGACGCAGCTCCAAAAGAGTGACTAGCCTCAGGGTTTTTTAATTTGTAGTGCCTGTGAACGCGCAATCGACCCCATTCAAATCGTCATCACGTAAAGGCATCCAGGGGAAGACGTAAGCAGTGTCCGTATACTCATAGCAATAACAGTGCCCTTTTAACTGACTCCAGATCAGGGGCCAAAATTTCTGAAATCTGACTCCATGTCAGGGAAATTGCTGTAGAATGGGCTCTGTTCCACTTAAAGACAAAATTTCAACTCCTATAGAAACTATAGACTGTTTTCTGTCCAATAATAATAATAATATGCATATTGTACGATCAAGGATTTTGTGGGAAGCCGTTTCAAAAATTACACGATTAGCATAAATAGTCACAACAGCGCCCCCATCCTCAACAGGTTTTAAAGGTCTTACTCACATCGGCTGTGGAGAACATGATCACACAGTTGTCCGGAACAGCTGGTGCTCTCATGCATGTTTCAGTATTACTTTTCTCGAGGCGTGCGTAGAAGTAGTCGGGCTGTATCACCGCCTGGTACGGCAACTGCTCCGCCCACAACCGTAAGGCTCTCCAGAGGGTAGTGAGGTCTGCACAACGCATCACCAGGGGCAAACTACCTGCCCTCCAGGACACCTACACCACCCGATGTCACAGGAAGGCCATAAAGATCATCAAGGACAACAACCACCCAAGCCACTGCCTGTTCACCCCGCTATCATCCAGAAGGCGAGGTCAGTACAGGTGCATCAAAGCAGGGACGGAGAGACTGAAAAACAGCTTCTATCTCAAGGCCATCAGACTGTTAAACAGCCACCACTAACATTTAGTGGCCGCTGCCAACATACTGACTCAACTCCAGCCACTTGATGGAAATTATGTAAAAATGTACCACTAGCCACTTTAAACAATGCCACTTAATATAATGTTTACATACCCTACATTACTCATCTCATATGTATATACTGTACTCTATATCATCTACTGCATCTTGCCATCTTTATGTAATACAGTAATCCCTCGTTTATCGCGGGGGTTACGTTCCGAAAATGACCCGCGATAAGTGAAATCCGCGAAATAGAAAACTTTTTTTTTTTTTACAATTAGCAACTATTACATGTATACAAATACAGTGACTCACGTGTAGGCCGTTTCACTGCTCTTCAGAGCGTTTCGTCGACATTATGGGTTTTGGAGATGTTCGAAATTACAAGATAATTTGGCCAACTTAATGTAAATTTGCCAAGCTGTTTTATGTACATACACATAACTGCACGAGACGACAAAATGATAGCACAATTCGTAGCATGTTTTGATACAAGAAGCGGGAGTGAGTTTTTAGCGAATCAGAATGCAGAGCACAATGCACCAAAAAAAAAAAAAAATGCATTCTGAAAATCCGCGAAATAGCGAATCCGCGATAAGTGAACCGCGAAGTGGCGAGGGATCACTGTACATGTATCACTAGCCACTTTAAACTATGCCACTTTATGTTTACATACCCTACATTACTCATCTCATATGTATATACTGTACTCTATACCATCTACTGCATCTTGCCTATGCCGTTCTGTACCATCACTCATTCATATATCTCTATGTACATATTCTTTATCCCTTTACACTTGTGTGTATAAGGTAGTAGTTGTGGAATTGTTAGGTTAGATTACTTGTTGGTTATTACTGCATTGTCGGAACTAGAAGCACAAGCATTTCGCTACATTCGCATTAACATCTGCTAACCATGTGTATGTGACAAATAAAATTTGATTTGATTTGATTAGTTTAGCTCATCTGGTAGGCTCATGTCACTGCGCAGCTCTCGGCTGTGCTTCCCTTTTGAAGTCTGTAATAGTTTGCAAGCCCTGCCACATCCGACGAGCGTCGGAGCCGGTGTAGTATGATTCCATCTTAGTCCTGTATTGACGCTTTGCCTGTTTGATTGTTCGTCGGAGGGCATAGAGGGATTTCTTATAAGCTTCCGGGTTAGAGTCCCGCTCCTTGAAAGCGCAGCTTTACCCTTTAGCTCAGTGCGGATGTTGCCTGTAATCCATGGCTTCTGGTTGGGGTATGTACGTACAGTCACTGTAGGGACGACGTCATCGATGCACTTATTGATGAAGCCAGTGACTGATACAGTGTACTCCTCAATGCCATCGGAAGAATCTCAGAACATATTCCAGTCTGTGCTAGCAAAACAGTCCTGCAGCTTAGCATCTTCTTCATCAGACCACTTTTTTATAGACCGAGTCACTGGTGTTTCCTGTTTAATTTTTGCTTGTAAGCTGGATTCAGGAGGCTAGAATTATGGTCAGATTTGCTAAATGGAGGGCAAATGAGAGCTTTGTATACGTCTCTGTGTGTGGAGTAAAGGTGGTCTAAAGTTTTTTCCCTCTGGTTGCACATTTAACATGCTGATAGAAATGAGGGAAAGCAGATTTAAGTTTCCCTGCATTAAACTCCCCGGCCACTCGCCTCTGGATGAGCATTTTCCTGTTTGCTTATGGCGGTATACAGCTCACTGAGTGCGGTCTTAGTGCCAGCATCAGTCTGTGGTGGTATGTAGACAGCTATGAAAAATATAGATGAAAACTCTGCAGGTAGATTGTGTGGTCTACAGCTTTTTGGTTGGACATTTACCCAGTAAAGGGCCAAAGTGCATATAACAATAAGGTTAGATAATTGCCTGGAACGAGCTTGAGTCTAGCTGCTAGACACTTTCCCAGGCTTTCTTCCTCTGTCCCAGAAACATATGCTGTGTAAAGTAAGCCCTCTAAAGGCTTGACTAATTCTGAAGCACTGAGGGAGGGCTACCTTTACAGAGCCTGTGCAAACATCCCCTACATAGAGGGACCCTCATTCAGCAATTGTGCTTGACGGGACAGGTGGAACTACCGCCTTTGTTTCCACAGCAAAGAGCTCGGGACTATATCACAATGGCTGATCCCGGGCTGAAATGCCATCCGTCAGGAGGAGTACATTGCCCTGTTGGATTTTTACCAGTTGGGGAGATTTAGGTGAGGGAGTGGAGGTATTGGTAGGTCTTTAGCCAGGTAGTAACTTGAGAGAGAAGGAGTGACGAAAGGAGAGAGGGAGGGAGGGAGAGAGGGAGTAGGGGAGGGAGTGAGAGAGAGAGGGTGAGAGACACACAAAGAGATATATACAGGGAGACAGGGAAAGAGAGTTACCTCTCCCTTGGGATAGAATGGCTGGATATGGGGCTATGTGAGAGGGAAGGATGAGAGGCAGTCTATAGTTGCAGTTAGTCCCAGCAGCTCCTGTATGGTGGTGGAGGTCAGGGGTATAGGGAGACCCCAACACAAAGGGCCTGTTGTCTGCTCTTATTTCAGCAGAGGTTTCCCAGGATGACATTGCTATTCAGAGCCATGCCCCTGATAAGAGCCCACCCTACCCTCCTCCACCCTCCCTTTGTGGGGTGAGAGCAGAGGGGTCAGGGGAGGGGGCCGGAGAGGTCCCCAGATGGAGAACGTAAATCCAAAACCTGTCCAAACCACCAGGCTGTGAATGGATGCATGGAGATGGAGCCCCCTGTTAACTGAGATCAAGCCTGGCCTATAAAATAACTTCCCCTCTGGGCTTACAAAAGTCCCAGGGTACAACAATCTAACACTGATGATGTCCTACTTAAACTGGGCTAAATGAACACCACCAGGGACTGGTTTCCTTTTTTATGTGATTTAAAAATTCTGACCTTCTGAGCTATAAGGCTGCTTTTACACCCAACTTCCTATATTATTGATCACACCATTGGAGACTGCTGAGGGGAGGACCGATCATAATAATGGTTGAATCGGGGCAAATGGAATGTCGTCAAACACTTGGAAACCATGTGTTCGATGTATTTGTTATCATTCCACCAATTCCGCTCCCGACATTACCACAAGCCCGTTCTCCCCAATTAAGGTGCCACCAAGGGGTTTCCAAGCAGTTTGAACGTTGAGTCATATTATTTTGTGTGTTTCCTGACTTATCATATGCAGTGCCTTCAGAAAGTATTCACAGCTCTTTACTTTTACCACATGTTGTTGTGTTACAGCCTGAATTTAAAAAGGATTCAATTGTATTTTTGTCGCTGGCCAACACACAATACCCCATAATGTCAAAGTGGAATTATGTTTTTTGAATTGTTTACAAATTAATAAAAAATGAAAAGCTGAAATGTCTTGAGTCAAAAAGTATTCAACCCCTTTGCAAGCCTAAGGAAAAATGTGCTTATGTCACGCTCGACATTATGAATGGACCAAGGTGCAGCATGGTAGGCGTACATTTTCCTTTATTAAATGAACACTGAATAAAAACAACAAACTACCAAACGAAACGTGAAGCTAAATAATAGTGCTGACATGCAACTATCCATAGACAAGATCCCACAAAGCACAAAGGGGAAATGGCTGCCTAAATATGATCCCCAATCAGAGACAACGATAAACAGCTGCCTCTGATTGGGAACCATAACAGACTAACATCGACATATAAACACCTAGATGACCCACCCTAAATCACACCCCGACCTAACCAACATAGAGAATAAAAGCTCTCTATGGTCAGGGCGTGACAGCTTAACAAGTCACTTAATAAGTTGCATGGACTCGCTCTGAATACAATGATAGTATTTAACATGGTTTTTAATGATTACCTCATCTCTGTACCCCACATGAACAATTATCTGTAAGGTCCCTCAGTCGAGCAGTGAATTTTGAAACAGATTCAACTACGAACACCAGGGAGGTTTCCCAATGCCTCGCAATGAATATCTACCAATAGGTGCCTGAATATCATGGAGTGCATTCTTCTGAAACTCATCAGCATATTCTTGTTCTGAGGAATGAAGTCTATACCATGCGAGAAATTGCCAGGAAACTGAAGATCTCGTACAACGCTGTGTACTACTCCCTTCACAGCACATTGCAAACTGGCTCTAACCAGAATAGAAAGAGGAGTGGGAGGCCCCGGTGCACAACTGACCAAGAGGACAAGTACATTAGAGTGTCTAGTTATAGAAACAGACGCCTCACAAGTCCTCAACTGGTATCTTCATTAAATAGTACCCGCAAACACCAGTCTCAACGTCAACAGTAAAGAGGCGACTCCGAGATGCTGGCCTTCTAGGCAGAGTTGCAAAGAAAAAGCCTTATCTCAGACTGGCCAATAAAAAGAAAAGATTAAGATGGGCAAAATAACACAGACACTGGACAGATGAACTCTGCCTAGAAGGCTAGCATCCCGGAGTCACACCTTCACTGTTGACGTTGACAGTGGTGTTTTGAGACTGGTGTCTCGTATGGAATAACCTTCATTTCTCAGAACAAGAATAGACTGACGAGTTTCAGAAGAAAGTGCTTCATCTCAGGCCATTTTGAGCCTGTAATCGAACCCACAAATGCTGATACTCAAATAGTTTAAAGAGGGCGAATCAGAACAACAGTTTTCAGCTGTGCTAACATCATTGCAAAAGGGTTTTCTAATGATCAATTAGCCTTTTAAAATGATAAACTAACACAACGTGCCATTTGAACACAGGAGTGATGGTTGCTGATAATGGGTCTCAATCAGCCGATTCCAGCTACAGTAGTCATTTACAACATTCACAATGTCTACACTGTATTTCTGATCAATTTGATGTTATTTTAATGGACAAAACATTTTATTTTCTTTCAAAAACAAGGACATTTCTAAGTGACCCCAAACAGTAGTGTATGTTTTTCAGATGTGCTGTGATTTTTACCAAAAGTTCTGAACCTTTCTACTCTCATATTTTCTAAAGATTGTAAATGAATGATTAAATGTTTTGCTAAGATTATTATTATGTTATTGATCGATTGACTAGGACTTTTCAAATCACCCAGCAGTTCTTTTTGTAGAGTTTGCTCCAGGTGTTGCAATTCTTCAGCCATTCCTGAAAGGCATTTCACTGTACTTGTGCATATGACATTAAAACTTGAAACGAAACCTGCGACCAAAAACAAGCTACATATGGACAGTACCAAAACAAATAATCGAATGATTCTGTCTCTTCGCAGCAAAATCAGCACAGCTGGGATGGTTGTATCTTATACAGTGCCTTCAGAGAGAATTCAGACCCCATGACTTAAAAAAAAAATATACATTACAGCCTTATTCTAAAATCGATTACATAAAACAATTCTCAGCAATTTACACACAATACCCTATAATGGCAAAAAAAAAAAAAAAACTCCTAATTGAGCTCAGGTTCATCCTGTTTCCATTGATCATCCTTGGGATGACCTCAGGACCTCAGACTGGGGTGAAGATTCACCTTCCAACAGGAGTTGCTTCGGAACATGTCTCTGAATGTCCTTGGGTGGCCCAGCTAGAGCCAGGACTTGAACCCGATCTAACATCTCTAAAGAGACCTGAAAATAGGTGTGCAGCAACACTCCCCATTCAACCTGACAGAGCTTGAGAGGATCTGCAGGGGAGAATGGGAGAAACTCTCCAAATACAGGTGTGCCAAACTTGTAGTGTCATACCTAAGAAGACTAGATGCTGTAATTGCTGCCAAAAATGATTCAACAAAGTACTGAGCAAAGGGTCTGAATACTTATAATGAAATATTTCCGTGATTTAATACATTAGCAAAAATGTGACTAAAACCTGTTTTGCTTTGTCATTATGAGGTATCGTATGTGGATTGATGAGGGGAAAAAAATAATTGTCAATTTTAGAATAAGGCTGTAATGTAACAAAATTTTGAAAAAGTCAAGGGGTCTGAATACTTTCCAAAGGCCCTGTATATATAACATTCAATTGATTGAAAACATTTTGTGAAATATTTTCCACAGAAAAACTCTGTTTTGAATACGGCGTCGTTTTTTGTATCAGTTCATAAACCATGTGCCATGGAATTGGTACATCAAAAATCTCTTCCCATCTATTTTGCAACCTATATGGCACAGCTGTCAATTTTTTTGGTCCTTAAATTAAACTGGTATACTTTTTTATTTATCAGTTTTCTTTAAGCAATTTTGGTCTTTAATGCAGGGCCGACAGACAAGTGCATTACTTTCTACCTCTTCCACTTGCCTCTCCTATTTTTGCGGTAATGCTGCAATGAGTTGATGTTCATTTTGGGTAGAGTAGACATTTCCATATACTTTTGTTAGCTGCATTTGTGGCATAAATCCACCCGTCCTGTTTATGATATAATTTACAAATATTATACTGTTTGTAAAAAAAACAAACATTATAATGTCAATTAGTATATTTGAGTTCAACCATAATATTTGTTGTAATATTTGTTAAGTTTAATCCACCAGAAAACACATATTTCCACATAACTTAAACTCTCTAGGGCTTGTTTTAAAAGTAGTGATATTTTGGAGATTTTTTCATTTTCAAACAACCGAAAGTGAGGTTGTAATCTGAATAAACATGGGGTAAAACATTCTTACTAATCTAATGGGGAACCATATTCATTATATAAATAGGTCCATTAACTTCAGTCTCACCGTTCCAAATAAAATGGAATATTTGTTGCTCATATTAATAAAAAAATCAAGTCGCTAGGTGTAGGCAAGGCCATAAGAAAATAGGTAAACTGGGATATGACTAAAGTTAATCAGGGTGATTTTTCCACAACTAGACAGGTATTTTCCTTTCCATGGTAGCAAGCTCTTACTGTATCTATTTTTCCTAACGTTCTATTAGAATGTATTGTAGTAAGATCATTTCTTTTTTTCAGGACATGAATACCGAGTTTGTCCACTTTGCCATCAGACCATTTTATTTGGTAAACTACACGGTAATGTACTTTTTTGAAGAATCCAATACGCAGTATAGTACTGTACATTTATCATAATTTGATTGTAATAAAGTGAGGTTAGAACAATTGTCTAGATCCTCTATGAGGCTGTGGAGGGATCCAAATTGTGGATTTAAAATTAAACATGAATCATCAGCATACAATGACACCTTTGTTTTTAAGCCCAGCATTTCTAGCCCCTTGATATTATTGTTGGATGTGATTTTAATAGCTAACATTTTCGTGGCCATATTAGATATTTGCTGATAGTAGACAACCTTGTTTTACTCGTCTTGACAGTTTAATACTTTCTGAGAAGTAGCCATTATTTACTCTTTTACACCTATGGTTACTATACATAACGTTAACCCCTTGTATAAGAGATTCTCCAAAATTGAAATATTTTAGGCATTTATATATCAATTCCAATCATACATTATCAAGAGCCTTTTCAAAGTCAGCTGTGAATACCAGGCCTGGTTTGCCAGATTCTTCATAGTGTTCTACTGTTTCTGTAACGGCTGTCCTCGCTGACAGAAGGAGAGGACCAAAACGCAGAGTGGTCAGTGTTCATTATTTACTGAAAGTCAACAAAACACTTCAAAATACAAAACAACCAACAAACATGACAAAACCGAAACAGTCCTGTGTGGCACAAAACCTGACACAGGAACAAACACCCACAAAACACACGTGAAACCCAGGCTGCCTAAGTATGATTCTCAATCAGGGACAACGATTGGCAGCTGCCTCTGATTGAGAATCATACCCGGCCGAACACAAACATCCCAACATAGAAAATCACACATAGACAAACCCACCCAACTCACGCCCTGACCAACTAAATAAATACAAGACAAAAGAAAACAGGTCAGGAACGTGACATAACCCCCCCCCCTTAAGGTGCGAACTCCGGGCGCACCAGCATAAACTCTAGGGGAGGATCCGGGTGGGCGTCTGTCCACCGTGGCGGCTCTGGCGCTGGTCGTGGTCCCCACCCCACCATAGTCAATCCCCTCCTCCGTAGCCTCCTCCAAATTAACCCCACTAGATTAAGGGGCAGCACCGGACTGAGGGGCAACACCGAAATGAGGGGCAACACCGGAATGAGGGGCAGCACCGGACTGAAGGGCAGCACCGGACTGAGGGGCAGCACCGGACTGAGGGGCAGCACCGGACTGAGAGACGGATCCTGGTTGGCTGGCTATGGCGGATCCTGGCTGGCGGATCCTGTCTGGCTGGCGCATCCTGGCTGGCTGGCGGGTCCTGGCAGGCTGGCTCTGGCGGCTCCTGGCTGGCTGGCTCTGGCGGCTCCTGGCTGGCTGGCTCTGGCGGCTCCTGGCTGGCTGGCTCTGGCGGCTCCTGGCTGGCTGGCGGCCCTGGCGGCTCCTGGCTGGCTGGCGGCCCTGGCGGCTCCTGGCTGGCTGGCGGCCCTGGCGGATCCTGGCTGGCTGGCAGCCCTGGCGGATCCTGGCTGGCTGGCGGCCCTGCCTGGTCCTGGCTGGACGGCTCTGGCTGGTCCTGGCTGGACGGCTCTGGCTGGTCCTGGCTGGACGGCTCTGGCTGGTCCTGGCTGGACGGCTTTGAAGGCTCAGTACAGACGGGCGGCTTTGAAGACTCAGTACAGACGGGCGGCTCTGACGGCTCGAGACAGACGGACAGCGCTGGGCAGGCAGGCAGCTCAGACAGCGCTGGGCAGGCAGGCAGCTCAGACAGCGCTGGGCAGGCAGGCAGCTCAGACAGCGCTGGGCAGGCAGACAGCTCAGACAGCACTGGGCAGGCAGACAGTTCAGACAGCGCTGGGCAGGCAGGCAGCTCAGACACTGGCTGCGCTGGAGAGGAGGAAGGCTCTGACAGCGGTGGACAGGTGGGAGCAACTGGAGAGAGAAGACGGAGAGACAGCCTGGTGCGGGGGGCTGCCACCGGAGGACTGGTACGTGGAGGTGGCACCGGAAAAACCGGACCGTGAAGGAGGACACGTGCTCTTGAGCACCGAGCCCACCCAACCTTACCTGGTTGAATGGCCCCCGTAGCCCTGCCAGTGCGGCGAGGTGGAATAGCCAGCACTGGGCTATGCTGGCGAACCGGGGACACCATTTGTAAGGCTGGTGCCATGTACGCCGGCCCGAGGAGACGCACTGGAGGCCAGATGCGTTGGGCCGGCTTCATGACACCCGGCTCGATGCCCAACCTAGCCCGGCCAGTGCGGCAAGGTGGAATAGCCCGCACTAGACTAAGCACGCGTACTGGGGACACCATGCGCTTTACTGCATAACACGGTGTCTGACCAGTACGACGCCCTCTCACTCCAGGGTAAGCACGGGGAGTTGGCTCAGGTATCCTACCCGGCTTTGCCACACTCCGCGTGTGCCCCCCCCCCCCCAAGAAATATTTGGGTCTGACTCTCTGGCTTCCGTGCTAGCCGCGTACCTTCATACCGCCGGTTCCTCTCTCCGGTTGCCTCTGCTCTCCTCGCTGCCTCCAGCTGTTCCCATGGGAGGCGATCCTTTCCAGCCAGGATCTCCTCCCATGTGTAGCAACCCTTGCCGTCCAAGACGTCTTCCCATGTCCATTCCTGTGTCTGTCTTTGCTGCTGTCGCTGCCCTTTTCCACTCCGCTTGGTCCTTTGGGGGTGGGTGTTTCTGTAACGGCTGTCCTCGCTGACAGAAGGAGAGGACCAAAACGCAGAGTGGTCAGTGTTCTTTATTTACTGAAAGTAAACAAAACACTTCAAAATACAAAACAACCAACAAACGTGACAAAACCGAAACAGTCCTGTGTGGCACAAAACCTGACACAGGAACAAACACCCACAAAACACACGTGAAACCCAGGCTGCCTAAGTATGATTCTCAATCAGGGATAACGATTGACAGCTGCCTCTGATTGAGAATCATACCCGGCCGAACACAAACATCCCAACATAGAAAATCACACATAGACAAACCCACCCAACTCACGCCCTGACCAACTAAATAAATACAAGACAAAAGAAAACAGGTCAGGAACGTGACAGTTTCCAGTACTTTTGTTATATTATCTCCAATGTTTTGTCCATGTAAAATACCTGTCTTATTAGGATGAATAATATCTGACAATACCTTTTTTAATCTATGTGCTATGCATTTTGTTTTTTTTCATCATCACAAACCTGAAGTGTTTTTATGGACTGGATCTTTATATTTACCACTTGGGTCCTGTTTCAGTAATATTGAAATCAGACCTTCTTGTTGAGTATCTGATAATCTACCATTTTTATAGGAATGGTTAAATCAATCAATCAAGTTTATTTTCTATAGCCCTTCGTACATCAGCTAATATCTCGAAGTGCTGTAGAGACCCAGCCTAAAACCCCAAACAGCTAGAATGCAGGTGTAGAAGCAAACATGCTATCAACGGTCCTCTGAGTACATCAAAAAAGGTTTGGTATACCTCAACTGGTATGCCATCCAGCCCTGGAGTTTTCCCACACTTAAAGGCTTTAATTCCATCAAGAAGTTTCTCCTCTGTAATTTGGCCTTCACATAAGTCTTCCTGTACAGCAGTTCATTTTACGTTATTAACATAAAACATCTTTACAGTTAACATCGGTTAGTGGAAATGGAGGAGACTGAAACAAAAACATATGCTTAAAGTACTTTGCTTCCTCTTTCAAAATATATTTTGGTGAACCATGGGTGATTGTCATAGGTAACAAGTTTCAGTAAATTATTTTTGGTAGCATTTCTATGTTGAAGATTAAAATATAATTTTGTCATTTTCCCCCATATTCCATCCAGTTCGATTTATTTAAAAAATATATTTCACTTGATTCTTCTTGAATAAGTTCCTCCATTTAGTTTTTTAAAACTTATTCTATACCTCTATGGTACAGTTTTTATCACTATCTATCTGTACTGTTAGTTCCTCTATTTCCATTGTTAATATGAACTCTTGTGACCTAAAATGATTTTGTTTTAAAAGATGAGTATTAAACTGCGTGGCATTTATGGGCACATTTAAATGTGTCCCATACAATAAGGGGATCTGCTGTACCTATGTTTTGTCAGAAAAGTAACTTGTAAATTCTTCGTTCCTGGTTAAAAACAAGTTGTAATCCAATAGGCTTTGATTCAATTTCCAATATCCTCGCCCACGTGGAAATTCAGTAAGAGTAATTAACAGTACCAGTCAAAAGTTTGTCCAACTTTAGAATGGTACTGTATATGCCAATTATTTGATGGTCCGACCGCATTCTGTCCCGTATCAACACTTTTTAAACTTTTTGTGCCGGTGAGAATAACTTAAGAAAGTAGTCAAGACGACTAGCTTGATTGAGCCTCCGCCATGTATATCTCACTAGGTCAGGATATTTAAGCATCCGTAATATAGGGAAAGGCAAGGGGGATACCTATTCAGTTGTACAACTGAATGCATATATCCACTATATATCCATAATATTCGTGATTTCCTTCAGTTCATGAGGGTAATAGTTTGTAGTGTGATTTCCTTTACTGTCCATTGAGGTATTTAAAACCATATTATAATCTCCCACCATAATATTAGAGTCTTGTATTGCTTGTAGTCTTAATACATTATTATTCATATTTTCAAAGAAGCGTGGATCCTCATTCTTCTGAGGTGTTGCTTAGATCCAACATAGTAATGTGTATGTCCCATATGGGATCACGCTGTAGCGACAGTTCCAGGTAGAATGCTTTTGGGTTCCATGTAGAACCCATGGCTTGAATAGGATTTTGTTATAGTCTCCAAAATCCCATGAGAACTAGGGCTCCTCAGTGGAAAAGCACAAACGGATGCCAAAACATATTAAAACATACAATGACAATGTGACAGACTGTTGTGTGATGATGATGTTGTTTTGATAAAGGTAGGTTTGACGGAGGCCAACTGGAGTGAGTCCAGAAAACAGCTGTGTTCGAGTGTTCGAGCTGAAGAGACAAGCCATAGCTTGTTCAGCAGTTGAAGACGTTTCAAAACATGGCTGTGTGTCTGGTTGTAAGCAAGCTAGGACAGAACAGTTTTATTAGGGATAAATAAGCATTTATCAGATTACATGTTTAAAGGTCCATCTGAATCCTATTTAATTTATAATCACTGACAGTGCATTAGCGGAGGGTGACAGTCTATAGAATATCCAGTGTGTTTGTATTTTGCTGCTACATTTTTGTCTGATCAGCATAGGCTCATTAATAATCAACTAATTTCCCTGCATGGAGCTTCTATGCTAACCAAAACAACAAATGCTTTGGCATTAATCTGGCTTTGGCATTGTGTCACCCCTCTGGCACAGCTTTGAGCAACCCCACACACCAGCCCCTCCAGTCTCCCTAGCACCCATTCCCATCTTTGATCCACACAATGGAAATGGGCAGGTGCCAGAGGAGAGAATGTGATTGATAGTCTATATACCCAACAAAAGTTTCAGAATCACATTGCCCATTTCAGCAAGATCTGATTGCTAGGAATACTGAAGTTAAAGCTTAAGGATACTGTAAGTTAAAGCTTAAGGATACTGTCCACAGTCAGTATTATGAAAATGTGCAAATGAGTTGAGCTTGGAGGGTTCTAGAATCATCCTTTAGTTTTCGAGGCATAGTGATAGATAGAATGTAACAGGGGTTCTGTCTCGGCTCGGTGCTGACAGAGTTCAGAGTGAGGGTTCGGCCTCCATATATAGCCCCCACAGCACCAGGAATGGCTCTAATCCAGTCGGGCTCTCAGCCTCTGGCTGCTTGAATAACCTGACCCCTTCCCAAGTGCAAGGCCTTGAGTTGACAGACATGCAGGGAATTTTTGTACCAGCTGTCCCATGCACTGTTGTTTTTGATTTGGGGGGATGTACGGAGGCCGAGTCCAGCGTTCTGCATAGTCCAGACTCAGACGAACCCCTCACGTGCTTCGACGCTTCGATACATCTCATCCTATAGATAGACCGAGACAGAGGACATGAGTTATAGGGGGAATGTCAGGCCGGTATTTCAATATAGCTTGAAATAGAAGGGCAGTAATACCGCTGTGCTGATGGAAGCGGATTCAGCACTGGGAGATGGAGCTGTGCTGATGGAAGCGGATTCAGCACTGGGAGATGGAGCTGTGCTGATGGAAGCGGATTCAGCACTGGGAGATGGAGCTGTGCTGATGGAAGCGGATTCAGCACTGGGAGATGGAGCTGTGCTGGAGAGGACTTACCCAGATGGGCTTCACTATCTGTATTATCATCAGCTAGAAATACATTCCTGTATTTTCAAGCCAAATGTACTTATCCCACAAATCATAAACCTGTTATCCATACAGATGTAGGATCTTAATTTGATCTCCCTATTGCAGGAGATGTAAAACATATAGTGTATTTGAGGTTTTAAAAGGCTTCTGAAGTTTGTAATTTCCACTTTGAAATTTCAGATTTATTTTCCCTAACAAAAAATGTATCAACTTCTTCAAAAATGTACATTAATTATAATCCACATAATTCACATTTCCTGTTGCTGGAGAATTATTTTCCTGCTTTAGCAAACTGGCTGAAAATGAAGATCATACACTGGTCATCTCCCCAGTGTACTCTGTCCTTGCTCTGTGGAGCTTAGTTTCACTGACACAGAGTCATTGCTCATCACTGTAGTCCAGAAATAGGCTACAGCATCTCTCCCATGCAACATCCTCCTGCTGAGTGGGTCAATGGCGAAGGCCAGGAGACTAACTATCCCTCTCTCTACCCCTTCATCTTCCGTACCTCTCTCTCTCCATAACAACAGTAACAGCAGGGTTCGGCCAACCCCCGGTTAAGAGGAATTTATTCCTGAGGTGTAGTTGGTTCAGAGGGTGTGTGTACTACCGTGCACAGACGTCCCAGAAAAGCTGCTAAAGTACATTTCAACCTTTTAACTCTTGAACAAGGGAGCTTGCTGAGCAGTGAAATCACACATGAAAGCAAATGTTGATCATTTCTCGGAGGGCAGGCAAAGGGTGGCTTTTTCTGTCAGTGACAAAGCAGCATTCCTTTCTTAATATGCAGCACAATACTATGGCACACTATCATGTGAGATATAATGCATAGTCACTCAAACTCCACATTTCTTCCTTCACCAGTACAATGGGAGTATTTCATATTTTATTAGGATCCCCATTAGCTGTTGCTGAAGCAGCATCTACTCTTCCTCGGGTCGACACAAAACATAAAATATGACATAATACAGAACGTCAATAGAAAATAGTTAACTCAAGGACTGAACTACACAAATTCAAAATAAGAACAATATAACCAGAAAAGGTTAGAGGTATACATACACTGAGTGTACAAAACATTAGGAACACTTTTCTAATATTGAGGGGCAGCACCTTTTGCCCTCAGAACAGCCTCAATTCATCAGGGCATGGACTCTATAAGGTGTCAAAAGAGTTCCACAGGGATTCTGGCCCACGCTGACTCCAATGCTTCCCACAGTTGTGTCAGGTTGGCTGGATGGCCTTTGGGTGGTGGACCAGTCTTGATACACACTGGAAACTGTTGAGCGTGAAAAAAAATAGCAGTGTTGCAGTTCTTGACACACTCTCACCGGTGCGCCTGGCACCTGCTACCTTACCCCGTTCAAATGCACTTAAATCGATTGTCTTGCCCATTCACCCTCTGAATGGCACACACACACAGTCCATGTCTCAATTGTCTCAAAGTTTAAATAAGGATTTTTAAGCCATCTCCTCCCCTTCATGTACACTGATAGAAGTGGATTTAACAAGCGACATAAATAAGAGATCATAGCTTTCACCTGGATTCACCTGGTCAGTCTAAGTATGTAAAGAAAAAAGAGCAGGTGGAAAGAGCAGGTGTGCCTAATGTTTTGTACACTCAGTGTACATTAGTACATATGCCTATTGTTTAATAAGATAAGGGAGGGGTGTTGCACTGTGAGGTGTTGTGATTTGAATCAGGTGTGTCGTGCTAGGGCAAATAAAAAAATGTGCACTCCTTTGGGTCCCCAGGACCAGGATTGAGAACCACTGCTCTATGTAATACCGTGTGTTGCCTTGAATTTGTTCTGGATTTGGGTAATGTGAGAAGAACCCTGGTGGCATGCCTGGTGGGGTTAGTATGTCTGTCAGAGCTATATGTAAATTGATTACACAGATCATTTGGAATTATATCATACAATAATATTTCTCCCAAAAACAAGAATTTATGCAGTCAATCTCTCCTCTACTTTGAGCCAAGAGAGACTGACATGCATTCTGTTGACGTTAGCTTTCTGTGTATATTGAAAGGCAAGATTTGCTGCTCTGTTCTGGGTCAGCTGCAACTTTTCTAGGTCCTTCTTTTCAGCACTTTACCATATCACTGGGAAATAGTCAAGATTAGATCAAATTAGAGCCTGCATGACTTGTTTGGTAGACTGTGATGTTAAAATTCGGAGTATCTCTTTATCACAGACAGACATCTCCCCATGTTTACACCAATATAATCAATATGTCTTTACCATGCTAATTTACAGTCTAAGGTGACACCAAGAAGTTTAGTCTCCTCAACTTGCTCAACAGCCACATCATTCACTACCAGATTCAACTGAGGTATAGAACTTAGGGAATGATTTGTACTAAATACAATGCTTTTAGTTTTAGATATGTTGAGGACTAGTTTATTACTTGCCAACCATTCCAAAACTGACTACAAGTCTTTGTTTAGGGTTACAGGGATTTCACTATCATCAGTGTACAAAGACACACAGGCTTTGTTTAATGATAGTGGTCGATCATTAGTAAAAAGAGACAACAGTAAAGGGCCAAGAGAGCTGCCTTGAGGAATATCACACTTGACATGTTTTACATTAGAGAAGTTTCCATTCAAGAAAACCCTCTGTGTTCTATTGGATAGATAGCTCTCAACCCATGATACGGCAGAGGAAGTAAAACCATAACACATATGTTTTTCCAATAATAGATTATGGTCGATAATATCGAAGTCTGCACTGAGTCATAACAATATAGCTCCCACAATCTTCTTATTATCAATTCATTTTCCAAAAGTTTGTAAAGCGTGGGTCGGCTGCAGGGGCGAAAATCTGAGATCAACCTTGGAGGGGACAATTACATAAAATTTTCTCAAGAGCAATTCCTGAGGGGGACACCAAAAGTAGTGCTGTAACACATAGCATAAGTTGCTAAATGTATATTGAGGAACCATAATTCCTACAACTGGATAATTGATAGGTACAGTAGTTAACTGAAGGGTTTTCCCAACTTGTTCAAATGTTTAAATCATTATAATTCTACTACTAATAATAGTTATAGCAGTGCTCCTTACCAGTCCAGTATGTATGCAGGTATTCGTACTTACAACCAGCAATATCAAGAAAGGTCAGTAGGTGACAATGGTACTGTACACTGTATGGGTGTAGTTTTCATAAATACAATGAACATGGTGTGATCACATCTAAAAGAATCTCCATTGAGAACCATCACAAAGTTGGTCTCCGTATTGAATTGACCTTTTGATTTGACTTTTTCTGATACATTTATATAGTCATTAAATATGTGCACCTGGCCTGAGTTTACAATATCTTTGCAAGAACAAAAAGCTTAAAATAAGTACTGTTCTAAAAGCAAAATAACTACTTCAATGAAAAACCCAAATAAATCAAACAAAATATCCTTCAGTCAGTGTCTCAACTCTTCAAACAGCAGCTATGGACAAGTATGTCGCACAAAGTATGCAATTTTAAATAAAATAACATGAAATAAATAATTTGTAAGTGTACTGAAAACTACTAAACAAAAGAACAACTATCAATTACACCATGGGTTCTCAAACAGGGATCCATGGACTAATTGCAAGTGGTCCGTGAAATAAAAAAGTGTAATGAATGTAGTCAGTACCACAAGGTTTCCAGTAAGTTTACATATAATATAGAGGGGGTGGAGGTCCCTGAGGACCGCTCAAAACCTTGCCTGCCTTGCCTCAAAATATGCAGGGGTTCCAGTACCCCAAAAAGGTTGAGAACCACTGCTATACACACTACTGAACAAAAGAACCGAGCATATGTTTGCAGGTTTCCTCAACAACACATCAGTTGGCACTTTCGCAATGCCCTCGCCTGTTGTCTCCGACACCCTGTATAGCCCAATAAACTCCTTGTGAGGGACATGGTCATGGTCAACATAACGCAGACAGACACTCTCCTGTTCAGCACCAGAGACATCTTGAGTACCATCAACAATTAATGAAAATTGTACAATCGGAAGAGACCTAATCTCAGCTGCAATGCCTCGAATGACTATTGGCCATGATGTTCAGAATTTCATTCTGTGCTTTGGGGCCTGTGTACATTGTGGTACGCTCTGTTAACCACTTCAGTAAAATGGGATCATCCTCTTCTGCCCTAAGTTTCAAAATCTGGTATAAATTCCCACTGTCATCCGTGTGGCCTCTAAAGGCTTGTCCCTGTCTTACTACATGCCGCACCGAACTAACAATTTTCATCAAGCAATGCCTTGCGTCCTCCTGCTGTTTACCCCACGCGCTGGACATAACTGGACACTGAATGGATTTAGCTGGTGTGCTGTTACAATTACAAAGTGGCGGTGGGTTTGGCAATTTTGATGTGCTGTGAATTTTTCAATGGCTTTTCTCCAGTTCCTAAATCCTGCATTAATGAAGGCAGCATCAGCTCTTTGGCCAAAAGATGGCTGGCTTGAAAACCCTTGGCTACAGTGAAAACACAACACTCCTTTTATTGATGGATTATAATGTAGCCAGGGGAAATCGCAAAACCATCTCTCTTGAAACGTCAACACTCTGTTGGCAAGAGTTTGCGGTTCTATAAATTGTGGGTGTGGCTGATATGGTTTTGTGCCATCACTGTGGTAACTGGACAATGCTGTGCCACTGTCCCCTATACTGGTGCTGCTGGCAACAAGGGTGACACTTGGTCCTGCCGTGGCTGTGACACTGTCCTCTGAAGTCTCTCTCCCTGGCTCTTTCCCTTTCACCACCCTCACTGACTCACAGTCTGTCTCCTAGAAAAGAAATAAGGTGTTTGCCGTACTCCTAACTACCGGTACCCAAAACTACACAATTAATCATAACAGCAGTACCATTGCCGTAAACAAATCTTAGTTTAGTCACCAGTTTAAATTGAGAGTGGGGGTATCCATGGCATTTTCCAATTATGTCCCTATTTTACAAGTCAATAAAATTGAGAACCTTTCATAATGTTGCCAAACAAAGACTCAACAAACTTACCTGAGACTCCCTGTCTGCCAGTCTGTCCCTGCATATCTGTCCCCAGCTCTGCTGTCTGTGTGCCATCTGTTGCCTGCTCTGCCTAATGACATCATTGTGAAACATTACCATTAGCATTTCACTTCTTTCTTATGAACATTTTATCAACTAGTCTTTGAGATATTAGGATACTAGAGTTCTTACTATGCGTTTTGGTGTACTGACAAATACTCTTGATGTCCGTCTTCTTCTAAATGTTCGCCATTTTTCTACCTGGCTGGCTGGCTGGCCTAGCTGCACACACACACATTTACACAACACATGCTGCAACCTTTTGTAATTTAAATAGTTTGTTTCATATTGGCTGGCTTCCAACAATAGCTGAATTTGTAAAGCTAGCGAGCACCAATTCCGTTTCTGTGTGTTTGCTATAATCTTTGCTACCTGGTTAAATAAAGGTTAAATAAAATAAAATAAAAAAAGTTCACTAGCGACAATTTATCTTTTGCAACGAGACCATTATATATATTTAAGACAATGGTAGAAGAGAGTGTAGTTCTGTTCTGTTCAGTTTGGACTTCAGTTTATCGCTAACCTTATCACAGGGACGTCGAAGCACTACAGCTGCATGCTGATCTTGGAATAAACTGATGATAGCAAAGATTCCATCTTTGACGACGCCACATAAATGGAATAGGTACTAGCTAGCTTGATAGTTAATGTTTGCTTTAGTTTGCGCGCTAGCTCTGCAAATTCAGCTAGTGTGTGAACCCTGCCAACATAAAAATAAATAAATAACATTGCTATGGACCTGCTATGGATTGACTGGATTAACCTCACGTCAGTTACGTACATGTCCCTTTCGGACAGTAGTTACGAACCCTCTATTACCTTGCCAGCTAAAGAACTGGCAGTGGATCAAACCATTGTGAGGCAAAGGGCGGGGGGGGGTCGCAATCTTTTGAAACTTAAACGCGCTATTAAGTGTCTATAATCAGCACAAGTGCTTTCATTGCGTATTATTAATATTATTGAAATTACATAGTTATGTTTACAGTGATATATTGGGGGGGACAAATCATATTTTTCCCAAGATGGGGGGGTCGTGTGTCCCCCGTCCCCCCTGGGATTTCCGCCTATGGTCGGCTGTTAGAACCAGCAAAGTGAGCTTTACCATTCTTGGGTAGCGGAATGACATTAGCTTCCCTCCAGGTCTGAGGACAAAAACTTTTCTCCAGGCTCAGATTAAAGATATGACAAACAGGAGTGGCAATATAATTCACCACCATCCTCAGTAGTTTTCCATTTAAGTTGTCAATTCTAGGTGGTTTCTCATTATTGATGGATAACGATACATTTATCCACCTCTCCCACACTAACTTCACAGAATTCAAAATGACAATGTTTTTCTTAAATTATTAGGTATTTTATACATGAATATGATGGCTCACAGTCTGTTGGCATTTCATGACTGAGTTTGCCCACTTTGCCAATTAAATTAATATAATTCGCAATATCTAAAGGTTTTGTAATGAATGAGACTTTTTTTGCATGATTTGATCAGGTGTGGTGATGGTATTTTGACATGGTCTGTAATTTCATCCTGGTCTCATAGACTAGACATAACATAGTAGATGTAAATCCAGGATACACAAAGGAATTTGATATGTTATGTTTGGCATGGTTACATCAGACAGAAGGTTACTTAAGTAGATAACAAAAGTAGGGTGGTTGGTCAGAGTGGATGGGTATGCATATAACGCAAACGTCTAGCAACCCAATGGTTGCGTGTTCTAATCTCATCACGGACAACTTTAGAATTTTTGATAATTAGCAACTTTGCTACTACTTACTACTTATTAGCTATTTTGCAACTACTTAGCATGTTAGCAACCCTTTCCGTAACCTTAACCCTTTAACCTAACTCCTAACACTAACTTTAACCTTAACCCTAACCTTAGCCCTAACCCCTATCCTACCTAACGTTAGCCACATAGCTAATGCTATCCCATTCAAATTGAAATTTGTAACATATCATATGTTTAGCAATTTCATAACATATTGTACGAATTCAATTGGTAACATATCATACGAATTGTAATTCATAACTTATCATACGAAATGAATGATGGACATGCACTAATTAATACATACCGTAAGAAACGTAACATATGATACTAAATGGAAGGAGACAGATTTATATTTACTATGTTACATCTACTAAATAGAGGGAGGCGGATTTACATTTATTATGTCGCATCCATGCTGGTATTTTCTAAAGCGTTGTCTGTTTACAGCACGAGTGGCATCAGGATCATGATCTGACACAGTCAGTTATGGTTAAAGAAAGTGCAAATACTATTTTACCATGTCTGAAAAAAGAACAAGCCACTGAACTGATTCAGTGCAGGAAGTGATGAACTAACATCAGATATGAGGGGGGAAAACATACATTCTCCTTTGAAAGCTTAAACTGTCATCACACCACCTTATCCAGTATATGTTCAGTATGGGATATTATGTAACTGTCTGATACTGGAGGGGCACATGTATGGGAATACAAACCCCACTGATAAATCACATTATATATTTGGGCAATCCTTTCACTGAAAGGCAATAAAACACTGCCTCCTGCCCCTGGTTGCATCATTAAGGGAATAGAGAATCAATTCAAGATATCTAGTCAGGGGACCTTCCAGTGACAAATTTACAGTATGTCATTAAGTAGCTTATTCTTGCCTTGTAGCCTTTTACTTTTGGAGGGGGCAGTCAGCTCTAGTGACCCAGTTTAGAGAGTGCTCTGATGACTGGGTTTGATTCAGAGTACGAAACTTTATATTATGCAGTTTTTCTTTGGGCTTTCAAAAGCAACAATCTAAGCTATTGTGTTTGTGGTGTCTAGTGACCCTCTTTTAATGTGTGAGAGTAACTGGTAATGTAACAGACCCGGGCAGCCTGCTTAGGAGGGGTTTCATCAAGAGATGGATCCACAGAGGGATATTGTTTATGTACAGTGCAGCAGAGAGCATCATAGGGAACTTTGGATTTGATTAACTTGATAACCATTTGTAGGAGGCTGTGTGTGTGTGTGTGTGTGTGTGTGTGTGTGTGTGTGTGTGTGTGTGTGTGTGTGTGTGTGTGTGTGTGTGTGTGTGTGTGTGTGTGTGTGTGTGTGTGTGTGTGTGTGTGTGTGTGTGTGTGTGTTTTCCAACACATACTACTTAATCAAGACTACATATGGAACAAAAATATATATAATTTATTGAACTATAGAGATAACATTTTTTTTTATCAAAGCCCAATGAGGGGCTCTCCCGTGCTGTCCTCTGTGGCAGAATGTCATTGGTCTCACAGTGCCTCAAGCCAAGCAGAAGTAACAGCAAACCTTCAGCTCTAAACAAAGCCACAGCTGCTGATTTTGGCCAAGTGGTGAGTTGTTTCAATTACAGGTAGCCAGCAAGGGCCCTAGGGGTCAGTGAGATCAACCAAAAGCTGTTTGCTGTTTGCTAGCTGCTAGAATCCCCCATGCTGATGCCTAGGTTCTCACACCGCCTCCACCCAACCAACCCACCCTGATAAAACCTAATGGCACCCCCAGGCATGAGGAAGTAAAGTGCCCCAGTACCATTGTGGGGAGTAGTGGAATGTGGGTAATGGCTCTATAGCCATAGTTGAGGGGGTTGAGGATGGGGGAGTCATTATAGTCTGTTGCTACGGCAACCTCCATAAGCTTGCCATATGCAGAAGAGGGGAAAAACACAAAAACATGAGCGTCTTGTAAATGGCATGCACATGCAGTCTTCAGTCTACAGGAAGCTACAGTATGCATTTTCAGATGGATTCAGTCAACTGTTGGTGGGGGGTTAGGATTTGGCATTTTGCTCAATTTTGCACACCGCAGTGAAGTGGAAACCCTGTGTGGAGATGTTGATTTTATATCAGTCTTGTTTTGTAGCATTTTCTCATCCACTGATTTCTAGCCTTAATTGATGGATTAGTCATGACATACAGTATGTTATACTATGCAAACAGCACTCTTAAATGTGTGGGTGGGTCACACAGTTCAGACATGGTCAGATTAGTTCAAGGCCCTGCCATTATAGGTGCCTGATCGTTTTTTTTGCCCATCTCCTGGTAAAGAGCTAACTGTGACTAGCCTTGGTGTGTATGAGACTAGGCCTGTCCAGAGAGCCTGGAAATTAAAGGGTTAATATTTATCGCTTCGGCAGGGTTTAATGTTTGACCTCCACAATGAGTATTCTATGGCATTGCTGTAACACTCACCAGTATTCACTCCATGTAATGTATTTTTATAGTATGTGTTGTTGTGTTGAATATTTCTATTACAAAGAACGGTCAAGGACTATAGATAGGCCTATGCACATTTATTGAATACCAGCCCTAGTCTTGGAGAGGAAGACATCCACTTCTGTTCTTGGTCAAATAAGTACTTTCAAGGCTCTTCATATGATCTATTCCATCTCCAGCGTCTCACATCCAGCGTCTCACACCTGGGCCCGGTTTCCCAAAAGCATATAAAGGCTAAGTTCATCATTAGAACCTACGTAGGAACATCGTTAAATCTCTGAGCTGTTTCCCAAAACCATTGGTATTAACATTGCACTTGAAAATGATCGTAATCTAATGCCTTCCTCAGACCACTCGTAGAACAGCTAAGTGGGTCGTTAGATGCTTTTGTGCCCTCCCGCGTCACTTTATACGCAGAAGATCTCCGCTAAACTTAGAATCCGGTGGTTTATCCGTATATCTGTGACCACCAGTGGCGGATTTAGTTATAGGCGACATGTGCAGCTGCCCAGGGCGGCATCTTGTCGGGCGGCACAGGGCGCCCGCACAAAAAATTGGAGTGGTGACCTTAGCGCGATCGGTTTTCTATCGCTCATTTGCACATCACGTCAATGATATCATGTCACCGTGTGGGACTGTAGGTCAATTAACCTTGTTGGAGTGGGCGCCCTGATTCTAGTTTGTAAGCTAGGCAGGCTACTGCCTGGGAAGGCCTCCCACTCAGAAGTACGAAATGGGGAAGAGGGCGGGGGTAGGTTGACCTCAGGTCTCCCCACTGGAAGCCCGAGGTAGGGGGAGCGGGAGAATCTATTAAATAGCGCATCTCTAACTTTGTACAGTACCAATGCAATTATTAAAATCAGTCACACTACGAAATGCTACCGTTGGTTTAGTATTGACTCCTGGGGGGGGGGGGGGGGGGGGGGGGGGCTGAAGGGGGGGTTCGCCCAGGGAGCCATACAAGCTAGAACAGGCACTGGTGACCACTGATAACTTCAGAACAAAGTTGACTACAAATACAAAGGTGCCAATGTCTTTGGAATTGATACAAACAATTGACGTATAAAATATGCTTCAAATGAAAACCAAGATGACTGCATTAAAATAACAGCAGGCTTTAGGGCTATTTCAATCATATTGAAATACATTTGAATTGAGTATCCTTATGCTACTTGTAGGCTACTCTCTGTAATTGCAGGTCCCGTGTGGCTCAGTTGGTAGAGCATGGCGCTTGCAACGCCAGGGTTGTGGGTTCATTCCCCACGGGGGGACCAGGATGAATATGTATGAATTTTCCAATTTGTAAGTCGCTCTGGATAAGAGCGTGTGCTAAATGACTTAAATGTAAATGTAAATGTAATTTATCTCAATATATTTTATGATGTGTGGCCTAACATGTGCGCAATGATGTACCAAATCAGTGATTTAATGCATTTTTATTGAGTAAGGATTAGAATAAGCCATCTCAATATTTGCAGCCGTAGGCAGTAATATCTCTCTTGGACCTGATCCGTCATCAGTATTGTGAAATAATTATAATATTAAGGAAAGATTTGAATGGCGAAAGCTGATCCGAGAGCAGCGCTCCCTTTCTTTTGATCCTATCAGTATCAACACATGCTCTAATGATACACTCTCTGCGTGGTATTGAGGGAAATGCGTGTTACATCGTCAACATTTGAAGGAAAGATGCATCATTTAAACACTCCTAAGCCTAAATTCCATCGCTATCGGAAAACCGGGCCCTGCTGAACTTCAGAGTGAGGGATGAATCTCCAGATACTCTGCATGGTCTCTGGGCAGATTACTCAAACTACTCTAACCTAGTGGTAATCATAGAAATACAGTACATTACATGTTTATATACTGTACATCACTGGTGGGAACCCAACACCATTATCATTGTGGATTACTGTAAGAAGCTCAGGAGGGAGAAGGAGGAGGGTGGGGATAGCATTTTGTGAATGCAAATGAAAATGATCCCTAGCAAAAGCAATGATGGTTGATTTCAGTCCAGAACACTGTGCTGTCTCGTCTCCTAGGGACGTACCATAACAGCTGTAGGGGTGGACTGGAAATCCCTTTGCTTGATTTGGCGTGACCCTGTGAAAGAGAGAGCTTCACTGACTGCTATGAGACTCCTGCTCTGTGCCACACATAGTGTGGAAACCTGCTGCTAAGATGCATTATACGGAGGACATGTAACAGCTTGGCATTTGCATTCCCTTGGTATAACATGTGTTTCTTCTCTTATGCCTATGCATCTCAAGAGATAGGATTCTTTCAATTAAAAACAAAAATAGTTGAGGTGTGGTAATGATCTGTTCCAGGGGTATTATTCTAAGTCTAAGCAATGTTCTAGTGAAACTAATAGTTTATGTAATATTGAGGATGCACATACATGTCAGCGTGTCCCTATATGTTGATCTCTGGGAGAATGTGATTTCCAGGTGTGAAAACATGAGGCTTACATGTACCTGCACTCAGGGGCCAGCTTGGGTATGTTGTGATTGACTGGTAAGCACCATATCACGTTAATATGAAGACCAAACAATGCATTAAAAATATATATATATATCCATGAGAAGATTTTTTTCACATGCTTGTGGCTTTGAATGAAATATATTGAGACAAAATCACTGATCCCAAGTTTGGTTTGCCCCCTCTGGCCTCAATTGTTTGGTTCAACAATCCCATTGTTGTGCCATACTGTAGTTGATGTGTGTGGAGGCTGCATGTGGTCAGGGTTCGCACAAGGCTTGGTCCATGCATTGAGTCCATGTCATTGATAGTCCCTCCCCTGTCCCCTGGGTACTGGTGCGTACTGAGGGAGGGAAGGAGGGAGGGGACAACAGTGTGATGATGTTTCCGTGGTAATGGACCCAGTGGGGTGCAGGGCCTTAATGAGTTATATGGCCCCTGTTAATGCTATCTCATGATCTGCTATTATCATGACAATAGCCTGGGGCCACGGTAAACACAGGCTGACTACCCCTCTTCCTTTGGTAGACATTCCTCCATTCCAGGGGTTCTCAAACTTTTTGGAGCCGGGAACCCCTTTTGTGATAGCAAATTCATCAGGAACCCTCTCATATTCAGAACACAACTCGAGTGAGCTAAAAAAAAAAAAACTGCTTACAAGGAATTTTACTGACTTGGGCATTGCATGGCCGAACTAACCAAGTCTCGGGCCTTCGGAAGGAACATTTTAAATGCCCGTTTTTGGCAACGGAGAACATTTTAAAAAATCAGTTTCAGGGCATATTTCCTGCAATTCTACCAATTTTTTTAAAAGGGCAGAGAGATTTTTTGTTGCAGCATTAAAGCTAATATCCTGCATTCTACCCATTTCGGATGAGGCAGAGGAAAAAAATAGCAGTTTTAAAGCTTAAATAACATTGCATTTCTGAAAAAGAAAAATACAAGAAGTATTAAGTTGAACCATTTATAATTGGTGGAGTACTGTGGATACCAATATCCCAGTGAGTCTCCCAGACCAATGTTGCCCAAGGTTAAGAGCATATGAGTAGATTAATAATATTACATTGCATTATATTGTACTGTATTATATTACACCTTAAACTTATTCCACGAATCTCTTGGTCAATTAAAAAAAAATCTGTTGTTAGTATCAAAAAAAAGTTGTTTTATTAATACATTTTGACATCTGCCCAAAGACCCCCTGCAGTACCTTTGGGGTTCTGTGGACCCCAGGTTCAGAACCCCTGCTCTAGTCCACTACTTTTGAATCTGCTGAGGGCTACTGGTCTGCGACTGAAGGGAGAGAAGCTTTCTCACCATTCTCAATGTTGGAATGTCTTCATTCCTGAGGATTAGTGACTGTTTAAGAACTAACCTGGGTAGGCTTACAGGAGACTGTTGTGTTTTGCTTGACTAAAACCAACAAAGATACAGGCGCCCTTCCTAAATCAGTTGCCGGAGACCGTGGAAACCACTCAGGTATTTCACCATGAGGCCAATGGGGCTTTTATAACAGTTAAACATTTTAATGGCTGTGATAGGAGATAACTGAGGATGGATCCATAACATTGTAGTTACTCCACAATACTAACCTAAATGACAGAGTGGAAAGAAGCAAGCCTGTACAGAAAAAAAACATTCCAAAATATGCATTCTGTTTACAATAAGGTATTACTGAAAAAATTGTGGCAAAGAAATTAACTTTTGGCCCTGAATACAAAGTGTTGTGTTTGGGGTAATTCCAACACAACACATCACTGAGTACCACTTTTCATATTTTCAAAAATGGTGGTGGCTGCATCATGTTATGGGTATGCTTTACATCAGCAAGGATTAGGGAGATCTTTTGGGATAAAAATAAACGGAATAGAGCTATGCACGGGCAAAATCCTAGAGGAAAACCTGTTTCAGTCTGCTCTCCAACAAACACTGGGAGACAAATTCACATTTCAGCAGGACAATAACCTAAAGCACAAGACCAAATATACACTGGAGTTGCTTAACAAGACATCTTTGAATGTTTCTGAGTGGCGTAGTTATTACAACTTGACAGAGCTTGACGAATTGTTTAAAGAATAATATTGTACAATCCAGGTTTGCAAAGCTCTTAGAAACCTACCAAGAAAGACTCACAGCTGTAATTGTTGCCAAATGTGATTCTAACAGGTATTGACTCAGGGGGTTGAATACTTATCTAATCAATAAATAGTAGTGTTTTATTCTCCATTAAAAGAAATAAAAAATTATGTTCTTCCACTTTGGCATGACAAAGTATTTTGTATTGAACGTTCACCAAAACATGACAATTAAGTCGATTTGAATCCCATTTTGTAACACAACAAAATGTGGAAAAAGTCAAGAGGTGTGAATACTTTCTGAAGGCACTGTAAAGAGTATTTCATTGGGGTAGCCTAACAGACTAGCAGAGAGAATAGAGATAGCCTGTACTGTAGTAGCACTGTACCATAATCCTGTTTAGCACTCCACAGAAATGACAGGGTTTACTCATGCAGCTGGGAAGACATGTTGAGACATACCCATGCATGTGAATTAAGCTGTCTTCCCCCTACTTTGCATGGTGAAATGCAAGTGTGAAACCACTTGAGGTTTTACACTTCAGGATTTACTGGTATTTTGACACTGGTGAACAGCATACAGTTCTATCTATTTGGATGAATTGTATTGAACAGGACTCCTGCAGACCAGTATATGATGCAAGCAGTTTGTAACTCAACTGCTACACTATTTGGCAAAAGACTTACTGCACTTGGGACATTGTGAGGATACGTGTAGGTTCTTAATGCTGATTCTGAGTTGTGGGATAGGGAAAGGAAAGGGAAAGGGTAGGTGGCTAACAGCTTCCCAGAGAACCTCAACACATACCCTTTACCTGAACCTCGGATAAGCAGCGGTCAAAGCCCACATACATGCACCTTTGTTAGCCTGAGCACACTCATCTTCTTTTCTGTTGTCTAGCAGTAACAGTTGTCCTTTGTTTTAAGGGTGTTGGTTGATTGTTCAGTCATAAATACATAATGAGGATTTTGTTATGAGAATGGATGTTACCACCCAGTAACAGTTGGTGACACAAATACAACAAGAAAGATATAGTCATTCTCCACCAATTGCTGATTATGACTGTGCTTTTGTATTTTCTGGTGTGAGCTTTCTCTCTCCAAAAAATGGAAGGTGTTATTCTTCAGGTTGATAGATATAAATCCTATACATTTGAGCATTGGAGTATTGGAGATGGGAGGAGATGGTTTTCCATGTGCAGCTGAACTTGTGGTGAGTCTTCCTCTCCTCTCCTTCTGTCTCTCAGACAGTCCAGCCAAACTCCTTGGCCCTGAGTGAACGCACTGTGATCGCATCACTCGCATGGAGAGAGGGTTGCCAGGCAACCGTGCATGTCTGGTCACCCGACATAGCCAGGAAATCCAAGGGAAGGCTTAGATTTGGAGGATATAGTGAGTGTGTGTGTGTGTGTGTGTGTGTGTGTGTGTGTGTGTGTGTGTGTGTGTGTGTGTGTGTGTGTGTGTGTGTGTGTGTGTGTGTGTGTGTGTGTGTGTGTGTGTGTGTGTGTGTGTGTGTGTGTGTGTGTTTGGGCTCACATGCATATACAGTATATTTCACTATCATTCAGGAATTTCACACCTTCTGTATCACATTGTGTCAGTGTATCTGTGATGGAGCGTGTATGATCTTGCGCACGTGCATACGTGCATCCATTTCTGCATGTTTGTAGGCGTTTCTGTGCACACTTGTCTCACAGCAGTGTCACGATCGTCTAAGGTGGAAACAGTAGACCAAGATGCAACGTGGTGAGTGTACATACTTCTTTATTATAAGATGTCGCCAACAAAACAATAAACATCAAAACGAAAACGCGACGCCAACGTAGTGCTCACAGGCAACTATACATGGACAACTACCCACAAATGGGAAGTGGGAAAAGGGCTACCTAAGTATGGTTCTCAATCAGAGGCAACGATAGACAGCTGCCTCTGATTGAGAACCACACCCGGCCAAACACCAAGAAATACAAATCATAGAAAAAGGAACATAGAATGCCCACCCAAATCACACCCTGACCAAACCAAAATAGAGACATAAAAAGCTCTCTACGGTCAGGGCGTGACAAGCAGCCAACTCTCATGTTCTATTTCTGGCACTTAGGGAGGCTAAACAGGCTTCGCGACATAGAGTGCCCCTAGCCTATTTAAAGGGGAATAAATCTACATGTAATGGGAGCAGACTGCTAGATACAACATGGAGAAGGGAGGGGAGGAGGTAAAGGCTTTGCTTGTGTCAATTATTCCCTTGCTGTTGGCAACGAGGTTTTAGACACATAGACGGAATGGAATTTACCAAACAACATTTCAGAGTGTGGTGATGAAATCCTCAACACCGCTGTCAGTTGAAATGAAATAGAGTCCTCTGTTCACTCAAATGAGAAACACAGTATGTTTTTTTTGGTTTGAATGCAGAAAATGGGACATGTGAGTCATAGTTGTTATGGGGAGTGTTTAACAGGCGTGATTGTCCTGAGAATGATGAGGCAGAGCGCAATGCAACTGGGAAACATATTGACAGTGCCGTTGTCAGGTTCCAAGGTGTCTGTGTGTAGGGTTTGTTGGCCCTAGTGGTGATGCATGGAGGCTTTATTAACACTGCTGTGTTTATCCTGGTGTAGGTTACTTCCCAGGTAACAATAGAGGACTCTTATTAGAATGATGTTGATATCGCAGCATATGTCACAAAAGTGACCAGCTTTTTCAAAGGGGTCTGTTGCGCAGAGCTGGTGGGAACATTTTAGGTTTCATCACTGATTAGTCAATCAGTTAAACTGATTTAACAATTTATATTAGATCACCAAGACAGAACCAACAATGGTGCAGAGCCATGTGCTACAGGATAATGAGACGTATGAGCTCACGAGACTGTGTGCATTGGAAAAGGGAAAATTATACTTTGATGGCGCAGTACACCAGTACATCACCAGTAACCGGAGACGGACCATGGAAATGGAAGTAAAATCGATTATCAATATGATTCAGCTAAGAGCCATTAAGGAGGCACTTGAGTGAAGGTGTGAAGCTGTGGAGGATTGAACAGATTTACCATTAAGTTTAACATGGTCAAGTTTGTAGAAGAAGCCAGATGTATGAGGATATTTTATTCTGTTTATTTCCAACTGAATCTATTCTTTGGTCACGTCTCAGTTGGCCCTGCTGCATGACTCCCTTAGTTGAGATAATCCGAGTCCGAATCCGATTAAGATACCAATCAGATTACATGTATCCAGTTTCAGGTTGGGTAAGGACAAATGTGTTAACCATTAACCTCGTCATAGAACGCCATCTGTAAAAGTCATTGGTTTAGGTGAAGTAGGGCAGGGGTTCATGGATCTTCTGTTGCATTTACGCACTTAGAAAAAAAGGTGCTTTCTATAACCTTAAAGGGTTCTTTGGCTGTCCACACTGGATAAACCTTTGAAGATACCTTTTTGGTTCCACGTAGAACGTCTACCTGAAACAAAAAAAGGGTTCTACCTGGAACCAAAAATGGTTCTCTTATGGGGACAGCAGAAGAATCCTTTTGGAACCCTTTTGTCTAAGAGTTTAGGTCTCCTTTGAAGACGGCTGACTGTATTAGTCCATGAAATCATTCACCGTTTGAACACAAATGGAATGGAATGATGCAATTCAACCAAATGATGAATGTAATATCTAACATTTCACTCTTGATTATCATACAGTACAGTAGTATAGGCTACTGTGTAGCTCAGTTGTTAGAGCATGGCGCTTGCAACGCCAGGGTTGTGGGTTTGATTCCCACTGGGGACCAGTGTAAAAAAAAGTATGAAAATGTATACACTCACTGTAAGTCGCTCTGGATAAGAGCATCTGCTAAAATATCACCACGCTGCTACACACCTCTCTGTCTCTTACTCTGATTAAACTCTCCACGTGTACTGCAGATCTACATGATGCTCGGATGGAAGGGAACTGCCTGCCTGCCTGCCCATGTATCTAGCCATAGATGTGGCTTCCTTCCCACAGCAGTGAGTGAGACAGGGGAGGGATTTCATCGATAACAATGGCATCACCGACGGGGTGAAGATGAGGTTTATTTTCAACAGGATCATACAGTGGCGATCCATGATGTGCTGTCAGAGGGCCTGATTGAGATGGTAGCTCAGTCACATGTTCCCTCTCTGGGGGATCTATAACACACATGTTCCCTCTCTGGGGGATCTATAACACACATGTTCATCTCTCTGGCAATGGAGACATGCAGCTCATTCTATTCTATTCAACCAGTCACTGTATTAAGATGTAATGTATGAAGCTGGAGACATTCACGTCTGCAGTTTACTGTGCGCTTTTTCTCTCTGAACTCTCCTTGGCATGTGCATAGAACTACAGCATTGGGTTTAATACAGCATTATGAGAGTATGCAGGGTTTGTTGGTGTGACAACAAACATTTCCTCTACACCCAAACATTTCCTCATTGCTGTTATTGTGAATTTTAAGAGGTGTGTACATCAATGCTTTGCCTCATAAAAAGTCTGAGGGAAACATTCCAGGCAAGTTTATAATCTCAACATCTTCCATCTGTAGTATGAACAGCAGCTGTAGGATCTCAGATTTACAAGATGTGATTTTCCTCTGAGCTTGCATTATCAGATACTGTATAGTTGTTTTTGAGTTTTGTGAAGCCCAACTGAAATATAGACACTCGGTACTATAACTGTTTGGGGACTTCATTTTAACATGCCTCCTAAGTCTTTTGTTAAGTGACTCTTGATAGACGCACTACATGACCAGAAGTATGTGGACACCTGCTCATTGAACGTCTCATTCCAAAATCATGGGTATTAATATGGAGTTGGTCCCGCCTTTGCTGCTATAACAGCCGCCACTCTTCTGGGAAGCATTCACTAGATGTTGGAACATTGCTGCGGGGACTTGCTTCCATTCAGCCACAAGAGCATTAGTGATGTCGGACACTGATGTTGGGCGATTAGGCCTGGCTCACAGTCGGTGTTCCAATTCATCCCAAAGGTGTTCAATGGAGTTGAGGTCAGGGCTCTGTGCAGGCCAGTCAAGTTCTTCCACACCAATGTTGTGCACGTGGGCATTGTCATGCTGAAACAGGAAAGGGCCTTCCCCAAACTGTTGCCACAAAGTTGGAAACACAGAATAATCTAGAATGTCATTGCATGCTGTAGCGTTAAGATTTCCCTTCACTGGAACTAAGGGGCCTAGCCCGAACCATGAAAAACATCCCTAGACCATTATTCCTCCTCCACCAAACTTTACAGTTGGCACTATGTATTGGGGCAGGTAGCACTCTCCTGGCATCTGCTAAACCCAGATTAATCCGTCGGACTGCCAAATGGCGAAGCATAATTCATCACTCCAGAGAATGCGTTTCCACTGCTCCAGAGTCCAATGGCGGCAAGTTTTACACCACTCCAGGCGACGATTTGCATTATGCAAGGTGATCTTAGGCTTGTGTGCGGCTGCTCGGCCATGGAAACCCATTTCATGAAGCTCCTGACGAACAGTTCTTGTGCTGACATTGCTTCTTGAGGCAGTTTGGAACTCAGTAGTGAGTGTTGCAAACAAGGACAGACGATTTTTATGTGCTTCAGCACTCAGCAGTACCATTCTGTGAGCTTATCTGGCCTACCACTTCACAGCTGAGCCGTTGTTGCTTTTAGAAGTTTCCACTTCATAATAACAGCATTTACAGTTGACCGGTGCAGCTTTAGCAGGGCAGAAATTTGACAAATTGACTTGTTGGAAAGGTGCCACGTTGAAAGTCACTGAGCTCTTCAGTGAGATTCTACTGCCAATGTTTAGCTATGGAGATTGCATGGATGTGCTCGATTTTATACACCTGTCAGCCAAATCCACACATTTTTAATGGGTGTCCACATACTTTTGTATATATACTGTAGTTGTTGTGCTACAGCAGAGCACCATATGATAATGCATGTGACCTAATGCCAGCAGGGTCAAAGCTCTATGGTTTTGAAGGTCACCCATTCTTCACTTGGCCCTAGGGCTCTGTCTTTCTACGTTAGGCTACTAAACACCAGTGACAATGGCGTCTGAATTCCCTCATCAACTCCCCAGTCAATTTGACAACAAAACAAGTTTAGGCCAGGGAGGGATTTTCTCTTAATTATGATGATTATAGTTCCCTTGTTTGGCTTGTGTATAAAGCCAGCCATTTTGGAATTCATTAATGAATAGCCTTCTCAACTGTCACCTTGGGCAACACCAACACAAGTAAACATTTGATGATGACTCCCTCCCATGTCTGTAACCACTGACATTTAGTGCCAAATTGGTGTAGGGAGCCTGTATTACACCGTGGTCTGTGTGGTATGGGTATTTAGCTCTACCAATCACAGTTAACCATGTCAGTAGACTCAGAGATAGTCTGAAGTTGACTATGAATGGATGGTTGTTTTAGACACTCCCATTGTCTTATATTGATATTTTAGGAAAAGATGAGGGTTTTCTTTCTCCCATGTGAGCCGTGTTTTGATGCAAATGAGCAAACATCTTCACTTCATGAGTTGGGGTTGTTGTAGTGATTTCATGAATGAATGTAACGGTTTTCTTCCTGGGATGAAGGAGAGGACCAAAATGCAGCGCGGCTAGTGTTCAACATGATTTAATAAAGAATCATTTTGAACACTACAAACAACAAAACAAGAAATGTGAAAACCGAAACAGCCCAATCTGGTGCAGACAAAACACAGAGACAGGAAACAATCACCCACAAAATCCCAACACAAAACAAGCCTCCTATATATGATTCTCAATCAGGGACAACGATTGACAGCTGCCTCTGATTGAGAACCATATTAGGCTGGACACAGAAACAGACAAACTACACACACAACATAGAATTCCCACCCAGCTCACGTCCTGACCAACACTAAACAAGCAAAACACATAAGAACTCTGGTCAGGACGTTACAATGAGGGTTGTTGTAGTGTGGTAAGGTCTCAGTACTAGTGAATTCCTCAATGGTGAGTTGTTATACATGCTTGTAAACTTGTCAAGTCATCGTTTTTTATATATTTTAGTATCAGTAGTCATCAACCAGTCATTGCGGACTGAATCACTGCTTCAATTAGTTGTAACTACTGGTAGGATATACCATCATTCCATCAATGTGTTTTGCTACAAGTCTGTGACACACATTAAATATGTTTTTCTACCTTTATATATATATGAGGAACAAATTATTATTTACAGGGACGACCTGTCAAACACATCAATAAACAACAATCACACAATACAATTACACAAAGCAAACACAAACCTTGAGAAACAAAACACAACCATATGAAACGAACACATTCTTCGGTAAAAAGGCCCTCTAACATCAGCATGAATTGCCCTACAGGCACCAAATCCACCAACTTAAAGGACTTTTGGTGATTATTCCACGTGAGAGGCCCCAAAAAACTAAAAGCAGATTTACCTAGCTCGGTGGAGATTGAAGGGATTTCCAGGGTTAGCCATCCCTGAGTCCAGGTCTGGAAACATATATGTCAAAAGCACATGATCATCTGATGATTTATCACTCCAGTGTTAATCTGCTAAATTGTAATTATTCGATTTATTGCCTACCTCATGCCTTTTGCACACATTGTATATAGATTCTCTTTTTTTTCTACCATGTTATTGACTTGTTTATTGTTTACTCCATGTGTAACTCTGTGTTGTTGTCTGTTCACACTGCTATGCTTTATCTTGGCCAGGTCGCAGTTGCAAATGAGAACTTGTTCTCAACTAGCCTACCTGGTTAAATAAAGGTGAAATAAAAAATAAAAATAAAAAAAAGTTAATTAACAATGAGGTAACGTATGGCGGAAGTTTATGCAAGAGGGCTTTCTAGACCAAAATACTTCAAGGAGGGCTAGCCTACTTTCTGATACAAAATGCAATGATCTGTACTAAACCTATCACCCATAATAAAGTGCAATGTTAAACTGTGTCCAATGGCTTCATTGCAGTGGCAGCTGCATTCATATCGACAATATTACCATTGTCAATAACAGCAATGAATGTTGACTAAATTATTTGTTTTCTGCTATTTAACGAAAGACAGGACCTGTTCTTATCAAAGAAGCCTATTTGAATTCTTAATTTCTTAACTAGGTCATCAACATGCTTTTTGAAAGATAGCTTTCGTCAATCTAGATGGCAAGATATTTATACGCGGGTACACGATCAATAAGGATACATATGCATAAATCATTCGATACATTTTTATATGATTTGGAAAAGAACATATAATTGGTTTTACTTGCATTAAGTACTCATTTCAGTTCAACAAAGGCTTTATGCAGGGCAATAAATGCAGATTGACGCTCTGACAGAGCCTGGTCAGCTGTGCGGGCAATAGCATACACCACAGTGTCATCTGCATACAGTTGAAGGTTACAATTCTTTACAGATAAACCAATATTGCTAATGTAAATAGTGAAAAGAACCAGACTAAGTATTGATCCCTGTGGGACACCCTTATGTCCAGAACACCTGATTTAACACTATTAGTAAAGACACACCGCATTCTGTCCTTTAAATAATTTTCACACCAGCTACATAAAAGGCCATGCTAAATGTCTTTGTGACATATTCATTTCGCAGCAGACTGAAGTTTCTCCCAGAGGCTTCATGAGGCAGACGACTGAGTAGACGTGAGGAGCAATACAATGTGTCTCTCTCCCAGAGCTGTAAAGTCACAAGGGTGATAGTCGCAACTGACTGTCTGTAAAAAAGAAGGCAACAGGTGATACATTATCAACAGGGCACCATACTATACCCAGCCCCGCCAAGATGCTTGTTAGCACCAGCCTGCACTGTGGGGTGGGCACATTCTGTCATGTGCACGTGCACTGTGTTGCAGTTGCATTATACTGTAGGTAGATAGGCTGGTGTTAGAGTTAATTCCATATGTACGTTAGGCTATAAATCCCCACAGTGCATTTTTTGAGGTTGGTGGTGTTCACGGATGGTAGTGGCGGATGAGAGCAGTGTGGCAACACACCCCTGACGTGAAAATTAAACTTGTTTTTGTTTTGATCCTAATGACATGAGTGAGCAATTGTTTTTTTCTCGAAAAAAATTGTCAGCAATAGCAAAAGCCTTGTCAGATCTCCAGTAGGAGAAAAATAAGAGTTATTGTAAGGCTTGTTAAAAATGTGATCTATTACCTTTTACTAACCCTGATACATGGCTGCAGCCTCTTATGACAGCTGGGTGTCAGGGTTGTGTCAGGGTTAGCCTTGTACATAACCGGCAAGATGGCGCCGACAGAGATGGTCGCCTCGCTTCGAGTTCTTAGGAAACTGTGCAGTATTTAGATTTTTTTATGTATTATTTCTTACATTGTTACCCAAAGAAATCTTAAGTCTTATTATATACAGCAGGGAATAACTACTGGATATAAGAGCAACGTCAACTTACCAACATTACAACCAGGAATACAACTTTCCTGAAGCGGATCCTCTGTTCGGACCACCACCCAGGACAATGGATCTCATTCCATTAGTTGACGCAAAACAACGACGCCGCAGAAGGGGCAGACGAAGTGTCCACTTGGTCAGGCTCGGTAGACGTGCACGTTGCCCACTGCTCACGAGTATACTACTAGCCAATGTCAGGTCTCTTGACAAAAGTTAGACGAAATTCGAGCAAGGGTTGCCTTCCAGAGAGAGATCAGAGATTGTAACATTCTCTGTTTCATGGAAACATGGCTCTCTCGGGATATGTTGGAATCGGTCCAGCCACCGGGCTTCTACATGCATCGCGCAGACAGAAATAAACACCTCTCTGGGAAGAGGAAGCGCGGGGGTGTATGCTTTATGATTAACGACTCATGGTGTAATCATAACAACATATAGGAACTCAAGTCCTTCTGCTCACCCAATCTAGAATTATTTACAATCAAATGTTGGCCATTTTACCTACCAAGAGAATTATCATCAGTTATAGTCACAGCTGTGTACATTCCACCTCAAGCGGACACAAAGACGGCCATCAAGGAACTTCAATGGACTATATGCAAACTGGAAACAAAACATACTGAGGCTGCATTTATTGTAGCTGGGGATTTTAACAAAGCAAATTTGAGAACAAGGCTACCTAAATTCTACCAGCATATTGATTGCGCTACACGCCTGCGCAATACCCTCGACCACTGCTACTTTAACTTCCGCGATGCATACAAAGCCCTCCCCCGCCCTCCCTTCGGCAAATCTGAACACAACTCCATCTTGCTCCTTCCGTCTTACAGGCAGAAACTCAGACAGGATGTACCAGTGACGAGAACCATTTGCGGCCCACTAACAAGGAATGCGGAACCCCTCCCCCTCCTTCTCTGTGGCTGACATGAGTAAAATATTTCAACGTTTAACCATCGCAAGGCTGCTGGCCTAGACGGCATCCCTAGCCACGTCCTCAGCGTAGGTGCAGACCAGCTGACTGGGGTGTTTACTGACACATTCAATTGCTCCCTATCCCAGTCTGTTGTCCCCACATGCTTCATGACGGCTATCATTGTTCCTGTACCCAAGATTGCAAACATAACTCAACTAAATGACTACCGCGCTGTAGCACTCACTTCTGTCATCATGAAGTGCTTTGAGAGACAAGTCAAGGATCATATCACCTTCATCTTACCGGCCACCATAGACCCACTTCAGTTTGCATGCCGCCCCAACAGGTCCACAGACAACGCATTCACTATCACACTGCACACTGCCCTATCCCATCTGGACAAAAGGAAAACCTATGTAAGAATGCTGTTCATTGACTACAGCTCAGCACGCAACACCATAGTACCCTCCAAGCTCATTATCAAGCTGGAGTCCCTGGGACTCAACCCCGCCCTGTGCAATTGAGTCCTGGACTTTCTGATGGGCCGCCCCCAGGTGGTGAAGGTAGGAAACAACATCTCCACTTCGCTGACCCTCAACACTGGGGCCCCACAAGGGTGCGTGCTCAGCCCCCTCCTGTACTCCCTGTTTACCCACGACTGCGTGGCCATGCACGCCTCCAACTCAATCATCAAGTTTGCAGACAAAACAACAGTACTGGGCTTGATTACCAACCACGGCAAGACAGCCTATAGGGAGGAGGTGAGGGCACTCGGAGAGTGGTGTCAGGAAAATAACCTCTCACTCAATGTCAACAAAACAAAGAAGATGATCGTGGACTTCAGGAAACAGCAGAGGAAGCACCACCCTATCCACATCGAAGGGACAGTAGTGGAGAAGGTGGAAAGTTTTAAGTTCCTCGGCATACACATAACAGACAAACTGAAATGGTCCACCCACACAGACATTGTGGTGAAGGGGCAATAGCGCCTCTTCAACCTCAGGAGGCTGAAGAAATTTGGCTTGTCACCCAAACACTGACAAACTTTTACAGATGCACATTCGAGAGCATCCTGTCGGGCTGTATCACACCCTGGTACGGCAACTGCACCACCCTCAACTGCAAGGCTCTCCAGAGGGTCTGCACAATGAAAACTACCTGCCCTCCATGACACCTACAACACCCGATGTCACACGAAGGCCAAAAAGATCATCAAGGACATCAACCACGTGTAGGTCTACAATCTTGTCTCTGACATCCTTGGAGAGCTCTTTGGTCTTGGCCATGGTGGAGAGTTTGGAATCTGATTGATTGCTTCTGTGGACAGGTGTCTTTTAGACAGGTAACAAGCTGAGATTAGGAGCACTCCCTTTAAGAGTGTGCTCCTAATCTCAGCTCGTTACCTGTATAAAAGACACCTGGGAGCCAGAAATCTTTCTGATTGAGAGGAGGTAAAATACTTATTTCCCTCATTAAAATGCAAATCAATTTATAACATTTTTGACATGCGTTTTTCTGGATTTTTTTGTTGTTATTCTGTCTCTCACTGTTCAAATAAACCTACCTTTAAAATTATAGACTGATAATTTCTTTGTCAGTGGGCAAACGTACAAAATCAGCAGAGGATCAAATACTTTTTTCCCTCACTGTACTTCCATGTACATATTCTCATTCACCCGTTTAGATTTGTGTGTATTAGGTAATTGTTGGGGGAATTGTTAGATTACTTGTTAGATATTACTGCACTGTCGGAACTAGAAGCACAAGCATTTTGCTACAATTGCATTAACATCTGGTAACCATGTGTATGTGGCAAATAACATTTTATTTCATTTGATTTTACTGTACTCTCTTGTACATTACACATTGGCAAATAACATTTTATTTGATTTTACTGTACTCTCTTGTACATTACACATTGGCAAATAACATTTTATTTTATTTTACTGTACTCTCTTGTACATTACACATTGACTCAGATAACTCTGCCTATCCTGTGCGTGGGATGTTTATAATGTGGTGTGTAACAGGAAAGCGATGCATGATGGTGGGTGTTAATTAATCCGTCATTGATAGGATCCTGCTAGGAAAATACCTGTCTATTTGTGTCTACCTGTCTAATACCTGTCTACCTGTCTTTAGTTATATCCCAGTTTACCTATTTGCTTATGGTCTTGCCTACACCCAGTGAACTGTTTTTTAAATTATATGAGCAAAAATCATTCCATTTTATTTGGAATGGCAAGCCAGACAAAATTAAAAGAGCCTATGAAATGATTAAATATTAAAGCATTAGACCTCTCACTAAAGGCGTTAGTCATACAAAAGTTATACTTGTAAATCCGAAACGGGTTCTCGGGCAAATTAGTAAGAATGTCTCACCCCATGTTCAAGAATGGCCTTTTTCCCTTCATTCCGATTACAACTTTTGGTTATTTGAAAATAAAATAATCTCCAAAATATCTCTCTTTTTTAAAACAAGTCATAGAAAGTTGGTTGCAATTTCAGTTTAATCAACCAGAAAAGACAGAACAAATAATACAACACATATTGTGGTTAAACTCAAATATACGAATTGATAATATACCAATGTTTCTTTTTACAAACTATATAATCTTTGTAAATTATATCACACTAATTGATTAAAAAAAACATATTTTTTTTCGATAGAATGTATAAAAAAAGTATAATCTTGTAAATGATTTCATAACTAGGACTGGTGGCTCACACACGCAGCTAACAAAAAAATATGGAAATGTCTGCTCTACCCAAAATAACAACCAACTATTTGCTTCATTACTGAAATACTGGAAGATGCAAGTGGAAGGGGGGGGGCAGTAAAGAGCTTGTCTGCTCGCCCTGCATTAAAGACCAAAATTGCTTAAAGAAAATTGTGATAAATAAAAAGGTATACCATTTTTTATGTACCGATTCCATGGCACATGATTTATGAGCTGATACTCAAACTTATAATTGTTCAATTGAAATTGTTATACAAAATTATTGCGACCAATAGAATGTTATATATGGGAGATACAGCATTCCCAGCTCTGCAGATTTTGCTGCGAAGACACAGAGTCATTAGATCATTTATTTTGGTACTGTCCATATGTAGCTTGTTTTGGGTCACGGGTCCAGGAATAGCGGAAGAATTGCAACATTTACCTGGCGCTAACTCTTCAGATAACACCACTGGGTGATTTGAAAAGTAATAGTTGATCGATCAATAATATAATAATACTTTTAGCAAAATAAATGATATTTTATTTATAATCTGTAGAAACTATGAGAATAGAAAGGTTCAGAACTTTTGTGAAACATCACAGCACAGTTGAAAAAATATATGGCAAATATAAATCCAATGTGGATGGTGTTAAGATATAGATGGGAGGGGTTGAATGGAGCTGAAGGGTGGGACTAATAACAACAAGATAACTCATGTAAAATATACTGTGTCTGTAAAATGTATATATACTGTAGGTTCAGATTTTTTGTCAAACAGCACAGTTAAAAATATATGGACGGACATCAGAAATAGATGGGAGAGGTTGAGGGTAGAGGAAGGACAGGACTAAGAACAAACAAAGTACAACTATTGTAAAACAGATTTTGTCTGTAAAATGTACAGTACCAGTCAAAAGTTTGTACACACCTACTCATTCAAGGGTTTTTCTTTATTTTTTTTACTATTTTCTACGTTGTAGAAAAGTAGTGAAGATATCAAAACTATGAAATAACATACAGTGGGACAAAAAAGTATTTAGTCAGCCACCAATTGGGCAAGTTCTCCCACTTAAAAAGATGAGAGAGGCCTGTAATTTTCATCATAGGTACACTTCAACTATGACAGACAAAATGAGGGAAAAAAAATCCAGAAAATCACATTGTATGATTTGTAATGAATTTATTTGCAAATTATGGTGGAAAATAACTATTTGGTCAATAACAAAAGTTTATCTCAATACTTTGTTATATTCCCTTTGTTGGCAATGACAGAGGTCAAACATTTTCTGTAAGTCTTCACAAGGTTTTCACACACTGTTGCTGGTATTTTGGCCCATTCCTCCATGCAGATCTCCTCTAGAGCAGTGATGTTTTGGGGCTGTTGCTGGGCAACACGGACTTTCAACTCCCTCCAAAGATTTTCTATGGGGTTGAGATCTGGAGACTGGCTAGGTCACTCCAGGACCTTGAAATGCTTCTTACGAAGCCACTCCTTCATTGCCCGGGCGGTGTGTTTGGGATCATTCTCATGCTGAAAGACCCAGCCACGTTTCATCTTCAATGCCCTTGCTGATGGAAGGAGGTTTTCACTCAAAATCTCACGATACATGGCCCCATTCATTCTTTCCTTTACACGGATCAGTCGTCCTGGTCCCTTTGCAGAAAAACAGCCCCAAAGCATGATGTTTCCACCCCAATGCTTCACAGTAGGTATGGTATTCTTTGGATGCAACTCAGCATTCTTTGTCCTCCAAACACGACGAGTTGAGTTTTTACCAAAAAGTTATATTTTGGTTTCATCTGACCATATGACATTCTCCCAATCTTCTTCTGGATCATCCAAATGCTCTCCAGCAAACTTCAGACGGGCCTGGACATGTACTGGCTTAAGCAGGGGGACACGTCTGGCACTGCAGGATTTGAGTCCCTGGCGGCGTAGTGTGTTACTGATGGTAGGCTTTGTTACTTTGGTCCCAGCTCTCTGCAGGTCATTCACTAGGTCCCCCCGTGTGGTTCTGGGATTTTTGCTAACCGTTCTTGTGATCATTTTGACCCCACGGGGTGAGATCTTGCGTGGACCTCCAGATCGAGGGAGATTATCAGTGGTCTTGTATGTCTTCCATTTCCTAATAATTGCTCCCACAGTTGATTTCTTCAAACCAAGCTGCTTACCTATTGCAGATTCAGTCTTCCCAGCCTGGTGCAGGTCTACAATTTTCTTTCTGGTGTCCTTTGACAGCTCTTTGGTCTTGGCTATAGTGGAGTTTGGAGTGTGACTGTTTGAGGTTGTGGACAGGTGTTTTATACTGATAACAAGTTCAAACAGGTGCCATTAATACAGGTAACGAGTGGAGGACAGAGGAGCCTCTTAAAGAAGAAGTTACAGGTCTGTGAGAGCCAGAAATCTTGCTTGTTTGAAGGTGACCAAATACTTATTGTCCACCATAATTTGCAAATAAATTAATTAAAAATCCTACAATGTGATTTTCTGGATTTTTTTTCTTCTCATTTTGTCTGTCATAGTTGAAGTGTACCTATGATGAAAATTACAGGCCTCTCTCATCTTTTTAAGTGGGAGAACTAGCACAATTGGTGGCTGACTAAATACTTTTTTGCCCCACTGTATATGGAATCATGTAGTAAGCAAAAAACTGTTAAACAAATCAAAATATATTTTATATTTGAGATTCTTCAAAGTAGCCACCCTTTAGCTTTGCACACTCTTGGCATTCTCTCAACTTTCTCTTCAACTTGAATGCCTTTCCAACAGTCTTGAAGGAGCTCTCACATATGCTGAGCACTGATTTTTCTTCACTTTGCAGTCCAACTCATCCCAAACCATCTCTATTGGGTTAAAGTTGGGTGATTGTAGAGGCCAGGTCATCTGATGCAGCACTCCATCACTCTCCTTCTTGGTCAAATAGCCCTTACACATCCTAGAGGTGTGTTGGGTCATTGTCCTGTTGAAAAAACAAATTATAGTCCCACTAAACGCAAACCAGAAGGGATGGTGTATTGCTGCAGAATGCTGTGGTAGTCATGCTGGTTAAGTGTGCCTTGAATTGCAAATATATCACAAACAGTGTCACCAGCAAAGCACCCCCACACCATCACACTTCCTCCTACATGCTTCATGGTTGGAACCACACATGCAGAGATCATCTGTTTACCTACTCTGCATCTCACAAACACACAGCGGTTGGAACCAAAAATCTCAAATATAGACTCATCAGACCAAAGGACAGATTTCCACTGGTCTAATGTCCATTGCTCGTGTTTCTTGGCCCAAGCAAGTCTATTATTTTTATTGGTGTCCTTTAGTAGTGGTTTCTTTGCATAAATTTGACCATGTAGGCCTGATTCACACACTCCTCTGAACAGTTGATGTTGAGATGTGTCTGTTACTTGAACTCTGTGAAGCATTTATTTGGGCTGCAATTTCTGAGGCTGGTAACTCTAATGAACTTATCCTCTGCAGCAGAGGTAACTCTGGGTCTTCCTTTCCTGTGGCGGTCCTCAATGAGAGCCAGTTTCATCATAGCACTTGATGGTTTTTGAGACTGCACTTGAAGAAACTTTCAAAGTTCTTGAACTTTTCCTCATTGACTGACCTTCATGTCTTAAAGTAATGATGGACTGTCATTTCTCTTTGCTTGTTTGAGCTGTTCTTGCCATAATATGGACTTGATCTTTTACCAGATATGGCTATCTTCTGTATACCACCCCTACCTTATCACAACTCAACTGATTGGCTCGAACGCATTAAGAAGGAAAGAAATTCCACAAATTAACTTTTAACAAGGCACACCTGTTAATTTGAATGCATTTCAGGTGACTACCCCATGAAACTGGTTGAGAGAATGCCAAGAGTGTGCAAAGCTGTCATCAAGGCAAAGGGTGGCTACTTTGAAGAATCTCAAATATAAAATATAACACTTTTTTAGTCATTACATGATTCCATGTGTGTTATTTCATAGTTTGATGTCTTCACTATTATTCTACAATGTAGAAAATAGTAAAAATAACAAAAAAGCCTTGAATAATTAGGTGTTCTAAGTGTGTTACTTGTATATTTATATATGTGTGTATGTATGAATGTATTTTTATATTTATTTACAAAATGTTATATGGGGGATTGGAAATGATGCAGACATTTATATTGATGGAAGCTACAATCTATCTGCAATATAAAAGCTGATCTACTCCCTAAATAAAAAAATAAAAAATAAAATGGTGTTCAATGTGGCATGCTGTGCAGTGTTAAGCTGTCCTGACATGGAGACAATCTGCTCAAAAGCTTACTTACAATAGTGGAGAAAGATAGGACACCACTGGAGACATAACAGAGACGGTCTCATCACAAAGGAGCAACAGATTACTATTTTAGGATGATATTCATCCTATGGTTTTGGGCTTAAAAACTGTTATGAATGTTGGTTAGTTATTGTGAATATTTCCGTATGAGAACCATTCTCATTTACGTAAATCATGATTTATGAAATCCATTCATGGAAATGTAATTGCACATTTTCAATTAGAGAGCGTGAAGGTGCCTGCATCAAGGTTACCGTGGACATCCCTTCCCAACATCCCCTCTTAATCATCCCATTAACTGGAACATGCAATAGGGAATGTACCATTCCTGTGGGCTGGCCTATATGTGTGTGTGCATGTGAGTGAGAATATAAGAAAGAAAAGGTTAGTCATCTCTTGTGAGATGGTTATACAGAACACCAACCAAGCAGTATAGAAACAGATGACCTCTCTCCAAACCTGAAGGCGTTGGTTACAATGAGGAATTGAGGATGCACACCACTGATCAGAAGATGACCAGGAAAATGACCTCATTTTACATATAGAGACACCTGCACCATTACGGTGTCCTTGGTAGAAGGCCAGCTTAGCATACATTGTGGCTCAGTGTGGCTCTATAGCTCTATTGCTTCTGGGACTTTATCGGCCCATCAACCAGGAAGTGCTCATCTGGGAGCCGCTGTTACCCCTGAGGCGGACACGGAGCATTCCTTCCATTTTGCTACCCCCGTCCTGTCCTTTACAAATGCTGCGGAATGTCCTAAATGTGACTTTGGAGGCCGGGATTGGTACTGAGAGAGAGAGCTGTTTTCCATCTGTTTTCACAGCTCATAATGTGGTCAGGAGCACAAGGGGTTTTTCCATTGAAGATAAAGGGGGTTTTTGGTTATTAGCTAGTTGGTTTAAAACACCTGCAGTAGGATAACACAGAATCCAATGACCTGCCTAAGAGGAGAGCCAACTACATTACATGGTAATATGGGAACCAGACCATAACAGAGCACATATCTCAAATCTACTTGAAGGGCTTATCATTTTATTAGTTCTGTCTTCAGCTCAGCCACAAAAAGACAAGACATTTATCTATCAAAAAGAATGTTGTTTGTTGAATGGTTCTTGAGAGTGCCAAGGGAGGGAGAGTTACAGGGCACACATACATGTTGTGTTTCTTTGCATCATCTGAAGCACATTTCTGCAGGGGATAAACATACACAAAGTCCCTGAGGTAAAAATGCAGAAAATGAGGCCATTTTCTCTCCCTCTCTTTACCTTATATTTCACAGGTGCTCAATGCAGCTCCATAAATCTTCAAATGGCCTATATAAATCTTCCTTTTGTTCAAGGTTAACCCCATAGACAACTGAATGCATAAACACAGCAGTAAGACAGGCTGTAATGTATGCAGAGAGAAGAGGCATTTTACCACAGACAGATGAGGTGACACATTTCACTGATTTCTGGACAGGAGACATGGTAGATCTTGCCAGACGGAGAGGTTAGGACGGAGGACCTGACTAGAATTCTGTGATCCTAACAAAATACAGTGCAGTGAAAGAGTATTTGTCCCATTTCTAATTTTCTCTACTTTTGCATATTTTTGATACTGAATGTCGTCAGATTTTCAACCAAAACCTAATATTAGATAAAGGGAACCTGAGTGAACAAATAACACAGCAATTATATACATATTTAATTTATTTCATAAACAACATTATGCAACACCCAATGCCCCTGTGTGAAAAAGTAATTGCCCACTTACACTCAATAACTGGTTGTGCCACCTTAGCTGCAATGACTCCAAACAAACACTTTCTGTAGTTGTTTATCATGTCGTCCATCTGTCTCTAGAACATTCTTCCAAGAGTCTTGATGATCATCCAGGTGCTTTTTGCCAAACTTACGTGAACTTTTTGGAGGAGATGTGTCCCATTATGCCTGGCAAAAACCAAACACTGCATTCCACAGTAAGAACCTCATACCAACAGTCAAGTATAGCGGTTGTAGTGTGATGCTTTGGGGATGCTTTGCTGCCTCAGGACTTGGACGACTTGACTAGAAGGAACCTTGAATACTGCTCTGTATCAGAGAATTCTACAGGAGAATGTCAGGGCATCCATCTGTGAGCTGAAGCTGAAGCGCAGCTGGGTCGTGCAGCAAGACAATGATCCAAAACACACAATCAAGTCTACATGAAAATGGTTAAAAAGCCAAACATTTGATGTTTTGGAATGGTCTAGTCAAAGTCCAGACCTAATCCCAATTGAGATGTTGTGGCAGGACTTCAAATAAGCAGTTCATGCTTGAAAACCCACAAAACCCACAAATGTCGCTGAGTTAAAGCCAGTGGTGGAAAAAGTACCCAATTGTCATACTTGAGTAAAATTAAAGATACCTTCATAGAAAATGACTCAAGTAAAAGTGAAAGTCACCCAGAAATATACTACTTGAGTAAAAGTCTAAAAGTATTTGGTTTTAAATATGCTTAGGTATGAAAAGTAAATGTAATTGCAAAAATATACTAAATGTAAAAGTATAAATCATTTGAAATTGCTTCGAAAAAGAAGATCAGATGGCACAATTTTCTTGTTTTTTATTTACTTACGGATAGCCAGGGGCACACAACAACACTAAAACATAATTTACAAACTAAGCATTTGTGTTTAGTGAGTCCTCCAGATCAGAGGCAGTAGGGATGACCAGGGATGTTGTCTGTTTAGTGAGTCCTCCAGATCAGAGGCAGTAGGGATGACCAGGGATGTTGTCTGTTTAGTGAGTCCTCCAGATCAGAGGCAGTAGGGATGACCAGGGATGTTCTCTGTTTAGTGAGTCCTCCAGATCAGAGGCAGTAGGGATGACCAGGGATGTTCTCTGTTTAGTGAGTCCTCCAGATCAGAGGCAGTAGGGATGACCAGAGATGTTCTCTGTTTAGTGAGTCCTCCAGATCAGAGGCAGTAGGGATGACCAGGGATGTTGTCTGTTTAGTGAGTCCTCCAGATCAGAGGCAGTAGGGATGACCAGGGATGTTGTCTGTTTAGTGAGTCCTCCAGATCAGAGGCAGTAGGGATGACCAGGGATGTTCTCTGTTTAGTGAGTCCTCCAGATCAGAGGCAGTAGGGATGACCAGGGATGTTCTCTGTTTAGTGAGTCCTCCAGATCAGAGGCAGTAGGGATGACCAGAGATGTTCTCTGTTTAGTGAGTCCTCCAGATCAGAGGCAGTAGGGATGACCAGGGATGTTCTCTGTTTAGTGAGTCCTCCAGATCAGAGGCAGTAGGGATGACCAGGGATGTTCTCTGTTTAGTGAGTCCTCCAGATCAGAGGCAGTAGGGATGACCAGGGATGTTCTCTGTTTAGTGAGTCCTAAAGATCAGAGGCAGTAGGGATGACCAGGGATGTTCTCTTAATAAGTGAGTGAATTGGACCACTTTCCTGTTCTGCTTAGCATTGAAAATGTAACTTTTGGGTGTCAGAGAAAATGTACGGAGCATTATTTTCTTTAGAAATATACTGAAGTAAAAGTAATCAAAAATATAACAATTAAAGTAAGGTACAGATACCTAAAAACACTACTTAAGTAGTATTTTAGAGTATTTATACTTAAGTACTTTACACCACTGGTTAAAGCAGTTCTGCATGCAAGAGTGGGCCAGAATTCCTCCATAGCGATGTGAGAGACTTAATTAAATAAAATAAGTATATTTTTTGTTGTTATTTGTAAACTCAAGTTCATTTAATCTAATATTAGGTTTTGGTTGAAGATCTGATAACATTCAGTATCAAACATTTGCAAAAAAACTATAACAGAAAGGGGGCAAATACTTTTTCATTGCACTGTATGTATAGCTTGGTCCCAGATACATTTGTGATGTCTTGCCTACTGTACTCCTATGGGTATGAAATGAACATAGGAGTTGGATATACAGCACAAACAGATCTGAAACCATGCTGATATAGGTACTCTATGAGTCTGAAAAGAGCCATATGGTTACCACATGAAAGGATGGATAACCGTTAACAATAACTGCAGAGGTCGCAGTGTTAGCTCTCCGTATGAGAGAGATTGCTTTTGGGAAAATGATGAAGCTTTCTCATAGATAATGTTTTTTCCATTAAAACTATGATTTATCACCAGCTGAAAGGATTGTTCAATAGGTTGTCCCATTACCTTAATCTTTGTCTTCCAATGCCTTGCTTGGAACTATGAAATAGAGAGGGTTGTTTAGAGGGTACATGCATGTACAGTCAACACCGGTAATTACTTGGTAGGATCATAGAGCACATGTTCTCTTGTTTCAGGGCAGCACACACAGCACTGCCTTGAATGTACTGCTGCTACATGGAAGGTAATCAAAATGTTTTATGTTGACTCATAAATTCTAGGAACCATGGTGTATCAAAGGGGTCTCTTATGAAACGATGTGCATTTGAGCCTCACTAAGACGGAACGTGTGCTTTGAATCTGGGCACACTGGCTTCAGCAATTCCTACAGAGCTTTTGATCTTTGAAGCAGACACTGCACTCCTCTAGGAGCCAGGTCCTGCTCATGTCAACATACATCAAGGCCTCCACACACAGCTTCAATTACAGTCCTACCCTGGGTTAAGGCTTAACGAGACCCTTGCTACGACTCTGTATACTCCTGTTGGACTACCTATGACTACCGCCTCCTCCCAACTGAGTGATATACTCCTGAGTTATGTGGGTCCATTTCCGGATCAGAGGCATTATGAGAGTCCCAGGGTCCCTTTATAGCTGTGTTATCTAATAGCTCCTATGAGAAATGGAGACATGATGAGCAGTAATGGGTGGTGCAGTGTTAATGCTCATATCTACAACCTCCAAAGGAATCAATAGCAAATTAATAATAGTGAATAGTAATTTTCCACTGCTGTGCCACTGTCTAAGAATGAGGAACAATAATCCATTTGTTCCTACAACAATTTTCCATGAAACTAAATTATTAAAACGTTTATATGGCATGTTTTAAAAGTTTGTTATCACTCTCTTTCAATTCTAAGCAGTTTTCTTTGATACCTGGTTGGACTACTTTTCTGATGAGTCTGTTTGAACGACTCCACAGTGTGCCAAAGGGGACTACTTCAAAACCGTAGGAGCCCCTCTGGTCCCAGCTCACTCTCCTCACTGCAGTTCATGATTACACGTTGACATGTAGAGCTGTAGAGCCTTGTCTGTGGTGGCTGTAATGGAATTATGTCCTTCCTGCTGATAGGACAGTTCACCTCCTCTACATTCTACACCCACAGTGACAGAGGAGAGTCCCTCCCTCCGAGTTCATGCTAGAGACTAGTTAAACTGTAATTATGCCATCTCTCTCCATTTCTCCATCTCTCTCTCTCTCTCTCTCTCTCTCTCTCTCAAATTCTCCATGTCTCTCTCTCTCTCTCACTCTCCATCCATCGCTGTAGTATCCATCTCTCTCTCCCTCTTTACCTATCCTGATGTGATGTCTGGGTGTGTTTTTTTCTCCTTCTTCTCCAGGATTGCCTGGTTCTGCTTGGAGAGAGACCTGTCTTTCTGATGTGCAGTGAGTCCAATTGGAACGTGGGGGCTCCCCCCTCTCTCTCTCTCTCTCTCTCTCTCTCTCTCTCTCTCTCTCTCTCTCTCTCTCTCTCTCTCTCTCTCTCAGTGATCAAAGGATGCTTGCTGCTCCAGGAGGCTAGTCTCCCTGCCAAGCCACATTGTGTGTATTTGAGGCCGGGAAATGAAAGGATGGAGCACATGGCCTACATCCAGGCTTCACAAAGAATGCATCAAACTGGCTTTCTGAATGTTTTGGAGAAGCAGCAAATTCAAAAAGGAAAGTAGGTGTTCAAAGGATTAAGCTCAAGTGTGGGAGGTAGAAAGAAGTGCTCACAACGCTAAAGGATGTTAAGTAAACTCACATGTACATAGGGAGTGCATAGGGAGTGCATGAGGTCACTAGGTCATCAAAGGACAGTATGTCAATTAGTTATATGCAGCGATTTGGGGGCTGCTCAGCCCAGCTCAGCACACCCACTCGTTATCCTGTTGCGGTGATAAGCTGAAAGCAGTGGGAATCCTCTTTGGACACGATATGCCCCTGCACATTTGGATGAAGCCCTATGAAGGTTTGTAGAATGTGGAGGATTTCATTGTTCGTGATCATTAACCAGTCTCAATGCACTTCGTTGGGCGTAGTAGTTAGCCAATGGGATGAGCCGCTCGCTGTCGAGTCACGGAGGCAGCCATCCAGTCCCCTTTCTACACCACCGCTTGTTGCCAGGGTTGTTTGTGCCCTGTGGGGGAGAGGTGGAACTGGAGCAGAAAATGTAATGGAGAATACTGGGGCTTTGCCACCTGAGCTTTGTCACACTGATATAAATACTTTGTTTTTGTTTTGAGATTGAAGAAGTGCTGGAGTCAGGAGATGATTCACTTTAAATCCATGCTAATCTGAAGAAGTGGAAGTTGTTGTTTTCCTTCTGTAATTCCTGCTGGCGGGTTTGACTGCTTTTCACTGAATAATGGTATGCTATAAAGAACATCTGCACAAGTGTGTGATGATTCCCAAGCACAAAAACTTACCTACAGCTCCCAAGCTTTTGCAACTCTTTATTCTCCCCAGTTTATCTCCTCTCTTCCTTCTGTGAGCCCTCCTCTCTCTCATCATGTCTCTGTGTAAGAGATGCACTCCCTGCCTATGTGTGAGATTAGAGAGATGGCATATTTATGCCAGTGTTGTTCCCCTGCTTTGTCTGACGAGCTAACACTCAGGGGCGACAGCAAGCACTATAACTTTCTCTCTATTTCTGACCTACATTTCATTTCAGAAAATAACATATGTGGATGCTGGATCGTGTATGTGTGTGGATGTGTATATGTGGGGAGAGGGAGAGAGAGGAAGACAGTGTGGATAGGGTCAATAAAACGAGCAAATTGTTTCCTGTGGGTGACCAATAAAATGTATTTGTGTAAACGATGTGCTGTAATTGGATGTTGATAATTGGTAACACACTTCATGAGCTTGGAATTATGGGAAGACAAATGGTATATAACTGGCCATATAATTTATGGGAGGAGATTGGAACCAAAATGACAGTAAAAACAGAATATATTTTAGAATAGCTGTCTAGCTGACATTATTGATCATATACTGTTCCTGAACAGTTCCATGTTTTGGTGAAACACATTGCCACATAGTTTGAGTCTTTAATCATTTCACAGCTTGTTATGATTTCCCTGCATGTGCCAGTATCCGCAGTGTAGTATAATCACCATTTAAATGCTGTACATACATCAGACCTGGGCTCAAATTTCAAACATCTCAATTACTTTCACATACATTCAAAGTATTCAGATATGTTTTACTTGAAAAGACAAGTAGTTGAACATTTTAATGTATTTGGAAGGTATTTGAAAAATACACTCCCATTCAAATACACTCCCATTCGTATTCCCAGGTATTTTGAAAATAATATTTGAAATAAGTATTTGAAAATTCGACATACATACATTAAAATATTTGGAACTGAGCTGTGTATTCATGAGTTTAGCTTAACTGTTGGGAAATGCTTCAAGAGGAAGTCTCATGTCAGACTTGATAGCTCTGAAAACATCCCTCCTCCCTAGTGTTTCCCCTTCAGACTAAGCTCTAGCCCAAGACTGAAAACACAACATGTATTTTTCTGTGTTGTGCGAGTCACTCAACATCTCTTAATCAGGCACTCTTGTGTTGTTCTAAGTTATGGGAATTCTCCTTTGGAATGGAAGGGGTACAGTCAGGCCTTTCTGCCAAAGTTGACCAAATGGAAAGACATGCCCCTCTTACATAATGTGATGCACTGTACTAAAATCACGTTCACTTATTAAATATACTCTAGGTCTGAAACGTTGCAGTTCTTGGCCGATGAAAGCTGTGTTTTGAGATACTGCAGTCATAGGTTTCCATTGTTTTATTCTCTCAGTCATGTGGTGTACTCACAAACTCTGATTTGTTAGTGAAGGACAATGATATTAATGTTCTGGAAAACTGCTAGCGTGCTTGTACGAAGTGTACAGAGTGTTCTAGACAGTCCTGATCCCCAAATTGAGAGAGGTAGCTAGCCTGCTGTAAATGACTTACGACTGGGCCACACTTTACCTGGCGGCTTTCAGGAAGAGAAAGTTTAAGAGAATAAACTCTGAGGCCTGGGTTGGGTTTGAGTAAGCTGGGTGGGTACCTAGCGTGTACAGAGGTGTCTTGGAGTTCCCCCCCGCCCCAGCAGGGTGGATTATAATGGGCATGGCCTGCTGTTTTTGACGGTCCAGCCAACATTCACGCTTCAAAGCATCTTTAGCTGGGTGGCTCTGACAGAAAGGGAGTGAGACAATGGAGGCACTCATTTTTATCACACAAAAAAAATTGCTAAATTGCTAAATAAGAATGTCTATTCTTTAAGACATATCGGCTGTAAACTACTATTATATTTTCTTTTTTGGACTTCAACTTTGCTTAAAAGTAGAAATCATTGTAAACAAAACAATCCTCGATGACCTTGTTGTTTAAAAACATTGATATTATAGGTATGTCTATAGGTATATGAATATGCCATCACTACTAGCATGAAGCCAACTATTTTGCAGGTCCAGGAATCATGTATTTCATGTAGTTGTTTCGCTGTCTCCCTGTGTAAGAAACTGTACATTTATTTCATCTGTTCATCTGAATGTTCAATCTAGAAAGAAATTCCCCTGAAGACTTTAAACATATTATCTCGGTTTTGATCTAATCCTTGTCGAGGCCAAGGTCACAACACTAACTCTCCCAGAGGAGAACATTTTTCAAAGGGCCTGTAGTTGACATTTACAGATAGCCCCACTAAACATGATACTCCTCTCCGTCCTCACATGACACAGTACAAAGGGTACAGCCATCAATTACAACTCAACCTTTAAGTGCCTAACAACACGCTTTAAAGCAACTAGGAGCCTAGATAGTTGGCTAGTTCAGGAGAGTTTAGAGGTGTTCTGTTGACTTCCTGACCAGTGTGTTTGACAACCATTAGCTTCTTTTATATAACTTGTTGTTTGCTCGCATGTTGTTCTCAACTGTTGGCTTATGTCCCCGGTACTGAACTGGCAGACCGCATTTTCATTTGTTTTACCTGCCAATGGATATCTCCATTATAATTATCCTGATCAATGAATTTGCCTGGATAAGGAAGCTGTCAGTCTCGTCACGTTCATATGTATGGCATGGTTGAGATCCCCCCCCAAAAATGCAACATGTTGCATAGGTCGGATAGACACACAGCGAGGCTTATATTAACCACCGCTGCACCAAACCAAATGCTAGGCAAGAAGCATTGGGAAATAATGTCTTGACGCTTTTTCCGAGGGAGATTAAGTTTAGAAATGCCTGGCTGGGCTGCGGGACAGTGGATGCACATTGATACTTGAAATGGCATTATGGCATTTTGACATCATTGCATTTTGCGTTATATTGTGAATAACTAAGGGCTATCAACAAATCAGCATCCAGGATCCAAATGTACTGTTTTATAATTTCCCATACTCATCCTTAATGGTTATCTTGTCCTCATCCTTAATGGTTATCTTGTCCTCATCCTTAATGGTTATCTTGTACATCTCCCTTGCCGAAAAAAACAGGCTTCTTGCAAACAGTTGTGGAAAATCTTTGGCCAATTTGTCACAAATATTTTCCCATGCAACTAAATTGTGTGGCAAATTGTTGTCACGAATTTGCGCCGACTTGTGAACTTCTGGCAAACAATTCTGGGAAACATGTAGCGAACATTTTATGGTTTGCGGCAAATTTTCTGCAAACTCAGTATGAATATGCAAATTATATAAGGTTTTTGGTTACTGTGTGTTATTAACATTGAAAAACAAAAAACACATATAACTCTAAATGGACTGCTTCTCACAGAGAAAACTAAACAAACTAAATGTACTAAATATACGAAACAACATGTATTCATTGTCTTGACGTAACAGTTACAAATAAATCAAATACAACTTGAAATCTTCAGCATGCTAATAAAGAACAGAGAAAAGACTGGATATTTCCCAAATAAATTGCTTAATTAATATTTTTATGTAGCTACAACTTTTATTTGAGAGACATGTGAATACTATGGGGATGTTGACCTTAGAATGTTTAAAGGGGAAACTATAGAATTTACAGACATGATTCTGATAACTGAGTAAAGCTTTCAAACAATGGAAGTTTAAAAGATCATTAAAATAAAACATAATTAAAAAAACAAAAACTCAATCAAACCCAGTTCAGAACTATTGCCTTTTTGAATGAACTTTGGAGATGGCAGCTCTGTGGAAGTCCTTCGTCCAAAGCTTGTTGAATGTATGCACTGAACCAATCAGAAAACACAAAACAAAATTAGGATACTGAAAACAATCACTGAAAACGTTTTATATTTTGGCATTTTAGGAAAACAAATGCTTATTTACAACGATGACCTACCCCAGCCAAACCAATTGTGCATCGCCCTATGGAACTCCCAATCACGGACGGATGTGATTCAGCCTGGATTTGAATAAGGGACTGTAGTGACGCCTCTTGCACTGAGATGCAGTGCCTTAGACCGCTGCGCCACTCAGGAGCCCTCAGTCATAAGAAGATGTTTTGTCCGGCATTGATCCCAGTCATCAGCGTCAGAGCATTGGGCTAAGCACATGTTTGACAACAATGTGTGTACTCTAACAATGGTAATAAACTTTCCAATTTTAAGAAATGTTATATAACATACTGTTTACAACTAGAATGGAATGATTTGCCTTGTGTGTTACGTTTTGTGGGCTTTGGCACTCTTATGTAAGTGTCATAACCAGTCATAAAATGTTGACATATATGTCACAACAGGTGACAACAGGTACACTGTAAGTGTGTCATGAAAGGGTTATTACCATATTATGACAGGTTATGACAAGTTATATAAGCTGCTATGACAAATTATGACATGGTTATGACGCTAGGTTTCAAATAAAGTGTTACCACTAAATGTTATGTTGCTTTTCTTCCACCCAAGCCTTATACACCTAAGTCAGGAAGAATAGACAACTAGTACACAACTTCCTCATAATAATACAGTCCCCAGTCTAGATTGACGACCATAATTAGTTGATTAGTTTGAATTAATTGTTTTGCTGAAAAATATATAGAATGCCAGTTCTAGTGAGAAGCATAGCAACATCAAGGCAACTTTGTAACAGATAACCCCGTTTTTCCTAAGCCAACCCCACCCGTTAGCCACTGAGTCGACCTTTCACTGACTTGCCTAGTTAAATAAAATAACAAACAAAAAAGTAAAATATGGACTTTATAGGCCTATCTGGCTTATATTATTACCCTTACAAAACAAAAATTGTCCTGTGATAGATTCTATAAATATTTTGGAATCAAAGTTTGTTTGTTCACAACATGATCATTGTTGTCCTCCATGGTTTTGCTTTAATATACAGTGCATTCGGAAAGTTTTCAGACGCCTTGACTTTTTCCACATTTTGTTACGTTACAGCCATATTCTAAAATGGATGAAATAAAAACATTTCCCTCATCAATCCACACACAATTCCCCATAATGCCAAACCGAAAACACATAAATACGTTATTTACATAAGAATTCAGACCCTTTGCTATGAGACCCGAAATTGAGCTCAGGTGCATCCTGTTTCCATTGATCATCCTTGAAATATTTCTACAAGTTGATAGGAGTCCACCTGTGGTAAATTCGATTGATTGGACATGATTTGGAAAGGCACACACCTGTCTGTATAAGGTCCCACAGTTGACAGTGCATGTCAGAGCGAAAACCAAGCCATGAGGTCGAAGGAATTGTCCACAGAACTCAGAGGCAGGATTGTGTCGAGGCACAGATCTGGGGAATGGTACTAAAACATTTCTGCAGCATTGAAGGTCCCCAAGAACACAGTGGCCTCCATCATTCTTAAATGGAAGAAGTTTGGAACCACCAAGACTCTTCCTAGAGCTGGCCGCCCGGCCAAACTGAGCAATCGGGGGAGAAGGGCCTTGGTCAGGGAGGTGACCAAGAACCCAATGGTCACTCTGACAGAGGTCCAGAGTTCATCTCTGGAGATAGGAGAACCTTACAGAAGGACAACCATCTCTGCAGCGCTCCACCAATCAGGCCATTATGGCAGAGTGGCCAGATGGTAGGCACATGACAGCCCACTTGGAGTTTGCAAAAGGCGCCTAGAGGACTCTGACCATGAACTATTTGGCCTGAATGCCAAGCGTCATGTCTGGAGGAATCCTGGCACCATCCCTACAGTGAAGCAATGTAGTGGCAGCGTCATGCTGTGGGGATGTTTTTCAGCAACAGGAACTGGGAAATGAGTCAGGATCAAGGTAGAGATGAACAGAGGAAAGTACAGAGAGATCATTGATGAAAACCTGTGTCAGAGCGCTCAGGACCTCAGACTGGGGCGAAGGTTCACCTTCCAACAGGACAATAACCCTAAGCACACAACCAAGACAACGCAGGAGTGGCTTCAGGACATGTCTCTGAATGTCCTTGGGTGGCCCAGCCAGAGCCAGATTGAACATCTCTGGAGAGACCTGAAAATAGCTGTGCAGTGACGCTCCACATCCAACATGACAGAGCTTGAGAGGATCTGCAGAGAAGATTGGGAGCAACCCTTGACAGGTGTGTCAAGCTTATTGTGTCATACCCAAGAAGACCGGAGGCTGTAATCGCTGCCAAAGGTGCTAAAACAAAGTACTGAGTAAAGGGTTTGAATATGTGTTTAAATTGATATTCAGTCAAGAGGTCTGAACACTTTTCGGAACCACTGTAAGTGTATATTTAACACTACCACTAGGGGGAGATATTCAAACTGTTAGCTGCAGGCACACATATAGAAGTAGGACTAGTCTACCTGGCCTTCGCACAAATGTAGGCCTATAAATGTTCCCATTTGGGGTTGTCTGATAGTATTTCACCACCACTAATGAGCTGTGGAGCTTCTCAAAGTAATTTCTCATCACCTCAAACAGCAAGTAAACCATTTCTGTTTTTATACAGAACAAAAATATAAACCCAACTTGCAACAATTTCAATGATTTTACTGAGTTACAGTTCATATAAAGGAATCAGTCACTTGAAACAAATTCATTAGGCCCTAATCTATAGATTTCACATGACTGCACAGGGGCGCAGCCATGGGAAGCCAGGCCCAGCCAATCATAATTTGTTTTTCTCATACGACTGCACAGGTGAAGAAGCTGGATGTGGAGGTCCTGGGCTGGCATGGTTACACGTGGTCTGCGGTTGTGAGGCCAGTTGGACGTACTCCAAATTCTCTAAAACGACATTATGGTAGAGTAATTAACATTCAATTAACTGGCAACAGCTCTGGTGGACATTCCTGAAGTGAGCATGCCAATTGTACGCTCCCTAAAAACTTGAGACATCTGTAGCATTGTGTTGTGTGACAAAACTGCACATTTTAGAGTGCCGTTTTATTGTGCCCAGCACAAGGTGCACCTGTGTAATGATCATGCTGTTTAATCAGCTTCTTGATATGCTACACCTGTCAGGTGGATGTATTATCTTGGCAAATGAGAAGTGCTCACTAACAAAGATGTAAACAAATCTGTGCACAACATTTAGGATAAATAACTATTTTGTGTGTATGGAACATTTCGGGGATATTTTATTTCAGCTCATGAAATATGGGACCAACACTTTCCATGTTGTGTTTATATTTTTGTTCAGTTTAAAATCAATTGAGACAGACAATAGTTTCTCAAAGTATTTTAACAATATTTCCAGCTCCCTCCCTTTTGAAAGCCACTCGGCAGGAAAGTGAAATATGTAATGCTCTGATCCATTGGAAACGTCATAAAATACCTGATTACTTCTAATGTCTTGCACAAATAGCCTACAGCTGTGTCTGTCCCGAGCTCACTGGCGCAGGAAACTCTGAGGGTCCAGAATGTTTTATGCAATGTTTCTAGTTTGCTAGCGCTAGTTTTTTAAAAGCGACCCAGTTAATAGTTGATACAATGTTTCAAGGTTCGTTACAGACAGGTCATGCGTAGCAAATGTGATTCTGTCACGCCCTGACCTTAGAGATCCTTTTTATGTCTCTATTTTGGTTTGGTCAGGGTGTGAGTTGGGGTGGGCATTCTATGTTTAATGTTTCTATTATTTTCTATTTCTATGTTTTGGCCGGGTATGGTTCTCAATCAGGGACAGCTGTCTATCGTTGTCTCTGATTGGGAACAATACTTGGGTAGCCTTTTTTCCCACCTGTCTTTGTGGGAAGTTGACTTTGTTTAGGGCACATAGCCTTTGAGCTTCACAGTTTGTTTTGTATTGTTTATTGTTTTGTCAGCGTCAGTTCTAAAATAAAGAGAAAATGTACGCTGCACCTTGGTCCGCTCATTTCAACAGCCGTGACAGATTCATAGGATATTTATTTATAGGATATTTATTTGTACAATGTTTTATCTGTTGGCTTCATGTAGGCTAGTTTTATGTAGTTGGCAATGGCAATAAAAGTCACTTTGTCATTTAGATTTAGAATGTAGATTAACCACAAACAATGATTTTGAGATACAAAAACTATTATAAATTACATAAAACTGTTCTACGAAAAAGTGCATTTGAAAATCATAACTGACATGAAAGTCGGTAGAAATGGTGAGATAAATTGGCACTCCAAATGGAAATGGTTGCAGACCACTGGTTTAGCCAGTAGCCTATTACCAGCTACTTCAGGAGCGTAATTCTACGAAGGCCAGCAGCAGCAGGAGAAGTAGGGTCGGGAAGAGTTTTTTTTCTTCTGTTGAGGCTATCTTGATCTCTGGCTTCCTCCTGAGTCATTTGTGTGTCTTAATTATATAATCATGCTTAAAGCATCAGTACATATAGTTGATTTTATTAAAACACCTGTGTTTATGGAAAAAATACAAATTTTAACACTTCGACCAATAGTTTCGTCGAAAGAAAATAGTATTCTTGTCGGGGACAGCCTTAGTAGAAATGCAGGAAATTAGTTTCAGATGCCCAGTTTATGTGGGCATCTATTCACTCAGGGGTGCAAATTCTAAAACCAAAGTTGCGCCCCTGAGTGAATTAAATAGTACGAGTTTGCTAATTTCATATTAGCTATCTTGATGTATTTATCAGCCATCGAAAAGGCTAAAAGGATTAGCTAGCAGTTCCAGCTGTCAGATAAGAGAGAGTAGGCTACTCTGGATAGGGCAGGTACTGTACCTTTTTGGGAGAACATTATGAAAATATTCTCCAGTTCCAGTCCCTAGCGAGAAAAACTGAGGACAGAGAGATATAGCAACATAATATTCAGTGCTGTCTAATTTGAGTATAATGCAGCCTGTTTCTTTTGTGATGTTTTCTGTCCTCAGATACAGAGAGCTGTGAAACCCTGTCTGCAGATGAAGAGGTCCCAATGAATATCCCAAGAGAATAAGGGTACATCCTTGTATACCATGGATTATATGTGTACCTATGTTAACACATGTTGTTAACAAAGTTTTAAAGTCACACACAATGTATGTAAACCTATTACAACTGGAGCAGGCCAACCTTGCTGGGTCTGCGTGCTTCTGTTCCAGCCCAGCACTAACACACCTGTTTCAATGTATCAAACCTAATTAGTTAATAATCAAGTGTGCTATTGCTGGCTGGAACAGAAGTCTGCTCCCCCCGTAGATCAGGGATTAGTGGGGTGAGGTTGGCCACCACTGGTATTGACTACTTGTTACAAAAATGTCTAACCTTTACTTTTCTGAGTTAGCTTACTTGTACACTTTGAAATGATATGTGTTTCATTCCCGGTTAAAGGAAGTGGGTTCTTTTTAGTTCTTGCAAAGAGAAACTCAACAGTATAAAGCATTAACATCCCAAGGATGGTTTATTTCCAACATGACAGCTGAGTCCATCTGCACACGCTCAAAGGCAGTACACTTGAATAGACTGGCCAACAACCAATGAGGGCCTGCCAATTAAGCTATGCACATCCAATCAGATACATATTTCCATTATCACACACTGAACACCTGCATACCATTTTAACCAGATGTGCATAATAATATATTGCTTATCTCTCAAACACTTTTACAAGTCCAGCCTCTGTGGTGGGCGTTAGAGACAGGACGGGTTCTCAGAAAAACATTCTGAGGCTGTGGTGGAGGCATCTCAACTGCTTCAGCAGCTGTGCTCTAAGGCACATTGATCGCATTGTCCATCTCAATATCCATATCAATGTCATCAACATCATAGTCCCAAGATTCTCCTACGTAAAAATAAGCATCTCCCTGTGTAAAAGCATCAACTTGGCTCCTTGGCTTGGTGTTCAACATCTGATTCACATGTATTTTCACATAGTTACCCAAAACATTAACCATGTATGTGACTGGACCCAGAACCTTAGTTATCACACCATTCAACCATTGTTCTCCACCCCTGTAATTCTTTATAAAGACCTCTTGATCAACAGAGAAGGATCTGACCTTCTGTGGTTTGTCACTGTTGACTTGTGACCCCTCAGTCTGTACACACGGCAAGAACTGTGGTTTGACCAGGGACAGTCGTGTACGAATGCTTTGCTGACGTTTTATGTGTACTAGTATGTGGTGTGTTGCGGTAGCCATATAGGAAGTTAGAAGCACAATGCTGTAACATCATACCACCTACTGCTCTGTTCTTAGCTAGTGACTTCTTATGCTTTTGCACTAGCCTTTCACCTAACCCATTTGAAGCTGGATGATATGCAGGTGACATGGTATCAATCAATCAATCAATTTTATTTTATATAGCCCTTCGTACATCAGCTAATATCTCGAAGTGCTGTACAGAAACCCAGCCTAAAACCCCAAACAGCTAGTAATGCAGGTGTAGAAGCACGGTGGCTAGGAAAAACTCCCTAGAAAGGCCAAAACCTAGGAAGAAACCTAGAGAGGAACCAGGCTATGAGGGGTGGCCAGTCCTCTTTTGGCTGTGCCGGGTGGAGATTATAACAGAACTATGTCAAGATGTTCATAAGTGACAAGCATGGTCAAATAATAATCATGAATAATTTTCAGTTGGCTTTTCATTGCTGATCATTAAGAGTTGAAAAACAACAGGTCTGGGACAGGGGGCGGTTCCATAACCGCAGGCAGAACAGCTGAAACTGGAATAGCAGCAAGGCCAGGCGGACTGGGGACAGCAAGGAGTCACCACGAGCGGCAGTCCCGACGCATGGTCCCAGGGCCCAGGTACTCCGAGAGAAAGAAAGACAGAAGGAGAAAATTAGAGAGAGCCAAGATTTTCAAAATGTTCATAAATGACAAGCATGGTCAAATAATAATCAGGAATAAATCTCAGTTGGCTTTTCATAGCCGATCATTAAGAGTTGAAAACAGCAGGTCTGGGACAGGTAGGGGTTCCATAACCGCAGGCAGAACAGTTGAAACTGGAATAGCAGCAAGGCCAGGCGGACTGGGGACAGCAAGGTGTCAGCATGCCCAGTAGTCCTGACGTATGGTCCTAGGGCTCAGGTTCTCAGAGAGATGGTATGGTATGGTATGCTTGATAACGTTAATTTCGTTTATGTTTTCATTTCACAGGAAGTGAATTGTGGGCCATTATCTGTGGTTACTTCCTGGGGCAGACCATTGGAAGTAAACAGATGTCTGAGTACCTCAACAGTTTTAGTTGAAGTAGTACTCTGCATGTGTACAATTTCTGGCCATCTAGCATAAGCATCCGTTGTGGAAATTCAACACATGAGACACTCGCAGTCAATCTTACATAAATCATGGTTTATTAACAGCAAGCTTGAGAGGTTCCAACAAACTTGATGCACCATAGTGCATGTCTGTTAGGAGCTCCACCGGGGCAATCCCGTTAGTTCTCTTATATACTGCTTACACAGACAAGTTGTATTTGCATGATTCAGCTTATTCATTATTCATAATTAATGTTAGGTTCATACATGTGAGACAGACCAATACCTCACGAGGCTTCTTCTCTTCAAGCTGAGACCTTGAAACTGAGATATCCTTTTGTTCTCAAAACAAGGTTCTGGGCATACTGCCAAATTGCAAATATTGATAGTTAGGATTCGTTCAATCAGTCACATGAACACAGACATTGGTTATTAGAAAAGCACAAACATAGAACACAGAAATTTGTTAGTAAAGTAAACATAAACATAACATTTTCCATCACACATCCATAACATCCAAGAAGATTTGCTTGTGGTCTTCTGCAAAGTCTAAGTGAATTCTCTCCCATGGAGAGATGATGCCCATTTCCATGTACTCTATGTACTGGCACTTTTGCAGGCATGCTACGCTGCTGCTTGCATAAGTCACAGTGACTTACTTCAGTTTCAATATTTTCATCAGCGAAGACTTCTAGCTAAGGATTTAATCTTAACTATACCCCAATGGCTCTCATGTTGTTCTGCCAATAGTCTGCTTTGTAAACCCAAAGAATATAGTCATCCTCAATGGTAAGTCCAAACCTTTTTTTGAAATAAGGTTTAAAGACTTTGTACCCATGGTTTGGCCAGCCTGACAATACATACTGCTTAAGATTTTTTTTTATTCTAAGTTTGAATTGATATACCTTTAGCCGTGATTGGTAAGTCGTCTATATATGACAGTATATACACTGGATTTGGTGTAGGACCCCTACAATCACTTAGTGGGAGTCTAGACAACACATCTGCATTGCCATGCTGTTCTGACAGCTTGTACTGTATCTCATATGTGTAAGCTGATAAAATCAAAGACCACCATGCAAATTGCATTCTAGCTGCTCCAAGTGTTGGGACACCTGCCTGCCAATAATCTTAAGAAGAAGCTTAAGGTCTGTCAGCAAGGTAAATTTCCTACAGTACAGATACTCATGACATTTCATAACTCCAAACACCAGTCCTAGTACTCCTTTCTCTATTTGAGAATAGTTCCTTTCTGTTTTGGTAAGCATCCTAGAGGCAAATGCTATAGGTTTCCCAGAACCATCCTTCGTTTTGTGAGAAATCACTGCACCTACAAGTACCGGTGAAGCAACACAGGCTAGTATGAGCGGTAGCTCCGGGTTGTGGTGAACTAACACCTGGCTAGTAAGTAGCTTCCTCGAAAGCACTTTGGCTTTTCTGTGACCATTCCCATTTTACATCTTTCTGCAGTAGAGCGGTCATAGGCTTAATTATGGTAGACAGATTTGGAACGAATTTGCCATAATAGTTAAGTAACGACTGAAAAGACCTGAGGTCAGGGGTGTTTGTAGGAATGGGAGGTTCAGTTTTCTGTTTCATAGGGTGTATCCCCTCTGCATCTAGCTCCTTTCCTGAGGACGGCTCACCTCTCACAGTTCTGGGTGACTTTAACCTCCCCACGTCTACCTTTGACTCATTCCTCTCTGCCTCCTTCTTTCCACTCCTCTCCTCTTTTGACCTCACCCTCTCACCTTCCCCCCCTACTCACAAGGCAGGCAATACGCTTGACCTCATCTTTACTAGATGCTGTTCTTCCACTAACCTCATTGCAACTCCCCTCCAAGTCTCCGACCACTACCTTGTATCCTTTTCCCTCTCGCTCTCATCCAACACTTCCCACACTGCCCCTACTCGGATGGTATCGCGCCGTCCCAACCTTCGCTCTCTCTCCCCCGCTACTCTCTCCTCTTCCATCCTATCATCTCTTCCCTCTGCCCAAACCTTCTCCAACCTATCTCCAGATTCTGCCTCCTCAACCCTCCTCTCCTCCCTTTCTGCATCCTTTGACTCTCTATGTCCCCTATCCTCCAGGCCGGCTCGGTCCCCCCCTCCCGCTCCGTGGCTCGACGACTCATTGCGAGCTCACAGAACAGGGCTCCAGGCAGCCGAGCGGAAATGGAGGAAAACTCGCCTCCCTGCGGACCTGGCATCCTTTCACTCCCTCCTCTCTACATTTTCCTCTTCTGTCTCTGCTGCTAAAGCCACTTTCTACCACTCTAAATTCCAAGCATCTGCCTCTAACCCTAGGAAGCTCTTTGCCACCTTCTCCTCCCTCCTGAATCCTCCTCCCCCTCCCCCCCCCTCCTCCCTCTCTGCAGACGACTTCGTCAACCATTTCGAAAAGAAGGTCGACGACATCCGATCCTCGTTTGCTAAGTCAAACGACACCGCTGGTTCTGCTCACACTGCCCTACCCTGTGCGCTGACCTCTTTCTCCCCTCTCTCTCCAGATGAAATCTCGCGTCTTGTGACGGCCGGCCGCCCAACAACCTGCCCGCTTGACCCTACCCCCTCCTCTCTTCTCCAGACCATTTCCGGAGACCTTCTCCCTTATCTCACCTCGTTCATCAACTCATCCTTGACCGCTGGCTACGTCCCTTCCGTCTTCAAGAGAGCGAGAGTTGCACCCCTTCTGAAAAAACCTACACTCGATCCCTCCGATGTCAACAACTACAGACCAGTATCCCTTCTTTCTTTTCTCTCCAAAACTCTTGAACGTGCCGTCCTTGGCCAGCTCTCCTGCTATCTCTCTCAGAATGACCTTCTTGATCCTAATCAGTCAGGTTTCAAGACTAGTCACTCAACTGAGACTGCTCTTCTCTGTATCACGGAGGCGCTCCGCACTGCTAAAGCTAACTCTCTCTCCTCTGCTCTCATCCTTCTAGACCTATCGGCTGCCTTCGATACTGTGAACCATCAGATCCTCCTCTCCACCCTCTCCGAGTTGGGCATCTCCGGCGCGGCCCATGCTTGGATTGCGTCCTACCTGACAGGTCGCTCCTACCAGGTGGCGTGGCGAGAATCTGTCTCCTCACCACGCGCTCTCACCACTGGTGTCCCCCAGGGCTCTGTTCTAGGCCCTCTCCTATTCTCGCTATACACCAAGTCACTTGGCTCTGTCATAACCTCACATGGTCTCTCCTATCATTGCTATGCATACGACACACAATTAATCTTCTCCTTTCCCCCTTCTGATGACCAGGTGGCGAATCGCATCTCTGCATGTCTGGCAGACATATCAGTGTGGATGACGGATCACCACCTCAAGCTGAACCTCGGCAAGACGGAGCTGCTCTTCCTCCCGGGGAAGGACTGCCCGTTCCATGATCTCGCCATCACGGTTGACAACTCCATTGTGTCCTCCTCCCAGAGCGCTAAGAACCTTGGCGTGATCCTGGACAACACCCTGTCGTTCTCAACTAACATCAAGGCGGTGGCCCGTTCCTGTAGGTTCATGCTCTACAACATCCGCAGAGTACGACCCTGCCTCACACAGGAAGCGGCGCAGGTCCTAATCCAGGCACTTGTCATCTCCCGTCTGGATTACTGCAACTCGCTGTTGGCTGGGCTCCCTGCCTGTGCCATTAAACCCCTACAACTCATCCAGAACGCCGCAGCCCGTCTGGTGTTCAACCTTCCCAAGTTCTCTCACGTCACCCCGCTCCTCCGCTCTCTCCACTGGCTTCCAGTTGAAGCTCGCATCCGCTACAAGACCATGGTGCTTGCCTACGGAGCTGTGAGGGGAACGGCACCTCAGTACCTTCAGGCTCTGATCAGGCCCTACACCCAAACAAGGGCACTGCGTTCATCCACCTCTGGCCTGCTCGCCTCCCTACCACTGAGGAAGTACAGTTCCCGCTCAGCCCAGTCAAAACTGTTCGCTGCTCTGGCACCCCAATGGTGGAACAAACTCCCTCACGACGCCAGGACAGCGGAGTCAATCACCACCTTCCGGAGACACCTGAAACCCCACCTCTTCAAGGAATACCTTGGATTGGATAAAGCAATCCTTCTGCCCCCCCCCCCCCCCTTAAAAGATTTAGATGCACTATTGTAAAGTGGCTGTTCCACTGGATGTCATAAGGTGAATGCACCAATTTGTAAGTCGCTCTGGATAAGAGCGTCTGCTAAATGACTTAAATGTAAATGTAATCTATCACATGACCTAGATAGGCTACGCTGTTGTGGAAGAAATAACATGTCTCTCTTAACCTTCAGATGGCAGACTTAGTCTTTTTAGCACTTCAAGATTTCTCATGTACCCCATCGATACCTTGTAGGATCTGACCCATAATTTTCGGAAAAATAGCTGGAGCACAGGCAACACCATAAGGACGCCTGTTGACCTTAACCAACCCCGTATGTGTATTCATGGTGAGATAGGGCTTAGATCTCTCCTCAAACTGTACTTGTTGGTATGCTTGTGACAAATCCAGCTTTGTGAACTTCTCACCCCCTGTCAGCTTTGTGAACAAGTCCTGCGTGTTTGGGTACGGATGTTGATCTACTTCCAGCCACTGATTGATAGTTACCTCGTAATCTTCACATATTCTTCCAGTATTGTCTGTTTTTGGTATACACACAACCGTTCTCTGTAGTTAACTGGAGTAAGGACCCCTTTTGACTCCAACTTGACTGGATGTTTTTCAACAGCTTCTCTAAGTGCATATGGCACTGGGCGAGGCTTGCAGAACTTAGATACAGTACATGTATCTTGGCTGTGATACTGTACCTTTTAGCATTCCCAGCTCTGGCTGAAACAGAGGAATATTTTTCACACAAACCCTCTACTGTCGCTACAGCTGTTACTCTGTGTACACGTGGCCAGTCTAACATTAACTGACTGATCCAGTCTCTACCCAACAGCGCAGGACCATTTCCCTTGACCACCAGCAAGTCTAAAGTTTTAGTGCTCCCATTACACTTGACCTTGACTGAGATTTTCTCTGTTAGAGCTAGTGCCTCTTTACTGTACCTTTTTAACACAGTTTGCAGGGCTCAATTTCACCTTTTTGAACCTGCGGTTGTACAACCTCTCTGGTTGAGTCTCACATCATCTACCTTTACTTACACATAGTACGGTTTAGTCGTGTTCTTGTCTGTATCTAATGCAAACAGTTCAGTTCCTTTTACGTTACCCAAGTCATAGTCAGTGGTGAAAACAGCTGATGTCCCTTTATCAGATGTCTCGCTCTCATGTGAGATGTAATGCTCGTCACTCTGATGCTGGAGTATGATGCAATGCTCATCTCTGTTGCAATGACATTCTTGTCCTCTCTCTCACTAGTGTGCGTTGCCCTGGTGTGGATCATCGTTGTTCCTCTCATCTTCCTGCAGTGGCAGTGAGGAGGCCTCTCCCTCAGTAGCTTCCAGGAGCTTGTTCCATTTTGCTTGCTTTGTGTCATTCCTTCCCACTTGAAGTGAGCGGCATGCCCTGGCTATGTGTCCTTTCTTCTTGCACTCCAGACACAACATTTTTGTAGTGGCACTCATATGGCTTGTGCCCTTTTCCCGTGCAATGGTAACATGGTTTACCTGTTGCCTCCGTTTGTCTCCATGCTTTTTTTCTCAATTGCATTTGCTTCAAAAGTATTTTGTGAAAACTGCTCTGCAAAAAAGTATTTTGTGTGAGCTACGTTCAGTAAACGGTATCTCAGCTCTGCACTTTAAACACCGCACACAAATCTATCCCTTAATGACTCTTCAAGAAACTGACCGAATTTACACGTGGCTGATAGTTTTCTTAAACTAGCCAAGTACTCACTAATCGACTCTCCCTCGAGGTGCATTGAACTTGCATCTTTCAGCAATAACATTTGTTCTCGGTACGTAGTGACTTTTCAACAGTGCAACCAACTCTGTCAAAAACAAATTCACTTGGTTTCTGTGGCGCACATAAGTCCATTAACAAATTGTGAGTGTTTCTGCTAACAATCATCAGAAAAATGGCTTTTGACTTATCATCCTTGTACTTTAGCCAATTAGCTTCAAAATACATTTCTAACCTTCCCAAATAGGCTTCAAAACCTTCCTCACTTTCCTCAAAGTGAAAATCCTAGGCCTTGCTGAATGCCAGCTTCAGTGCTAGCTTTTCTACACAGACTGTCTCGACAGAGCTAGCACTTTCTTGTTTGCTCTGTTCCCCGTCAGACAAAAACTCTGGTACCTTGTCGCCAATCTGTTGCATCCCCGGTTAAAGGAAGCAGATTATTTTTAGTTAAAGAGAAACTTGACACTATAAATATTAACATCACGAAGATGGTTTATTTCCAACATGACAGCGGATAAAACATAGCCGGTTCCAAACTGAGTTCATCTGCACCCGCTCAAAGGTAGCACACTAGAATACCCTGGCCAACAACCAATGAGGGCCTGCCAATCAAGCTATGCACATCCAATCAGAAACATATTCCAATATAATGCACTGAACATATGCATTTTAACCAGATGTGCATAATAACATGCTGTAATAACTTGTTTTAATTGTTAACGTAACTATTATGCAAGATTAACTTGTGTCGATGTTGATTAATCACAGATCACAATCCGGCAATAAAGGGAATCCGTCTCTAATTTCTGTTTCTGTGTTGTATTCTCAAATAAACATGACCTTTCTTTTCAGTCATGTCCTCTACAATTAGTTTTATTTGATTGTCACAATTTTTTCAGGATATCAGCCATGTGAACCCATTTTGCAGCTGATAATGGCAGTCAACACCAATGCAGCCATAGGTCTACAGCAGTGGTTCCCAACTCCAGTCATTGAGTACTTCCAACAGCCCACATTTGTGTTGTAGCCCCGGACAAACATACCTGATTCAACTCTGAGGGCCTGATGATTAGTTGACAAGTTGAATCAGGTGTGTTTGTCCGGGGCTACAATAAGCTGTACTGTTGGGGGTATTCGAGGAGTTGGGAACCACTGGCCTACAGTGTGATGGCATTAGTATTATGGGCATTTGCAATGCACCCCTTGACATTGTGCATCTGAAGTAGAGAGTAGCTTAACTCGCACATTGTTTACGTGTTGTTCAGCTATATGTTCTCAATTTAAAAATGAAAGTAGACAATGTATGAGGCTAATCATTATACTATATTTTGTACATCCATTGTGCTGACATGAAATTGTTTAGTTCAAATCCAACCCTTGTAATCTAGGTGGCGAAACGTCTGGAAGCAGGAGATGATGGGGTCCTTAGCTTAAAACATACACACAACTACTACTAATAAATTCAATGCCTGATACTTTTCTCCCAGTAGGTATGAGTGGCACTTAAGATGTACTACTGTGATAATTAAGATGGTTTTCCTTAGACTACCACAACAATTACATTGTCTATGCTAAATTTCTTTCAATTCTCAAAGAAAGAAAACAGTTGGACTATAAGAAATACTTTTTGTTCAATGGGTCTAGGCAAAGTAGAAATTACAAAATATGTATCATTTGACCCATACAACGATATAGACTATTATTAAAGTACAGTATGTTTACAATATCATAAACAATATTATTTTACACATTCCAAATTCCATTTCATATATTCATAGTTTAAGAGGGCACTTTTGTCATGATGACAAGGTGAAGATGCTCTCTACTCAAACGGCACAACAGAATCATTCAGATTGACCAAAGCACACCATGACAACCATCTCAGATAGCTGAGGGATGTCTCCTTTCATATCTGGGAAAGGACTAAGTAGTAGAAGTAGAAACTGATGCTGCTGCAGCACTGCTCATCTTCACAGTGGGAATCTAGTCAACATGTGTGTCTTGATAGAGGTCAGCTGGTGAACGTACATTAGTACATCAACAAATGATAAGTACTCCTGATGTTAGAATATCACTTCTTCAGGTCACCTATACCACCAGGTCACCTAATGTTTGGTTGTGTTTAATTCATTCGGGAGTTTTAGTGTCATATAAAGATTAAATCTATTGTTGGGCTGGATCAACCAATAGTCACCACAGCAGGTTGCCCTATACCATTGAGGCCTTTGTCTGAATGCCCATACATTTCCCCCCCCCTTTTATGAAGTTCTCAACAAATGATCATTGGGTTATTATGTGAATATATGATAACCACAAGTTTTTCCTGACAATAATGTCCTCCAGGCTATATGGACGTCATGTCGTAGAATTTGTGTCTCCCCTTTTCATGGTCGTGGATAGAAGGGATCCCAGCGTGTCAAATTAACCTAATATTTGATTTCGTAGCAGATTAGAAACATTTACGCAGCAGATTAGGATAATTAATGTAGCAGGTTAGGACAATTAGGTTAAGGTTAGGAAAAGAGTTAGGGTTAACTAAAATGAAGAAACTTTTGAATACTTTTGACGTTAATTTGACAAAAGCTGGATCCCTTTTAGCCAGGACCCCTTTTCGGCCTAGATTACATGGTTGCATTCAAGACATTCAAAGCATTTGTTTTTATTGATCTGTTGTCAGTGTCAATAGAGTATGATGAGGCTACCATCTTATTAAAACATATACTGCTAATGTCTCCCGCCACATTACGAATAGTAGGCTTACATTAGTCTGCAAATGTGCTGATAGAGGCATGCAATTCTTTGTTATAAAGGTGAATTTTGAAGGTGTAAAAATAGCTTCCCCATTATCTTTCAAAGATAATTCATAAAAATCCAAATAACTTCACAGATCTTCATTGTAAAGGGTTTAACCACTGTTTCCTATGCTTGTTCTATGAACCATAAACAATTAATGAACATGCACCTGTGGAACGGTTTTAAGACACTAACAGCTTACAGACAGTAGGCAATTAAGGTCACAGTTATAAAAACATAGGACACTAAAAAGGCCGTTCTACTGACTTTGAAAAACACCAAAAGAAAGATGCCCAGGTTCCCTGCTCATCTGCGTGAACGTGCCTTAGGCACGAGGACTGCAGATGTGGCCAGGGCAATAAATTGAAATGTCTGTACTGTGAGACGCCTTAGACAGTGCTACAGGGAGACAGAACGGACAGCTGTCCGCAATAGGCTAAGAGAGGCTGGACTGAGGGATTGTAGGCTTGTTGTAAGGCAGGTCCTCACCAGCCATCACCGGCAACAATGTTGCCTATGGGCAGAAACTCACCATTGCTGGACCAGACAGGACTGGCAAAAAGTGCCCTCGAAGGAATGAGCGTTACACCGAGGCCTGTACTCTGGAGCGGAATCGATTTGGAGGTGGAGGGTCCGTCATGGTCTGGGGCGGTGTGTCACAGCATCAACTGTGTGCATTACAGGGAAGACATCCTCCTCCCTCATGTGGTACCCTTCTTGCAGGCTCATCCTGACATGACCCTCCAGCATGACAATGCCACCAGCCATACTGCTCGTTCTGTGCGTGATGTGCTGTAAGACAGGAATGTCAGTGTTTTGCCATGGCCAGCGAAGAGCCCGAATCTCAATCCCATTGAGCACGTCTGGGACCTGTTGGATTGGAGGGTGAGGGCTATGGACATTCCCCCCAGAAATGCCCGGGAACATGCAGGTGCCTTGGTGGAGGAGTGGGGTAACATCTCACAGCAAGAACAATCAAATCTGGTGCTGTCCATGAGGAGGAGATGCACTGCAGTACTTAATGCAGCTGGTGGCCAGATGCTGACAGTTACTTTTGATTTTGATCCCCCCCCCCCCCTTTGTTCAGGTTCAGGGACACATTATAAAATTTCTGTTAGTCACATGTCTGTGGAACTTGTTCAGTACATGTCTCAGTTGATGAATCTTGTTATGTTCATACAAATATTTACACGTTAAGTTTGCTGAAAATAAATGCAGTTGACAGTGAGAGGACGTTTCTTTTTTTGCTGAGTTTAGCTAGCTAATTTTGTCTAACTTCCTGAAGTGTTGTTGTTAACACCTGGTTAGCATAACAGCTAAACTAAACTCAAAATCGATCAGACTTGATTTACCAGTGATGAAATGATCGTAGCAGACTTTGTACTGACAGCTATCTGGGTTCAGGTTCTGATTGGCAAAAAGGTTTCTTCGCTTTTCTGATAGTTCTTGAGTCTCACCTCATTGGTATCACCAATGGTGTTTCATGATTGCAGGGAATCTGTAAACATATGTTTTCTAGTTGTCTTCACTGTCTTGTTAGAGCAGCCAAATACTTGGAAGACCACATTATTTCTTCTGACAAAAACAGCCGAGTGGCTACCCCAAACTGCATGATGACTAGAGTGCCTAAAACTAGTTGATTGATCCCCACTGTCATTTTTCTGTGGGGATGAATCAACTAGTTTTAGGCACTCTTGTCAAGCAGTTTGGGGTAGCCACTCGGCTGTTTTTTCAGAAGAAATAATGAGGTGATCTTCCAACATGGCCACCAGGAGGCATAGTACATCAACTGCAAGCCCTCTATTGTTGCCAAAGGTTTGCTTCAGCTTTACCACTAGTGGCAAACATTTGCAATCTTCTGGCAACATTCTGTGGCACACTATTTAGATTGGAGCAAATTTGCCACAAACCTGGAAGTTTGCCGCAACAAATTCATTTTTGTAAGGACTGTCATTCTTTCATGTCAGCATGTCCATGGGAAAACCAAGACTCAACTGAAAAGGGCTTACCAAGAAAAACTTCCAAAATTAGTAATTTGACGTATGAAAGAGTTGGAGCACTCACAAAAAGGCAGATATTCATTTATTTAAACTCACTTTAATCCATTGTTCAGGATGAGTATAGGTGACTGACGTTTCAACGTCAAGCTGATGTCTTCAAGACAATGTGTGGGATGGTCACGCAGGAAGGGGTAGACTCTAGCCTATCGACTCTCCAGGACAAGGATTTAGGAGAGGTCACCTGTTGGCTCGGTCCTATCTGGTTCAGCAACCAGACAGTGGGAAGGAAAAAAAAGGGGTACGAGGATCACAGGGAGTGTTAAGGTAAAGTAGCCTGAAGCTAGAAAAGTGAAAGAAGCTCACAGAGCAGACCCCTGATATACTGTATTGTAGAAGTTTCAGTTGAACTTTCCTATTTCATGACTTTTCCAGTTAACCATCAGGATGAGACACCACAATAGGTTCTGACAAATTTAATCGATGAGACTTTTTTAAGCTCTGTTTGCATGTCTCTGTATCCACAGGGAGTTCAGTCTGTGCTTCTGTACTTCTCAGTGGCTGACCAAAATTATAATCCTTTCCTCCATGCAGTCCCTCTTGCTTTGAACTGTTCTTGAGGAGGTGATTAGCTTTAGTTCCACCTCCATAACCTGTCACTTCACATCCAGGGCCTGTGACACTGAGGAGGGGAGGGCGACTGGTGTTTTTGCAGAGGGTTAAGGACAAAAGCCTGCAAATAAATTGAAAGGGGATAATGGCGTTTCCTCTGGAAAACATTACCTTTACTGGGCCAGAATTAGCAATGGATAAGCTTTCAGGTAACATAGTTCAGAAATAATAGGCATTTTATAGGGTTGGACGAAGGCCACTAAACCAAATATTAGCAGACTTCAGAAGTGCATTACTAAAGGAAAAACAGCCAATTGAATTCATAGTAGAACATTGTAAGCATAAAGTTTCATCTAAGTGGCATACTGCATGAAGTGCATTCAGACCACTTGATTTTTTTCACATTTCCTTATTCTTATTCTAAAATTGATTAAATTGTTTTTTCCCTCATCAATCTACACACAATACCCCAAAATGACAAAGCAAAAACAGCTTGTTTGACATTTTTGCACATTTATAACATTTTTAAAAAGGAAATACTACATTTACATAAGTATTCAGACCCTTTACTTTGTTGATGCACCTTTGGCAGTGATTACAGCCTCGACTCTTCTTGAGTATGACGCAATAAGCTTGGCACACCTGTATTTGGGGAGTTGCTCCCATTGTTCTCTGCAGATCCTCTCAAGCTCTGTCAGGTTGGATGGGGAGTGTCACTGCACAGCTATTTTCAGGTCTCTCCAGAGATGTTCAATCAGGTTCAAGTCCGGGCTCGAGCTGGGCCACTCAATGACATTCAGAGACTTGTCTCAAAGCCACTCCTGCGTTGTCTTGGCTGTGTGCCAAGACAACGCAGAATCTTTCAGTACTTTGCTCCGTTTATCTTTCCCTCAATCAATTTTTTTAATGTTATTTTTTTTATTTATTTTAAATTTCACCTTTATTTAACCAGGTAGGCCAGTTGAGAACAGGTTCTCATTTACAACAAGATAAAGCAAAGCAGTGCGACACAAACAACAACACAGAGCTACACATGGAATTAACAAACATACAGTCAATAACCCAATAGAAAAAATCTATATACAGTGTGTGCAAATGTGCTAAGATTAGGGAGGTAAGGCAATAAATAGGCCAGAGTGGCGAAGCAATTACAATTTAGCAATTAAACACTGGAGTGATAGATGTGCAGAAGACTAACGTGCAAGTAGAGATACTGGGGTGCAAAGGAGCAAACAATATATATATAATAAATAAATAAATACAGTTGGGAATGAAGTAGTTGGATGTTGTCACGTTCCTGACCTTATTTCCTTTATTTTGTCTTTGTTTAGTATGGTCAGTGCGTGAGTTGGGGTGGGCATTCTATGTTATGTGTTTCTATGTTGGGTTCAATGTATTAGCCTGATATGGTTCTCAATTAGGGGCAGGTGTCTTACGTTTCCTCTGATTGAGAACCATATCAAGGTAGGCTGTTCTCACTGTTTGTTTGTGGGTGATTGTTCCTATGTCAGTGTTTGTACCACACGGGACTGTTTCGTTTCGTTCGTTCGTGTGTTCCGTCCTGTTCGTGCGTTCATGTGTTTTGTTCTCAAGTTCAGGTCTGTTCACTTCGTTTGTTATTTTGTAGTTTGTTCAAGTGCTTTTCGTCTTCGTTTAAATAAACGTGATTATGTCTTTAAACTACGTTGCATATTGGTCCGATCCTTGCTCCTCTTCAGATGAGGAGAAAGACGAGCGTTACAGAATCACCCACCAACCAAGGACCAAGCAGCGGGGGAAAAAGCAGCAGCAGCGATCGCAGGCTTTATGGACATGGGAGGAAATTCTGGACAGTAAGGGACCCTGGGCACAACCTGGAGAATATCACCGCCCTCGTGAAGAGCTGGTGGCAGCTAAAGCCAAGAGGCGGTGGTATGAGCGGCAGGGTAGCCTAGTGGTTAGAGCGTTGGACTAGTAACCGAAAGGTTGCAAGTTCAAATCCCCAAGCTGACAAGGTACAAATCTGTCGTTCTGCCCCTGAACAGGCAGTTAACCCACTGTTCCTAGGCCGTCATTGAAAATAAGAATTTGTTCTTAACTGACTTGCCTAGTTAAATAAAGGTTAAAAAAAATAAAAAAAATAAATGAGGAGGCAGCACGGAAGCGAGGCTGGAAGACTGTGAGTCAAGCCCAAAAATTTCTTGGGGGGGGCTACAAGGGAGTGTGGCGAAGTCAGGTAGGAGACCTGCGCCAACTCCCCGAGCTTACCGTGGAGAGCGAAAGTACGGGCAGACACCGTGTTATGCGGTAAAGCGCACAGTGTCTCTTGTATGTGTGCTTAGCCCGGTGCGGGTTATTCCACCTCCCCGCACTGGCCGGGCTAGATTGAGCCAGGTGCCATGAAGCCGGCTCAACACGTCTGGTCTCCAGTGCGTCTCCTCGGGCCGGCATACATGGCACCAGCCTTACGCATGGTGTCGACGGTTCGCCAACACAGCCCAGTGCGGGTTATTCCACCTCCCAGCACTGGTCGGGCTACAGGGAGCATTCAACCAGGTAAGGTTGGGCAGGCTCGGTGCTCAAGGGAGCCAGTATGCCTGCACGGTCCGGTATATCCGGCGCCACCTCCCCGCCCCAGCCCAGTACCACCAGTGCCAACACCACGCACCAGGCTTCCTGTGCCTCTCCAGAGCCCTGTTTCTCCTCCACGCACTAGCCCTGTGGTGCGTGTCTCCAGCCCATTACCGCCAGTGCCTACACCACGCACCAAGCCTCCTGTGCGTCTCCAGAGCCCTGTGCGCCCTGTTGCTGCTCCCCGCACTAGCCTTAAGGTGCGTGTCCTTAGCCCGGTACCCCCAGTTCCGGCACCACGCACTAGGCCTACTGTGTGCCTCAGCCGGCCAGAGTCTGCCGTCTGCCCAGTGCCGCCTGCATTATCCGTCTGCCCAGAGCCGCCTGCGCTATCCGTCTGCCCAGAGCCGCCTGCGCTATCCGTCTGCCCAGAGCCGCCTGCGCTATCCGTCTGCCCAGAGCCGCCTGCGCTATCCGTCTGCCCAGAGCCGCCTGCGCTATCCGTCTTCCCAGTGCCGCCTGCGCTATCCGTCTGCCCAGCGCCGTCTAGTGTCTCCCCCTTTGAAGAGGGGGATGACCGAGCAGCTTTCCAATCTTTGGGGATCTCAGACGACACAAAAGAGAGGTTGAACAGGCTAATAATAGGGGTTGCAACAATTGCGGCGGATAATTTTAGAAAGAGAGGTCTGAAAAGCTGACCACACAACTCTTAAAAACCCAAGTTCCTTGAAATAGTTGAATGCTGACGTCAGTTTGTATTGTTTTGCTTCTTTTGGTTTCACATTAATACACAGTGAAATACTGATTATGTTACTAGTCCTACACAGATAAGGATAAGCCCAATGTTCTCTGGCCTGTACTGTATCAATAACTGGCTAATTTCATTCTGTGGCGTGATGTTATTTCTTATCTGACTGTTTTAAAAGTAACCAAAGAAAAACATATTTTTTGTTTCTAATGGAGTAAAATACTTGACATAGGGTGACATACTCCATACCAAAAATAAAACACATAACTATATGGTACACCATGTAACTTGATATTATGGAAACATTACAATATACACTGAATCATACAACGCTCCATATATTTTCCCTCTGGTTAATGTCGATCTGGGACATGCAATTACTTTTTTGTTGGGAGAGCGGAGATTGAAAATGTCACGATAGAAATTATATGGTGGCAATCATTTCCTCTCTGCCTCCTTGCCATTCTCTCACATCACGTCTTTTGAAGCCTGCAACTACAGGCCTTCTGATCAACTGTTATTCCTGTTACCAGCTATTGCTACATATGAAGAGAAAAAACCCTTATTCAATCTCCATTGCCTCAAATGTAAATGTTATGCCCTAGTTCTTGTTAGATATACTGTAATCCAAACTGTGACTTTATTGATTAGAGATATAAAAGTTTGACAGAGTAATCAGTCAGTATGACATACTCCAGTGAGGAATGTGTTGGCTAACGGTGGGCCTGACGCCGTGGTGACTGATAAAGACTGGTAGTGCAGTGTTGTGTAAGATCCAACACCTCAAGGGGAAGACTGAGGCACGGAGCTCTAAGCAACACGTGTTGCTCTTGACAGACAAGGCTCCTCGCTACGTCCTCACTGACAGTTTTCCATGTTTGAATAATGATTTCCTTCAGCCGTAAGACAACAATCTACCTACAGGTTGAGTGAAGTTACAGTCTTGAGCTTCACTGGTGAGGAGGGAATTTCACACTGCTGACACATAATTTAGTGACATCACAATCGGCAAATGAAGTGAATGCATTAGGTTTTGGTCTAAATGACTGAGACCAGTAGTTGCACTACTTATAACTCTTTTACTCTTCACTGATGGTGAATGTTAAACTGTATGCAGTGGACTGCTTCTTCTCCAGCAGTTGCGGACAGCTTGTCCTGGAAAGCTTGTTGCTACTTGCAGAAGTTGCGGACAGCTTGTCCTGGAAAGCTTGTTGCTACTTGCAGAAGTTGCGGACAGCTTGTCCTGGAAAGCTTGTTGCTACTTGCAGAAGTTGCGGACAGCTTGTCCTGGAAAGCTTGTTGCTACTTGCAGAAGTTGCGGACAGCTTGTCCTGGAAAGCTTGTTGCTACTTGCAGAAGTTGCGGACAGCTTGTCCTGGAAAGCTTGTTGCTACTTGCAGAAGTTGCAGACAGCTTGTCCTGGAAAGCTTGTTGCTACTTGCAGAAGTTGCAGACAGCTTGTCCTGGAAAGCTTGTTGCTACTTACAAAAGTTGCGGACAGCTTGTCCTGGAAAGCTTGTTGCTACTTGCAGAAGTTGCGGACAGCTTGTCCTGGAAAGCTTGTTGCTACTTGCAGAAGTTGATCACTTGACCTCCCTCGTAATTGTTCACCTGAATGCCATCAACAACAGGTGATTGTGACACATTCCACATCCTTATAACCCTAAGTTTTCCGTGTCAATAACAATATTACATTCACTCCTCTAGCTTCGTGAAATAAACCTGCTAATATTTGCTTTGAGGAGGTGTAAGTCTCCTGTCTGTGTGTGTGCGTGGAACATGCAATCTAGGAACGTGTGTTTTTGTTCCATGGAACTGCAGAGGGTGCCTGTCAAATTCAATTTCACACTCCACTGTAAAAACCCATAATGGTCAGGCGTATGTTGTTGACATGAAAAGCGGTGGAACATTTCTCATGTTGTCTATCCAGTTTTTCTTCAAAGATAAGACTAACACCTTGACAATGGTTCTCATTTTTCTAAGACAGCCTATTCGGCAATTCCATGCCAGCGGGAGGGGAAAATATTTTTGGTATCTCTGATTGTTCTGGCAATTCTCACATACATGCCTGCTGACCCTATGATCTGTGAAACGTACATGATACAGACAACATCTTGGTGTCATTATACTCCTTACAGTGTGCTCTAAAATATGGAGTATGTCTTGATTGTGAAATAAAACAAATGCACATTAATTTACTCAACATAAAAATATTCTCAAAACTACCCTTTCTGATTTTGTTCATTTGGTAACCATGTCATAACAGCTGACATAACTTGTCATAACACTTCATAACTCATCAACACACTTCATCACACTCTGAGCAGAGACACAACTTTCTCCAACAGAGTCTTGGTGCCGCACTTATCTACTCACTCAGATATATGAACATGGCATAAGTCTCAAACTCCGATACCTCCTTTTTATTTTGCTCATATGTTTTTGTGTCAACACCTGCTACCAACTAGCCGGTTAGCTAGGTTGCAATGGAGCCCACTTTGCCTGGAATAGCTAACAAACGTTTCTAGCGCTGTAGAAGCTGTGTTTTTTACGCTCTTGTCTGGGAAAATACCGACAATCCGGAATTCCAATGCGGAAAATGTTTGCTAGTGGAGGATTACAGGATTGAGGTGGCTATGCTTAGCAAGCAAACCTTAATTCTGCACAAACTTATGGGGAAAACGCAAACTGGAACTTTCTCGTTCTCAAATCCTGTTAATGGATGCCGCTCGGGCCTGATGGATGTTTCCTCGCTTTGTCATCTGTCCCTATCAGAATGGCCTGTGCTACCTCAAACTTGCCTGCCAAAGAAGTCGTCTCCGTCTCCTCCATCTTGTAGTGAAGTAGATGGAGAACAGCAAGAAGATTTTTCCAATCAACGTTGGTCCCATGTCACAAGTCGCGGAAACCGAACGCAGCGGCCTGCTGCTAAGCTGACGGGAGGGACTGCGAGAGGTTCGGAGCAGATTGACATAAGGAATAGCGTCACTGTACTGGTGCCTGATCTACATACGACTTCAATGCTGGGATTGCCTGTGTCTGCGATACCGGTGCTGACTCCAACTACGCTGACTCCAGCAGCGGCTTCATCGTCGAGTTCGGTTCCTTTCCCTCGCTCTGGATCTGACAGGGCACTGCCTGCTGTGGGAGGTCTGGACCTATCGCAGGGAGCAGCGGGCGTACCCTATCCTGCTTCTCATGGGTGCTAAAATAGTACTAAAAATAAACCCATGTTAATATATGTAGTTTAAGAAACAAGGTTCATGAAATCAATAATTTGCTGGTAACTGATTACATTAACCTTCTGACAATCTCTGAAACTCACTTAGATAATACCTTTGATGATACAGTGGTAGCAATACATGGTTATAACATCTACAGAAAATACAGAAATGCCAAAAGGTGGAGGTGTTACCGTTTATATTCAGAATCATATTCCTGTAAAGCTTAGAGAGGATCTCATGTTAAATATTGTTGAAGTAATATGGCTACAGGTTCATCTGCCCTACCCGAAGCCCATTCTGCTGGGAAGCTGCTATAGACCAAGAGTTAACAGTCAGCATCTGGAAAACTTGTGAAATGCTTGACAATGTATGGGATATCAACAGAGGTATATTTTCTGGGTGATTTATAGGAGATATCCTCATTTTTCTTGGCGTATTACAACAACAGTTGTGCAATTTGTCAAGTTTCCGTCCTAGCTGCAATAGTTCCAACCTTGTGAAATTGTTTTATCATAGCCAATGTATGTAAGAAAGTATTTCACATAACAAGATGTTAGATGTCCTGCTAACGTCATTCATTGTATACGCTGGTTGTGTTGGACAATATTGATGGCAGTCCGACTAGCAGGGCAAGAGGCAGGGGTAGAGGGAGAGCCAGGGGCTCTGTAGAATTCTGTATTGCAAAAACTAAATGAAACCACTTCTTTCAAATTCTGTCATTGTAATGTACTTGGTGTAAAGCGGTTTGAATGTATGTGGGTCGTTACCTGGGTTTCTCACAGGGTTGCTGAGCTGTAGGAGGTTTCTGGAGCTCCTGCATGGTCTTGAGGTTCACCCAACGCTAAAGGGAGGGAAAGAATGAGGAATGTGGAGGTTTAGTATATCGATACCGCAGTGGAAACTGGTGACTTTTGAGGATGGGAGACCCACGGCATAGGTGTGCAACGCACTGAGATGACAAAGTGTCTTTCAAAAATCACCAAAGACGAATTATTTTAACCTAAAGAATTTAATAGAGACATTTATAGTATAATATTATGGGGAATGGGAATGAGGGGGCTACTTACACAGTGTTGGGAAGGGATCACAGCAGTGATTGAATGAGGGTATGAGGCATGAGTTGAGGTGATCAGAGGCTTGACTTCAGCGCAGGACAGGATTTGACTGGGAAGACAAAAAACACCACACTACACAGCTAGACAAAAGAGCTAAGAATGTGTTGGTCCAAGCAAGGAGTAAAATCATTGATGTGTAATAATGTGATTGTGTTTGTATGTAATTGACTCTACATACAGTAATGAGAGAAAATGAATAGGGGCACTCAGTGCTTGGCGAGGAAACATTCAACGTGCCAGTGGATGAGCGGGCACATGAGATGTGGCTTCAGTTCATGTCAGGAGAGAGTTGACAATGGTGGTGGAGTAGAGACAGTCGAAAGTTCTATAAGTTCAGTAAATAAAGCATCTTAACGCGCCATTACCACTACAAGCTCATTGTAGTTGCCCTTGTTAGCGCAACTTTCCCTCTCGTTGTGTCCTTTTAAAAGCCAATTCTTGCATGCCCAAAAACCCAGTGGTGTTGATAAGCCACTTGAGAACATCCCTGTTCCTTCTTACTTTCTCATTGTGTTGCGCATTTTGAATACGCAGACCTTTATCATGATCGACTTTTTCCCAGAAGCTTGAATCTGATGTGGCATTTATATGCTCCCTGCTTTTGTTTTTCCGTTTAGCTGAACGATCAATGTTCTTCAGGTCACTGTACCCCCCCCCCCCTTTCGCCCAAGACTCAGACTTTCCAAAAAGCAGGCTTGGCCAGCAACTACAAGCGGCTTGATGAAAGCCTCCCTGTTAACCAGCTATACTTTAGATACCAATTGGTATTGAACTCCCTCACCTTTCATCCTTGTTCATGAAACTGATTTCAGTTAGAGGTCCACCCTCGGTTTTGATTCGCACCTTTTCCGCGTACCCCAGAGAATGAAATGGGTTCTTCAACAAAAAGTCAACAACATTTTCAGTAGCGTTGGCGTTGAAAACTGCACACTTGAGCTGCTAGCTAGCTAGTTAATTGAAATAAATTGGCTAACTGGACACACACAAAGTTATAAAATCAAGAAAACAAATTAGAATCTACCACCTCCGTTTCCTGTATTTTGAAGAAATTAACTTGAATTGAATAATATCCCAAAATTGCTCAACTATCACTTTTCAATCTCTATCCAATAATGTCACCAACTCACCAAGCTTCTCAACATATATAAATTATAAAAAGACAACTATTAATTGACTGCATTGGTATCATCTCCTACAGGCTTTGTTATAACTCACTCTGAGGTCTGATGTAATTCTACCTGATATTCCTGCCTTCAGTTTTTGACTTACCTAGCACTCTTCTCACTTGTGATTGCACAAGTTCCTCAGTTGTTGGTGGAGGAATAGGGGTTAGGAGTCCAAGTCTTTGTGCCTTCGGGTTCTTCTCCTTGGCATCCCGCCACCAGATTCCAACCGCTTCCTCAAAATCTTGTATTGGAGGTCCGGAATGTATCCATATGTCTTCTTTGTCTCTAGTGAGTAGAAACTCCAACGTCTGTTATTTTTAATACAGTCTTCTATAGCTATAAACCAACATAATTTCAGAGTATGCATTGTTATAAAATAAAATGAAAATAACTTTCAAGGACAATTAGTAAGGTCACAGATCTTGCAATCTGCGTACAACAGAACAAATAAGGTTGTGCAGGTTGTAGTCATTAAAACTCATTTCTCAACCACTCCACAAATTTGTTGTTAACAAAATATAGTGTTGGCAAGTCGGTTAGAACATCTACTTTGTGCTTGACACAAGTCATTTTTACAACAATTGTTTACAGACAGATTATTTCAATGATAATTCACTGTATCACAATTCCAGTTTACATACACTAAGTTGACTGTTCCTTTAAACAGCTTGGAAAATTCCAGAAAATGATGTCATGGCTTTAGAAGCTTCTGATAGGCTAATTGACATAATTTGAGTCAATTGGAGGTGTACCTGTGGATGTACTTCAAGGCCTACCTTCAAACTCAGTGCCTATATGCTTGACACCATGGGAAAATCAAAAGAAATCAGCCAAGACCTCAGAAAAAAAATTGGAGACTTCCACAAGTCTGGTTCATCCTTGAGAGCAATTTCCAAATGCCTGAAGGTACCATGTTCATCTGTATAAACAATAGTACGCAAGTATAAACACCATGGGACCACGCAGCCATCATTACCGCTCAGGAAGCAGACGCAATCTGTCTCCAAGAGATGAACATACTTCGGTGAAAAAAGTGCAAATAAATCCCAGAACAACAGCAAAAGGACCTTGTGAAGATGCTGGAGGAAACAGGTACAAAAGTATCTATATCCACAGTAAAACGAGTCCTATATCGACACAACCTGAAAGTCTGCTCAGCAAGGAAGAAGCCACTGTTCCAAAACCGCCATAAAAAAGCCAGACTACGGTTTGCAACTGCACATAGGGACAAAGATCGTACTTTTTGGAGAAATGTCCTCTGATCTGATGAAACAAAAATATAACTGTTTGGCCATAATGACCATCGCTATGTTTGGAGGAAAAAGGGGGAGGCTTGCAAGCCAAAGAACACCATCCCAACCGTGAAGCACAGGGGTGGCAGCATCATGTTGTGGGGTGCTTTGCTGCAGGAGGGACTGGTGCAATGCACAAAATAGATGGCATCATGAGGGAGGAAAATTATGTGGATATATTGAAGCAACATCTCAAGACATCAGTCAGGAAGTTAAAGCTTGGTCACAAAAGGATCTTCCAAATGGACAATGACTCCAAGCATACTTCGAAAGTTGTGGCAAAATGGCTTAAGGACAACAAAGTCAAGGTATTGGAGTCGCCAATACCCAAAGCCCTGACCTCAGTCCAATAGAAAAGTTGTGGGCAGAACTGAAAAAGCATGTGCGAGCAAGGAGGCCTACAAACCTTACTCAGTTCCACCAGCTCTGTCAGGAATGGGCCAAAATTCACCCAACTCATTGTGGGAAGCTTTGTCGAAGGCTAACTGAGACGTTTGACCCAAGTTAAACAATTTAAAGGCAATGCTACCAAATACTAATTGAGTGTATGTAAACTTCTGACCCACTGGGAATGTGATGAAAGACATAAAAGCTGAAATAAATCATTCCCTCTACTATTATTAAAATAAAGTGGTGATCCTAACTGACCTAAGACATTGAATTTCTACTAGGATTAAATGTCAGGAATTGTGAAAAAACTGAGTTTAAATGTATTTGGCTAATGTGTATGTAAACTTCCGACTTCAACTGTATACAAAATGATTACAAAATTGATTACAAAATGTTTCTTGCATCCCACGTCCTTGCCTACTTCTCAATTGTATGGTAGAAGAAGGTCCAAGGTCACTGCCCTCGAACCCTCATCTCCAATAGGTTTTGAAAAGGAGGCAAGGAGAGAGGAAGTAAGCGATAGGAAATATTAATTTAAAAGACACTGTGTTTGGCCAACGTGTGAGTGTGAACAGGTGGGTGGGGCAGACTTAAAGTTCTGTTGTTCAACACTTCCTCCTCTAACCTATCGACTTCAAATAGAGTGGGGACTTACATCTTGGTTCCATCTGCGTTCTGCCTGGCTGGTCTGTCCTTGTGAAAGTTGTAATCTAGTGCTTCCAGCAGTGTTCTGGCCTCAGACTGGGGGTGAAAAGGAAAAACTCTTGATGGCGTAAATCAGAATATAGTTGTGGTAGGACTCAAGATCAGCTGTTGATCTGTAAAAAAAAAAACAGTTTTTAATAAAGAACACATACAAGTCATAATGAATGCGTCATGAAATCAACTAAATCCTCCTTTGGCCGTGCATGTAAAACATCACCCAGATGGAGGGTTTCCCAATCCTCCACTCTGTGACCAATAGACCAATATTTGTATACATTTTCTGGTGGTCCCCGAGGACAGTACTGCAGTAATGCATAATGGACCATTATCTGTAACCAATTGCTCAATAGGGTTAAGGATTCTTGATAAAATATGTAACCCACCTGAAGTTCATGTATTTATGAAGACCCTTCAGCCACCTTGTGTTGAGAACGATGTCTGGCCTTTAATCGGTGCGGTCTAGATATTCCAACACTGGAGCAACATAATCACATCATGAAAGTAAAATAAAATGTACTGTAATATTGATCATTACATACTCACTGCATGGATTTTCTTGGACAGATTCTTCGCTTCATGCCACATATCAAGAGAATGCTGTATTCCACTGACTTTACATATTCCTTTCACTGGGTCTAAAAAAATGAGATATACACTACCGTTCAAAGAAAAAAGAAAATCCAATTTTTTGTCCATTAAAATAACATCAAATTGATCAGAAATAGTGTAGACATTGTTAATGTTGTAAATTACTATTGTAGCTGGAAACGGACGATTTTTAATGGAATATCTACATAGGTGTACAGAGGCCCATTATCAGCAATCATCACTCCTGTGTTCCAATGGCACGTTGTGTTAGCTAATCCAAGTTAATCATTAGAAAACCCTTTTGCAATTATGTTAGCACAGCTGAAAACTGTTGTAATGATTAAAGCAATAAAACTGGCCTTCTTTAGACTAGTTGAGTATCTGGAGCATCAGCATTTGTGGATTTGATTACAGGCTCAAAATGGCCGGAAACAAATAACTTTCATCGAAAAAACACATCTATTCTTGTCCTGAGAAATGAAGACTATTCCATGCGAGAACTTAACAAGAAACTAAAGATCTCGTACAACCCTGTGTACTACTCCCTTCACAGAACAGCGCAAACTGGCTCTAACCAGAATAGAAAGAGGAGGCCCCGGTGCACAACTAAGCAAGAGGACAAGTACATTAGAGTCTCTATTTTGAGAAACAGACGCCTCACAAGTACTCAACTGGCAGCTTCATTAAATAGTACCAGCAAAACACCAGTCTCAATGTCAACAGTGACGAGGCAACACCAGGATGCTGGCCTTCTAGGCAGAGTTCCTCTGTCCAGTGTCTGTGTTCTTTTGCACATTTTAATCTTTTCCTTTTATTGGCCAGTCTGAGATATGGCTTTTTCTTTGCAACTCTGCCTAGAAGGCCAGCATCCCGGAGTCGCCTCGTCACTGTTGACGTTGAGACTGGTGTTTTGCTGGTACTATTTAATGAACCTGCCAGTTGAGGACTTGACGTTGAGACTGGCATTTTGTTTTCTTAGTCCACGTAAAGTGACACAGGATGATCATACTGCTTCTTGACAGTATCAAAGTGTATTTTATACAAGTATTTCAAATATGATTTTTTTTTAAATAAAAAAAATGTAATGAGTACAAAGGATTTAAGAAACAAACTTTCAAACGAAAGTAAACTTCTTGACAGGGAAAAAACACATTTAAATCAATGTGGGTTTGACACTTATGTAGGTGTCATAACCAGCTATAAAATAATGTAATATATGTTACAACAGCTGTAAATATATGGGTCATGACAGTGTCATGTTATGATTATACTAGGTGTCAAGTAAAGTGTTACCGTTCATTTTAAGACCATATTGTTTGGAACAATACACTCAACAAGTACATCACCTTTCCAGGGTGGGCTCTATGCTAATTGAAGGTGTGGTCAATTTTACAATCAGCACCAACACAGTGAATGGGAAAATGGATTCAAAGAGAACTCCCTCTGCTGGTGACTTCCTGAATGTGAAATCCTAAAGGGGGTGCTGTAATTGGTTAATGACCTATAATGTAAATGTATACAATGGGTAATTTCATTAAAAGTACCAGAGAGCCCACTCTGGAAATGTTACATTACAAACAATATGTCTAAAAATATGCAAAATCAAAAAGGGTAGTTGAGATACAAATGTTACAAATGTAATATGAGTATTTCAGAATCTAGACATAGAGTACTCCATATTTGAGGGAACACTATATGGAGTATAATGACACCAAGATGTGTCTGTATCATGTATAGTTCACAAGGTCTAAAAAGTGCCTAAAATGGCCAATTAAACATCCTTCCACCCAATGAAGTTCCTATGTGAGAACTGCTAGAACAATCTAGTTGCCACAAGAGAAGGGCAACCAGTGAAAAACAAACACCATTGTAAATACAACCCGTGTTAATTTATTTTCCCTTTTGTACATCGTTACAATGTCTTTATTCTTTTGGAACATCTGTAATGTTTACTGTTAATTTGTTATTATTTCACTTTTGTTAATTATCTATTTCACTTGCTTTTGTTTTCCATGCCAATAAAGACCTTAAATTGAAATTGAATTAATTGAGAGAGCGAGACAGGAAAGAGTTTCAAGAGTGATTTGTTAAGTTACACTGCCACCCTCTGGTCACCACTGTACTTGTAGACTTCATTTAGTCTTCCTTTAACATCAGTCTAATCAGAAGTAAAACAATCCGTTTTTACACTCTGCCATAGCTAAAATGGTACAACAATAGCACAACTGCAGCATCAATGTATGTTAGTGAAGACTTGATTATAGGCTGGAAATAAATAAATGTTGCCATTACAGAAAAGGTTTGTTATTATACAGAACATTCTGGCTCCATCTCCTCGTCAGTAGGTAGACTGCAGTTTGAGATCATAAGTCCTCTATAAATCTTTCCAGATCCAGTCATATTCTTAAAAAATATGTAATAAAAAACCAAAGGATGCAAAATTAGTGTCAAAAAAGGAGAAATGACTGATCATCTGCAGGATATGTAATGAATTTCACCTTTAACCATCTATTGGATTAATTTACATCACTCTTTCTCAGTTCCAAGAGATTTTCCCCTGAGCTCGTATAGTCGTTGCCCTAGTTTGGATAGCCTGTCACGGTACTCAAGCCTCTGGTAGTTGATCTCTGGCACCCCTCTGAACCCGAACAGTGCGCCCCACCAGGCAGCAGCGATCACGGCCGTGGAGTCGCTGTCCCCACCATGGAAGAAGCCATGATTGGCCAGCTCAACCCAGGAGTCGCCTGCTTTCAGAAGGGCATCGTAAGCTATCATGGGAGCATCATGCCCACTGGCGCCACCACAACCCTTGAAGCTCACCGCCCTATAGAAACTCTCCCTCTCCTTCACTCCGTAGGACTCTGGAAACTGAGGTTTGCTCTTCCCATCCAGAATGCCTCTCTTTTCTAAATAGGATTTCCACTGAATTCCAAAGTAGTCCCTGGAAAAATAAGATTAGTCTGAAGCAGATTAAACTTAGACATCATTCTACTTTGTAAACCCAGGCAAAGATGTAGGAATTATCTTTGGCCTGTATTGTCGCAGCAACAGGAATTTATCATTTAGCCAATAATGTTGCGTGATCGGTGATTAGGCTATTAGCTGGTAAAATTAGGCTACATAAAAAGTGGAATACTTTTAATATAACTGGGTGTTAGTGCAGTTCTGTGAATTTACATAAACCACGAAGCTCATCTGCATTTCCTGCAGGGCAAGAACATTGTGTGAAGTGTGACCTGCATACAGTCAAACAGAGGAGGCTGTTGGGCAGAGATATA